>NC_081290.1:125130833-125828750 GCF_030435805.1 Mustela lutreola | reverse complement strand
AGCCTTACACTTAACCTATAAAATGTTTTTCACTTCGATGTATTGTTATAGCTGTATTGTGTCCTCCCCAAATTCATATGTTGAATTTCAAACCCTCAGTACCTCAGAATGTAACTGTGTCTGTAAATAGGTCCTTCAAAAAAGTCACTGAGGGGGACACCTGTGTGGCTCAGTGGGTTAAGCCTCTGCCTTCAGCTCAGGTCATGATCTCAGGGTCGTGGAATCAAGTCCAGCATTGGGCTCTCTGCTCAGTGGGGAGCCTGCTTCCCTCTCTCTCTCTCTCTCTGCCTGTCTCTCTGCCTACTTGTGATCTCTCTCTGTCAATAAATAAAAAATTAAAAAAAAAAGAAGTTGCTGAGGTAAAATGAGGTCATGAGTGGGCCATAATCGAATATGATGGTGTGTTTATAAGAAGAGATTTGGACACATACATGCACAGAGGAAAAGACCATGTGAAGACACGGGGAGAATGGCCATCTTGAAGCCAAGGAAAGAGGCCTCAGAAGAAACCAATACTCCCAACACTGTGATCACAAACTTCCAGCCTCCAGAACTGTGAGGAAAACATTTTTGTTATTTAAGTCACCCGGTGTGTGGTATTTTGTTGTGACAGCCCCAGCAGACGAATACACACTTTATTCTGGTTTGCCACTTTTCTGAGACAGAATGAAGAAAACAAAAGCAATATTCACCCTGAAGAGCATTTTTCAGGTTGATTTAGAAATGTGTGGAAATTGACATTGTAAAGGAAATGCCGAACTGATCTTTGGCTATGCCAACTAACAATTGATTTTTTTCTCCCTTTTCTATCCTGTGATTAATTTATTTTTCCTCAGAACAAAGTAATTTGGCACAAAGATGCATTCTAAATACATAGCATCAGCATTATAAATCTTGATTTAAGCTGGGTCTGCACAGTACTCAGCCAGTGCTCCAAATTCTACTTTTACTGAAGCCAGAAGCATATTATAACAATGTCAAACAATATACCATTGGATCTCAGAATATGTGTCTAATTTATGAGTTTTGTGGTTTTTCACACAAGCTTGAGGTGAAAATCAGTTTTTAAGAAACTGTTAGATCACCAAATGGGAAAGGTCTTATTCAAATATATTGCCATGAAACACCTTTAGTTAGATAGAGAGAAAATGTGCTTTATTCTAGGAATATAATCATTTCTGCTATGATGCTTGTTTTAAAAATGTGAGTTGTTTCTTTTTTAAAGATTTTATTTATTTATTTGATACGGAGAGAGATCACAAGTAGGCAGAGAGGCAGGCAGAGAGAGAGGGGGAAGCAGGCTTCCTGCTGAGCAGAGAGCCCCATGTAGGGCTCGATCTCAGGACCCTGGAATCATGACCTGAGCCAAAGGCAGAGGCTTAACCCACTGAGCCACCCAGGTGCCCAAAAATGTGAGTGTTCTGATGTGACTGATGTGTTAGGAACAACTGGAACACCACACTCATTTCGTGTTTGCTTATGCACAACCTGGTGCATAAGAAAAACTAGATAAACACAGAAAACTGTGCTAGCTGAAGAAAGAGGGGTAGAAAAACACCCACCCATATACACAAACCTCAGAGAGTCAACCAGCTGGCCCTACTCACTGCATGTTAGGAGCCACATCTATCCACATCTGGTGATAGAATTTCCTGTCCAGTTTGACATAACCCTCTTCCACCACTCCACAATAACTCACAAGCTACAGGCCTTCCAATGCCCACTTACACAAGCACACTTGGGTCTTTTTCAGGGTCAAGTGATAAAATTTATCTTATCATCTATGGATTCCTTAACCTTTTAATATATATAAAACTGTGCTGCCATTTTGATTACAGTCCTGTCTTTTTATTCTTTTTTAAATTTAAAATCAATTAATTAACACATTATGGATTGTCAGTTTCGGAAGTAGAGTTCAGTGATTTGTCGGTCTTGTATAATACCTGGTGTTCATTATATCACATGCTCTCCTTAATGTCCAGCACCCAGTTTCTCTAACCCTCCATTCCCTTCACCTATCTTTTTATTCTTATATGTCACTGACAGTTTTGGAGTGTTGTGGCCCTAGCCACATATTCCTGATAGCTCTGTAGTTTCTATAGTGTGATTTTGCATAGTGCAGTGAACTTTGGGAATAAGTATATTCTAGCAGCAATCACTGGTTCTTTTTTTTTTTTAAGATTTTATTTATTTATTTGACACAAAGAGAGAGAGAGAGCACATGCAGGGGGAGGAGCAGAGGGAGCAGGAGAAGCAGGCTCCCTGCTGAGCAAGGAACCCAACGTGGGACTCGATCCCTGGACCCTGGGATCATGACCCGAGCCAAAAGTAGAGGCCTAACCATCTGAGCCACCCAGGCACCCCAGCAATAACTGGTTCCTGAATAGGCATTATCTGACCCTTTGGATGTGTTTATCCATTGTTTTTTTGTGGTTTTGTTGTTGTTGTTGTTTCTGAGATTGTATTTATTTATTTGACAGAGAGAGGGAGTAACAAGGGGGGGGCAGCAGGCAGAGTGAGAGGGAGAAGCAGGCTCCTCACTGAGCAGGGAGCCCCATGCAGGGCTCAATTCCAGAACCCTGAGATAATGAGCCCGAAGGCAGACATTTAACCAGCTGAACCCCCCAGGCACCCTTATCCATTTCTTTTTTTTTTTTTTTTTTTTTTTTTTGGTAGCAGCTAGCCCAACCCTCTCTAAGTTTGTTCTTTGTCCATAATCCTCCTTAGCCAAATCTAAAGTAGACACATGTGGTCTGTGCCCTCCTCAGAGACTGACCATCTTTATTAGCCTCTTTCCTGCTCAAGGGGATGATGTTGCATTAAAAAGAAACAATACAGTGCACCAGTGTAAGGGAATATGATAGTTCCAGCCTATGTTGTAGATGTACTCCTGAGGATAGTGAGGCATGCTCAATTAGAAGAAGGAGAGAAAAGGTATCAGGCAGACATAAATATTCATTACCATAGTCGCTAAAGCAGGGCTGTATGTCCTGACCCAGCATGAGAGCCAGCTCTCACTATTTTATCCTGAACCTCTTTAAATCCTTGTGACTCTCTAAGAATGTAGGAGAATAAGTGATCTCATTCACGGATAATGCCCCTTCTCCTAAAAAATATATCAGCTCAGCTGGTTCTATGCTGGGCTTATCTCCTCAAACAATTGGATTCCTCCACCTTTATTAAGGAGGCAAGTGGAATTCAAGAAATCTCCTTTCCTTCTAAACCACCCTGCTCCTGTAATTGGAAGTCTGGGTGTCTTTCTTTACGAACTCCACCTGTAATGACTTGACTTCATTCACCTCAACACGTTCCTATTCCTCTCATAATTCAATATCTCCACCAATAATTATGTTTCTCTTATAAAATCACAAACATCTCAAAATGCACATTTCTAACCAAGACATTATATATTAAATATGAGAATGTCACATGGCCTTGTAGAACCTGCCTTAATAGAGGAAAGATCATGAAGTCTCACAACTGAGAATTTGGAAATACAAAAAAAAAAAAAAAATCCACATTTTTTCATAACAATTCAGGGGCCAATGGTTGAAATTATACTGAGAAACATAACAACACTGGAGAAGAATTTACATATTCTATAAGCATATCTTATGGAAAAACTTTATAATCAGAGTGTAACATGAATATAACATTGGAAAGGGATAAACTAAATAATTCTAGTATTTAATATTTTCAGGCAATGATGACCAGATCAATTCACCTGCAAAGAGGTTTCCTTGGAGAACATGTAAGTAATGCCTTTGGGTCAGAGAATTGGAAAGTTCTTATATAGTAAGGACACTAATAAGTTCAGAGAAAATAAGTGACTTTTTAAAGATGACCCAAATAGTGTTAGAGCCTTCAAACCTTATTTGGGTGCCCATTCCAATATATTATACTGTGTCATTAGGTGGAAACTTGGTTTTATATAGGAAGACTTAGAAGAAGCAAACTTCTAGCATTGGGATCCCTAAAAGAGCATCACTACATATTTGGAAATAGAATCTTTGTAGATGTAATTAAGATGAAATCATTAGGGTGAGCCTTAATCTAGTAGGACTAGTGTTCTTTTTTGTTCTTGTTTTTGTTTTTAATAAGATTTTATTTATTTATCTGAGAGAGAGAGCCTGAGAGAGAGAGCATGAGCAGCGCAGAGGCACACAGGGACAGGGAGAGGCAGACTCCCCACTAAGTGGGAACCTGATGCGGGTCTGGGATCCCAGGACTCTGGGATCACAACCTGATCTGAAAGTAGATGCTTAGGGAACTGAGCCCCCCCCCCCTGCCACAGGCACCCCTCCACCAGTATTCTTTTAAGACGGTATTTATAGAGGGAAAAAACATCCATGTGACAATGTAGGCAGAGACTGGAGTGATGCATCTAAAAACTGGGGAAACCAAGGATTACCAGCCAACACCAGAAGTTAAGAAAACGCCATAAAGGATTGCCCTGAAAGTTTCAGAGACAGCATGGTCTTGTCAACACCATGATTTCAGATGCCAGCTTCCAGAACAGTGAGACAATAAAGTTCTGCTGCTTTAAGCCTTTCTAGCAAGCCTTCCTCTGGTACTTTGTTAGGGCAGCCCTAGGAAATTAATACAGCAGTTATTTCCACGTTGGAGCAGACATTGAGCCCAGCATGAGAGGGTTGTAGCAGACCTTGTTAGCTACCTAGCTGAAATCCATCTATGTCCCCATCACTTTTCTCCCCCACTGAGAGAACACTGAATGAGCTCAAACACTGAATATCCATTTACCCACCATGTACCTGGCGTCTCCCAGTGATTCCATTTCCTCTACCCGGAATGTTTTGTTTTGTTTTGTTTTTCTTGCACTGAGCACATTTGGCAGTACTGTCCAATGAGTTGTCTGCTGCTGCATAAATCTACTGTGGGTCTTCTGGGGAAGCTTGCTCCCTCTTAATAAGCAACATAAGACAGGATTGACACTCTTCTTTGCCTTTGGACATTATAATGTGAGAACAATATCTAATATCTGTGCAGCTGCTTCCTCCAGCTTACGTGATTGTTCCCGTGATTCAGCCAGGTTGAAGCTATGAAGGGAAAAGCCAAAAAGAATCACAGAATTCAACCTGGATACCAGCCAGCATGGGCCACTGAATCCACCAAGCCTATTCTGGGCTTCTTGCTGTGGAACAGAGTATCTTTATGGTTTAGCTAGATTTTCTGTGACTTGTTCCTGAAAGCATGCCAACAGATCCAAATATGAAGGCACCAGAAAGTGCTAGATGTCCTGTGTACTCATTCTTCCGTCCCGGGAAGGCAGAACCCAGGAGCCCTCTTTCCTGGAGCTCTGTAGTTCCAGAGACTGGCTATGGTTTCTGCCAAAGGAAAGCAATTGGATTCCATAAACCAAAAGAGCATTTCTGCATTTTAGATTATTTTATGCAAAATGTATTCGGCAAGATTTTTACATTATTTGGTAGAAGGAGCAGAACAGGAAATATAATAACACATTTTGGTTTATAATAAATGAGAACATGAATATACTTCAGTTTTTTCAACTATTCCTGCTGTAGGAACTGCCTTTGTAACCTATAATGATTTCTGACAATCATTCTCTTTCTAGTCTTCAAATCCTTTTCTGATTCCCTGCATGATTCAAAACCTAAATACTGTAAAAGTATCAGTTTGAGAAAAGATCAGAAATTCATTTGACCCCATCATCCATCGGATATTTGAATTCTCTCTGCAGTATCCTGACTGAAAACCATTTGGTCTTTAATTTTCCTGCTAGTGACTGTAAACTTACTCCCATTAAGGGACACCTTCTTTATTCTCAGAGAGCTTCAATGTATGAAAAGTTGTTTTCATAGTTAAAACACCTCTTCTTGGATCTTTTATAAGTGGCCTTAATTCTGGGGCACCTGGTGACTCAGTGGGTTAAGGCCTCTGCCTTCAGTTCAGGTCATGATCCCAGGGTCATGGGATTGAGCCCCGCATCAGGCTTCCTGCTCAGGTGGGGAGTCTGCTTCCCCCTCTCTCTCTGCCTGCCTCCCTGCCTACTTGTGATCTCTGTCTGTCAAATAAGTGAATTAAATCTTTTGGAGAAAAAAAAAAAAGTGGCCTTAATTCTATCCACTGGCACCACAGAAAAGCTCAACTCCTCTTCCAAGTGATAACCCTTAGTGATGGAGGACAGAGACCTGGTGAGTCATCTACCATCCGGGAGAGCACCAGTTCTTATCTACAGATAAAAACAAATCTCCATTCTTTACTGCTGCTTTATATAAAACCTGCAAATCACTAAGACAACAGGTGTTAATGGAACTGTCCTGAGCTAATTGGATATATGGTATATGGTCATATTATTCATAGAATATAGGACCTCATTAATTTTTTTTTTTTGCTTTTTTTTACATTTCTCTGAACTCAGCCCAGTTTAGAGCAAATTACATGGAAATAACCACCATCAAAACAAAACAAAAACAGGGGGGAGGAGTCAAGATGGCAGAGAAGTAGAAGGCTGAGACTACTTCAGCTAGCCTGAGATCAGCTAGATAGCTTATCTAAAGATGGAAAACACCTGAAAATCCATCGGCAGATCGAAGAGAAGAAGAACAGCAATTCTGGAAACAGAAAAACAACCACTTTCTGAAAGGTAGGACCGGCGGAGAAGTGAATCCAAAGCGACGGGAAGATAGACCCCGGGGGGAGGGGCCGGCTCCCGGCAAGCGGCGGAGCAACGGCGCACAAAATCAGGACTTTTAAAATTAAGTCTGTTCCGCTGAGGGACATCGCTCCAGAGGCTAAACCCGGGTGAAGACCACGCGGGGTCAGCATGGCCTCAGGTCCCGCAGGGTTACAGAAGAATCGGGGGTGTCTGAGTGTCGCAGAGCTTGCGGGTATTGGAACGGGAAAGCCGGCTACAGAGACAGAGCCGACAGTAAGCTCGCAGCTCAGTGTTACCTTGAACCGGTCGCAGGCTCGGTGAGCTCGGAGCGCGCCCGGAGGTCAGGCAGACGGGAGTAACTGGGCGCTGTTCTCTGAGGGCGCACTGAGGAGTGCGGCCCTGGGCTCTCGGCTCCTCCGGGCCGGAGACCAGGAGGCCACCATTTGTATTCCCGTCCTGCGGAACTTTATGGAAAGCGCTCAGGGAACAAAAGCTCCTGAAAGCAAACCCGAGCGGATTACTCACCCCGGCCCCGGGTAAGGGCGGTGCAATTCCGCCTGGGGCAAAGACACTTGAGAATCACTACAACAGGCCCCTCCCCCAGAAGATCAACAAGAAATCCAGCCGAGACCAAGTTCACCTACCAAGGAGTGCGGTTTCAATACCAAGGAGAGCAGCAGAATTCCAGAGGAGGAGAAAGCCAAGCACGGAACTCATGGCTTTTTCCCTGTGATTTTTTTTTAGTCTTGCAGTTAATTTAATTTTTTTCTTTTTCATTTTTTTTTTTTTCTCACCTTCGGGTAAAATTTTGTTTTTTTTAACGGTTACCTTTTTCTTTTTTAATGATTTTTTACTAGTTTATCTAATATATATATTTTTTCTTTTTCACGTTTTTCTTAGGTGTTTTCTTTTTTTTAATTCTTTTCTTTTCTTTTTTTTCTTTTTTTTTTTTTCCCCTCTCACGATTTTGGATCTCTTCTAATTTGGTTAAAGCACATTTTCCTGGGGTTGTTGCCACCCTTTTAGTATTTTACTTGCCCCTTCATATACTCTTATCTGGACAAAATGACAAGACGGAAAAATTCAACACAAAAAAAAGAACAAGAGGCAATACCGAAGGCTAGGGACCTAATCAATACAGACATTGGTAATATGTCAGATCTAGAGTTCAGAATGACAATTCTCAAGGTTCTAGCCGGGCTCGAAAAAGGCATGGAAGATATTAGAGAAACCCTCTCGAGAGACATAAAAGCCCTTTCTGGAGAAATAAAAGAACTAAAATCTAACCAAGTTGAAATCAAAAAAGCTATTAATGAGGTGCAATCAAAAATGGAGGCTCTCACTGCTAGGATAAATGAGGCAGAAGAAAGAATTAGTGATATAGAAGACCAAATGACAGAGAATAAAGAAGCTGAGCAAAAGAGGGACAAACAGCTACTGGACCATGAGGGGAGAATTCGAGAGATAAGTGACACCATAAGACGAAACAACATTAGAATAATTGGGATTCCAGAAGAAGAAGAAAGAGAGAGGGGAGCAGAAGGTATACTGGAGAGAATTTTTGGGGAGAATTTCCCCAATATGGCAAAGGGAATGAGCATCAAAATTCAGGAGGTTCAGAGAACGCCCATCAAAATCAATAAGAATAGGCCCACACCCCGTCACCTAATAGTAAAATTTACAAGTCTCAGTGACAAAGAGAAAATCCTGAAAGCAGCCTGGGAAAAGAAGTCTGTAACATACAATGGTAAAAATATTAGATTGGCAGCTGACTTATCCACAGAGACCTGGCAGGCCAGAAAGAGCTGGCATGATATTTTCAGAGCACTAAACGAGAAAAACATGCAGCCAAGAATACTATATCCAGCTAGGCTATCATGGAAAATAGAAGGAGAGATTAAAAGCTTCCAGGACAAACAAAAACTGAAAGAATTTGCAAATACCAAACCAGCTCTACAGGAAATCTTGAAAGGGGTCCTCTAAGCAAAGAGAGAGCCTACAAGTGGTAGATCAGAAAGGAACAGAGACCATATACAGTAACAGTCACCTTACAGGCAATACAATGGCACTAAATTCATATCTCTCGATAGTTACCCTGAATGTTAATGGGCTAAATGCCCCTGTCAAAAGACACATGGTATCAGAATGGATAAAAAAACAAAACCCATCTATATGTTGCCTCCAAGAAACTCATTTTAAGCCCGAAGACACCTCCAGATTTAAAGTGAGGGGGTGGAAAAGAATTTACCATGCTAATGGACATCAGAAGAAAGCAGGAGTGGCCATGCTTATATCAGATCAATTAGATTTTAAGCCAAAGGCTATAATAAGAGATGAGGAAGGACACTATATCATACTCAAAGGGTCTGTCCGACAAGAAGATTTAATAATTTTAAATATCTATGCCCCCAACATGGGAGCAGCCAACTATATAAACCAATTAATAACAAAATCAAAGAAACACATCAACAATAATACAATAATAGTAGGGGACTTTAACACTCCCCTCACTGAAATGGACAGATCATCCAAGCAAAAGATCAGCAAGGAAATAAAGGCCTTAAACGACACACTGGACCAGATGGATATCACAGATATATTCAGAATATTTCATCCCAAAGCAACAGAATACACATTCTTCTCTAGTGCACATGGAACTTTCTCCAGAATAGATCATATCCTCGGTCCTAAATCAGGACTCAACCGGTATCAAAAGATTGGGATCATTCCCTGCATATTTTCAGACCACAATGCTCTAAAGCTAGAACTCAACCACAAAAGGAAGTTTGGAAAGAACCCAAATACATGGAGACTAAACAGCATCCTTCTAAAGAATGAATGGGTCAACCGGGAAATTAAAGAAGAATTGAAAAAAATCATGGAAACAAATGATAATGAAAATACAACGGTTCAAAATCTGTGGGACACAACAAAGGCAGTCCTGACAGGAAAATATATAGCGGTACAAGCCTTTCTCAAGAAACAAGAAAGGTCTCAGGTACACAACCTAACCCTACACCTAAAGGAGCTGGAGAAACAACAAGAAAGAAACCCTAAGCCCAGCAGGAGAAGAGAAATCATAAAGATCAGAGCAGAAATCAATGAAATAGAAACCAAAAAAACAAAAGAACAAATCGACGAAACTAGGAGCTGGTTCTTTGAAAGAATTAATAAAATTGATAAACCCCTGGCCCAACTTATCAAAAAGAAAAGAGAAAGGACCCAAATAAATAAAATCATGAATGAAAGAGGAGAGATCACAACTAACACCAAAGAAATACAAACTATTATAAGAACATACTATGAGCAACTCTACGCCAATAAATTTGACAATCTGGAAGAAATGGATGCATTCCTAGAGACATATAAACTACCAAAACTGAACCAGGAAGAAATAGAAAGCCTGAACAGACCCATAACCAGTAAGGAGATTGAAACAGTCATTAAAAATCTCCAAACAAACAAAAGTCCAGGGCCTGACGGCTTCCCGGGGGAATTCTACCAAACATTCAAAGAAGAACTAATTTCTATTCTCCTGAAACTGTTCCAAAAAGTAGAAATGGAAGGAAAACTTCCAAACTCATTTTATGAGGCCAGCATCACCTTGATCCCAAAACCAGACAAGGATCCCACCAAAAAAGAGAGCTATAGACCAATATCCTTGATGAACACAGATGCGAAAATACTCAACAAAATACTAGCCAATAGGATTCAACAGTACATTAAAAAGATTATTCACCACGACCAAGTGGGATTTATTCCAGGGCTGCAAGGTTGGTTCAACATCCGCAAATCAGTCAATGTGATACAACACATCAATAAAAGAAAGAACAAGAACCATATGATACTCTCAATAGATGCTGAAAAAGCATTTGACAAAGTACAGCATCCCTTCCTGATCAAAACTCTTCAAAGTGTAGGGATAGAGGGCACATACCTCAATATCATCAAAGCCATCTATGAAAAACCCACCACAAATATCATTCTCAATGGAGAAAAACTGAAAGCTTTTCTGCTAAGGTCAGGAACACGGCAGGGATGTCCATTATCACCTTCTTTCAACATAGTACTAGAGGTCCTAGCCTCAGCTATCAAACAACAAAAGGAAATTAAAGGCATCCAAATCGGCAAAAAAGAAGTCAAATTATCACTCTTCGCAGATGATATGATACTATATGTGGAAAACCCAAAAGACTCCTCTCCAAAACTGCTAGAACTTATACAGGAATTCAGTAAAGTGTCAGGATATAAAATCAATGCACAGAAATCAGTTGCATTTCTCTACACCAGCAGCAAGACAGAAGAAAGAGAAATTAAGGAGTCAATCCCATTTACAATTGCATCCAAAACCATAAGATACCTAGGAATAAACCTAACCAAAGAGACACAGAATCTATACTCAGAAAACTATAAAGTACTCATGAAAGAAATTGAGGAAGACACAAAGAAATGGAAAAATGTCCCATGCTCCTGGATTGGAAGAATAAATATTGTGAAAATGTCTATGCTACCTAAAGCAATCTACACATTTAATGCAATTCCTATCAAAGTACCATCCATCTTTTTCAAAGAAATGGAACAAATAATGCTAAAATTTATATGGAACCAGAAAAGACCTCGAATAGCCAAAGGGATATTGAAAAAGAAAGCCAACGTTGGTGGCATCACAATTCCGGACTTCAAGCTCTATTACAAAGCTGTCATCATCAAGACAGCATGGTACTGGCTCAAAAACAGACACATAGATCAATGGAACAGAATAGAGAGCCCAGAAATAGACCCTCAACTCTATGGTCAACTAATCTTCGACAAAGCAGGAAAGAATGTCCAATGGAAAAAAGACAGCCTCTTCAATAAATGGTGCTGGGAAAATTGGTCAGCCACATGCAGAAAAATGAAATTGGACCATTTCCTTACACCACACACAAAAATAGACTCAAAATGGATGAAGGACCTCAATGTGAGAAAGGAATCCATCAAAATCCTTGAGGAGAACACAGGCAGCAACCTCTTCGACCTCAGCTGCAGCAACATCTTCCTAGGAACAACGCAAAAGGCAAGGGAAGCAAGGGAAAAAACGAACTATTGGGATTTCATCAAGATCAAAAGCTTTTGCACAGCAAAGGAAACAGTTAACAAAATCAAAAGACAACTGACAGAATGGGAGAAGATATTTGCAAATGACATATCAGATAAAGGACTAGTGTCCAGAATCTATAAAGAACTTAGCAAACTCAACACCCAAAGAACAAATAATCCAATCAAGAAATGGGCAGAGGACATGAACAGACATTTCTGCAAAGAAGACATCCAAATGGCCAACAGACACATGAAAAAGTGTTCCATATCACTCGGCATCAGGGAAATACAAATCAAAACCACAATGAGATATCACCTCACACCAGTCAGAATGGCTAAAATCAACAAGTCAGGAAATGACAGATGCTGGCGAGGATGCAGAGAAAGGAGAACCCTCCTCCACTGTTGGTGGGAATGCAAGCTGGTGCAGCCACTCTGGAAAACAGCATGGAGGTTCCTCAAAATGTTGAAAATAGAACTGCCCTATGACCCAGCAATTGCACTATTGGGTATTTACCCTAAAGATACAAACATAGTGATCCAAAGGGGCACGTGCACCCGAATGTTTATAGCAGCAATGTCCACAATAGCCAAACTATGGAAAGAACCTAGATGTCCATCAACAGATGAATGGATCAAGAAGATGTGGTATATATACACAATGGAATATTATGGAGCCATCAAAAGAAATGAAATCTTGCCATTTGCGACAACATGGATGGAACTAGAGCGTATCATGCTTAGTGAAATAAGTCAAGCAGAGAAAGTCAACTATCATATGATCTCCCTGATATGAGGAAGTGGTGAGGCAACATGGGGGCTTAAGTGGGTAGGAGAAGAATAAATGAAACAAGATGGGATTGGGAGGGAGACAAACCATAAGTGACTCTTAATCTCACAAAACAAACTGAGGGTTGCTGGGGGGAGGGGGTTTGGGAGAAGGAGGTGGGATTATGGACATTGGGGAGGGTATGTGCTTTGGTGAGTGCTGTGAAGTGTGTAAACCTGGTGATTCACAGACCTGTACCCCTGGGGATAAAAATATATGTTTATAAAAAATAAAAATTAATTAAAAACAAAACAAAAACAAATAACTGCCATCACACCCCCACACCCTCCAAACACACACCCTCCAAGATTATCTTTCCAATGCAGTGGATTAGAACCATCCTTTTCTTTAGCCATTATGACTTTATTAATGCATTGTAAGGTTCATTGAAGCTCTTAGCTATTTACCCTCTCTGTGGCTAAGCTCTCAGGCTCTGCTGGAATATTTATATTATGTTCACATTCTCCCCATAACATATTATGTTGATGGCTTTGGCCCATAGTTCCAACTATTTATTACTTTTTGGATTATGGGCCAAACACCCACACATTTCCTATCTCACATGGTTTCATTATTTCTTTAAATTTCATATATGTCTACAGAGCAAATGTGAGCCTCTTCTTTGTTTTTAATCACCCAACTTAAGTTGGCCCTTTCCTCCAAGTGGAGAAATTTAATCTTTGTAGATTTAAGACCCCCAGCTGACATTACTTAAAATCACCTTTACGTTCCAAGAAGGTTTGAAGGATGCCAATGAGATTGGAGGCAGGTGGTGGGAAGTTGGCAGGAGGAATGCATCTGTTCTGGTTGCCATCTGACCATGTGGACATCTGTCGAGTCATCTTCAGGCTCATGGCAACTTAGCTCTATTACATATAAGTCCTGTTGTACTATACTTTGTTCCCTTCCAAAAGTCCTCTTCAGAACTTCTTGTCTTTCTGTGACACAAGGGACTCTTTGAGCACACAGTTCAGACTGCTGTTCTGTTGCTAATATGGAGCTCGTGGACTCTGAGCTGGGATTCCATGGAATTTCTATCTGCCTAGACACAACAGGCAGCCAGAGCTCCTCTACTGACAACTACATTTTCCAGGAGAGGGCACACAGTTTCCCCCCTGCCACATCCCCCTCCACTCATCCTGAGGGGCATGAACTCAGGGGCCCAGCACCATTTATGAAGAAGCTAGCATCACCAAAACTCATATCACTATTCCTCATCCACTTCTCCTTCTCCAACCAGAAGAACCTTTACCTTGGATGCCAGAATGCATGTTCTTTCCTTCTGTGTATTTATACAAATGTATTATCTTATTAGAATACTTCTCTTTTTCTGTAAATCCTAAACTTTAAACTCAGGAACCAATAAAGAATACTTTTTCTCTGTTCTGCATTCCTTCCCTATAGCAATGAATATGGGATTACCTAGCTGACTGGGTGGGGGCAGTGTGTAGCATCAATAGAAAATGGAAATATCAGATGAAAATACTCTAGATAGTATTTCCAAATGTTATAATAATGCCTATAACTTATGACTAATAAATAGTGCTACAGAGAACAGAATTGAGAACAGAGATCTCTGGAGTATAACCAGAAACCAGAAACCTTCCTTTAAGCTAAATCAATTCCTGAATTTTTAGCTATTTAAACAATTTTGATGTTCAAGAAGATATTTTCAAAGATAAAATCTTTCTCTTTGTATATTTGATTAAATAGTGCTAACTCTGCCCAGGGGGTTACTGAAATGTATTCTTTCATATAATAGCTCTTATTATGTGAATATGATTTTGCCCTAATGTAAGCTTACCAACTTTTAATAATCTTTTTATATTTTCTAGGATTTCCAATAATAATAATAATAATAATATAAAGTATCTATTCATAGTAATTTAAATACGTAAATTTTAAATTTTTAATAAAATTTTCCATAATAGGAAATGTTCTACTAATTTATTTTTCTACATCCACCAGTTGCAAGGCATCTTAGTTTGAAGCACCTAGATGCTCTCAGATAGCCTCTTCACCAACTCTTGGCTGAACTTCTCTCTTAACCAAAACTATACTTTTTAAAAGAGTAATCCTCAGGGCACCTGCATCAGAATAATCTAGAATGATTGGTAAAATTATAGATTTCTGGGTACCATGTGAGACTTACTGAACTGGCATACAGAGCAGACAATAGAGCCCAGATATTTGCATTTGTAGGCTGCATCCTAAGTGATTTTTGTAAATGATACAGTTCCATGGAAACATTTATTCTATCTATTTTCCATCAAAAAAATTTCTTTCAGCAGAAAAGGTAAAAGTAATATGCCATTTAAGAAATATTTCAATGTTAAAAACAGAGGAAACGGGACTGGAAGAGATTATGCTGAGTGAAATAAGTCAAGCAGAGAAAGTCAATTATCATATGGTTTCACTTATTTGTGGAGCATAACATAGCATGGAAGACATGGGGAGATAGAGAGGAGAAGGGAGTTGGGGGAAATTGGAAGGGGGTGAACCATGAGAGAATATGGACTCTGAAAAACAATCTGAGAGTTTTGAAGGGGCGGGAGGGTGGGAGGTTGGGGTACCAGGTGGTGGGTATTATAGAGGGCACAGATTGTATGGAGCACTGGATGTGGTGCAAAAATAATGAATACTGTTATGCTGAAAATAAAAAATAAATTTAAAAAAAAAACAGAAGAAACTATAAACATGTCTGTTCACTTCCCATATTTCAACAATTGAGTTGATCTGTCCAAGTGAAAAGAAAGAACAAAAAAAGAACAAGGATTAGAATGCATGTATCTTAACTATAATTCTAGTATATCTGTTTAATCTTTGTAGTCAATACCTGCTGGTCCCCAAAACTGTGGGTTTTATTTCCTTTGGAGATCAGAAATCTTTCTGTAGCTTTCACACTTTTATAAGAATTACCTTACTAGTAATGTTTGAGCATCCCTCTAACAATTCGCTAATATTTATTCTTGGTTATATTTCTATAGTTTCTTCTTTTAAAAGGTTTCTTTAAGGACTGCCTTCATTCATCCAAAATGCATTTATTAAGAGTCTTCCCTGGACCAAACACAGTTCTGGGTAAAGGCGATATAGCTTTAAATAAAACATACAAAAAATTCTGCATCATGAATGAGTACAATTTATTGGTCTGTTCTTCTTTAATTATTCATTTGAATTACTAATATTTAACTAACTTTATACTAAGTATTTTGACTTTTTGCTTTTAATATACTTAGTTTTCTCCAAACTTTATGAAATACAACTCCCCAAAGTTTTGGGAACTTATTTATGTTTTCTACCCCGTCTTATTCCATCCCTTTCAGTAGCACTTTATTTAAAAAATTCCAAAGAAATGATCACTCATTTGTTGAAATCTCAAGAGTGAAGAATAACTAACAATCAATGGCTGTTATGCTACTTTCTGAGAACAGAATGTTGACTAGGAGAGTACATTTTAGAATCAAAGACTAATAAGTTGAAAAGAAAAGGTAGAAAAATATTTACCATGAAACATTAGCCATAAGAGTAATGGAGTGACTTCATTAATATAAAACAAGACTTCAAAACAAGAAATATGACAGGATGAAAGAAAGCTATTTCATAATAATAAAAAGGGCAATGTGTCAGGAGAAATAGCCATTATAAGTACATGATTATATGAAAACAGATCCCTAAAATATATGATGTGAGAAATGACAAATTAAAAGGGGAAATGTATAATTCAACTTTACAACTGGAAATTTAATATTCTGTTGTCAAGAAATGGCATAACAACTAGACAGAAAATCAGTAAGAATATAGAACCCTTGAACAGCATTATCAACCTACTTGACCAAATTCTTATATATGGAATATATATGGAACATTCTACCCTACAGAAAACAGAATACATTTGTTTTGTGCATATAGAACATTCTCTATTATAGACAATATGTGAAGACATAAAATAAGCTTAAATACATTTGAAAGACTGAAATCATACAACGTAGGTTCTCTGACCACAACTGAATCAAATTAGAAGTTGGCAACAGAAAGAAAATTGGAAATACATAAAATATGTAGAAATTAAACAACCCTTCTAAACAACTTCTAGGCTGTGCTCGCTTCGGGAACACATAGACTAAATAGCTTCTAGGCTAAAGAAGAAATCAAAAAGAAAGAGAAAATAAAATATAACAACTGAAAATAAAAATAAAAATGTATTGTATGAAGCTATAGCAGTGATTAGATGGAAAACTATAGCTTTGAATGTTTACATGAGAAAGGAAGAAAGATCTAAAATCCATAATCCTGGTTCCATTCTAAGAACCCAAGAAAAGAATAAATCTAACCCAAAGTTGCAGAAAGGAAATAAATAAATATCAGACCAGAAGTGAATGAAATAGAAAATGTAAAAGCTAGGGAAAAGTAAAAAATAAAATCAAAAGCTAATGTTTTAAAAAAATCTACAAAATTGATAAACTACTGATGGGAATATAAATTAGTATATGCACCCACCATTCATGACTCACCACTCATCTAATCCTGATTGCCTTCCAAAGGCCCCACCTCTTAACACTGTCATTTTGAGGGGTAGGATTTCAATATATTAAGTTTGGGGGGACACACACATCCCATATATAGCATGTACCAAGCTGAACACAAACATATACTACAACTCAACAATTATACTCCTACATATATGTTCAACAATAATAAGTAGTTGTGTCAAAAAATATAGAAATATATTCATAACAATTTTGTTTATAACTAAAAACTGGAAAAACCCATCCACAGTGAGTTGGAGAAATATAAATAAACATTCTGGAGAATGTAAATAAACACACACACACACACACACACTCTCAGACTACTACCCAGCAATGAAAAAGAATAAATAGGTATCACACAACAACTTAAATGAACCTAACAGACATAAAGTTGAACAAAAGAAGCCATGCGCAAGACAGTATATACCATATGATTTATTTAACCTAAAGTTTTCAAATAGACAAATCTAATCTATGGGTACAGTAGTCAGAATAATATTTAACTTTCCAAGGAGAGATTGTCTGAGAAGAGGTAAGAGGAAAACATGCATTCTGAAAGCTTGCTGTTTTCTGTATTTTAACTGGGAAATGATCACACAGGTGTATACATTTCACATACCCATGTTTATCATTTACTGAAAATTCATTCACCATTATAGTTAAAATTTGGCACTTTATTGTATGCAATTATATGCCAGTAATTAACAAAAATTATATCTCTTATATTATAGTAAAGAATAAGTCTGAATAAAAAAGAAGACAAAAATTGCAGACATTGATTAAAAATTAAATTCCTAATACAACATTAAATTCAGTGAGAATTGTAGCTAAGATATGATCTCAAAATAAGTAATGCATGAATATAATATATAATATAATAAAGTAACATGTGAGATTTATGAATATAATAATATTTATTTAGTGAAAAATTAAAGACTTCAAAAACCTAATATTTAAATATTTCTACCAGACCATTTTAGAGGGAAATTGATGACCTTAATAAAACTTAGCTGCCCCCTCCCCTTCAGAAGGGTAAGCAGTGTATATGACAGAATTAGAAAAATAAATCCAGGGGCACCTGGGTGGCGCAGTGGGTTAAAACATCTGCCTTTGGCTCAGGTCATAATCCCAGGTCCTGGGATTGAGCCCAGGCTTTCTGCTCATCAGGGAACCTGCGTCCTCCTCTCTCTCTGCCTGCTTCTCTGCCTACTTGTGATGTCTGTCCGTCAAATAAAAATAAAATCTTTAAAAAAAAGAGAGAGAGAGAAAGAAATCCATAACATTTGTCTGGAGAGCAATTCAGCTCATTGTGAATCCAAATCTATGAATATGCTTACAATAATACAATAAACTCAAATGGAAAGTTTTATTGTAAAATATGTCCAATTTTTTCACAACTACATGACTTATATTATCATCCAAACTTTGACCAAGACTAAAATGTTTTAAGCTCTCTCTCTCTCTCTTTTTTTTAAAGATTACATTTATTTATTTATTTGTCAGAGAGAGAGAGAGAGAATGCAAGCATACAAGCAGCGGAGTGGCAGGCAGAGGCAGAGAGAGAAGCAGGCCCCCTGTTGAGGAAGGAGCCAGATACTGGACTCATTCCCAGGACGGGGATCATGACCTGAGCCAAATACAGCAGCTTAACTGACAGAGCCACCCAGGCGTCCCAAACTCTTTCTTGATTTAACCAAACTGAGAAACAAAGGAAAAAATAAATGAAACATTCCAAATTGGTTTGAGTTCACAATACATTAAAGTCCCATTAAAGGAGCTATAAATGGATGGTAATTTATTCAGTATTTGATCCATTTGACATAATTACCCACTTAAGATTTTTCACATTATCCTTCCTATGAAAGCAGGACTATCACAATTTTAAAGTCTTAAGCAAATATAAAACTGATTTTTAGCTGAGTGAAATAAGTCAAACAGAAAGAGTCAATTATCATATGGTTTCACTTATTTGTGGAGCATAATAAATAGCATGGAGAACATGAGGAGATAGAGAAAAGAAGGGAGTTGAGGGAAATTGGAAGGGGAGGTGAACCATGAGAGACTATGGACTCTGTAAAACAATCTGAGGGTTTTGAAGGGGCGGGGGGTGGGAGGTTGGGGTACCAGGTGGTGGGTATTATAGAGGGCACGGATTGCATGGAGCACTGGGTGTGGTGCAAAAATAATGAATACTGTTATGCTGAAAATAAAAAATAAATTAAAAAACAAAACAAAAACAAAAACTGATTTTTAGGATAAAATCATAATGATACATAGGTAAGACTTATTAAACATTATGCAACCTCAGCATTACATGCCTATTATTTTATAGGCATTGTTATTTTATTATTATTTCATATAATATTCATCACAAGTCTATGAGATAGTATTCTTATTATCCCCATTTAAAAGATGAGAAAACTGAGGCATAGAAAGATTAAGTTGCCCAAGGTCATCAGCTAGAAGTGATAAAGAATTGTCTAATCTCAAAGGAAATTCTGTAACATAGCGTGGGCTAGAGTTCAGTAATATACCAAGAGAAACACAGTGTATTCTAAATTAAAACGTGAAATAAATACAACATGTGATTTAGTGGTGGCCTCACATTGCCAATTCTGTGGTAAGCCCCCCAAACAAAGCCACATATGTCCTTGTGATACCACAAACAAGATGATTTAAGAATGATAAACTATTTACCTATCTTGTGCTCCATTTTGCTAGTGCTTCTTCTGGGAGCTAGTTGCCTGATTCAGAAAAAAAAGCGGGGGGGCAGGGCAGGAGGACTTTAGATAAAATGGACTAGATAAAATGATCATTACTAAATCTATTGTAAGTTACCCAAGGATTTTCTAAGCCTTAATATAACAAATTCAACATGCATTATACAAATCTCAGGCACCCAATGGCAGGGCAGTAGTGCTTAGGCTTGCCACCATTTATTAATTCAATTCAGTTTTTCCTGGTGAATAAACGAAATGAGTTTTAAGACTGAACTCCCGTGTGATATAATGAAGTGAGCATGCACCTTGGAATTACAAAAGCTAAGTTTACATGTTTGCTCTGATAAATACTGTGTCATCTTGTGTGAATCACCTTTTTGGGCCCAAGTTCCTCATCTACAATTGTAAAATCTGTATCTACATAATAGGGTTGATAGAGTTGAAATGAGAGAGTCATCATGATGCTTAACAGAGAGCCTGGCATAGCAGGTTTCTCAGTAAGTACTATCTCGGAGTCTTATTAATCACATTACTTCCAAAGAGCAGATTGAAATGCATATATTATGTTTTTATAAATTTTATATTTTAACTTATTTTTCTGAAAAAGTTCTACATGCACAGAGTTTTACAATGACAAATAATTATAGGGTATATAGTGAAAAATAAGGCATTCTCTATTCCTTTTCCTTTGCCTGAAATTTCCCCTCAGAAGCATCAACAGTATAAACTTTCAGAGATATCAAATGAATATAAAAGAATATATGCAAATCTTCCTGTTCAGTACAAATGATACCTACTTCTCTACCCCTTATTTTTTCACTTAATTTTATATCTTGGGGATCACCGATTATCAACACTTTTGGGTTTTGACACAATCTAATAAATAGCATGACAACTAATCACCAGACTTCTGAACCAATTGAGTTGGGACAAAAATTACCAGATGGAGAACACAAGACCAGTTTTAAACTAATGAAGAACAGGAGGACTTAGCTTAATGTGAGAACCAAAAGGGCTTGCTAATAACCTCTTCCCCAGTAGAAACCTTGGAACAGTTGATCTGAGAGAACGTTGAGCTCTAAGAGGAGACACAGCCCCCAGAGTCTCCCTCCCATTCTGAGTAGAGGTAAAGAACTAAACCAGTTGCCTTTTCTTTTTTCCTTCTCGCTTAGGTTAGTCTATTTTATTTCCTTCTGTTGACAAGGCTGTAATTAATATCCTTGATTGTAGATACATTCTTAGAAATGAAAATAAAGAGTATTTGCTTGTTAAGTTTTCATAGGAATTACCAAATCACTCAGTATGAGAAAAGTATTAAAATACATGTATTAAAAAGACACTCATTTCATCTTCATTAAGTCACTAAAATGTGGGGCTTGTGCCCTACAGGTCACAGGATGGGATTGGAAACCATTCATCTGTACTATCAATTCAGTACTTCCTATTCCTAATGGAAAAGTGCTTTCAGCTCAAGAAAGATACTCTTTGGCACTTCCAAGTTGGTAGCCAAAGGGACATCATAAGTCTTCTGAGATATAAGTTCCCAAGCCTGTTGACTTTCAGGCACTTCAGTTACCCAACACCCAAAAATCTTTTGCGTTAAGAGCAGCATTTCATATATAGACCCAAACAGCAGGAACCTAAATCTGGCGAATGTAACCAGAAGGAGAATGAAGGCTTTAAGAACAGCAATAAGTAAAACACACTAATTATTCCTCTGCAGCAACAATTGTAGAAATTCTATTTGGTGAAAGTTTGATGGGTCTTTGGTTTCTTTTCAAAATACAAAGCATATTTTTAAGTAAAAATTCAAAAGGAAAAACGTTCGAATGAGTTTGTCAAACACGTGAAGCACGAGTTAGTTTTGACTTGGAAAATAATGGTTCTCATAACATTACCACAAAGGTGGTATTTGGGAATAGAATGAATATAGGAAATATGGTAGATTATTTTGTATGAAATGTACTGTGAAGTGCATACTTTTCTAGTCCTAAGCTATTTCTTGAAAATGTAACTACCGGACATCATAATCAATGACGCTAACTTTTCTTTAATACTACAAATTCTACATACAAGTAAACTAGAAACAAAACAAAAACAAACAAATAATATTTGGAAAACAGAGGCAGTTATAATACGAAAAAAATGAGTTTGAATGTTTAAATGGGACTTCAGTAAGAAAATGGTTCATTCTGGAATTCCCACTTACACTGGGGAGATCTGCAATTAAAGCTTCTCTAATTACTATTTCTTACCATTGATTCCTAGGCTTAGATAATACTACAGCACTCTGTTATTCTCGCATTTCATTTTCTATTAAGTAGATCTAACCAGATAATCTAACAAGAAGAAAGATGCCGGCAAAGGGGATGTCCTCACCAAGAGGCCCCCCCGTGCTGCGAGCCAGGGTGAACACAGTCACCACACTGTTGGAAAACAAGAAGGCCCAGCTGGTCGTGATTGTGCACGACGTGGACCCCATTGAGCTGGTGGTGTTCCTGCCCACTCTGTGTCACAAGATGGGGGTTCCCTACTGCATCATCAAGGGGAAGGCCAGGCTGGGGCATCTGGTCCACAGGAAGACCTGCACCACGGTCACCTTCACGCAGGTCAACTCAGAAGACAAAGGGGCTCTGGCAAAGCTGGTAGAAGCCATCAGGACCAATTACAATGACAGATACGACGAGATCCTCCGCCACTGGGGAGGCAACGTCCGAAGTTGGTGGCTCACATCGCCAAGCTGGAAAAGGCAAAGGCTAAAGAACTGGCCACCAAACTGGGCTGAGTGGACACGGCTTGATTTTCTGTACATAAAAGTAATAAAGTTGTCTTTCAGCCACTAAAAAAAAAATTTTTTTTGGAATTACAAATTCTATTTGTTCATTTAATTGTATATTCATACACTCATGAAGTATATATCCTTGGGGCTCCAACTAAGTACAAGGAAAGTACTAAGTTTTAGGGATGAAATGAAGAGCTTGACTAGCCACAGCCCCTTTGGTTATGGAGGTTACCATAAGAAGTCACAGAAGTAAATGCATAAATGTAATCTTCATTTAAACTATGAAGAAAAATTATGAAAGGATAAGAAAAGATGTAACATTGTGACCTATTAGGAAGTTTCATTTGAGCCAGAACCTGAAAGACAAGTGAATTTTAACCTGATGAAGAATGTCCAAGGCCAAAGGAATGGCACTGAGACCCAGAAGATCATCAAGACTGAGCACAGAGAGCAGGAGGGGAGGTAAGTGTGGAATAACACCAGAGTGGTCATGGAGGGCAGACTAATAGCCTTGTATGCTATATCATGGGTTTTGTTCTTCATAACAGCAAAGGAAAATTTTAAGAGGATTGTGAACAGGGAGATGACATGATTGCCCTTTAAAACCTTGGGTAAAAAATTCTGAAGTGGGAATTTGAGTGAGGCAGAGGAGACTGTTGGGACCAGATTGTCCCATGTCACAGTTGCTCAGGAGAGTTATACCAGTAGTTTGAAAAGGAAGGCTGCAAGTACAGATGGAAAGAACGGCACACACCTGAGAGATATTTTGAGATAAAATTGATAAGACTTGTGAAGTGACTAACTGTGTGGGGTAAGAGAGAATGTCAAGGCTGCCTGGGTGTAAAATTGGATGGATGGTACCTAGAAGACATAACCAAAGGATAGGTTGAGGGTTTTGATATTGGGCTTGTCACCTTAGAAGTGCTCTTTAGACATTTCTCTGATGTGTATGATTTACTAATTACCAGTAATTCCTTTAAGGTTAAGATGTTAAGAGGTTCTAGATCCATCACGTAATTTTTCAGTACTCGAGCCTGGCTGTACACCATAGAACATCAAGAGCCCATGGGAAAGGAAGACTCTGAGGTCAAATATCTATAGACTCATGGCAACAGCAGCAGTGATGGGACTCCTCCGTTGATAAGACCTGGTAGTTTGAGAGAAAAGAGACAGATGGAGCTGAATAAGGAATGCAACAAGAGAAAGATTTGGCCTAAATTATATGTGTAGATTACAATGTAACACCTTGGTAAAATGTACATTTTGATCAAAATTTTCCATAAAGTTATGCCTTTGGTACCAGATTTTGCATTAGCATAGGAACATTTTGAAAGTAAGACTGTTTCTGTTCTGCTTTTACTCTGAATGACTTTGTGTTCGAAAACATTGAAATAGATATACAGACTTTTATAACATAGCTTTAGAAGCCATCAGCACTTTAATAATCGAATACCTTAAATTAATGCATAAAGACTTTTAGAAACTTCCTTGCTATGAACAAGTTAGACAGATCAATGATATAATAGGAGAATGAAATTTGTATTCTATTGGAAATGCATTTTATTCTAAGAGTCCAAAATGTAAAAATATTTTCTCTTGTCCTCATTTTTTCAATGCAAAAATTGACTACTCTTGAGAGAGAAAAAAAGAAAGCTCATATAAATAAAAAAAAATGCAGTTAAAATAAAAAGTAAACTTTCAGTAAATTCTCCAAGGGCAACTTTAATGAAAAGGTTGCTAATTATAATTTAAATAGGAATTTAAACTGTAGAATGGTATATTCAAAAATTAAAAATAGCTGACACAGTAGAAAAACACCAAAATCTCAGTGGCAAAATAAACTAAAGTCTTAATTCTTGCTCCTGCAAAATCCATGACAGGCCAGGCAACCCTCTTCAATATAAATCCAATGTCACATAGAGTATGCAGTCTCCCGGATCCCAGGGTGTGGGAGATAGAGGTAGAGGCAGCTCACCAACTCATAAATGCCTTGGCTCAGAAGAGATTTGTATCATTGCACTTCCATTTCATTTTCCAGAATTAGTTAAATAAACCTAACATAGTCGAAAGGGGTACTGAGAAATGTAAGAAATTTGTAGGTATTTGTTAAGTACTAGTCATCTGATCTTTGACATGGTAATTTTCCCTGGTATATTCAAGTGTCTTCAGCTTTCTGTCTGGAGTAGTTTTTATTTTACATTAATTGCACCCATAGAAGCATTTTATATAATATAGCAAAATATTTATGGTTTTTCACCCCAAATCTGTTTATTGGAAGTTACAGCTTGGCTAAGATACCATCAGCTTTCAGTCCTATGCATGATGGTGACTATAGGAACCTGGAATTGAGAGGTTTACCACAGTATCTGACAAAAAAAAACATTTATCAAGAAGTTAGGGAGCACCTGATTGACTCAGTCAGTAGAACCTTGGCCTTTTTAGAGTAAAAAAGTAGAAACTTTTTTTTTTTTTTTTTAAATAAAGGCCTTTTATTTGTTTTTTTCTACGCTGTTACAGGAACCCGTTGCAGCACTCTGGGGCCCACGAGGCCAGCGGCCACATCCGCACAGGCTGTGAGCGACTATGGAGAAGCCGAAAGGTCACGGGGTGACCTTCTTGTAGGTGATGTGAAGATGCTGAGTCATGGGCTGGGTAGTGGTTGCCATGGAGACCGTCTGTTGAAGTTTGCCTTCAGAATTCAGCCTGAATTTTTGGGTAATCTGCTCCACGTGGAGCTGCTTGGCGAAGGAGATCCTGGCAATGCAGTGGGACGTGATGCACAGCTCCTGCCTGTTCACCTAACCGTTTTCCACCTCCACGATGCCTGTGTTCTGGGCGCTGAGGAAGGCCACCTTGTTGGTTGTCGGGCTTGAGGCAGATGAAGCCACACTCCCTGTGCATGGATTTGCACGTGTACGGGTGGAAGGTGTTGAACGAGAAGTTCAGCACAGGCTGGCCCACGTGGGAGATGTACACCTCCTCCAGGTACTGGAAAGGCTGCAGCGTCGGAAGGTCCCGGCTCCCGGCGGGTCTGACAGCCAGGTACCCAGCATCCAGGACAGCGGCGCCACCACGGGGTTCATCGTGGGAGGCTCGCGGCTGAAGGGCAGCAGGCTGCTCAGGTAGGGGAAGCTCACTCTCCGCAGCTCGGGTTCTACTCAGTCAGTAGAACCTTGACTCTTGATATCAGCATTGTGAAATTAAGTCCTACACTGGGTGTTGAGATTACTTAAAAATAAAATCTTAAAAAACAAGATAATTAGGTAATTGTTAAGTGCTTTCCAAAACATTTGTTCTGGGGACAGACCTCTCTTCTTTCTAAAGAAAATGTAATTTTTTTCTGGGATATCAATTCTATGCATTCCACCTCTAATAATGGCCAAGTTAGCTCTTGCTAGACTGATCCTCCTCAGACAACAACTAAACATGCTGGAATACTTATCAAAACAACTATGGAAGTTCTTTGGAAAGCAAAGAACACGAGCAAAAAGGAGAGGGGAAGGAAGGAGAAGGCCGCAGCAAATTTTAGAGGGGAATTACAACTAGGAGGAAAGAAGGAACATTGGGTGCATTTTCCATTTTTGTTTTAGGGCTTCTACTCTGAAGGACCCTCACAATCTGTGCCAGGAAGCACAGTTAAAAATGTAATAGAAAATCCTGGGGTACCTGGATGATTCTAGTTGGTTAAGTGTCCACCTTCAGCTCAGGTTATGCTCTAGGAGTCCTGGGATTGAGCTCTGCATTGGGCTTCCTGCTGAGTGAGGAGCCTTCCTCCCACTCTGCTCCCTACCTCTCTTGTACTCTCTCTCTCTCTAGCTCTTTCTGTCTCTAAAATAAATAAATAATTTAAAAAAAAAAAAAAACCAACAACAACAAGGAAGAAAATCCACTATATTTCTTGGCTGAAGAGCCAGAAGACAAGATTTGGGCAACCACAATCACTAGATAATGAGAGGCAAATCCCCAAAAGAAGACAGGCAGAGTGGGGTTGCTGGATGGCTAAGTCAATTTAGCATTCTACTCTAGATTTCAGCTCAGGTCATGATCTCAGGGTCATGAGATCTAGCCCCTATCTGGTTCCATGCTGTATGTGGAGTCCGCTTAATATTCTCTCTCCCTCTCCCTTTGCCTCTCCCCCACCACTCATGTGCTCTTCTTTTCTCTCTTAAAAAAAAATTAATAAGAAATCTACTATATTTCTTGGTTGAAGAACCAGAAGACAAGACTTGGGGTAGCCAGAATCACTGGAAAATAAGGGCAAATCCCCCAAAAGAAGACAGGCTCAAAGTCTATATTGAAACTCTGCCTAAGTCCTTCGCTGACACCTACACCATGTATGTGTCAGTGTCCAATCACTATAATCAAGGCTAGAAGAAGTGCACAAAGATGTATGCTGCTGCCTAGGAGTGAGTTTGTTATTTGAAACAGACCAAATGAATTGCTTAACCAAACAACAAAAAACTACACTGATTTGGAGAGATATAACAGAATCCAAAATCTTCTCATATAAAATTTACAGGTTCAAGTTAATTAACCTATCAAGAAGTAGGAAAACACAATGCATCCTCAAGGGAAAAAAAAAAATCAACAGACACTGATCCCAGGCCATCCAAATGTTACTATGAGGAGACAGGGCATTAAAGGCAGATATTAAAACTGTGCCCAAGGATATAAAATAAATTATGGCTCCAAAGAACTAAAGATTAGAAATCCAAACAGAAATATAGGAAACCTAAAGAAACTAATAAAATTGATAGAACTGAAAAATATAATGCCAAAAATAAAATTATTCAAATAATGAATCTAATAGCAGAATGGAGATGACAGAGGAAAGACTATGTAAACCTGAAAATCTATCAATAGAAATTATGCAATCTGATAGAGAAAAACATTTTAAAAATAAGGAGATGCTCAGTAATTGGTAGGACAATATCAGCATGTGTAACATAGGTACAATTGGTGTCTCCATAGGGGAGTGGTGAAAGAACAAAGCAAAAGATACCATTGTAGAAATAATAGCTCAAAATTCCCCAAATTTGGTGAATGATAAGAATCTTCATATTTGAAAATTTTCAGTAAATGTCAATACAAAGAATAACATTCCTAGTTACATGACAAACTTTTGAAAAGCCATGATAAAGAGAACATCTTGTAATCTATAAGAGAAAAATCACATGTTAAATATGGAGGAACAATTATTATTCAAATGGTTGAAGAATTCTCATGAAAACAATAGAGAACAGATGAACATCTTTAAAGTGATGAAAGTGAAGTTATCAACCCAGAGCTCTATACCTTCATGAAAATAGCCTTTAAAAATGAAGAAGGAAAAAAGTTTCTGTTAAAACATTTTTTTTTCTTCAGCACATAGTTAGTCTATGAAATAAAATAGATATATTGAAAAATGGATGGGAAAAATTATACCATACAAACAATAAGATTAAGGGGATCAGAGTGAGTTTATTAAAGTCAGATAAAGTGAAAAATATCAAGACAAAGATAATTATCATAGATAAAGAGAAATAATTCATAATGGTAAGAGTTCCTTAATAAGAAAGATATAATTTCAAATGGGTTCATACCTAACAACAGAAATGAAAAGTTCATGAAGTTAAAATTGATGGAAATTAAAGAGAAAAATAAATAAAACTATATTAATGATTATAGATTTTAGTAGCCTTCTCAAAAATTGGTGAAGGAACTATGCCAAAAAGAAATCAGTAAAGGCATAGAAGATCTGAACAGTGTCGATGTTGTTGATATTTATTGAACTCTATACCAAGTAACAACAGAATGCTTATTCTTTACAAGTGCTTATGGTATTTCATTAAGACAGACCACATGTTGGATAGAACTAGAGGGTATTATGCTTAGCGAAATGAGTCAATCAGAGAAAGACAACTATCATATGATCTCCCTGATATGAGGAAGTGGAGACACAACGTGGGGGGCTTGGGGATAGGAAAAGAATAAATGAAACAAGATGGGCTCGGGAGGGAGACAAACCATAAGAGACTCTGTGAAGTGTGTAAACATGGCAATCCACAGACCTATACCCCTGGGGCTAATAATACATTATATGTTTATTATAAAAATTAAAAAAAAAAGATAAACCACATGTTGGGCTAAAGAAAAGTCTCCATAGACTAAAAGAGGATGAAAATCCTGCACAATATGTTCATTGGTCATAGTGGAATAAAATTAGAATCAATAAGAATAAAATCTCTAGAAAACTTCAAATATTTGTAAATTAAGCTCTACATAATTCATGGGTAAAAAAAATCATAAGAGACATTTAAAATTTTTTAAGCAAATGAAAATGAAAATACAACATATCAAAAAATTTTCCTCTTGATAAAGTAGTGCTCAGAGAGAAATCTGCAGCTTTAAATTATTAGGAAAAAGGACAAAGGTATATTAATGACCAATGTAAATGGAAGGAAATAATAAAATATAGAAATTAGTCAAATAGAAAAAAAATAAACAAATTAAGAGAATTGATTCTCTTAAAAGATCAGTCAATTTAGTCAACTTTTAACTGGATGGATTAAGAAAAAAAAGAAAGAAGAAACATGAATTACCAATATCAGAAAAGACAGTACAGTCATCACTCAAATTCTCTCTATATATGAAAAGGCATTTTAGAAAATATCATGAACAACTTTAAGCTACCAATTTTGATAATTTATATAAAATGTACAAATTCCTAGAAAATTATAATTAACCAAAATCGACACAAAATAAATAAGAAAATCTGAATAACTTTACAACCACTAAAGATAATTAGTTTATTCTTATCACAAATCTTCCCACCAAGAAAGCATCAGGCACATTTAGTTCTATTGGTGATTTCCATAAATGTTTATGAAGGAGGGGCACCTGGGTGACTCAGTGGCCTCTGCCTTCGGCTCAGGTCATGATCTCAGGATCCTGGATCAAGCCCCACATCGGGCTCTCTGCTCAGCAGGGAGCCTGCATCCTCCTCTCTCTGCCTGCTTCTCTGCCTACTTGTGATCTCTGTCTGTCAAATAAGTAAATAAAATCTTTAAAAGAAAATGTTTAGGAAGGAAATCTCACCCTTTATAGAACATAAAACATATAGTCTTTATAGAACATAAAAAATATTACTAATATCTGTGGCCTCTGCAGTTTATTTATTTATTCAACAAGTATTTACTAAAAATGGGAATTGAAACAAGAAGCTTGCCATAGAGCACCTGGGTGGCTCAGTCAGTTAAGTGTCTGGGTTTGGTTCAGGTCATGATCCCAGGATGAGCCCCACATCAGGCTCCCTGCTCAGCAGTGAGCCTGCTTCTCCCTCTCCCTTTCCTTCTCTTTCTCTCCCTCTGCTGCTCTCTCTCTATCAAATAAATACATAAAATCTTGAAGAAGAAGAAGAAGAAGAAGAAGAAGAAGAAGCAGCTTGCTATACAGAGGAACACCTGGAGTTCAAGTTGGTTCAGTTACAGATCTGAAATGTCATAAGCACCATTTCTTCCTTGACCTGACTCATCTGCATATAAAAAACAACAGCATTTTTTAACTGTATGTTGTGATCTGGCAGAAACTTTCATTTTCTTCTTCTGCCCCAACCCACAAGCACTTTGGTTGTAACCAGGACTTCATTTTGAGAGTAGGCTTCCTTCTTTAGGAAGAGAATAAATAGTCTTGTGACATGTGCTACCAACAGGGATTTTTAGAGGTAAATTCAAAGTTTTGTTATGCTCAAGGACTTGAAAATTGAGCCTCTTCTGATAGAAATATTTTACGCCATCTGATGTATTTTCAGGATAAACTAATTAAAGATACCCTCACCTGTACTTCATGTGCTAACTGGCAAATACCTTGCCATACAAAATGAATGGGTAACTTTTGTCTTCTATCATATGTGTAAATTGAATTAAAAACTAGATGATAAATAGCCCCCAAATACTCCCTCTTTATTAGTATTTTCTTATATAAAATCCAGGCTAATGTAAACAAAAACAGATAATCATGATTATAATGGAAAGCAAAGTTGTATTTTTTTTTCCCAACTCAGAACTGCTGTTGATGAAGTATTCCAAAGGTGATGATAATTGTGCCCTACATTATTGGACCAGTCCGTCCCATGATGCTCTTTAATTCTTTTAAATAAAAACCATACCTGAACGACATAATTTATGTTAAGCTATTATATTTTCAAATTTGCTTCTTCCTGCTTTTTATTTTGCCTTGTTCTATTAAAGATATGCATATTACTTTGTCCCCAGAAAAGCAGCTTTCATCAAAGTGGGAAGTGACCTGAAAGGAAAAATCGCCACTCTGCTTCCCAGATATTCGAAAACTGTCCATTACTCACAGACCTCAGATTAATAAAATTTGATCCAAAGAATTTCTGACTTGAGACAGGGACTGTATCTAAATTAAGCTATGGTCCAGTAACTCAAAAGAGATGTAACTGATCCAGTGAAAGGAGTGTGGGAGTCTGAAAGCTGAACTTTCCAGAAGCTGTACAAGTCTTCAACGTATTTCTTCACCGTTATATTCTGGCATCCTTCTCAGTATAGTAGGTATGATAGTTAGCATAAGACATAAAAACGTCTCCTGTTTATTTTGCCTCAACGCCTAGTTAAGCCAGAAGAATTATATTTCCTTTGGCCTACCTCTAGGATTCAACCTCAACACTTCTGCCCTTAGAGATTTTCGTTTTTATCTCCCCGGCCTTCACCCATCTACCAACAAGCCCCATCTCTGGCCATATACATATTCTCTTCCTTGTCCACTGAAAATTTCTCTACTTGTTCCTTTCTTTGATTCCTAAATATTGGAGCTAGATTCCTGGGCAATTAATAATCATAAGACTATACCTATGATGATGATATCTTACCTGAGGGATGTCAGCTTTATACGGTGTTATTCAGCTCTGTGTAACAACACTTCAGATAGCACTATTCAGCACATGTGAACTTAGCTTTATTAGATGGGAGGAGGGGGAAAAAAAAAAAAAAACTCTCCCTGTTAAGAAATAGTGGCATCTGAAGACTTGTTTAGCAGGGCTGTCTATTGCAAAGCATTATCAATGGCTAGGCATTCCTATTCATAAAGATAAGATTTGCAGTGCTCTTTTTGAAATCACTTCTCTCTGTGTTGAGAGTGGTCATTAGTTACACTTGAGAAGGCAAGTGCTCTCTTTATCTAGCTGTGGCAATAGACCTTCTATCTGACCCAACCTCTTAGTTTCATTAAACTACCGATTTCAGTCAACATATTTAAGATTGAATTTTTCAGTTGAAAAAGAAATACAAAGTGGTAGAAAGTGAAGACCATGTTTAAACAAAATGACAATAGTACAAACAAAGCACAATAAATTCTGGTATGAACTCTGGGAATAACCTTTTAGAGAGTCACAGATGATGTGTTCACTTTAAATGCAGTTTGAAATTGAGGAAGAATTTTCTATAGATAATTCTATAGAATTATCAGAACTAAAAATCTGTACAATTTAAACACTCTCTATGCCTGGAGAGTAAGCAGAAAAACATATTGAATTTCAAATATAAATTTACTGAATGTTTACTTTGTGAGAATCAACAAATTTGAATTAAGTCATTGGGTGCACACCATGGCATTAAGCATTTGACAAGGATAATTCATCAACAAAACTTCCCTTCTCCCGGGAGAACTTAGATTCATTCCACTATAAACACTGCTGAATTGATGTGCATGCTTAAAAATCTTTAGTCTTTATTTTTTTATTTGGAAAAGGCAACAAAACCCATAATACTCCTTCCATTTATTCTAGCATTTACATCTGGATGGATGGAAAACAATATGACCTCCACCATATTTTACTACTTTGAAACTGTTTAGTCTAACACAGACATTTTATCATGGCATGCCTCTGCTTCTTCCTCTCCAAGTAAGCCCACTGGCATGTTCCCATGCCCCTTGGTGTCAGGAGCAGTTTCTCATAATCTGTCCTTGCCTCACCTCTCTAACCAAGAATTGCACTTGACCTTCTTACCCCTACAATGCAACCAAAGAAAATGTTTTATACCCCTCTGTTCCTTGCAGTTTCCTGCCACTTGGGATCTACCCATGTTGCTTCTTCTGCCAAGACTGCTTCTCCTCTCACTATTTCTTCCCAACCAGTACAGCCTCATAATGCAAAACTGAACACAGCTGAAGCATTGTGCTTCCTTTCGGGTGAGATGTGCTCCTTTGGGTTGGTCTGTGTATTCAATATATATGCTCATTATTATGCTAGTAATACTTATTTTTTATTTGTATTTGCATTTGTTTAAAATCCTGTTTCCCTTATTAGAATGTTAGCACATAGTATGCCAGATATATATTAGCTGTTAATAAATTTTTCATGAATTCAACAGTCATCTTAGAGCTGGGGAAGTTAGAGATGAATCATTAATTTTGTCAACAAAAAGGCATTTTAAAAGCTTAACGTGTGTTTTTAAAAAGTATTTATTGAATATTTTGTATGCATGCACAAAGAGCTTAGAATTTTAATTAGGGAAGTGACATAATCAGTTTTATATTTTTCAAGGGCAATCACATTTCCCATCCTGATTATCTCCCAGACACTATACCAGTTGCTAGGGATAAAAAGGTGTGTGATGTGCTTTACTAAAGCATGGTCATGATAGTACAATAGGGGTTCTAGACCTCTAAGCAGTTAATTAAAATATAATATGATATGGAATAAATCAGTCACAGGAATACAAGGTATAGCAAATATAGTCAGTGTTATTGTAATAGTGTTCTGTGGTGACAGAGAGTAGCTACACTTGTGATAATCATAGCCTAACATAAAACTTGTTTAATCACAGCATTGTATATCTGAAACTAATGTAATGTTTTATGTCAACTATACCTTGATTAAAACGAGAAATATAATATGATAAGTGACTTAGACAAGGTGTTCATCAATGAGCTTATTCTGTGTAAAAACTATCCCAAAATTTAGTGTTTCAAATGATAACCTTTTATTAGCTCATGATTCTATAGATTGCCTGGGTGGTTCTAACTTACCTCCTCAGAAGTGTCCCATGTATTAGAAAGATAGCTGACCATGACACAGTATTTCAATAGAACCTCACTCCAAGGTGCAGTGATTGGTGGGGACATGTAGAGTGACAAGGGTGAGTATGCCAAATTTCACTCATTAAATAGGCTGGCTACACTTCCTTACACAGAGGAAGCAGAGATCCAAAATTAGGACAAGGAAGGGGCCCATTACTCTTAAGAGTACTTGTTTAGATCAAGTTTGCTAATGCTACATCCACTAATGGAAGTCACATGACAAGCCCCAAGGCAGTGTGAGAGGACACTATCAAGAGGCACTGGGAGTACAATAGAAATTTAACCTGCCGTTTTGTAAGCAGTCTCTTTTCCATGACTCTTAGCTCTTGGCTCTTGGTTCCTCCCTCTGAGATATTCTTCTCTGTAAAAAGTAAATGTCCCTGGTTGACAGTTGAGTAGTTTTCTAAGACTGCTTCCAATAGAAATTTGAAAGTCCAGAGTATTCTTTTTTATTTGAAGTGACTCAGTTTCTGTCTAAGAAATCTTAAATGGATACAACTTCCTTCAAAAATGTGTGTGCTGGGTTACCTGTGTGGTGCAGTGGGTTAAGCCTCTGCCTTCAGCTCAGGTCATGATCTCAGGGTCCTGGGATCAAGCCCCACATCAAGCTCTCTGCTCAGCAGGGAACCTGCTTCTCCCTCTCTCTCTGCCTGCCTCTCTGCCTCCTTGTGATCCTCTGTTGAATAAATAAATAAAATCTTAAAAAAAAATGTGTGTGCTTTTTATACATCTTTTAACAAAAGTAATTTCCACAGTTATTTTCAATACAGGCCTTTCTTTACTTTGGGCTGCTGATAAGGCAATGTTATTTAGAACCTTTGAAGTGCTTTGGTCTAACTGAGAAAGTCCACTAGATATCACCATAAGTGTTTTTTAGAGTCCTAACAAAGATTTTACAGTCATATCCTTGATTTGATCTTGATACAGAAGTCACGTTTTATTGCAAGTGTTCTGAATTTTCAAAACACCTTTAGGTTTTAATTTACACTGGGACTCTTACTGGCTGGAGAGACTGCAAATGAGAAATAGTTAATCTAGTGCATCCTGGGTCCTTCATGTTTTACATAAATTCTTCCTGCAAGCTAATCAGTTCTTTCTTTAGCTCATCTTTCTTTTCCTATGAATTATCACAGACAACTAAAAGAATCCAATAGAAATGTTAAAGTCCTCCTGAAAATTATCTTGCCAATGTCCACAGTTTTTATCTTCCAGATTACACCAGGAAATAGTTTTGTGAGTTGTTTCATAAGATCATCTCATACATGTCACAATCTTTCCATTCTCCACTAGCAGTTTGCTTGCCAATCTTCCAGACTTCACAAAATGTCTTATGGCTTCTGGCACAGAATGGTCTCCAAAGCCACTGTCACATGTTTATTGTTGTTGTTGTTGTTATGGAAACATCCCAAGTCTAGATATCATTTTCTTTATCAGTTAACGTTTGCTGGAAAAAAAAAAAAATCGCTCCAAACATAGTCTCTCGAAACAGCAACCATTTCTTTAGTTCACTATTTGTAGTTTGTAGGTCATTCTAGTGGTTCTTTGATTTGGCATTCTGTGACACCCTGAAAATAAGCTGATCTCTACTGAGTTCTCTAAGCATTGCATTCAGCTGGCATGGTGGCTGGGGGGTGTATTACCAAAGATGGCCTTTCACACTGACATTTAACTGGAGCATAGTTTTCCACACATAAGAGTTTCAAGAGTTTCAGGAAGAGGGTGAGCTCCAGTGTGCAAGTACTTCCAACGTAATCTCTTTCAAGTTAGCTAATACACCTTTATTCAACAGGTCACATAGACAAGCTCAGAGTCAGTGTGGAAAGACACTGGCAAAGAGTATTCATAGGATAATAAATTATGGTAGCTATTTTTATACAAATCTACCATAAACCATAAGAAGACTGAAAATGAAGAGAAAGGAGAAATTGACTAGCTATTAGAGTAAGACCAAATCCAAGCCACATAGGGTTTCAGAGCACAAATTCTAAAATTTAAATTCAGCAAAATAGAGAGCTAGCACAATAGTCTGGAGTCAGCATGGTTTTAAAAACTCTCAATTTAACTGGCCATGAACCATAACTCATATGTACAATGTGAGACGGAGACACACCTAGTCAGATAGCAACTCCCTATACAGCCTAACTTCAGTCTCACACATCCCAAGTCCTATCATTAATTCACCCTAGATATAGCAGAGTTCATTCCCATGGGTCACCTTTCTGAGAGGTATTTTATTGGTCAGCCATTCTTAAAGTCCTAAACACCTCTGATTTCCTGGGTTTCTTCCACTCATGAAGTCTCTAAATGCACAATTTCTCCCTTTTCTTCTGTGGGATTCTTCTGAAGAGACTGACACTCTTATATTATCAAGTCTTTGGTTACCTTTCAAGATTTAACCTTGATGTCAAAGGTGCTTTGGTCTGGTTTAAGGAGAATCCCTCCATGCCTCCATGAAAATTTCAGTCAGAACAATTATAAACCAACCTAGAATCTACTACTATCTTTACCTGTATTCAGCCAACAAGAACCAATTTTGAAGATATTTACACAAGTATGTATTCACACATTGCCCACTGTATGAGAGGTAGAGAATTGGGCTCAATAACAAGTTTGGTGATAAGGTTTGGAAGGAATGGGTTTGGAGAACACCGGAAAGCAGTCTAGCTGAGAAGAGAAGTTGACTTGTGAATGAAATAATTGTTAAATATTTAAACACAAGAGCCTAATATGCTCAAGTGGTGTATTTATTTTCAAAATCATAAGGGAAGCAGCAACTCTCCAGGATATCAATTTGATCAGGTCTTAATTTTCATTGAATAAATAATGAAAATAAATCAAAATGACAATTATTTTATTACAGCCAGCTCAAGAGAAAAGACCTTTTCTCTTAAAGAAGAGAAAAGACCTCTGGAGGCAAGAGCCAGAAGGAATGTGGAAGAAACTACTAAAAAAGAGTAAAACAATAAAGAAAATAAAGAAAAAGAAGATACATTCACTATCATTCAGCATTTTTTTTTATAGATCTTGGCATATAGTAAGGGATAGTAATGACTTCCTTTTTTTAAAGACTTATTTATTTATTTTGAGAGAAAGAGAATGAACATTAGTGGGAGGGGCAGAGGCAAAGAATCTTTCAAGCAGACTCCCCGCTAAGCCAGGGCTCCATCCCAAAACCTCAGAGATGATGACCTAACCCAAAACCAAGAGTTGGACACTCAACTGACTGAACCACCAGGTGTCCCCACAGTAATGACTTCTTAATTAAATATTCAATTTAGGATTTAGGGATCATTTAGCTCCCATGGCATATGTTGTTGTCCACTACACTGGATTCTGAAGTCCTCCACCCTATTTGTCTCCCAGTTTACATGGCAAAAATTAAATCAGGAAACCGGGACTATGCCATGGCTACCCTCTGCTCCATCCAGAGAAATAAAGTCTACTCCAACTATTGCAGTTTTGTGGACAGTGTGAGCCAGGAGAATCTGTACTCCAGATTGGTACAGCTTTCCTTGGGAAGTGTTTATGAAGTCAACTTAACAATATAGCCTGAGCATATCAAACCTGGCACTGTAGAGCATATCAAACCTGGCACTGTAGACATCAATCTAATATATCTAGTGTGATGGCTTAATATACATAGTGATTTCAATGTCAATGCCACCTTATGTCTCTGTTGGAAATTAGATGGCTTCTCCTGGGTAAACTAAAGAGTTCAGGTCTTAGAAAAAATAAAGTAAAAACAACATTTAGTATCTTTATGTGTATTTGGTGGGGAGAGCAGAAAGTATTGCAGAATATTTGTTTTTTTATGTATTAAAAGATTATACTTGTGTTAATATTATTTGTCTTTTTTATTAACATAAAATATATTATTTGTTTCAGGGTTACAGGTCTGTGAATATCTGAATGTAATAATTATTTTTGGTTTGTGTCATCTATCATGCCTCTGACACTGTTTCAGATTCTGGACTCACAAAGATAAATAATCTGTATTAACATAGTTTATGTTTCAAGAGGGGGAGACATGTACCTAAGCCAATACTCATATCACAAGTAATAGTTTCTAGAATAAAGAATGAACTGAGTGGTGCAAGAGAATTGAGGAAGAAATGATCTACTCTACCTACATAGGGGAGTTAGGGGAAGTTTCATAGATGAGATGAAATTTCAGATGATTCTTAAAATTGTGAATGTGTTCTTTAGCTACGGTCAGCAGTGAAAAAATTACATGCAAAAATAAATGATATTAGCAAAATACAAAATTTAAAAACTGAGATGAAAGAGGAGATGCTGGACAGTATGGCTAAAATCAATTTAAATTTCAAGGATTAGTAAGCCTAAGTATTTTTTAATTACTTTTAATACTTTTCTTTTTTAATTTTTTTTAATTTTAATTCCAGTATTGTTAATATGCACTGTGATATTAATTTCAGGTGTACAATATACAATTCAACAATTCTATACATCATCTGGTCCTCATCAAGATGAGTGTGCTCTTTAATCGCCTTCACTCATTTCACCTATCCCCATAGCCTCTTTCCTCTGGTAGCCATCAGTTTTTTCTCTATAGTTAAGAGTCTGTTTCTTTATTTGTCTCTCTCTTTTTTTCCCCTTGCTCATATGATTTGTTTTTTAAATTCCACATAAGAGTGAAATCTTATGATATTGCCTTTCTCTGGTTGCCTTATGTTGCTTATCATTATATACTCTAGCTCCATCCATGTTATTGCAAAAGGAGAAATTTCTTTCTTTTTTATGGCTAAATAATATTCCATTGCATACATATATACCACCTTCTCTTTATCCATTTATTTATTAATGGGATCTTGCTTTGCTTCCATAATTCAGATATTGTAAATAAAGCTGCAGTAAAAATAGGAGTGCATGTATATCCCTGAATTAGTATTTTTGTATTGTAGGGGTAAATAAAATACTAAGCACTGTGATTACTGGATTATAGGGTAGCTCTATTTTTAACTTTTTGAGGAAACTCCATACTGTTTTCCACAGTGGCTGCATCAGTTTTCATTCCCACCAACAGTGCACAAGGAAACAAAAGTTAACATGATTAGTAAACTTCTTTGGATGATAATTTGTGTGGCTTTGTCTTGCTGTCTCCTTGCAAAGTTTAATTATTAACAAATCATTATTACTTGTAATCACAAGACTTTTTTGATAACACAATATATGGTATTTTCTTCTAATTTCTAAGATTTTGTTTGTTTTAACTTAACAAATCTCTACTGAAAATGCATCTGAACTTTTCTTATCTGAGGTATAGCAGAGATAAGAAAAAAAGGGGAAAAATGCATCTGCACTAAAATTACTTCTAAAAAATTAGCAAGCATAGAAAGTAAATAAAAATCTTGCTCTTTGGAATTTCCACTTTGCATATTAAAACATCCAGAGTTCCCAATCCTCATTGAAGATGGCACAGTACTTAATGTGCTGTCAAATGGATTAAAATGTAAGTCTTTGCTGAAAAAGCCTAAGAATGGTGCTGCAATCAACATAGATAATGATGAGCTGGGTTGCTTTGGTTCATTTTTTGTTTGTTTTTTGCTTTTTTACAGTTTAAAATTGAAAGCATTAAAAGTACACTGTGAGCTCTTGGATTCAGAATCTCCAATATGAAGTATAATTCTTAAGAAATAATCATCAATGTTGAACTAAAGCATACAAATATATGAATGAATAGTGTTTCTGAGGTATCTTTTATAATAAATACCTTGAATGGAGAGGCTTCAGAAAGGACCAATATGACAGTAATAAAATCGAGGCAAGATGAGTGTGCTTTTTTTTTTAAATTTTATTTATTTATTTGACAGACAGAGATCACAAGTAGGCAGAGAAGCAGGCAGATAGAGAGGAAGGGAAGCAGGCCCCCTGCTGAGCAGAGAGCCAGACGTGGGACTCGATCCCAGGACCCTGAGATCATGACCTGAGTGGAAGGCAGCAGCTTAACCCACTGAGCTACCCAGGCACCCAATGAGTGTGCTCTTTAATCCCCTTCACTGATTTCACCTATCCCCTATGCTTAGAGGTGAGAGGACAAGGATAAGTGCTGGTGTGTTTCTTTGCAGAAATATCTATAATTTTTAATCAACTTTTTCACTCAGAACACACATCTGATTACTTATTTTAGTTTCTTTAAAATTTATTTTTCTATTGCTTATTTTATTTTTTATTATTTTTATTAACATATGTAATGTATTATTTGCCCCAGGGGTACAGATCTGTGAATAATCAGGCTTACACATTTCACAGCACTCACCATATCACATATCCTCCCCAAAGTCCATAATCCAGCCACCATCTCCATAGCCCCCTCCCCCCAGCAACCCTTAGTTTGTTTGTGAGATTAGGAGTCTCACAAAATTATTGGGAGGGTTTGTCTCGCTCCCAGTCCCATCTGGTTTCATTTTTTCCTTCCCTACCACCAAAACCCCCACACTGCCTCTCAAATTCCTCATATCAAGGAGATCATATGATAATTGTCTTTCTCTGATTGACTCATTTCGCTCAGCATAATATGTTCTAGTTCTATCCACGTTGTTGCAAATGGCAAGATTTCATTTCTTTTGGTGGCTGCAAAGTATTCCATTGTATATATACACCACTTCTTCTTTATCCATTTACCCACTGGTGGACATCTGGGTTCGTTCCATAGTTTGGCTTTGTGGACATTGCTGCTTTAAACATTTGGGTGCACATGACCCATCAGATCACTACATTTGTATCTTTAAGGTATATACCCAGTAGCGCAATTGCTGGGTTGTAGGGTAACTCTATTTTCAACTTTCTGAGGCACTTCCATGCTGTCTTCCAGAGTGGTTGCACACGCTTGCATTCCCACCAGAGGTGTAGGAGGGTTCCCCTTTCTCTGCATCCTCACCAACATCTGTCGTTTCCTGACTGGTTAATTTCAGCCATTTCTGACTAGTGTGTGTATCTCATTGTGGTTTTGATTTGTATTTCCCTGATGCTTAGTGACATGGAGCACTTTTTCATGTGTCTGTTGGCCATCTGGATGTCTTCTTTGCATAAATGTTTGTTCATGCCCTCTGGCCATTTCTTGATTGGATTATTTGTTCTTTGGGTGTTGAGTTTGCTTAGTTCCTTATAGATTTTGGATACTAGCTCTTTATCTGATATGTCATTTGTGAATATCTTCTCCCATTCTGTCAGTTGTCTTTTGGTTTTGTTGATTGTTTCTTTAATGTGCAAAAGGTTTTGATCTTGATGAAGTCCCAATAGTTCATTTTTGCCCTTGCTTCCCTTACTTTTGGCAATGTTCCTAGGAAGATGTTGCTGTGGCTGAGGTGGAAGAGGTTGCTGCTTGTATTCTCCTCAAGGAATTTAATGGATTCCTGTCTCACATTGAGGTCTTTCATCCATTTTGAGTCTATTTTTGTGTGTGGTGTAAGGAAATGGTCCAGTTTAATTCTTCTGCACGTGGCTGTTCAATTTTCCCAACACCATTGGTTGAAGAGACATTTTTCCATTGGACATTCCTTCCTGCTTTGGCAAAGATTAGTTGACTGTATAGTTCAGGGACTATTTTTGGTTCTCTATTCTGTTCCATTGATCTATGTGTCTTTGTGTGTGTGTGTGTGTGTGTGTGTGTGTGTGCGCGTGCCAGTACCATACTTTCTTGAGGATGAGAGTTTTGTAATAGAGCTTGAAGTCTGAAATTGTGATGCCACCAACTTTGGCTTTCTTTTTGAACATTCCTCTGATTATTTGGGGTCTTATCTGGTTCCATATAAATTTTAGGATAATTTGTTCCATTTCTTTGAAAAAATTGATGGGCTTTTGATAAGGATTGCACTAAACATGAAGATTTCTTTAGGTAGCATAGACATTTTCACAATATTTGTTCTCTCAATCCATGAGCATGGAACATTTCTCCATTTCTTTGTGTATTCCTCAATTTCTTTCATGTATACTTTATAGTTTTCTGAGCACATACTCTTTGCCTCTTTGATTAGGTCTATTCCTAGGTATCTTATGGTTTGGGGTGCAATTGTAACTGGGATGGACTCCTTAATTTCTCTTTCTTCTGTTTTGCTGCTGGTGTATAGAAATCCAACTGATTTCTGTGCATTGATTTTATATCCTGACACTTTTCTGAAGTCTTCTATGAGTTCTAGCAGTTTTGGAGTGGACTCTGTTGGGTTTTCCACATAAAGTATTATATCATCTGCAAAGAGTGAGAGTTTGACTTTTTCTTCACCAACTCGAATGCCTTTTATTTCTTTTTGCTGTCTAATTGTTGAGGCTAGGATTTCTAATACTATGTTGAATAGCAGTGGTGATAGTGGACATTGCTGCCGTGTTCCTGACATTAGGGGAAAAGCTCTCAGTTTTTCCCCATTGAGAATGATATTCTCTATGGGTTTCTCATAGATGGCTTTGATGATATTGAGGTATGTATTCTCTATCCTACACTTTGAAGAGTTTTGATCAAAAAAGGATGCTGTACTTTTTCAAATGCTTTTTCAGCCTCTATTGAGAGTATCATGTGGTTCTTGCTATTTCTTTTGTTAATGCATTGTCAATCACAATGATTGATTTGCAGATGTTAAACCAACCTTGCAGCCCAGAAATAAATCCCACTTGGTCGTGGTGAACAATCCCTTTAATGTACTATTGGATCCTGTTGGCTAGTGTTTTGGTGAGAAATTTTGCATCTGTGTTCATCAAGGATATTGGTCTATAATTATTCTTTTTGATGGGGTCTTTGTCTGGTTTTGGAATCAAAGTAATGCTGGCCTCATAAAATGAATTTGGAAGTTATTACAGGCACATAGGAAATAATACTTCTTTAAATGCTTGGTAACATTTCCCTGGGAAGCTGTCTAGCCCTGGGCTCTTGTTTGTTGGAAGATTTTTGATGACTGCTTCAATCCCCTTACTGGTTATGGGTCTGCTCAGGTTTTCTATTTCTACCTGGTTCAGTTGTGGTAGTTTATGTGTCTCCAGGAATGCATCTATTTCTTCCAGATTGTCAAATTTGCTGGCATATAGTTACTCATATGTTCTTATAACTGTTTGTATTTCTTTGGTGTTGGTTGTGATCTCTCCTCTTTCATTCATGATTTTATTAATTTGAGTCCTTTCTCTTTTCTATTTGATAAGTCTGGCCAGGGGTTTATCAACCTTATTAATTCTTTCAAAGAACCAGCTCCTAGTTTTGTTGATTTGTTCTATTCTTTTTGTTTCTATTACATTGTTTTCTGCTCTGATCTTTATTATTTCTTTTCTCCTAGTGGGTTTAGGCTTTCTTTGTTGTTCTTTCTCTAGCTCCTTTAGGTGTAGGGTTAGGTTGTGTATTTGAGACCTTTCTTGTTTCTTGAGAAAGGCTTGTACTGCTATATATTTTCCTCCCAGGACTGTCTTTGCTGTGTCTCACAGATTTTGAAATGTTATGTTTTTATTATCATTTTTTTCCATGAATTTTTTCAATTCTTCTTTAATTTCCTGGTTAACCCATTCATTCTTTAGAAGGATGCTCTTTAGCCTCTATGTACTTGGGCTCTTTCCAACTTTCCTCTTGTGATTGAGTTCTAGCTTCAGAGCATTGTGGTTTGAAAATATGAAGGGAATGATCCCAATATTTTGGTACTGGTTGAGACCTGATCTATGACCCAGGATGTGATCTATTCTGGAGAATGTTCCATGTGCACTAGAGAAGAATGTGCATTCTATTGCTTTGGGATGGTATGTTCCGAATATATCTGTGATGTCCATCTGGTCCAGTGTGTCATTTAAGGCCTTTATTTTCTTGTTGATCTTTTGCTTCAATAATCTGTCCATTTCAGTGAGGGGTATGTTAAAGTCCCCTACTATTATTGTATTATTGTCAGTGTGTTTTTTAAAATTTTGTTACTCATTAGTTTATATAGTTGGCTGTTCCCATGTTAGGGGCATAGATATTTAAAATTGTTATATCTTTTGTTGGACAGACCCTTTGAGTATGCTATAGTGCCCTTCCTCATCTCTTATTATAGTGTTTGGCTTAAAATCTAATTTATCTTGTATAAGGATTGCGATTACAGCTTTCTTTCTCCCCCTTGCCCAGGTTTCTTTTGACGTCCATTAGCATTGTACATTGTTTTCCATCCCCTCACTTTAAATCTGGAGGTGTCTTTGGGTCTAAAAGGAATTTTCTTGTAGACAGCATATTGATGGGTTTTGTTTTTTTTTATCCATTCTGATACACTTTGTCTTTTGATTGGGGCGTTTAGTCCATTTACATTCAGGGTAACTATTGAAATATATGAATTATTGTTATTGTATTGTCTGTAAGGTGACTGTTACTGTTTATTGTCTCTGTTCCTTTCTGGTCTACTACTTTTAGGCTCTCTCTTTGCTTAGAGGACCCCTTTCAATATTTCCTGTAGAGCTGGTTTGGTGTTTGCAAATTCTTTTAATTTTTGCTTGTGCTGGAAACTTTTTATCTCTCCTTCTATTTTTAATGATAGCCTAGCTGGATATAGTATTCTTGGCTGCATGTTTTTCTCATTTAGTGCTCTGAATATATCATACCAGTTCTTTCTGGACTGCCAGGTCTCTGTGGATAAGTCTGATACCAATTTAATATTTCTACCATTGTATGTTATAGACTTCTTGTCCCCACCTGGTTTCAGGATTTTCTCTTTGTCACTAAGACTTGTAACTTTTACTATTAGATGATGGGGTAACTTTTTATTGATTTTGAGGGGGGTTCTCTGTGTCTCCTTGATTTTGATGCTTGTTCCTTTTGCCATATTAGGGAAATTCTCTACTATAATTTGTTCCACTATACCTTCTGCCTCTCTATCTCTTTCTTCTTTTTCTGGAATCCTAATTATTCTAATATTGTTTCATCTTATGCTATAGGTCATCTCTTGAATTCTCTGCTCATGGTCCAGTAATTGCTTGTCTCTGTTTTGCTCAGCTTCTTTATTCTCCATTGTTTGCTCTTCTATATCACTAATTCTCTCTTCTGCCTCATTTACCCTGCCAGTAAGAGCCTCCATATTTTATTGCACCTCATTTATAGCTTTTTTTATTTCTACTTGTTTAGATTTTAGTCCTCTTATTTCTCCATAAAGAGATTCCATTACTCCAGAAAGAGTTTCTCTAATCTCTTCCATGCCTTTTTTTAGCCTAGGAAGCACTTTGAGAATCGTCATTCTGAACTCTAGTTCTGACATATTACCAATGTCCATATTGATTAGGTCCCTAGCTGTTGTTACTGCCTTTTGTTCTTTTTTTCCTGTGGTGAGTTTTTCCAACTTTTCATTTTATCCAGATAAGAATATATGAATGAGAGAATAAAATACTAAAAGGGTGACAAAGACCCCAGAAAAATGTACACTAACCAAATCAGAAGAGACCCCAAACTGGAAGGAAAAGAGTGGGAGTAAAAAGAAATTTTAAAGAAAATTTAAAAGAAATTTAAAAATTTTTAAATTTCTTTTACCCCCAATATGTGTGTGTGTGTGTGTGTGTGTGTGTGTGTGTATTATACTGGTGAATGGAACAGAGCAACCCACTTAATTTTGGATATATTCTGGTCTCTTAGAAGAAAGTACCTCCCAAAATTTTAAAGAAAGAAAAACTTATAAATATACAAAAATAAGGGTAAACACAATAAAGGGATGGAATATGACTGTAACGATGAAAATTTAAAAATATCTAAAAAAGGAATTGAGAAGGTAATTAGGTTGGAAAAAGAAAAAAAAATGGAGGAGAGAATGCGCTCAGGCTGGAGACTAGAACAAAGCCATGTGCTAGATTTGGGGTATATTTTGATCTATCAAAAGAAATTGTATCCCAAAATTAAAGAATAAAAACCTATATGTATTTTAAAAATTAAGCTAAATACAACGAAGGGATTAAATATGGCTATAACAATGAAGATTTAAAAGGATTTTTTTTTAAGAAAGGTATTGTTAAGATAAACTAGTTAGAAAACTTTAAAAGAGTAAAGAGGAAAAGTTAAAAAAATAGAATAAGAAAAAAATAAAATTACAAAAAATTTAATTTTTCAAGACTAGAAGATCATGGGGAAAAAGCCATGAAATCTATGAGTTGCTTTCCCCTAACTCTGTAGTTCTGCTGTTATCCTTGATCGGTGAGCTTGGTCTTAGCTGGATATTTTTGCTGATCTTCTGGGAGAGGGGCCTGTTTAAGTGATTCTCAAATGTCTTTGCTTGAGGCTGAATTGCGCCACCATTGCCAGGGGCCAGGCTAAGTAATCTGCTCAGATTTGTTCTCAGTAACTTTTGTTCCCTGAATGCTTTCCATACAGCTTTGGAGGATGGGAATGAAGATGGCAGCCTCCCAGTCTCCTGCCTGGAGGAGCAGAGAGCTCAGGGCCCCACTCCTCAGTGCACCCTCAGAGAAAAGCAGTCAATGACTCTGGTGTCCCTGGTCTCTGGGTATGGTCTGTGATCTCCTGGCCTGTGAACTAGCATTTCTGTCTCTTGTGCATGGCTCTGTTTGGAGTCTCCAAACCCAGCAGATTCCTGCCACACATTTCTGTGCCACTCCTGGAGGAGGAAGGAGGAGGTCGGTCTCAAGATCTGTCACTTGTGGGGTTCCTGCTCAAAGAGCAGTGGTGTGACTATGCCTTGGATCATGGTTTAAGGTAACCCTGATCTGAAAGTCCACTCCTTGGCTCTGTCTCTATAGTCAGCTTCCCTGCTCCAATACCTGGGAGCTCTGCCACAGTCAGACACTCACTATCTTTCTGTGACCCTGTGGGGCCTGAGACCACACTGTCCCAACAAGGGCTCCACCCCTGCTTAGCCTCTGGTGTGATGTCCCTCAGTGGAGCAGACTTCGAAAAGTTTCTATTTTGTGCTCCATTGCTTCACTACTTGCCAGGACCCAGCCCTTCCCCCTGTCGTCTATCTTCCTGTGGTTTCAGATTCATTTCTCCACACATCCTACCTTCCAGAAAGTGGTCTATTTTCTGTTCCTAGAATAGCTGCTCTTCTTCTCTTCTAGCTCCTATTGAGTTTGTAGGTGTTTGGAATGGTTTGATGACTATCTAGCTGAACTTCTGGGAGCTAATGTCATTTCAATCTGCTATTCCTTGGCCTCAGCTCTCTCTCTATTGCTTTAAAAACAAAAATTGTTAGGGACTCCTGGGTGGCTCAGTTGGTGAAGCATGTTCCTGCAGCTCAGATCATGACCCCAGCGTCCTGGGATAGAGTCCCCACATGTTGGACTCCTTGCTTAGCTGGGAGTCTGCTTCTCCTTCTCCCTGTGATGATCTCCCTGCTTGTGCTCCCTCTTACTCTCTCTTTCTCTGTCAAATAAGAAAATTCAATCTTTTAAAAAATTGTTCAAAATAATGATTATTTGGGGGCTTAAATGGGTAGGAGAAGATCAATGAAACAAGATGGGATTGGGAGGGAGACAAACCATAAGTGACTCTTAATCTCACAAAAAAAAACTGAGGGTTGCTGGGGGGGGGGTTGGGATAAGGGGGGTGGGGTTATGGACATTGGCGAGGGTATGTGCTTTGGTGAGTGCTGTGAAGTGTGTAAACCTGGCGATTCACAGACCTGTACCCCTGGGGATAAAATTATATGTTTATAAAGAATAAAAAAATTTAAAAAAATGATTATTTCTAGAACTTCACATAAGTTAAATTGTTTTTACATTTAAAAGTACCAAATGAGAGAAAAATAAAAATTTATTTGATGCACAAATATAAGTTTTATAGGTGTTGTCTGTACTTGGCACAATAAATATTATTAAATTAAATTAAATAATAAAAATCATTAAATTATTTGTTGAATTAATGACATAAAGTCATTAATTTAACAAATATCTGTTTTGTATGAGAGAATACAAAAATGAATAATATGGTCTCACATCTACTATTGTAGAAGGTTACATGGGAAAATCAAAGTTCTGAATAGACCAAGGGAAATAGGAAAGGACAAAAAAGGAGAATGGCAAGAGATAGCAGGAAATTTTTACAAAGGGCAATGCGGCTTTGTGGCATGAGCAGTCTTTGGAGGTTTTGTGAACACTGCTTCCCCATCTGTAAATAGAAGAGCTATTGAAAAGAATTAAACATGATATAGAGCTAAAATAACTATAATTGTGCCTATAATGGAAAAAGTAGACAAGAAGTAGTTCTTTACATTTGTGGGTAGATTAGGTAGATCTTACTGACTCAATGATATGGGAAGGATACAGAGTGGGAGGAAAGGCCAGGGAGAAACCCAGGAGGACACCATGTTTCTGAGTGGATGAGCAGATTCACAGCATTGTGGGATGCCACGAACGAAGATAAGAATTTAGTCAGGAGCAATGTTTGGGATAGAGAATATGATGGGTGACTAGATAACATGGGTGAAAATGTCTGGAAGGAAGGATATAAGTATACAAGTTGTTTGAAATAAATGTGAACCTTAGATACTTATGGAGATATCTGAGAAGCTGAATATTTGAAACTAAGAGCATGGAATGTTTATTATATGAAGACGTAGTATGGGCACCAGAGCTTTGAATTTGGTTTTATTATAATCATCATCATCAGGATTAACAATATTTACTTTATATTTCTTTAGTAAACAGACTTAGAAATTCAGCTTTATGATGATACAATAGCAAATAAGTATAACTTTAGATTAAATGCATAGTAATTGGCATGTAAACACTCTTTAATCATCTTGACTCTCTAGGCAAGTATAATGGTTAATCTAAAGTTTTATCTTCCCTAAGCACCAGTACAAATTACATTTTTATCATGATATATCTTAGTAAGTTTTTCTCACTGACTGTTAGTTGAAACTGATGATGTTTCGTTCAAGTAGAGTTTGATCATGAATGAGTGGAACATCTTTGGGACTTTAGAAAAGGTTTTATAACATATGCACCTGTGTGTATATAAATAAATAAATAAAACTGCATTAAGCAACTAAGTAAGCCATCCACTTATAATATCTAATTTAGTCATCCAACAACCCTATACTGTAGAATTTTAGAGATGAAAGTGACTGAAGCTTGGAGATATTAGGAAATTTTTCAAGTATTAATACTATTAACAATAATAATTTCATATATCAACATCTCATGTAACAGTTAAATTAAGAAAAAAATGTATTTAACCTTTAATTGAAATCAATCTATGGAGTATTTGGGTCTCACCCACTAATCCTGGATGGTACAGAGGTCTAGCACCCAATTCTCTTTATTCTAGAAGGATTCCTGAGGTTATACACTGAACCCATGAACCAATTTGTAAACCCAGCAGGTCTCATATGTAAGCTGTATAAAACCATTAAAGAATTAGATAGTTCTTTCCAAATTCCCTTTCTCTCCTGCTGCTTACCAAATCATGAAATTCCTTATTCTTCATGAAAATGCCTTGTGCTGAGAGGAGTTTCTTATCTTTGGAAATCTTGACATAAGAATTGTGTTTCTTTACTAAAAATGTCAAAAGATTTTTATGGAACAAAAATCCACGGAAGGATCTAATTAACATCAGGTTGCATAATATTTGCGTTATTACCTCATAGTATTACAAATAAGAGCGGAAAACTCTCAAATCAATCTATATCAAGGAAGAAGATGTATGAATAAAAAACAAAAAAATATATGAATAATAAAGGAAAAATTAAAAGGAGAGTTGAAGAAATGAGGGAAATCCAAAGGATAAAGGGAGAGAGAAGGGCATTTAGGGGCTATTAGAGAGCAGGAAAAGAGGGGTGCAATGTGGAACGAGGAGAAGGAGAGGAGATAGAGGATGGATGGATGGATAGATAGATAAATAGATAGATGCATAGAAGGATGACAGATGCAGTTTTTTTGTTTGTTTGTTTGTTTGTTTGTTTGTTTTACCTCAGAGGTACTGGTTTGTAAATCATCAGGCTTATACACATCAGAGCATGCACCATATCACATATCCTCCCCAATATCAATAACCCAACGACCTTCTCCATACTCCCTTCTCCCCCCAAACCTTCAGTTTGTTTTGTGAGATCAAGAGTTTCTTATGGTTTGTCTCCCTCCTGATCCCTAGCTCCATTTTTTAAACCATGTTTATCACAGCAAATTTATTTTTCTCACCAAGCTTGTGATAACTAAGCCACTGATACTCATCTCACAGATCTAGCTCTAACATATCCAGTAAGTAAAAACAGAGGGAGATCTGCCTACTACTGGAAAACAAATCGATTTACTAAGGAGAAGAAAATTTTCTTTATAGCTTTTCTCTGAGGTCTATCACTTTTATTTGTTTGTAATGAGTTCACATGCTATGATGTGCAGAGCTGGGTTTATGGTCATACAGATGAGTTTCGATTCCAGATCTGCAACACAGTGTGTGACTTTGAGTAAGTTAATTATTTCTCAGAGTTTCAGTTTCTGAAAGAAAGATAAAGCAAGCCATATTCCAACAGTGACGAGTACATGAGATTAAAAAATGAATGAAATGAATGAGTAAAGGAACAGAGCTAACATTATGCTCTCAACTCAAAGGTGCTCAATAAATATTATGTTCTTCCATTGTAAGAGTAACCTTATTCTCATCTTAAGACTACAATTAAGATATTTCTTATTCATAACTATGAATTATGTAGAACATGTAAACAAATGACTAATATTCAAAATGTCATGTTATTCACCTATTTCATTTTCAACTCAAACCACTCTTTCCAGGAATCTCTCAAACTCGGAGCTTCATTGTTTCCTTTTGATACTTAAGTTTCTCTTATAAAACAGTGCCTTGCTTTTGTTGACATTTTTAAAGAAATTTTTCTTAATTTATTTATTTGAGAGAGAGAGCGAGTGTGCACAAGGAGAGGGAGTGGCAGGCAGAGGGAGAAAGAAACACACTCCCCACTGAGCAGAGAACCCAATATGGGGCTCGATTCCAGGACCCTGAGATCATGGCCTGAGCCAAAGGCCAATGCTTAATCCACTGAGCCACCCAGATACCCTGCTTTTGTTGACTTTTGTCATTGTCTTCAAGTCATTTAAAGTTTCTTTGTTTTGCTTTTTGAACCAGATTCCTTATTTAAAGATGGAAATGTAAGGACTACCAAAGTGTTATCTGTCTGGAAACACAGCAGATAGACAAAAACAAAATGTCTGCTACTTATCCCTGGTGACATGGACAGCTTTTCCATCACTTCCCGCCTTGCAGAGACCAGATGTGACAAAACTGGCTTCACTGGCACTGAATAAACAGTTTTGAATAGGGATACCAATGTTTCTATGCTATGACATAGACTAAGAGAAGACTTTAATGTTTATTTAATCTACAACATAAGGTCATTATAATTTGAGAAAAATTGAAAACATTGGCTGTACCAAAGCAAAAAAGAAGAGAAGAAAACTCCCAAATTAGACCTACTGGTATACTCAAATGGATCAAGCCAAGAGTCCATGATAACATTGATCAATTATTTTATATTTAGTATGTGCTCACAACGATACTGAGTGCCTTCAAACATTCCATCACTGATTGCTACTCATCACAACCCAAAGAACTGGATGACTGTTATTCTCATCTTACAAATGAGGAAAATAAGATTAAGTACATTTTCAAATTCAACCCACAAGTAAGTGCCAAAGTTGAGATACAGTGGTGTTTCCAATTCCAAAGCCTAAATTGTTTTTTCCATTCTGCTTTGCTCCCTTTCAAAGTTCACATACATTTATTTACTTAGAGTAATATGGAATGTTTACAGGCACCTGATTATATAGACAGTACCCTAAAGTTAGTAGTAGAGGATCAATAAACTTTCAGATCTATCTATAAAAATAAATGCCTACAAACTAAAGCTAACAGAAGCTCAAGGTAAAAACTGAATCATTGTTTCCTATATCCTGAACATCTAATGGCTATGATTGTTCTATTTCTACTCAACCATTCTCAAATCCTGAAGGACTGGTGACCTTGACTTATCTGAGTTCAGTTTAATAGAAGAATTGTACAAATTTCCCACATGCAAACATAGTCACTCTGACATTCTAAATGGAGCTGCCATCTATCAATTTGTTGGGTTCATCAGGGAGCCCTGTGTAAGGCTTTATAGTGTATATAGTATCACATTGAGGAAAGTAAGGCAGAGCAGACAGATTTCTCTGATGTACCATTCATCTGTTATACCTAAACACCCCAGCAGAAACAGCATGGTTCATCCAAAGCTCTTGCCTGGTTGAACTTATTTTAGTGTGAAGGCTGTGATACCTATGATCACTCAGAACACAAACCTAGTACAAGACAATTGCACTTCAGTGTCATTAAGGCACAGCTGGCTTAAGGCTCAAGGATGGATATTTCATAGCTTAATATTCGTTCTGTTAGCTTTAGTTTGGAGGCATACTAAAGGTGTGGTGTGGAGGGCTGCTTCTTCTCATGTCCCATCTTGTAATTTTGGTGGCAGCCAAGAGAATGTGGTTTCAAGACAATGAACAGATTAATAAAAATCTTACCCCTTACTTTCAAATACCATGGCCAAAAGCGCCACTAAAAAATATGATTGAGAACACTAGGCCATGACAATTCAGCGTCCTCTGACACTAAAGGTCCACTTCCTTGAACTGGCAGGTTTGGCACCTGTTTCCTGTTTTCTCACTGCTCCAACAGTGATACCTCAGTTCAGAATAATAAGCTTTCCTTGTGAAGAGCACAGTTTTTCAGGCAAGTTGGTCCCAGAGAACTCCAATTTCTTAAGGAGTCATTTTTTAATGGAACACAAGTTACACATCAATCTCAAGCTTGTAACTTCACAAAGAGTTCAGCGGTTTCCCATTGTACTTTCTGATTGAAAAATATGGCCTCCGGGTAGTTCCCCAAAGGCTGAAATGCCCCCTGGGAGAATTTTCTGCAATTATCCTAACTCTGAGTAGTATTGCTTGCAACTTAAGTTTTCATGCTGTTTTTATCTTTGTTTCTCTGCTTCACGAGATCTAAATGCTTCATGAATTTAGTAACTTCACTAAAATCATAAAGTCAGGTTTACGAAGAGAGTTATGGAGGGAAGACCTTTCACGGACTATGCAACAATTTGCTAACCTAACTAGCTGCTATATGGTTTTGCAAGGACTGCCATAACAGAGTAATACAGACTGGGTGGCTTATACAACAGAAACATATTTCATCACAAGTTCCAAAGACCAAAATTGAAGATCAGGAGGATGTTGGCAGGGTTGGTTTCTTTTAGGCCTTTCTCCATGGCTTATCGATGTCTGTCCTCTCCATTTTTTCACCTGGTCCTTCTTCTGTGTCTATCTGTGCACTAATCTCTCCCTTAAAAGGACACCAGTCATTAAATTAGATCACACCCCAGTACCCTCATTTAACCTTCATTACCTCTTTATAGACCCTACTTGCATATACATTCACAATCTGAGGTAGTAAGAGTTAAAATTTCAACATGTGAATTTTGGAGGAGGAGAGAGACAAAGGTCGGCCCATAACAGTTGCATTTTATTGTTTCTCCCCCCGGCCCCCATATGGGCCTGGATTATATTCTTCTGCTTTCTGAAAACTTCACTCCTGAGGCAACTCCTGTCTCCCATAGACTACCAACTGGTGAGTATGATCCAGACCCCTGTCATCAGCTTGCTTCATCTACTGTCTTTTCATACGTATCTTTATTATACTCTCAATGTCTCCTCACACTCAACCTGAGCCAGAAGTGCTTAAAAAAAAAGTCACTACAAGTCTCCCTCCTTTCTTGCCTTTCAATATCATGAACAATGGGAGGAAGTTGCAATAAACAAAAAAGGCAAGAAAACAAGTGATCCATTTGCCCTTGAGCAAGCTACAGTTAAGACTGTGATTGGAGGTATCATGTTTATGTTCATGCTTATTATGAAATATTTTGTAAATGAAACAGAAATAAAGTCATGTGTTTTAGAAAACGAAATGAGCTTTTCCTTTACTCCGCTTTCATACTTTTTTTTTCTCTTGCTCTTCATTTTATTTTATTTAATTTTTTTAATTTTTTATTTTTTATAAACATATATTTTTATCCCCAGGGGTACAAGTCTGTGAATCACCAGGTTTACACACTTCACAGCACTCACCAAAGCACATACCCTCCCCAATGTCCATAATCCCACCCTCTTCTCCCAAACCCCCTCCCCCCAGCAACCCTCAGTTTGTTTTGTGAGATTAAGAGTCACTTATAGTTTGTCTCCCTCCCAATCCCATCTTGAGTGGTCTAAGGTGCCAGACTCAAGCTCCGCTTCCCCGCTTTCATACTTTTTAAAACCACAAATCTATTTCCATGTAAAAATATGACTAAATCAAAATAAAAGTGTTAGCATTCATTTTCCCCAACTAGTGACTTCATTTCTAAAGAAACCATTTTATTCCAGTAATTAGTAAATTAAATGATTAGGATTTAATTGAATTTTTAGGCTGCTTTCAACTCCTAAAGTTTAGACCACTTAAATATCTAAAATTTAGCATTTGGCATTTAGATAATCAGGACAATATGAAAAGCATAATCTTTATCAGCACTGCTTTTTTTCAGGCAAGACAAAGGTATCCATGGGAACATATTATATGTTGCAGTACAGAAAAAAACTTGGAGATCTGTCATAGCAATATTAACATTGGTAAGTTTTCCTGCTGGTTAGTCATCTTAATGATGGCATACTTTATGATTAATATTGCTCCTTTTCACTGAAGAACCTCAAAGGTTTTCACAGTATCTCTAGCCAGGTTCTTTAGTAGGTATTTAAATGATTCATGTTTTCCCACTGACATTTGCATCACCCCTGGGTAGATTATTTGGAGTGAAATTAAGGAAAGTTTAAGCTGTAGCTAAGTAATAAGGCTCATGTGAACACGTAATGTTACTCTGTGTGAACTTTGTCATGCTATGGTTGAAATATTCTTAATTTTTATTAAAGTCAGTGTGTAGCAGAATGCAAGGAACATTAAATGGATCCTGCTTCTTGTTTGTCTAAAATGCCTCTGGGTTTTTGATAACTATGCTTTTGAGTTCTGGGACTCTGACAGCAAATATGCATTCAAGAAGACAAAAGAATTTTAATAGGTAAGACAACAAGCTTAAGGGAAGTGGATTTGCAAAATGAGAGAAAATGCTTAATGAAATATGGTGGACGAATTGGCCAATCTAGCGGTGTCTCTATTTTTAACCCAGTTCTCTGGCAAAAATCCCATCCAATTTCTGAAGGTTCCCATCTTTGGAGTTACAAAGCAGGCAGGGGAACTTGGGAGCACCTGTGCCAAAGGGCCGGGATGTCTCCTGACCTTTCTGTTAGGTCCATGGTCAAAGGAGCAAGACTAATATGAAGCGAAGGTCAAGCAAAGCTTTATTTCGCACCAAGCATTGATAATCAAATTGACTGGCCAACTGACCGCCTCTTGCAAAGAGGAGACTCTTCCCAGCCTCACAGACTAACTTTAATAGAGTAAAGGCCATGTGGTTGAGCCTGGCCACACACAGGTGGCCAATTGAATTATAATTCACCCTAGTAGTTATTTGAACTAGCCTATCACTCTGGTCAGAACTGGCACCCAAAAGGCAGGGCCCACATTCTTGGGTGGTTAGGGAGGTGCTTTCCTGATTGGGTGTCTCCACCTGGCTTGCCTCATCCTTGTATTCTGAGCTCTGTTACCTCCCCCTGACCTGACACGTCCTAGTATATGGGCTCTGTTATCAGGGGCTGGTCAGTCATATTTTTCTGGTTTCCCAGACTTGTTTCTAAATAAGTTCCTCTGGGAGGGCAGGGTCAATCTAAGTTTACTGAATAAACAGCAAAATGGCTCACTCTGGCTAAGCAGGCCCTTACATTAAGGATAAAGAAATGGAAGCTCAAGCATCATAAATAACTTTCCTGGGGCCAGTTAATTAATGCATTTTACATAAATAGTTTTAACTCATGTCTCTATGACTCCAAGGCCCATGTTCACCCCATTCACCCTCTTCCTCTAGCTTGAGAGAATAAAGTATACTAAGAAAAACACAGGGTCATAAAGATCTGGGATTTGGGGAAGTAGAAAGTAAAGTGCATAAAGGACATAGACTATAATTTCAGAGTACTAACCCTCACAAAGGAAGCTGTGGAACCCTTAAACTGAGACCAAAAGAAGCGACTATCCACAAAATCCCTATGACAGTACCATTAGCCTCTAGCCACATCACCTTGTGCATGTGTGGCATGTATGTGTGAGCATGTTATGCATATATATCATACCTTTTATTTATTTTCATCAAAAATCAAAAATTTCACCAGAATAATTTAAGGTCAGAACACCAAATAGTCATTTTAAATTATTTCAGAGAGCTTGATTTTCCAAGAAACTGATTTCTATTCTACTTGAGTAAACAAAATCCAATGTATCTTTAGAGTGCCACATGGATAATAGATCGCGTCCAAAGAAAACCACTTTAGCCTTGTAAGTTCTGCATGTGGGTCTCCATGGAGATAATGCCTTCATGAGCTGTGACCCTAGCAAACTTATCCTTTAAAGAAATAGATTAGGTGAATCCTTTTGGGGTTAGGTGAAAGGAAAATACTTTATTGCCAGAAATAATTTTATTGATGGGGATTAAAAAACCAGGTAGAAAATTTTCTTTTGAAATAATTATAGTAAAGAGCAACAACTTGATAAATGCATGGGCTTCTATTCACAAGTGTTGCATATTATGCTCTTTTCCTTTTCTTATATTATTATTTTTCCTTAACTAGTAAATCAAGTCATGATCACAATGAAACCCAAAAAAAGGCTGTCTAAAAACCCTTATTTTTATTCATTTAGTATGCTTGCTTAATTTAGGATCATATGGAATGAGAGACACAGCATCACAAGAAGCAGTTTTGATAACATGGCTTATTACTGTGTCTGGGCTTTTGGGCTGGATCTAAATGCAGCAAACTTATTTTTAAGGGGAATGCTCAGAATTTGGAGCATATTCTTTTTTTTAGTTAGGAAAAATCATATATTTTATTATAGAAAATAGAAAAGTATTAAGAAACAGAAAAAACTATCTACAATCCCAGAACAAAAAGACAATTTTATCACTACTAATATTACAGTATATTTCCTTTCAAAATTCATTTCCAGGGACACCTAAATGGTTCAATTGCTTGGGATTCCAATGCTTGGTATCCGGTCAGGTCATGATCTGTGAGTTGTGGAACTGAGCCCACAAATGGGGGTCTGGGATTCTCTCTGTCCTTCTTCCACCCCTCTCCACTCATGCACACACACACACACTCTCTCCCTCAGTCAAATAAAATAAAAAAATAAAAACAATTTAAAACTCATTTCCAAGACACACATTTAGGTAATCAACATTCTGTCTTATAACAATTTTGATTGATAGTATTTCCTAAATGTCTTGGATGTAGGCAGCAATATACTTCTGGACTAGCCTGGCAGAGTCCTTAATGACTCTAGGGTTATTTCTACATCTGTGGTCCTCAGTTCTCGCTGTCTGCCCTGTCCCTTCCCTGAAACCATTAGTACATCCAATCATCAGTGTTTTATAAATGTTCCTGATCCCCAGGTGATTGTAATATTCTAATGCATTGCCAGCATTGAGAATCAGGGTTCTAGATTTTGAGACTTTCAGAGTTTTTCATCTTAAGCACTCCAAGAGTTTTGCAAGTGTTACCTGACCCATTTGAAAGTTGACCTCAAAATTTTTATTATGAATGTAAATATTTATAAGAGATGTCATCTCTGGCACACTAGAAATACCAATATTTTAAAATAACTTTATTGTTTTATTTTTCTCAATGTATCCAGGGGAATCTAAAGAACATGGCAGTGTGATATTTATACTTTTAAATAATCCATTAAGGTTGTTTTAACAGTCAGAAATTTTATATCATTCTTTTTAATCCTTGACCTTGTGTTTCCATTCCTTTAAATTTTATACAATTTTATCTCAAGATAACACATTATTATGATTCTAAGTGTTGTTGACCACAGTAACAACAAAATGTATATGTAAGTTGAAATTTATTTTTCTTCCTGGCCATGTGACCTCAAGGCTAATAGATTTTTTTCTGGACTGAGAAACCCCGAAAGAAGCAGGTGCTCATCTTGAAGAAGGCACAGTTTCAAATTCAGCAGATGATATGAGAATTTTTGTGGTGCTTGAGTAACCTCATGTCTCTGCTGCTTGCCCAAAAACCAGTTGTCATCTATTGGGAGCCTTCTGACTCTGGACAAATAAAACTAAACACAGCAGCTCTCTACCATATTAGCAAGCACCATTTACCTGAGCAATTGTGTTTATAAGCACTTAGGAAAGACACACACTGAGGAGTCTCATGGAGGTTATTTTTGACTGTCAGAGACAAACCAATGATACAGAGAAAAATAATACTCAAAGATTAAGATGAGGAGTACATGGGGAAACTTCAGCACTCAAAAGGTACTTCTTGAACCAAAGGATTTCAAGTTGAGTTAAGCAAAAATGTTTCATTATATTATCCCATGGGGCAGAGGGAAACTGTAAACAATTTGAAAATAAACTAGATAGCCTTATTTTAAGGGTACTGCTGAGGATATCTTTTAAATATATGTCCTGCCTGGTAATGACATGATCCTTGCAAAACTATAAAAGTAGGATACAAAAAGAAGTAAACCCTGAAAGCCCCCTTGAACACCCCCAAATATATTTTATACAAATGGTCAAAGCACTGAGTTATGACTATGTTTAGTTATTGTTTACTTAACCTTAGAGTGAATTAAGGGCTTTACTTGCCAGAGAGCTATGGTCCTAATGGTGGTGGTAGTAGTAGTAGTAGTAGTAATGATGGTGATAATACTTACTGTTTGGTTTTATTTTCCTGATCTCTCCAGTGCCAAGGACACACATTTTGCTGGTATTGCTATTAGATAACTCTGTAAATTTTTACCTTTTATTCTGAAACTCCACTGTCCCTTTCATCCAAAATAAAAAATGCCATCCCAATTAAAATTCCACTGGCATTTTTCAAAGTGCTGGAATAAACAATCCTAAAATTTGTATGGAACTAGAAAATACCCTAAATTACTAAGGAAATGTTGAAAAACAGTAACAAAACTGGGGGCATCACGTTGCCTCATTTCAAGCTTTACTACAAAGCTCTGATCACCAAGACAGCATGGTAGTGGCACAAAAACAGACACATAGACCAGTGGAATGGAGTAGAGAGCCCAGATATGGACCCACAACTCTGTGGTCAAATAATCTTCAACAAAGCAGGAAAAAATATACAATGGAAAAAAGACAGTCTTTTCAATAAATGGTTCTGGGAAAATTGGACAGCTATGTATAGAAGAATGAAACCTTACCATTCTCTTACACTGTACACAAAGATAAACTCAAAATGGATAGAAGACCTCAGTGTGAGGCAGGAATCTAGCAAACTCCTAGAGGAAAACATAGGCAGTAACCTCTTTGACATCGGCCACAGCAGCTTCTTTCAAGACATGTATTCAAAGGCAAAGGAAACAAAAGCGAAAATGAACTTTTGGGACTTCATCAAAATCAAAAGCTTCTGCATAGCAAAGGAAACAGTCAAGAAAGCAAAAAAGCAACCCAAGGAATGGGAGAAGATATTCACAAATGACACCACAGACAAAGGGCTGATATCCAAGATGTATAAAGAACTCCTCAAATTCAACACTCAAAAAACAGATAATCACATTTAATAATTTGACCAAATATTTCCACATAGTTCCTACAATACATACATAGTAGTTGTTTATCCTAACATCCCACCAACACTTAACATTATCAAGCTTTCTAATTTTTGTGAATTCTATAGGCTTAAAATAATTTAATCTCTTATTATTATTCTTCACATAACTAATTTTACATAACTAATTATAAATAATTTTGAGCATGCCAGTCATGTAATATGGGCCCTATCTCAGTCTTCATGTGTCATATATCAAGATTCGGGACAGATAACAAAACATCAAGTAGAACAGATTGAAAAATAGTCTGTTTTATTAAGTGAATAAAGGTTTTCAAGATACTCTCCATTATTTCCATTATGTTATTACTTATGCCCTAAGGTCTTCTCTCTTCTGCCACTTAAGAAAAAACAAACTCTCTTGCTAATTTTTTTCTTAGCTACTGTGATAGTTACTTTTATGTGTCAACTTGGTTGGATTGGGGAATGTCCAGGTATCTGGTAAAATATTATTTCTGGGTGTCTGTGATGGTGTTTCCGGGTGAGATTACCATTTGAATTGGTGGGATCATGAAAGTTGTTTGCCTTCCCCAGTGTGGATAGGCATCATCCAACCTGCTAAGGGCCTAAATAGAACAAAGATGTGGAGGAAGGAGGCTTTTGCTGCTTTTTTTCTACCTCATTGCCTGAGCTGGAACATCACATTTCATCTTTTCTTGCCCTCAGATTGAGATTTACATCATTAACTCCACGGGGTCTCAGACCTTCAGACTTAGACTGAATTATGCCATTGGCTTTCCTAGGTCTCTAGTTTGCAGACTGTGGGATTTCTCAGCCTCAAGAACTTAATACCCAGTTTTCCATAATAAATCTCCTTTTAGGGGAGAGGAGTCAATATGGCGGAGAAGTAGCAGGCTGAGACTACATCAGGTACCAGGAGATCAGCTAGAGAGCTTATCTAAAGATTGCAAACACCTACAAATCCAATGGGAGATCAAAGAGGAGAAGAACAGCAACTCTAGAAACAGAAAATCAACCATTTTCTAAAAGGAAGGACTTGCAGAGATGTGAATCCAAAGCAAAGGGAAAATGGACTGCAGGGGGAGGGGCTAGCTCCCGGCAAGTGGCAGAGCAATGGAGCACAAAATCAGGACTTTTAAAAGTCTGTTCCACTGAGAGACATCTAAACCAGAGTGACGGCCACCTGGAGTCAGCGTGGCCTCAGGTCCCACAGGGTCACAGAAGGATCGGAGGTGTCTGAGTGTTGCAGAGCTTGCAGGTATTAGAACGGGGAAGCTGGCTACAGAGACAGAGCTGAGGAGTGAGCTCTCAGCTCAGGGTTACCTTGAACCAGTCGCAGGCTCGGTGAGCTCAGAGCGTGGCCGGAGGCCAGGAAGATGGAAGTAATTGGGTGCTATTCTCTGAGGGCACACTGAGGAGTGGGGTCCCGAGCTCTCAGGTCCTCCGGGCCGGAGACTGGGAGGCCGCCATTTTCATTCCTGTCCTCCAGAACTCTATGGAAAGCATTCAGGGAACAAAAGCTCCTGAAAGCGAACCCAAGCTGATTACTCAGCCTGGCCCCTGGTAAGGGTGGTGCAATTCCGCCTGGGGCAAAGACATTTGAGAATCACTACAACATGCCCCTCCCACAGAAGATCACAAAGAAATCCAGCCATGACCAAGTTCACCTACCAAGGAGTGCAGGTTCAATACCAAGGAAAGCAGCGGAATTCCAGAGAAGGAGAAAGCAAAGCATGGAACTCATGGCTTTCTCCCCATGATTCTTTAGTCTTGCAGTTAATTTAATTTTTTTTTTCAATTTTTTTCTTCTGCTGCTATTTTTTTTAAACTTTTACCTTTTTTTAATGTTTTTTAACTAGTTTATCTAATATATATATATTTTTTTCTTTATTCATTTTCTTTTTTTAATTGATTCTTTTTTTGTTGTTTTCTAAATCTCTTTTTATCCCCTTTCTCACCACCACGATTTGGGATCTCTTCTGATTTGGTTAAAGTGTATTTTCCTGGGGTCTTTGCCACCCTTTTAGTATTTTACTTGCTCCTTCATATACTCTTACTTGGACAAAATGACAAAATGACAAGGCAAAAAAATTCACCACAAAAAAAGAACAAGAGGCAGTACCAAAGGCTAGGGACCTAATCAATACAGACATTGGTAATATGTCAGATCTAGAGTTCAGAATGACGATTCTCAAGGTGCTAGCCAGGCTCGAAAAAGGCATGGAAGATATTAGAGAAACCCTCTTGGGAGATATAAAAGCCCTTTTTGGAGAAACAAAAGAAGTAAAATCTAACTAAGTTGAAATCAAAAAAGCTATTAATGAGGTGCAATAAAAAATGGAGGCTCTCACTGTTAGGATAAATGAGGCAAAAGAAAGAATTAGAGATATAGAAGACCAAATAACAGAGAATAAAGAAGCTGAGCAAAAGAGGGACAAACAGCTACTGGACCATGAGGGAAGAATTCGAGAAATAAGTGACACCATAAGATGAAACAGCATCAGAATAATTGGGATTCCAGAAGAAGAAGAAAGAGAGAGGGGAGCAGAAGGTATATTGGAAAGAATTATTGTAGAGAATTTCCCTAATATGGCAAAGGGATCAAGCATCAAAATCCAGGAGGTGCATAGAATCCCGCTCAAAATCAACAAGAATAGGTCCACACCCCATCACCTAATAATAAAACTTACAAGTCTTGGTGACAAAGAGAAAATCCTGAAAGCAGCCCGGGATGAGAAGTCTGTAACATACATTGGTAAAAATATTAGATTAGCAGCAGACTTATCCACAGAGACCTGGCAGGCCAGAAAGAGCTGGCATGATATATTCAGAGCACTAAATGAGAAAAACATGCAGCCAAGAATACTATATCCTATCATTGAAAATAGAAGGAGAGATAAAAAGCATCCAGGACAAACAAAAACTGAAAGAATTTGCAAACACCAAACCAGCTCTACAGGAAATATTGAAAGGAGTCCTCTAAGCAAAAAGAGAGCCTAAAAGTAGTAGATCAGAAAGGAACAGAGACAATAAACAGTAATAGTTACCTTACAGGCAATACAATGGCACAAAATTCATACCTCTCAAGAGTTACCCTGAATGTTAAGGGGCTAAATGCCCCAATCAAAAGACACATATCAGGATGGATAAGAAAACAAAACCCATCTATATGTTGCCTACAAGAAACTCATTTTAGACTTGAAGACACCTCCAGATTTAAAGTGAGGGGGTGGAAAAGAATTTACCATGCTAATGGACATCAGAAGAAAGCAGGAGTGGCAATCCTTATATCAGATCAATTAGACTTTAAGCCAAAGACTATAATAAGAGAATTGGAAGGACACTATATCATATCAAAGGATCTGTCCAACAAGAAGATCTAACAATTTTAAATATCTATGCCCCTAACGTGGGAGCAGCCAACTACATAAACCAATTAATAACAAAATCAAAGAAACACATCAACAATAATACAATAATAGTAGGGGACTTTAACACTCCCCTCACTGAAATGGACAAATCATCCAAGCAAAAGGTCAACAAGAAAATAATGGCCTTAAATGACACAATGGACCAGATGGACATCACAGATATATTCAGACCATTTCATCCCAAAGCAACAGAATACACATTCTTCTCCAATGCACATGGAACACATCCTAGGTTCTAAATCAGGTGTCAACTGGTATCAAAAGATTGGGATCATTCCCTGCATATTTTCAGATCACAATGCTCTGAAGCTAAAACTCAATCACAAGAGGAAATTTGGAAAGAACCCAAATACATGGAGACTAAACAGCATCCTTTTAAAGAACAAATGGGTCAACCAGGAAATTTAAAAAGAATTGAAAAAATTCATGGAAACAAATGATAATGAAAACACAATGGTTCAAAATCTGTGGGACACAACAAAGGCAGTCCTGAGAGGAAAATATATAGTGGTACAAGCCTTTCTCAAGAAACAAGAAAGGTCTCAAGTACACAACCTAACACTACACCTAAAGGAGCTGGAGAAAGAACAAGGAAGAAAGCCTAAACCTAGCAGGAGAAGAGAAATCATAAAGATCAGAGCAGAAATCAATGAAATAGAAACCAAAAAAACAATAGAACAAATCAACAAAACTAGGAGCTGGTTCTTTGAAAGATTAATAAGATTGATAAACCCCTGGCCAGACTTATCAAAAAGAAAAGAGAAAGGACCCAAATAAATAAAATCATGAACAAAAGAGGAGAGATCACAACTGACACCAAAAAAATACAGACAATTACAAGAACACATTATGAGCAACTCTACGCCAACAAATTTGACAATCTAGAAGAAATGGATGCATTCCTAGAGACATATAAACTACCACAACTGAACCAGGAAGAAATAGAAAACCTGAACAGACCCATAACCAGTAAGGAGAGTGAAACAGTCATCAAAAATCTCCAAACAAACAAAAGCCCAGGGCCAGACAGCTTCCCAGGGGTATTCTACCAAACATTTAAAGAAGAACTAATTCCTATTCTCCTGAAACTGTTCCAAAAAATAGAAATGGAAGGAAAACCTCCAAACTCATTTTATGAGGCCAGCATCACCTTGATCCCCAAACCAGACAACGATCCCATCAAAAAAGAGAAGTACAGACCAATATCCTTGATGAACACAGATGCGAAAAGTCTCACCAAAATACTAGCCAATAGGATTCAACAGTCATTAAAAGGATTATTCATGACAACCAGGTGGGATTTATTCCAGGGCTGCAAGGTTGGTTCAACATCCGCAAATCAATCAACGTGATACAACACATTAATAAAAGAAAGAACAAGAAACATATGATACTCTCAACAGATGCTGAAAAAGCATTTGACAAAGTACAGCATCCCTTCCTGACCAAAACTTCAAAGTGTAGGGATAGAGGGCACAAACCTCAATATCATCAAAGCCATCTATGAAAAACCCACCGCAAATATCATTCTCAAAGGAGATAAACTGAAAGCTTTTCTGCTAAGGTCAGGAACACGGCAGGGATGTCCATTATCACCACTGCTATTCAACATAGTACTAGAGGTCCTAGCCTCAGCAATCAGACAACAAAAGGAAAATAAAGGCATCCAAATCGGCAAAAAAGAAGTCAAATTATCACTCTTCGCAGATGATATGATACTATATGTGGAAAACCCAAAAGACTCCACTCCACAACTGCTAGAACTTATACAGGAATTCAGTAAAGTGTCAGGATATAAAATCAATGCACAGAAATCAGTTGCATTTCTCTACACCAACAGCAAGACAGAAGAAAGAGAAATTAAGGAGTCAATCCCATTTACAATTGTACCCAAAACTATAAGATACCTAGGAATAAACCTAACCAAAGAGGTTAAGAATCCATATTCAGAAAACTATAAAGTACTCATGAAAGAAATTGAGGAAGACACAAAGAAATGGAAAAATGTTCCATGCTCCTGGATTAAAAGAACAAATATTGTGAAAATGTTTATGGTACCTAAAGCAATCTACACATATAATGCAATTCCTACCAAAATACCATCCAATTTTTTTCAAAGAAATGGAACAAATAATCCTAACATTTATGTGGAAACAGAAAAGACCTTGAATAGCCAAAGGAATATTGAAAAAGAAAGCCCAAGTTGGTGGCATCACAATTCCAGACTTCAAGCTCTATTACAAAGCTGTCATCATCAAGAGAGCATGGTACTGGCATGAAACCAGGCACACAGATCAATGGAACAGAAATAGAGAGCCTGGAAATAGACCCTCAACTCTATGGTCAACTAATCTTTGACAAAGCAGGAAAGAATGTCCAATGGAAAAAAGACAGCCTCTTCAATAAATGGTGTTGGGAAAATTGGACAGCCACATGCAGAAAAATGAAATTGGACCATTTCCTTACACTACACACAAAAATAGACTCAAAATGGATGAAGGATCTCAATGTGAGAAAGGAATCCATCAAAATCCTTGAGGACCTCAAGGATCTCAGTCACAGCAATATCTTCCTAGGAACATCACCAAAGGCAAGGGAAGCAAGGGCAAAAATGAACTATTGGGATTTCATCAAGATCAAAAGCTTTTGCACAGCAAAGGAAACAGTTAACAAAATCAAAAGACAACTGACAGAATGGGAGAACATATTTGCAAATGACAGATAAAGGGCTAGTGTCCAAAATATATAAAAAACTAAGCAAACTCAATACCCAAAGAACAAATAATCCAACCAATAAATGGGCAGAAGACATGAACAGACATTTCTGCAAAGAAGACATCCAGATGGCCAGCAGACACATGAAAAAGTGCTCCACGTCACTTGGCATCAGAGAAATACAAAGCAAAACCACAATGTGATATCACCTCACACCAGTCAGAATGGCTAAAATTAACAAGTCAGGAAATGACAGATGCTGGCGAGGATGTGGAGAAAGGGGAACCCTCCTACACAGTTGGTGGGAATACAAGCTGGTGCAACCACTCTGGAAAACAGCATGGAGGTTCCTCAAAATGTTGAAGATAGAACTACCCTATGACCCAGCAATTGCACTACTGGGCATTTACCCTAAAGATACAAAAGTAGTGATCTGAAAGGGCACGTGCACCCGAATGTTTATAGCAGCAATGTCTACAATAGCTAAACTATGAAACGAATCTAGATGTCCATCAACAGATGAATGGATAAAGAAGATGCAGTATATGTACACAATGGAATGCTATGCAGTCATCAAAAGAAATGAAATCTTGCCATTTGGGATGACCTGGATGGAACTAGAGAGTATCATGCTTAGCAAAATAAGTCAATCAGAGAAACACAACTATCATATGATCTCCCTGATATGAGGAAGTGGAGATGCAACATGGGGGGTTAGGGATGTAGGAGAAGAATGAATGAAACAAGATGGGAGGGAGACAAACCATAAGTGATTCTTGATCTCACAAAACAACCTGAGGGTTTCTGGGGGTCAGGAGAGGGCGTTGGGTTATGGACATGGGGGAGGGTAAGTGCTATGGTGAGTGCTGTGAAGTGTGTAAACTTGGCGATTCACTGACCTATACCCCTGGGGATAAAAATATATGTTTATAAAAAATAAAAAAATTTAAAAATAAAATAAAAAATAAATCTCCTTTTATATTCTGTTGGTTCTATTTCTTTTGTGAACCCCAACTAATACAGCTACCATTCTGAAGTTAATTCATTGCCAGATCTGTCTCCCTCCACCTGATTCTGTCTACAAAAAATATAATAGTTGCTCCTTTTAGTATTTCAGAAGGTAGATTTCATTATATAGGCTCCTCTGGTGTTTAAATTTCTGCCCCATAATGCATGCCAAACTCAGCCTTGTAAAATGTGAACCTTGACTTTATATCCACAAAATGCTTCCCAGGTCATCCAACCCTAGCAACAAAAGCTAGAACTAATGTTGGCACTTCTGTAACTATAATCTTTAGTCTGTTCTCCTTAGGGACACTTCACAAAAAAAAAAAAAAAAATCTGCTTACTGTAAATGAACAACGATTTGCTCATTATTATTGATATAAACACCATGTACATTCCTAATGTATCTGTCTTTTTACAGGTACCTTTTATGAGGATGGATACTGCTCTGGAAACCCCACAGTTTGTTTCCATTTATTACCCAAGGTTATCACAAATAGTCACATGGTTGTTGCTTTCTTCTTAGCTAGCTAAGTGCTATAGCAAACACTTCTGAGTCCCCTTATATAAATCCTCCAGGTAAGTGAACCCATAGTTTGGGACCATTACTCACTTCCCAAATTGTAAAACAGGTCATGATAATTCAGTAAATCACTACACCCTTCATTCTTACCCTCTTCTTATTTGCCTCTAGAACAGCTTTCGATACTGGACCAAAAGGGGTGAGATAGGGGATTTCAGTGGCAAGGTGATGGAAGAATAGGAAACATCTGGCTTAACCTTACACCCAGAAGGATAGCTATCTTCAGAACAGGCAGTTTTTCCTCAATATTTTTATTTGTTATCCCAAGTTTCCAAAAATCTTTTCTCTAATTTAAACAATCCAAAGGAAATAGTTTTGAGGAATGCTGATTTACTTGTACTTGTCAAGACTCTTTCACTGGCAGTGCAGTGTCTCCATTTACATCAGGCAAAGGGTGGAAATAAAACCTGGGGGTTTTATGGAAAGGAGGCAAATCAGCAAGTCAGGCGTCTCAGCCACCTCTGCTCCCACTCCTTCTCTCCACCTCCAACTATACTTCACAGTTACAGTGCTGCATGTCTTCAGGGTTGTACTAATGGCCCTGAACAATGAGTGGTAAGAACACCTCACGAACCAGTATTTCCTCCTGGAATCATGGTAGGCTTTTATTTTTGTTTGAGAACTGTTGGATTGCCCTCCACATGTCCAAACATTCAAATCTTTAAAAGCCTTCCATCTATATTCTGATTCCTAGCCAATCAGTTTTCATTTTTAAAATATTATCTGTATTTTAAAAATAGAAAACCATATAAATCTATTTCATTTATAATGTTCAATATTTTGGTCTCTTTTTAATAAACAAAGTAAGCATTTTATTTATTGATTTGTAAGTCACTTTTTGGTTGTTGATTCTTTAATGGTATTAGTTGTCTTAAACATATAATCTATTATTTTAACCTTGGTTGAGAGTAAAAGGTGAATTAAAGGTATGAAACTTATTTATCTATGTTTAGGCTCATAGGGAAGCTTGATAAAACAATGAGAAGAACTTGGACCCTAGATTCCAAATACATGGTTTCAAATCCCAGGAAAATCATTTTCTATGGCCTTGGGCTAGTTAATAAGATGTTCTGCACCTTATTTTAAAAGAAAAATGGAATATGATCCAAAACAATTAAAGGTGAAACATTTTATTCCCATTTTCCTATTGGTAACTGATAAGGAGGACGTGTAATCCAAAACATTTTACAGACAGATTTAGGCACAAAATATCTTTTTTTTTTTTAAAGAGATTAACTGTTTTGTTTTGTTTTAAGATTTTATTTATTTATTTGACAGAGAGAGAGAGAGAGAACACAAGCAGGCAGAGCAGCAGGCAGAGAGAGAGAGAAGCAGGCTCCCTGCTGAGCAAGGAGCCCAATGCAGGACTCGGTCCCAGGAACCTGGAATCATGACCCGAGCAGAAGGCAGACACTTAATTGACTGAGCCACCCAGGCATCCCCAAATATCTTTTCCAAGACAGCAATCTGCAGTTGGTGAATTTGCCATGACCCCTAATGGTGAGAACTGGGAGTGAAGACCTGGGAGAATAGTTTAAAATCAGACCTTTCCCCCTTCCACCTCACCTCCCTAAGCACAGGGAGTGGAGATTTTAATCTGAGGACAGATTGACACTTCAAGAGGCATCAGATTTTTAACACTTGAAAATGAGATCTGAGTAACCCCAAATCTCAAGCGTATTTGCAAGATTAACTTTCAGAGATAAGAAAACCCAGCAGAGCCAGTTTTCAGGGCAGTAGAAGAACAATAATAAAGCTACTTCCTCATTGTCCAACATTGAGTCTAGCCAACCCAGTCAACAGTCCTGTCTGTAAGGCGCCTGGCATGAGGTCTTTGTTCAAGGTAGTCTAGTTCTTTCCCTGTCATGTTTCCTCCTCTGTCTAGTTCTGGGCTCTTCACTAGTTCTTCACTAGTCCTCATCTATGAAATGCAGGGGTCACTGTGAGATCTCCATGAGCCTCACATGTTACTTCATTCACACACTTTCCAGTTTCCTGGGCTCCTTTTTGTCCCTATGTCCCTTCTTAATGCACAGTTTCAAAAATAGGGACATAGGGCCCAGAAAGCTGAATTTTAAGTTAGCCATATTCTAAACCTGATGCAATTGGGTCAAATATGTTTTTAACACTGCTCAGGTACCATAGGTTTTCAATGGAGTACAGAAAAAAACTATTTTTTGACAGTTATACCAAATTGAGGCTTTAATTCCTATGTGTTTTCTATTGCATGTTCTTCTATAAACTCACAAATGTATAAATGTTAGCATGATCGATGTTTTTGAACTAATTCAACAAGTCTTGCTAATTTTATCTAAGTGAAAAGGAACAGCAGGGTGTTTAAAAAACAATAAAAATATATCTGTTCACAATTTTAAAATAAATACCATAGTATTGATCAATAAATGAAATAAAACTTACTTGGAAAAAATTTCTTAAAGGGAATGCTTTGTTGAGAACACGAGATTCCCAAATAATATATTAGTATTTTCTATGGAAAGGTGAAAAGATCTTAAATGTGTTTGGAAAGTTCATTCTCTCATGAAATTTAATATTCTACCTCATGCCTTAATATTTTTTAGCATATTTCTTTCCTTCATTAGTATGATATTAAAGTTAAACTTTAATAGCTTCTAATAACCAGCATTTATTCTAATTATCCTGAATTCCAAACCTGTAGAATTGAATGCAAAATAAAAAAAATTAATACTGTTTTCTTTTGGTTATAATTTCCATCAGCATCAGGGGATACTGGGTGAACTGAAAGGTGGTGCAAGATGGGGATATGCCCAGGGTAATGCAGAAACCCATAGCACAACTGAGTGGAAGTCAGGGCTGGATACCGGGTTGAAAGCTTTAAAACCACTAGGATAGTGGATTGGGGTCATAAACAGAAGGCTTTGGACGAAGCCGGGAATCCCTGGGGCCCACAGCATGCACGGCCACAGTAACATCCCTCCCTAGATGAGACAAGCAGAACTACGGGGACTACCATGGAGCCTGCTGGCAAGACCTCTGACAGCGGGAAGTTGGATAGCCAGACACTGAACTGGGACTCAAGGCAAGAACTCCACTCAGTCTTTGAGAGAAACAAAATGGTGCAAAGCGGGTGTCTGAAGATTTGGGGAGGTTCCATCCAGAAATGTTACCACAATTAGCACACAAAATGAACACCAGATTAGCTTCAAGTGTGTTTATCCCAGATCATAGCATTAAATGAATCCCTTTGGCCTAAAATCAAAATGGTGCTAGCAGCTGGTGGTACACTAAAGCGGCAAGTGGGTTCAAGAAAGCGGGAACTTTATGTGGTATTTTGGTGTGTACTTTTAGATTTCTATTAGATCATTGAAAAAACTAGTCATCATTCTGACTCAGTTTTTCCAACTCCAAGATGAGATTATCTTTGTGTACATTTCCTAGGGGTAAGTTGAGGGAATTTGGTGCGATTATGGCACTAGAGTATTTTACATCTATTTTTTAGATTGGAAAGTCTCAAAGTCAAAGCTTGGTGTAGACAAGGCTAAAATGGAAGCAATATACATGCATTCATGCTATTGTGATATATGTTATCCTTAGGAAGTGTCGCATTAAACTTTAACTGAACGAAAGAACCTATTCTTATCATCAGCAGAGCCCCCAGATTTTATACTTGAAACCATATAAACACACAGGGACATGCTCTATACAATTTCAGTCTTTTCCCTTTTCTGTACATAAAAACGTATATTGGTTTGAATAGAATCTATATATGAACATACATCATGCAAGCATGTAATAGGAAAGAAGCAACAAGCTCTAAAATTAAATAAACAGAAAGAGAAGTGTTTACTTTGTCCAAAGCTCAATGCAATCACTTCTTAGCCTTTTACAGGAAAAAGGCCAGAATTCAATAGCAAGTTTTCTAAACAGTTTATTAAAGTAGAAGACAAAACTCTTCCTCCAATCAGAAAGAAAAATTGTGAGTGAAGAAAATATAAACTCTGACAAGAGCTGCCTGGGATTCTTAATGGAGCATAAGTGTTCCTAAGATCTGGGAAGAAATAAAAGTCATTTCTACAGAACAAAAAATGGAAACAGCCTCATTTCATTGAAATTCCTCTTCCTTTTCTACATGCCTTGTTGGGAGACCTGAACATCCCCAAGTTCAACTTTTCATTTCCATCATGCTCTACAGAAAGAACTCCAGTTGTGATAAATTTCTTTTGTGACTTTTCTTTCATTTTTTTTCCTTTTTACTGATATCCAGTCATATTTACCAGTTTTCTTTCCCAGTTTTCTGTTGTTTTTGACTTGTGTTGTATAGTAGAATACCGCTTTCTTATTTTTTTCCATTTATCCTTGCTCCCCTCTCTCTGTCTCTCCCTCCTTGCCTCTCTCAGTTAGAAGAGATGTTATATTAGCTAGCCATGCTTTCTTTTGGGTCAGTTTTCTTCACAGAAGCAATGGAATGCATTTGTTTTCCTCTGGGAACGCCTCCACTTTTCAATGCAATGCATTTGAGATTTCTTCTTCACCAGCTCCTTGTGAAATTTGATTTTTATTGTCTAGATATTTTTGTTAGAACCTTCACTTGAGATTGAGACTCTTTTCATTGGCTTCTCAGATAATATCCAATAATCTAATATGCTTGAGAAATGATACATCTCCAACCCTCCAATTTCCCTTCATTTCCAATCTGGGATCCGGCTCCTTCCCACTCCATATCCTTGGAAGATGCCTAAAACACCTGTTGTGGGGCACCTGGATGGTTCAGTTGGTTAAGCATCTGACTTTGGCGTAGGTCATGATCCCAGGGTCCTGGGATTGAGCCCCACATCGGGCTCCCTGCTCATTGGAGAGCCTGCTTCTCCCTCTCCTCTGCCTGCTTCTCTTCCTATTTGTGCATGTGCTCTCTCTCTCTGACAAATAAATAAAATAAAATCTTTTTAAAAATAAAAAATAAAACACCTGAACACCTGTTGCCCTTAGAGAACTCACTCACTCTCAGTTTCAACTATGTGAGTTAGTTTCAAATCTACACACCAGTCTCAGAATGAGTAATAGGATTTTTAATCCCACATTTCCAGTTTTCTAAAAGGTTACTTTGAACAGTGTTCCACTAAAATTTCAGACTTAGCATCTTCTGACCTGGTAGCTTTCAACTTTTTCTAAAACAGATCCCTTTCTAGAATATGTCTTAAGTGGAAACCCAATATTTTATCAGATCAAAGTTAATACAATAGCAAATACTTATTGTGAAATCCTTAAATGTGGCAATGGAGTCATTTTGCTACATACATATGTATGTAGATAAAAAGTTATGGATGATGATTGAGGGGTATTTCTGTAGGTTGGCCTAAATTCAGAAAAAGAAATTGAAAAACAACAACCTTTCTTCAGTACTTTTGTGAGAATTCTTAATTTGAGTACAGAGATGAAACATGCTGCTTTATGAAAGAGGTAACACAGATGCTCCTATTCACGCCCTCAGTGTCCGCCAGTGAGTTAACATTTATCTATTATATGAGGGAGTGTGTTCTTTTAAATTAAAATTTGTCAATAGTTCATTTTTAAATTATGTTTTCTGACTTTTGGAAGCCCTGAAAGTCTTCTAAGGAACTATAATAATTCATAATGCACATTTTAAAAGCCATTCTTCTGTTTCATAATGTGTTCATTTTTCATCAAAAACTATTTTCTCCCCCTAATATTTGTATCCTTTTGGCAAAAAGATTGCTGCCCCTTATTTTTTTTCACATGTAATCACAAATCATCTTATTGCTGATGTCAGTATATTTGAATTTTATAATGTTCTTTCTTTTCTATGGCACTGCGATTGCCCTTGTCCGCACTCGTATTCCCTCACATCTGGATGGTCAAAAATGGCCTTTCTATTCTCTACCATCTTCCAATATATCCTGCATTCTGCAACCTGACAAAAATACTGCTATTCTCACATTGGTCCCTTACACACAAAATTTCAACAGCCCTTTGCTGTCTAGGAAATAAATGCCAAATAGTTCTGCTTAATGTCTATAATAACATTCATTATTTAAGTCCTTTACTCTTTACATCTCCAACATGAAACACAAATGAATACACACCTGCACACACACCCCTAACTGAAACATGTGCCCCCCTCACTCCCCATCTGTCAAATTCATATCTAAATCCATTCTGGGGTCTTCCTTTATTGCTTCCCTAACTACTCAGAATAATTTAATTTTCTCCCATCTCTGATTTCTCTTGCCCTTGAGGTTGATACCATTTTTTTAGCTGATAATTATACACTGTTCGCTTTTTCTCATTATTTTATAAATGCAAATCTGCTCTAAATTAGATGGCATGTCTTTTGAGAAAAAGAAGCTCTTTTTTCATCTTTCCTCACTCCCCACCCCATACACACTCACAGTGACTAAAACAGGCTGGGCTTGAAGAGCAACTTCACAGAATCACGTGACCATTATCATCCTTCAATCTTCTTATTAAATTCCTAATTCTTTTATCTTTAGCCCTCAAAGAACTTTTTTTTTTCATTACCTCTGAATTTTTCCTGAATTGCATACATATTCTGCATAACTCACTGGGCTATATTAAATTTAACTCAAGCCTTGGGTTGGGGAAGTATTTTCAACACTAGTAATTATCAGATTCCTTTGTAAAATAGAGAGGATATAACATCCTGAATTGGAAGACTATTTTAAAATTATACATGACCTTTTATTTACACACACACACACACACACACACACACACACACACACACAGTGATGTGTGCCCCTAGGCTGGTCTTCTGCCCTATTCACATACAGAGAACCAATACCTGAAAGGGTACTAATGTGGTATTGGCATATGTCTGGAATGTGTTGAAATGAAGACAAAAACACCACACCCAGTGCTCCATGCAATCTATGCCCTCTCTAATACCACACCCGGTTCCCCCAACCTCCCACCCCCCACCCCTTCAAAACCCTCAGATTCTTTCTCAGAGTCCATAGTCTCTCATGGTTCACCTCCCCTTCCAATTTCGCTCAACTCCCTTCTCCTCTCCATCTCCTCTTGTTCTCCATGCTATTTGTTATGCTCCACAAATAAGTGAAACCATATGATAATTGACTCTCTCTGCTTGACTTATTTCACTTAGCATAATCTCTTCCAGTCACATCCATGTTGCTACAAAAGTTGGGTATTCATCCTTTCTGATGGAGGCATAATATTCCATAGTGTATATGGACCACATCTTCCTTATCCATTCGTCTGTTGAAGGGCATCTTGGTTCTTTCCACAGTTTGGCGACCATGGCCATTGCTGCTATAAACATTGGGGTACAGATGGCCCTTCTTTTCATGACATCTCTATCTTTGGGGTAAATACCCAGGAGTGAAATTGCAGGGTCATAGGGAAGCTCTATTTTTAATTTCTTGAGGAATCTCCACACTGTTTTCCAAAGTGGCTGCACCAACTTGCACCACCGACTTGGACTCCAACTTGCACCAACTTGGCTCCACCAACAGTGTAAGAGGGTTCCCCTTTCTCCACATCCTCTCCAACACATATTGTTTCCTGTCTTGCTAATTTTGGCCATTCTAACTGGTGTAAGGTGGTATCTCAGTGTGGTTTTAATTTGAATCTCTCTGATGGCTAGTGATGATGAAGATTTCTTCTTACTCCCTCCCTTGAACCAGCCCTGGAGAATCCACAGAGAACAAGAACCAAGGATCTGAAAAAATTATACAAAACCTGTGCCAGCTGCCAGCTTCAGACAGACTGATAGCATCTTGAACAGAAAGGACAGGGATAGTCTCAGAGGCAGCATTAGCATCTGACTCAGAACATCCTGTCACAACTTTGAAAGAATACACAAGAGGAGATATATTTTTCTTCTCTTTACATTGCTTTGGACAATTATTACCTGCCCCATAGCCACAGAAAGCCTAGGCCTCCTGGTTTTGTGGAGATGGATGAATATGGAAGAGGATTCAAGGATAGTACAAAATTCCACTGGGACCAGGAGCTGGCATAAACTGATCTGAGCAGACTGGATGACCCTACATTATTTGCCTTCTCTCACTCCAAAGACCAGGGCTCACATCATTCCAAAGAAATGACCCCTTCTAAAGTTGTCTCCATCTAAGGGGATTTTAAAGATGAATTTTTGAGATTAAATGGTCTACCTAATGGCTCTGTATTACCTTGAACTGTGTGTGCTGGCCTCCCCTCTTGCCCTTTCCTAAAAGTCAAAGACAGACTCCTCCAGACCTTTGTTTTTTCCCTGCTACATATTACAAGTCAGAGCAGGAAGACATTCTAAGAGAACACATACAAGCCGACATGACTAGGATCTTAGAAGAACAATCCTTTCTACAAAGAAAGCAAAACCAACAATGAATATCACATGAAGTAGTTATTAAAATAGAAAAATAATTTTAGACAATAATGATAAATGCCCTCAAAAATGTTAAAATGAGTATTAGTAATATTTAGTAGGATGGAGTCACAAACAGGAAGCAGAAATATTAGAAAGAAAACAGTTACAATAGGTTAAGATAAGTAAGTAGTAGGATATAAATAGTTGAGAAAGTAATTAGTGTACCTATAGATTATATTGAAGAAATATCCTTGAGGATAGCATGAAAGGCAAAAGGGAAATGAAGTATAAAGGAAAAGCTAAGAGATATGGAGGAGAGAAGCAGAACAACTGACACATGGAAAATAGAAATATTATGAAAAGATAAAATAGAAACAGGAATTTTAATGATATATAAGGACATCAGATATTTCTAAAAGCTTCCTACAAAGAAGTAAGAACAAGATCTATATGATACTTCCTTATTTTTTTTTAAGATTTTTTTTTATTATTATTTGACACAGAGAGATCACAAGTAGGCAGAGAGGCAGGCAGAGAGAGAGAGGAAAGCAGGCTCCCTGCTAAGCAGAGAGCCCCCTGTGGGGCTCGATCCCAGGACCCTGAGATCATGACCTGAGCTGAAGACAGAGGCTTTAACCCATTGAGCCACCCAGGTGCCCCCTATGTGATACTTCTTAACACTAACTTTAATTAGGTAATGGAATAATATATTTTAAGTATTTAAAGAGATCAACTTTGAACCTAAGACTTTTAGATCAGCTAGATTAACATTTAATTATGAACAAACACATAGAAAGGCCATCTTCCCCAACATTCTTTGAGGCAGGGTGTGGCTCTGTGGTTTTATCTGGGCCAAGGAAAAATGACCCAAAGTATGACACTTTCTCATAAAACATGTGATCCTACTGTTCCCCATATTTTGGCAATATAGGTGGTCAAGCCAGTTTGGGAGCTATGTATTGGAGGTAGCATTGCCTCTATCAGCCCTGGTCCATGAATGACCATGTAGAACACACCACATCCCCTGGAGTTTATTGTTCTTTGTGTAAGGAAGAAAGTATTTTTTATTGTGTCACATTAGTGCTGTTTTGTGGCTTATCTGTAACTGCAGCTTATGTTAATTTAATACAAGAATATTATATTTTGTAAAGGAGTAACAGAGGTGGAAGATATAATAATCATAAACATACATGCACCTAATGATATACTTCCAACATGCATAAAACAACAACCTCAGAAGTGAGGAAAAAATAAACAAAACAATGGTACCTGGAGATTTCAGTCCATCCCACTCTAAAACTGAGGACCACACAGACCAAAAAACAAACAGAACTATAATCAGTAAACTTGAACTACTTGGCATCATTGGGCCCTGTTAGATGTCTACAACAAAAAATGTTCCTTCTTTTTAAGCACATGAAAAATATTTTATGAAGTGAGTGAAACATTAGTCTAGTGAGAAAGTTTTAATTATCCCCAAATCAAAATGTTGTGGATTGTGCTGGAGCAAGACAAAATAAAATTATACATTTAAAATTTAACATTTTCCTTATTTTCAATTTTGCTTTTACCTGTTTTAGGAATTCAGGTATATAAGCCTTATAAAATGAGCAGAAAAGTTTTTCTTTTCTCCTTTTTCTGGATATACTTGTATTTGAAAGAAAACTACTTCTTGACAGCTGATGAACTCTTCTCAAAAAAGTGCCTAGAGAATAGGGATAAGATGGTGTTTGGTGAATATTTTTAATTTCTTTCAGTTTTTTATTTTATTTTATTTTTTAATTTTTTATTAACATATAATGTATTATTAGCCCCAGGGGTACAGGTCTGTGAATTGCCAGGTTTACATGCTTCACAACACTCACCATAGCACATACCTTCCCAAATGTCCATAACCCAACTACCCTCCCCCTACCCCCCACCCCCTACCCCCGGAAACCCTCAGTTTCTTTTGTGAGATTAAGAGTCTCTTATTGTTTGTCTCCCTCCTGATCCTACCTTGCTCCATTTTTTTCCTTCCCTACCCCCAAACTCCCCATGTTGCCTATCAATGTACTCATATTAAGGAGCTCATATGATAATTGTCTTTCTCTTATTTCAATCAACATAATACCCTCTAGTTCCATCCATGTCATCAAAAATGGCAAGATTTCATTTCTTTTGATGGCTGCATAGTATTCCATTGTATGTATGTATGTATGTATGTGTATACATATCACATCTTCTTTATCCATTCATCTGTTGATGGACATCTAGGTTCTTTCCATAGTTTGGCTATTGTGGACATTGGTGATTTAAACATTCAGGTGCACATGCCCCTTCAGATCACTACATTTGTATCTTTAGGGTAAATACCCAGTAGTGCAATTGCTGAGTCCTAAGGTAGCTCTATTTTCAACTTTTTGAGAAACCTCCATGCTGTTTTCCAGAGTGGTTGCACCAGCTTTCATTCCCACCAACTGTGTAGGAGGGTTCCCCTTCTCTGCATACTCGCCAGCATCTGTCATTTCCTGACTTGTTAATTGTAGCCATTTCTGAGTAGTGTGTGAGGTGGTATCTCATTGTGCTTTTGATTTGCATTTTTATTTGTATTGCCTTGATGCCAAGTGATATGGAGCACTTTTTCATGTGTCTGCTGGCCATCTGGATGTCTTCTTTGCAGAAATGCCTGTTCATGTCCTCTGCCTATTTCTTGATTGGATTATTTGCTCTTTGGGTGTTGAGTTTGATAAGTTCCTTATAGATTTTGGATACTAGCCATTTATCTGATATGTCATTTCCAAATATCTTCTCCCATTCTGTCAGTTGTATTTTGGTTTTGTTGACTATTTCCTTTACTGTGCAAAAGGTTTTGATCTTGATGAAGTCCAATAATTCAGTTTTGCCCTTGCTTCCCTTACCTTTGGTGATGTTTCTAGAAAGAAGTTGCTGCAGTTGAGGTCAAAGAGGTTTCTGCCTGTGTTCTTCTCAAGGATTTTGATGGATTCCTTTCTCACATTGAGATCCTTCATCCATTTTGAGTCTATTTTTTTGTGTGGTGTGGCTGTCCAATTTTCTGCATGTGGCTGTCCAATTTTCCCAAAACCATTTGTTGAAGAGACTGTCTTTTTTCCATTAGACATTCTTTCCAGCTTTGACGAAGACTAGTTGACCATAGAGTTGAGGGTCTATTTCTGGGCTTTCTATTTTGTTCCATTGATCTATGTGTCTGTTTGTGCCAGTACCATACTGTCTTGAGGATGACAGTTTTGTAATAGAGCTTGAAGTTTGGAATTGTGATGCCACCAACTCTGACTTACTTTTCCAACGTTCCTCTGGCTATTTGAGGTCTTTTCTGGTTCCGTATAAATTTTAGAATTATTTGTTTCATTTCTTTGAAATAAATGGATGGGATTTTGATAATGATTGTATTAAATATGAACATTGTTTTAGGTAGCATAGACATTTTCACAGCATTTGTTCTTCCAATCCATGAGCATGGAACATTTTTCCATTTCTTTGAGTCGTTTTCAGTTTCTTTCATGAATACTTTATAGTTTTCTGAGCACAGATTCTTTGTCTCTTTGGTTAGGTCTATTCCTCAGTATCTTATGGTTTTGGGTGCAGTCATAAATGGCACAGACTCCTTAATTTCTCTTTCTTCTGTCTTGATGCTGGTGTATAGAAATGCAACTGATTTCTGTGCATTGATTTTATATCCTGACACTTTACTGAATTCCTGTACAAGTTCTAGCAGTTTTGGAATGGAGTCTTTTGGGTTTTCCACATAAAGTATCATATCATCTGCAAAGAGTGAGAGTTTGACTTCTTTGCCAATTTAATTTCTTTTTGTTGCCTGACTGCTGAGACTAGGACTTCTAGTACTATGTTGAATACCAGTGGTGATAATGGGCATCCCTGCCATGTTTCTGACCTTAGTGGAAAAGCTTTCAGTTTTTCTCCATTGAGAATGATATTCGTTGTGGGTTTTTCATAGATGACTTTGATGATATTGAGGTATGTACCCTCTATCCCTACACTTTGAAGAGTCTTGATCAAGAAAGGATGCTGTACTTTGTCAAATGCTTTTTCAGCATCTATTGAGAGTATCATATGGTTCTTATTCATTCTTTTATTAATATATTGTATCACATTGATTTGCAGATGTTGAACCAACCTTGCGGCCCTGGAATAAATCCCACCTGGTTGTCATGAATAATCCTTTTAATGTACTGTTGAATCCTATTGGCTAGTATTTTGGTGAGAATTTTCACATCTGTGTTCATCAAGGATATTGGTCTATAATTATTCTTTTTTGATGGGGTCTTTGTCTGGTTCTGGAATCAGGGTAATGCTGGTCTCATAAAATGAGTTTGGAAGTTATCCTTCCATTTCTATTTTTTGGAACAGTTTTAGGAATAGGAATTAATTCTTTAAATGCTTTGTAGAATTCCCCTGGGAAGCTATCTGGCCCTGGTCTCTAATTTGTTGGGAGATTTTTGATGACTGCTTCAATCTCTTTACTGGTTATGAGTCTGCTCAGGTTTTCTGTTTCTACCTGGTTCAGTTGTGGTACTTTATGTCCCTAGGAAAGTATCCATTTCTTCCAAATTGTAATTCTCCCAAATTTTCGGGTGTATAGTTGCTCATAATATGTTCTTATAATTGTTTGTATTTCTTTGGTGTTGTATGTGATCTCTCCTGTTTCGTTCATGATTTTATTAATTTGGTTCCTTCCTTTTTTCTTTTGGATAAGTCTGACCAGGGTTTATCAATCTTATTAATTCTTTCAAAGAACCAGCTCCTAGTATAGTTGATTTATTCTACTGTTCTTTTTGTTTCTATTTCATTGATTTCTGCTCTGATCTTTATGATTTCTCTTCTCCTGCTGGGTTTAGGGTTTCTTTCTTGTTCTTTCTCCAACTCCTTTAGGTGTAGGGTTAGGTTGGGTATTTGAGACCTTTCTTGTTTCTTGGGAAAGGCTCATATGGCTATATATTTTCCTCTCAGGACTGTCTTTGCTGTGTCCCACAGGTTTTGAACCATTGTGTTTTCACTATCATTTGTTTCCATGAATTTTTTCAATTCTTCTTTAATTTCCTGGTTGACCCATTCATTCTTTAGTAGAATGCTCTTTAGCCTCCATGTATTTGGGTTTTTTCCAAATTTCCTCTTGTGGTTGAGTTCTAGTTTCAGAGCATTGTGGTCTGAAAATATGCAGGGAATGATCCCAATCTTTTGGTACCAGTGGAGACCTAATTTGTGACTCAGGATGTGATCTATTCTGGAGAATGTTCCATGTACACTAGAGAAGAATGTGTATTCTGTTACTTTGGGATGGAATGTTCTGAATATATCTGTGATGTCCATCTGGTCCAGTGTATTATTTAAGGCCATTATTTTCTTGTTGATCTTTTCTTGGATGATCTGTCCATTTCAGTGAGGGGCATGTTAAAGTTCCCTACTATTACTGTATTATTGTTTATGTGTTTTCTTAATTTTGTTATTCATTGGTTTATATAGTTGGCTGCTCTCATGTTAGGGGCACAGATATTTAAAATTGTTATATCTTCTTGTTGGACAGACCCTTTGAGTATGCTATAGTGTCCTTCCTTTTAGTATGCTATAGTGTCCCTCCTCATCTCTTATTATAGTCTTTGGCTTACAATCTAATTTATCTTTTATAAGGATTGCCATCCCAGCGTTCTTTTGATGTCCATTAGCATGGTACATTGTTTTCCACCACCACCACCCCCCTTTAAATCTGGAGGTGTCTCTGTGTCTAAAATGAGTTTTGCTAAACAGCATATTGATGGGTTTGTTTTTTTATCCATTCTGATACCCTGTGTGTTTTGATTGGGACATTTAACCCATTTACATTCAGGGTAACTATTGAATATATGAATTTAGTGTTATTGTACTGCCTGTAAGGTGATTTTTACTGTATGTTGTCTCTGTTCCTTTCTAGCCTACTGCTTTTAGGCTCTCTCTTTGCTTAGAGGACCCCTTTCAATATTTCCTGTAGGACTGGTTTGTTGTTTGCAAACACCTGGAAACCTGTGTTTGTTTGTCCTGGAAACTTTTTTTTATCTCTCCTTCTATTTTCAATGATAGCCTAGCTGGATATAGTATTCTTGGCTGCATGTTTTTCTCATTTAGTGCTTTGAATATATCATGCCAGTTCTTTCTGGCCTGCCAGGTCTCTGTGGCTAAGTCTGCTACCAATTTAATATTTTTACCATTTTATATTACAGGCTTCTTTACTCAACTGCTTTCAGGATTTTCTCTTTATTACTAAGACTTATAAATTTTACTATTAGGTGACAGAGAGTGGGCCTATTGTTATTGATTTTGAGGGGGGTTCTCTGTGCCTCCTGGATTTTGATGCTTGTTCCCTTTGCCATATTAGGGAAATTCTCTACAATAATTCTCTCCAATATACCTTTTGCTCCCCTCTCTCTTTCCTCTTTTCTGGAATGCCAATTATTCTAACGTTGTTTCATCTTATGGTATCACTTATCTCTCAAATTCTCCCCTCATGGTCCAGTAGTTGTTTGTCTCTCTTTTGATCAATTTCTTTATTCTCCATCATTTGGTCTTCTATATCACTAATTCTCTCTTCTGCCTCATTTATCCTGGCAGTAAGAGCTTCCATTTTTTATTGCACCTCATTAATACCTTTTTTGATTTCAGGTTGGTTAGATTTTAGTTCTTTTGTTTCTCCAGAAAGGGCTTTTATTTCTCCAGACAGTTTTCTCTAATATCTTCCATGCCTTTTTTGAGCCCAGCTAGCACCTTGAGAATCGTCATTTTGAATTCTAGATCTGACATATTACCAACATCCTTATTGATTATGTCCCTGACCTTTGATACTACCTCTTGTTCTTTTTTTGTGGTGAGTTTTCTGCCTTGTCATTTTATCCAGATAAGAATATATGAATGAGAGAATAAAATACTAAAAGGGTGACAAAGAACCCAGAAAACTGTGTGCTAACCAAATCAGAAGAGACCCCAAATTGTGAGGAGATGAAAGGGGAAAAAAGAAGTTCAAAATATTAAAAAAGAAAAGAAAAGAAAAAATATGTATTAGACTGGTGAATAGAACAGAGGCACCCACTTAATTTTAGGAGTATTTGGTCTCTTAGAAGAAACTCCCAAAATTTTAAAGAAAGAAAAGAATACACACACACACACACACACACACACACACACACACACACATACAATAAAGGTAAACATGATGAAGGGACAGAATATGACTGTAAATGTGAAAATTTAAAAAAAAATCTGAAAAAGAAGTTGTTAAGTTGGTTGGGAAAAGAAAGGAAAAGAAAGTGGAGAGAATTTGCTCAGGCTGGATACTAGAACAAACCCTGTGCTAGATCTAGGATATATTTTGATCTATTAGAAGAAGTTGTATACCAAAATTTTTTAGAATAATAAACCCTATTATGTATACAAAAAATTAAGTTAGATACAATGAAGGATAAAATATGACTATAATAATGAAGGTTCAGGGGCACCTGGGTGGCTCAGTGCATTAAGCCTCTGCTTTCAGCTCAGGTCATGATCTCAGGGTCCTGGATCAAGCCCTGCATTGGGCTCTCTGCTCAGTGGGGAGCCTGATTCTCCCTCTCTCTCTGCCTGCCTCTCTGACTACTTGTGATCTCTCTCTCTGTCAAATAAAAATAAATAAATTCTTTTTAAAAATAGTGAAGGTTCAAAAAATAAACTAGTTTAAAAAACATTAAAAGAGGAATGAGTAAAAGTTTTAAAAAATCAGAATAAAAAAATAAAATTTAAGAAAATTAATTAACTTTGCAAGACTAAAGAATCATGGGAAGAAAGCCATGAATTCCATGCTTTGCTTTCTTCTCCTCTGGAATTCTACTGTTCTCCTTGATCAGTGAGCTTGGTCTTGGCTGGACCTTCCTGCTGATCTTCTGGGGGGCGGGGCCTGTTGTAGTGATTCTTAAGTATTGTTGCCCAAGGTGGAATTGATCCACCCTTGCCAGGGGCCAGGCTAAGTAATCTTCTCCCTGGAGCTTTTGTTCCCTGAATGCTTTCCATAGAATTCTGGAAGAAGGGAATGAAAAGGGAGGCCTCCCAATCTCCAGCCCAGAGGACCTGAGAGCTAGGGGCCCCACTCCTCCATGTACCCTCAGAGAAAGGCGCTCAATTACTTCCATCTCCCTGGCTTTTAGTCATGCTCTGATCTCACCTGGCCTGTGACTGAGCATCCCTGTCTCTGGCACACAGCCCTGCCTGGAGTATCCAAACCCAGCAGATCCATGCTGCTCTTCCAGGGGTATCTCCCCAGATCACCACTTGTGGGGTCCCTGCTCAAAGAGAAGTGGTCTGACTATGCCACAGATCACAGTTTAAGGTAACCCCGGGTTGGTAGCTCACTCTTCTGCTACATCTCTATAGCCAGCTTCCCTGCTCTAATACCTGTGAGCTCTGTGATACTCAGTCACCCCCAATCCTTCTGTGACAATGCAGAACTTAAGACCACACTGTCCCCACTAGGACTCCACCCTCGCTTAGCCTCTGGAGAAATGCCCCTCAGTGGAGCAGACTTCTAAAAGTTCCAATTTTGTGCTCATTTGCTTTACCACTTGCCAGACCCTGCCCCTTCCCCAATGGTCTATCTGTCCATCACTTTGGATTCACTTCTCTATGGGTCCTACCTTTCAGAAACTGGTCAATTTTCTGTTTCTAGAATTTCTGCTCTTCTTCTCCTCAATCTCCTGTTGGATTTGTAGGTGTTCAGAATGGTTTGATAAGCTATCTAGCTGATCTCCTGCTACCTGATGTCATCTCAGTCTGCTACTCCTCTGCCATCTTGACTCCTGCCCCTTAATTTCTTTCAGTTTTATTGACTATTCCAATTTTATATTTATTCCTGAGTCTTAATACTAACATATTTTTCTGGAAATGCATTTATTTAATCTAGATTTTAAAAATGAATTAGCATATAGTTTGTCCACAGTACATGTGCACTTAAAGTTGTGTGTCTGCTTTTGTTTGAAATGTAGTTGTTTGGGACTGAGTTAATGACATTCCCTTGGTTCCAGGTACCATGTCATTTCATGGTCACACCAGACCACTCTGTTTTACTTCTTTATATAATCACTTCATCTTTTTGCTTAAGTACCTACCCTACCAACTTGAACAACTATTCAAATGTGTTTATTAAATATATTATTCTTTGTATGTTTTTTAATGTATATTGTGCTGTGTGCATACATATTTTAATTTATTTTTAAATTTGATTTTATTTTCTCATTGTTCCAAGATTCATTGTTTATGCATCATACCCAGTGTTCCATGGAATACATGTCATCCACCAGGCTCACCTAAACCCCTCTTCCCCTCCATAACCCTCAGTTTGTTTCTCAGAGTCCACGGCCTCTCATGGTTCATCTCCCCCTCTGATTGCTCCCAATTCACCCTTCCTTTCCTAATCCTCATGTCCTCCATGTTATTCCTTATGCTCCACAAGTGAAACCATATGATAATTGACTCCCTCTGCTTGACTTATTTCACTCAGCATAATCTCCTCCAGTCCCATTCATATTGATACAAAAGTTGGGTATTAATCCTTTCTGATGGAGGCGTAATACTCCATTGTATATATGGACCATATCTTCTTTATCCAGTCATCCATTGAAGAGCATCTCAGCTCTTTCCACAGTTTGGCGATTGTGGCCATTGCTGCTATAAACATTGGGGTACAGATGGACCCTCCTTTCACTACATCTGTATCTTTGGAAGGCAGCTATGCTCACCACTATACCACCAACGCTACATCTGTATCTTTGAAGTAAATACCTAGTAGTGCAATTGCAGGGTCATGGGGTAGCTCTATTTTTAATTTCTTGAGGAATGTCCACACTGTTCTCCAAAGTGGCTGCACCAACTTGCATTCCCACCAATAGTATAAGAAAGTTCCCCTTTCTCCACATCCTCTCCAACACTTGTTGTTTATCGTCTTGTTAACTTTGGTCAATCTAGCTGGTGTAAGGTGGTATCTCAATGTGGTTTTGATTTGAATCTCCCTGATGGCTAATGATGATGAACATTTTTTCATGTGTCTGTTAGCCATTTATGTCTTCTCTGAAGAAGTGTCTGTTCATGTCTTCTGCCCATTTTTTTGATGTGCTTATCTGTTTTGTGATTGTTGAGTTTGAGGAGTCCTTTATCTGTGACATCTTTAAGTGATTTTTTTAAAAAAAAGCTATTGTTCCTCAAATAAAATATATTTGAGGTCAGGATATTATTTATATAATAATTACATACATAATTATTATATAATTATTTATATAATTGTTTATATTATTTTATTTATATAATTGTTATATAAGAGTTACAAATGGAAAATAATTCTGGAAATAAAAATACATTTTTGAACATAAAAAATTTAATCACAGTGATTAAAAAGTCAAAGCATCTAGATATAATAATCATCACCATAAAAGAATTATACATCTGCTTTTGTAGATAGAAAAATCTTCATGATAGCTTCAAAGCTTGATTGCTCCATTATTGAATTTTCTATACAAATGAATGTTAAATATAATAGTCCTTCTAATGACATTGAAGTCCTTCTGTACCTCTTCAATAATAATTTTGAGAAGCTATGAGGAACAATTCTGCAAATTTAGGTATAAATGACAGTTTCAGAAATATTCAGTAGTTCTAGCGAACTATATCAGTAAATATGTAAAATACTTGAATGATATCCTTACTAAAATTTAAGATTTTATTTATTTATTTGTCAGAGAGAGAACACAAGTAGGCAGAGTGGCAGGAAAAGGCAGAGAGAGAAGCAGGCTCCCTGCTGGACAAGGAGCCCGAGGTGGGACTTGATCCCAGGACCCTGGGATCATGATCTGAGCCAAAGGCAGCAGCTTAACCGAATGAGCCACCAGGAGTCTCCTTACTAAAATTTAAGACAGTGTTAATTTTTTTTTAGTTACTTGATGTACATAAAATGATGTACATAAATAATATATTCTTTACTGTGTTTGGAAATTTTTGCTAATTTTTATATTATTGCACTACCTTATATTCACTATAATTCTATTATGTATTTATATCATCTAAACAAGGAGAAGACCACAATAAATGCAACTTTAGATCATAAATGCAACTTAAAAAATTTTATCCAGCGACGCCTGGGTGGCTCAGTTGGTTAAGCAGCTGCCTTCGGCTCAGGTCATGATCCCAGCGTCCTAGGATCGAGTCCCACATCGGGCTCCTTGCTAGGCAGGGAGCATGCTTCTCCCTCTGTCTCTGTCTGCCATTCTGTCTGCCTGTGCTTGCTCTCGCTCCCTCTCTCTCTCTACAAATAAATAAAATCTTAAAAAAAAAAATTTTATCCAATATAGAAAAATAAATTGATTTTAAAATTCAGTTTTGGATTAATGTTAAACTAATATTGGGATATACAGTTGAAGTGAATTTTCTTCTTCTTATATTTTTTTCTGCATTTTCTCTTTGAAAGCTAGCTAAATACTTGGTGTTAATTTGTTTTAGAATCAATAATATATTTTTAATGAATAATATTACTTGAAATAGTTTCTTTTTTTTTCAAGATTTTATTTATTTATTTGTCAGAAAGAGAGAGAGAAAGCACACAAGCAGGCTGAGAGGCAGGTAGAGGCAGAGAGAGAGGCAGGATCCCTGCCGAGCAAGGAGCCCAATGTGGGACTCGATCCCAGGACCCTGGGATCATGACCTGAGCCGAAGGCAGAGGCTTAACCTACTGAACCACCCAGGTGTTCCTTGAAATAATTTCTTATTCTTCTCCATGTTTCCAAGGACAGTTTATATATTTAAATTTTTTAGCATAAATTTGCTTATAATATTAATTTTACTGAAAATGTCATGTAAAATTTGTATTAAGCCAAGAAATTTACAAGTGGACATTTTCTAAAGGATATTTTTTTTACATTTTAGAATTGATATCTTACTATCAACAACTTCTTTAAAAATAGAACTAAGTATCCTACTAAATAACTTATTAGACCTTGGTGATATCATTTTGATTATTTGTATCATATATTCTCTGGTGGTTTCACATTGTTAGGTGAATGCCTTTCAACAAATGCCAATGTTCCAAAAGGTAACAAAAAAGAATATTAATAAAGTCAAGGCTATTTTTTGCTAAAATTTTATAGAATGACTCAGCAAGATGGTAGACTAGGAGGTCACAGCCCTTGTGCCCTTACACAAATAGTGATTTTATAACTACTCATGGGTGAAAATAGCTGTGGGAGAGCTCTGGAATATAATTAAGAAGAGTACAAAAACTGAGGATGGCCATGTGGAAAAGCATAGAAAGCATTTTACATGAGTCATTTTATATCACAAGCTGGCATAGCTTAATGTTAAACATGATCTCCTGAACTGCAGGATCTCCTACATCCCATGGTGGATTAGGAGAAGAGGAGAATTCCAGCAACCTTCATCACTGAGGGCCCCAGTCGGGGTGACTATACTTAGATTCAACACAAAAGACTTTCAGTCGAAAGCTGTCTCTAAAGACAAAGAAGGTAACTATATAATGACAAAAGGTCAACTCAATAGAAAGATACAATAATTATAAATATATATACACTCAGCCTCAAACCACCTGAATACATAAGGCAAATATTGACATATCTGAAGGGAGAGATTGACAGCAATACAATAATAGTAGGAGATGTCAATAGGCTACTTTTAAAAATGTGTAGAACATACAGACAGAAAATCAGTAAAGAAACAACTAACATTATAGACCAAATGGACCTAACAGACACAAATAGAACTTTTCACCTTCTTTTCAACTTTTCACAACTTTTCAAGAACTTTTCACATTCTTCTCAAATGCACATGGAACATTCTCCAAGGTAGATCACATTTTAGATCACAGAACATGTATAAAAAAATTTAAGATGATTAAAACTAATCCAACCAGAATGGAATGAAACTTGACATCAATAAAAAGAAACAGAAAAATTCAAAAACAAGTGGAAACTAAATAATACATATTATACTAAAAATTGTAAAATACTAATAAAGGAGATTTTTGAAAAAGCACAGCTCAAATAGAAAGACATCTTGTATTCATGGGTTGGAAGAATTAGTATTGTTAAAATGTCTGTGTTACTCAAAGTGATCTGCAAATTCAATACAATCCCTATCGAAACCTCAAAACCATTCTTTATAGGAAGAGAAAAAAAACAATCTTGAAATTCATTTGGAACTACAAAAGACCCTGAGTAGCCAAAACAATCTGCAGTAAGAAGAAAAAAGCTGAAGGAATCATACTTCCTGATTTGAAAATACATTACAAATCTACAGTAATCAAAACAGTAAGATGCTGGCATAAAAATGGGCATGTATACCAGCTAGAACAGAATAGAGAATAGAGAACCCAGAAATAAATCCACACACCCACAGTCAACTAATCTTTAACAAGGTGACAAGAAAACACAGTGGAGAAAGGGTAGTCTCTTTAATAAATGGGTTTGGGAAAACTAATTGTCCATACATTTAAGAATTACGTTGGACCTTTGTCCTATACCATATACAAAAGTCAACTCAAAATGAATTAAAAACTAAAACACAAGGTCTAGAATTGAAAACTACTAAAAGAAAATTTATAAAACTTCTTGGCATTGGTCTGAGTGATTTTTTTTTTATATAATACAAAAAGCAGTCAACAAAAGCAACAGAAACAAAAATAGACAAGTGGGACTATATAAAACTAAAAAGCTTCTGAGCTGCAAAAGAAATCCCAACAGAGTAAAAAGATAACCCACAAGATGGGAGAAAATACTTGCAAACCACATAACTAACAAGAGCTTAATATCCAAAGTATATAAAGTATTTTTATAACTCAATAGCAAAAAACACACAAATAACCCTATTAAAAAATGGGTTAAGGATCTAAATAGACATTTCTTTAAAGAAGAGATATAAATATCCAATAGGTATGTGAAATGTGCTCAACATCACTGATCATTAGGAAAATTAAGTCAAAACCATGGTGAGATATAACTTCACTACTGTTAGAATGGCTAGTATCAAAAAGACAAAATATAACACGTATTGAGAAAGATATGGAGAAAAGGGAATTATTGTATACTGTTGGTGGGAATGTAAATAGGTTCAGTCATCATGGAAGACATTATGGAGTTCTGAAAAAAATTAAAAATAGAACTACTTGATGATCTGGCAATCTTGTTTCTGGGTATAGATCCAAAGAAAATGAAATCAGTATCTTGAAGAGATATCTGCACTCCCATGTTCATTGCAGCAGTATTCACAATAACCAAAATATGGAAACTACTTACATATTCATTAACAGATGAAATGAATAAAGAAAATGTGCTCTGTATATACACAATGGAATATTCAGACTTTAAAAAAATGAAATTCTTCCTTTTAGAAAGATGTGGAGTTGGAGAACATTATGCTAAGTGAAATATGCCAGACACAGAAAGGTAAATACTGTATGATCTTACTTAAGACTTTATATATATAGTATGTAGTATATATACTATATATATATATATATATATATATTTACATATAATTGTTCCCAAAATGCATAGCTTCCCCCATTATCAACATTCCCTACCAGAGTAGAACATTTGTTATAATTGATGAACCTGCTTTGACAAATAAGTATATCAAAGTATCAAGTTGCATAATATACAGTCTTATTTGTCAATTATATCTCAGTAAAGCTGGAAACAAGATATTTTGTGTCTGTTGTATTTACAAAAAAACACTTAAAGAATGCACCTACCAAGAAATGTAAAGTGTCATAACAGTTTTTATAATAAATTTTCATTCAATTAGTTTTTTACAGTATGTTAACAGCATCATCATATTCCCGGTTCCTGAACTTTTTCCTGTATTTTTAAAAATTAAAAAGATTATTACTTTTTGTGCTTTTCAGATCTTCAGTCATGTAGAGCCCATGAACATTTCATTGATTGGAGGAAGTTCATGGTCTCATTTAAATTCAAGGGACTGGGAAATATACTCCACAAAGGAAGGAAGGGGGAGAAAGAGAAAATATTTTTGGACAATAATCTAGTCCACCACATGTCATTTTAAGAATATCCTTATTGATATAATCAAAATTTTATAGATGACTCACTGAATGTTAGACACTTTCACAAAAATGAATCAAAGTCAGGCATTCAATAGCAGCATGTCAATATTGTGTCTCATTTTCATAGATTCTACTCTGTGGGATCCAGAGTTATAGTAGTTAAATCAGAATTTCATTTTGAATACTTGATATCATTATTACATGTTACATTCTATTTATGTCTACAGAAAATATGTAATAATTATTGCCAATCCTTTCACCCATTCTCATTTTTCAGGTCATTTTTTCCTATCCCCAAAGGGTCTTTATTAAAGAGCAAATACAAAACCTTTGAGAATTAAAAATGTTGACTTTTTTTCAACATTTAGAATAATTTATGTAAAATAAGTTACTGAAAACTTTCTACATGCAATATCTTTTGAGATTTACCCTGTTATTATTTCCAACTTGTAATGGATAACTTTAAACAAGAATGTCTTCTAGTTGAATATTCTAGTTACATTGTTATATATCTGGGACAGGAGAAAGTACATTTGGTATAAATAGGTCATCCATTTCTTTTTTTTTTTTTTAAGATTTTATTTATTTATTTCACAGAAAGAAATCACAAGTAGATGGAGAGGCAGGCAGAGAGAGAGAGAGAGGGAAGCAGGCTCCCCGCTGAGCAGAGAGCCTGATGTGGGACTCGATCCCAGGACCCTGAGATCGTGACCCGAGCTGAAGGCAGCGGCTTAACCCACTGAGCCACCCAGGCGCCCTAGTCATCCATTTCTTTTCCTATCAGTTTTTCTTGAAATTCATTAGATATGGTTGATATGGAGGTACAGGGTAAATTTGTGTTTTACTCTATCAGTGGCATATCTGAGCTATAGTTTGCTGAAAGTAATAGCTCTGAATTATTTTTCCTCTTTTTTTTTTTTTTTTGGCATTCCATCACATTTCTCCAAAATTCTGTTTAATGATACAGAATAATATTCTTATAGTTCTATTCTAACAGCTCTACTTTTCTTTAATCTTGACATCTGTAGTGAAATAAGATTTAACAATGTAGTATTTTATCTTAAATTTTATAGCACATTAAAATAATATGCATCTAGGGGTGCCTGGGTGGCTCAGTAGTTAAGCCGCTGCCTTCGGCTCGGGTCATGATCTCAGGGTCCTGGGAACGAGCCCCGCATCCGGCTCTCTGCTCAGCAGGGAGCCTGCTTCCTCCATTCTCTCTGCCTGCCTCTCTGCCTGCTTGTGATCTCTCTGTCAAATAAATAAATAAAATCTTTAAAAAAATAAAATAAAATAAAATAAAATAATATGCATCTAAAGGTTATTTAAATTAGAAAGTTATATTTTACATAGTGAAATAATCATAGTAACAAATAATGCTATGCTATACTCACCAAACTGTTGCAAGGGTGATCTCTAATATATCTACAGACAACACTTCAAAAAAATACCTTAGTTATTAAATAGTGGATTGTATTAAGCAAGTACTTATATATTGAATTTTAAAACTCAGCAACGTAACACAGCACCAAATAAAAGAGTAAATAGGAACTACAATATTCAATATCAAATTTGGTCACTGTGCTAAGAATAATGGGAGCTTCCAAAAATTTTTAAGATATGGTGATTACTATGCTAACTTAAAATGCAATTTCTTTGCTTGGAAGCACAGATTATTTGAGATATTATATCAACAATGTCTATCAAATATGTATATATAATGATATTAGAATGTATACATATATAACATTAGAATAAGACACTACTTCCTTCTGCCTAAAAATTATTATAACATACTGATTTGTTAGGAAAAAAACATTTTGTTGCCATTATAATAAAAGCAATAATATAATAAATAATAATATAATATATAATAATAATATATAATATAATAATATAATAAAGCAATAATAAAATCTTTTAACCTGAAAACATTAACAATGTGCACATTGTGAATTGCAACTTCTAACCTGATAGCTTGAGTTCACATTCTAAAGAGAGAATAAAGAGGTGATAAAAAAAAATAAACAAAATTTTCAGTAATATTACTAATTCACTAACACCATAAGAAAATAAGACTGAGTATGTAGAGTTTTATGTATGGCTTTATATGCTCGGTCAAGGGAAAACTCTAAAATGGTGATGTTTAAGCTAAGATCTTAAGTTAGAAGAAGACACAAGAAGAAAGAACTAGTTGGTACACAAGTTCTTAAATGAGAATTATTTCCAATGTCTAGGAAACAGAAATAAGGTCAATGAAACAGAAGCATAGTAAAAGAAGGGGAGAATTATGGGAGAAAGAAGGGTACAAGATGAAGTTCTTCATTAGGCAGGGTCTTAAATATCAGATTGAGCCCACTCACCCTCTTCTAAATTTGATGGGACATCACTGGAGAATTATAAGCTGGAGTATTCTGGCCTTACATAGATGTTGAAAGATCACTTTGGTTGCTCCGGTGGTGGTTAGATGAGGATGCAGGAACAGTGAAAGGAAGGGAGGTTAATATAGTTGTTCAGATAAGCAATGACTGAGTCTTTAAGATACTAATATTGGAGAGATAGAGAAGAAGGAAGGGATTTGGGATTATTTTAAGGCAGAGTGAGAAGACTGGTATATATATTGATGTGGAAAAAGGAAAAAAAAAATTATTCCTAAGGTTGGGGCATGAACCTATTGCTATTTACTGAGACTGGGATTTATTTGGAAATATGAAGAATAAAGAATTCTATTTGGACATTTTATGTTTGAAGTATCTTGGAAACAAATATGTACAGATATTTTGAGTAGGCAGTTGTATACATGCCTAAGAAATTCATGAGAAATATCAGAGATAGATAAAATTTGGAGCCATTGGCATACAAGAAATATTTGAGGTGACTGGCCTCTATGAGAGTTTAGATGTGCAAGAAAGGAACAAGGATATTGGCAGATCTGAGACATGGCAAAATTAGAGGTTGAACAGAGGATGATTAACATAGGAAATTGAAAAAGAATAGTCAGGTTGGTGGAAAACAAGGAAGGTGGAGACAGGGAAGAAACACAAAAAGGTAGCTTTTGAGGTAGTCAGTGATCCATCCTGATGAATGCTGGTGAATGGATTAGTATAATGAGAACTGGAATGGGGCCGTTGGATCTGGCAGCAGGAAAGTTTATCTGCCGCTTTGGTGTGAGCAGTATCAGTGAAGTGGTAAAAACAAAATTCAGCGCAAGTGTTCTGTAACTAGAGCTGGATTCTATGGCATGACCTCATTCTTATAGCAGATACATTTAATGTTTGGGTTAAAAGAGAATAGTACTGGGGCGCCTGGGTGGCTCAGTGGGTTAAAGCCTCTGCCTTCAGCTCAGGTCATGATCTCAGGGTCCTGAAATCGAGCCCCACATCAGGCTTTCTGCTCAGCAGGGAGCCTGCTTCCCCCTTTCTCTCTGCCTGCCTCTCTGCCTACTTGTTATCTCTCTCTCTCTCTGTGTCAAATAAATAAATAAAATATTTTTAAAAAGAGAGAGAAAAAATAGTACTATGGTGATTAGAAAGAAGATATTGGGGAGGAACCACTTTGCCATAGGCCACTACAGAAAGTTCCTTCTTATGTCCCACCTGGAAAAAGTTATGATATAACTACTGTATTATGAAATCCATAAACCAATGAGTATTCTTGGCCATTTTCCACCATATATTTCAATATGTTATAGCTGCTAAGTAGAGATAATAGTTGAGCCTAGGCTCTGATTATTTTCTTGCCATTAGAAGCCTTACAGGGCAGACCAAAATCTTCTATTAGTGCAAACTTAGGTTCTTCTTACGGTTGACATTGGCTCATGCTCAGTAATACTTCCCAAAATGAAACCAGGTATAAGCTAACGAGTATTGTTCTTTTAAAATTAAACCAGGGGTTCCTGGGTGGCTCAGTGGGTTAAAGCCTCTGCCTTCAGCTCAGGTCATGATCCCAGGGTCCTGGGATTGGCCCCACATCGGGCTCTCTGCTCCATGGGGAGCCTGCTTCCTCTTCTCCCTCTGCCTGCCTCTCTGCCTACTTGTGATCTCTGTCAAGTAAATAAATAAAATTTTAAAATAAAACCAAAGGCAATCAAATAGCGAGATGCCCAGGGATTCTCTCTTTCTAGAGACACATTGTCAGTGATATCTGTTCCACTAAATGCCTTCCAACCTTCTTTCTCTGTGCAGACCAACATTCTCTACTATCCTTGTATATACACAATCATGGCCAACTTAATCAGGTGTGGACACTTGCTAGATCCAATTTGTCTTATTTCTAAGTTACTGAAAGATAGGCTCCAGCTTGTCCAGCTTAAGTCAGCCCACTCTGGCTAAGGAGGCTGAGTGATGTATCGAGGACTCACTCAGAAAGGATCATGAAGTCTCAATCCTCGGGCACGACAGGCAAATAAAGTATTTCCCCTTACGAATGCAGGATATGTTACAAGACCCCAGCGGATGTCTGAAACTGCAGAGTACTGAACCCTATATATACTATTTTTTCCTATCCAGAGTTACATATGATAAATTGATAAATTGATAAATTAGGCATAGTAAGAGATTAACAATAATAACTAATAATAAAATAGAACAATTATAACAATATACTGTAATAAAAGTTAAGTGAATGTGCTCTCTCTATGAAAATATCTTACTCTACTATACTTATTCTTCTGGTGACAATATGCAATGATAAAATGCTTTGTGATGAGATGAGGTGAGGTTCATGACTATGGGCATTGGGATGTAGGATCATCTGCTTCCAGACGGCAGTTGACCCTGATAACCAAAACCATAGAAAACAAAACCTCAGGTAATGAAGGACTACTGTATCTCATGAATGAGTCCTAACTGCTCCATCTCCTATGGAGGGCTATTTCCATGCCCTGCGTTATGGGGCAGTCACCCCGTTCTACACAAATGAAAGCCTTTTAAGCATTAATACTGAGCTTTTCATCTGGTCATCGAGCTCTTTTAGTTCATGCAAACTGCCCATTGTTTTTTAAATTTTTAGAAAGGATTAGTATGGGTCAGGATATAAATGGGGTTCAATTCTTGAGAAGAAAACTGTATAATTTCAGTGAAAAGGTGTTAAGGAAATCTAAGCAAATAAAGAGCAACACCACATTTATGGAATAGAAGACTCTATGTTATAAAGATAGAAGTTATCCCCAAGTTGATATATAAAGACAATAAAATTCTAGTCAAAATCCAAAAAAAAAAATGGGTTTCAATTCATGCTGGGAACCCCAAATTCCCAAAGATCCAGAACACTGTAATGAAAGGAGAATTTTTGTATTTAAAATTACAACACATTCATGGTACATATATGTTCATGTATATTCCCAGAGATGCTCAGTAGGAATTTTTTTTTTTTACATTGGAGACCTTTTTATTTGATACAAATACTTAAGGTTTTGCATGAAAAACTTAAAAACTATCTAGTTTTCAGGATAAAAATATTCTAAATAGCCTCCTTCCATACAACTTGAATTGGAAAACTGAATAGGGGAAGGAAGGAGCCCATGAAGGAGAAAAATTAGGGAAAACAGGATTGTTTTACTCCCAGCAACACCCTACAGAGCAGCATTTTTATTTCATAAGCACAATTTTAGCCACATCAGGTTCCACACTCAGTGGGAAGTCTACTTGAGATTATCTCTCCCTCCCCCTCCCATTCATGCTCTCTTTCTCTCTAAAACAAATAAACAAATCTTTCTCTTTTTTTAAAAGGAAATAATAGTGATACCATGCTGTTCCATTTTCTAAGTGGTAACTCCAAGATTGTGGTTTCTTCCACTGAACGGAAACAAAGCAGAAAATGGGGGCTCCCAGCAGCAGCCATCCAGAGTGGCATCCTGATTTCTTCCTTTCTGATTTATTTTCCCTAGAACTGGTTCTTAAAATGAACCTTGATTTGTCCTTCTCCTGGCAGAAGTCACTTGGATTTCCACAGTATTTTCAAGTCTAGCTTATGAGACTTTAGTAGGAGAGCCCCTATGAAGCTATAGAATGCATTAAGCATGAGTGAAATGCTTAACTTATGACTAACTTACATTCATGGGAGAGCTCTTTCCCTACTAAGGAGAAAAACATTGATTTCTTGTCCTTAGCTTTAGTCATCTTCATTGCTGAAACAACCCAAACCATTCCTACTTGAAAATAATTTTCAAAGGCATGGGAGAATATGTGTTGCCAAGGAGACTGCTGACATGCAGAGGAAGGAAGGGTTTGTGGTTATCTGTGACCATGCAGCTATGATTTCTCCTGCCTCCAGCTCTTGACCTACAGGAACTTACAAAAGCTTCTCCAAGAGACTGAGGTCACACAAAGACATTGGTAAATCCCTCATGGTCCTCAGATCAGATTTCATGCCTAGTTCATCTCAGTCCAGCAACTTGGACATAGATCTTGAATAACTTTCTTCGTGCAACATGAAATCTCCCAGAATGAGCAAGCAGAGGGCACAGTTTTACAATCTCATTTCATATGTGAAAGACCATTTACTCACAACTATGATTCGATTGGGAAAGAATGTGAAAATGGTATGTTGATTTATATTGAGTTTTTGAAGAACTTCAAAGGACATAAACTTCAGTGTATCCTGAAAAACCATTGGTGATTCTCCATTTTCATCAAAATTTTTTAACAGAGTTTAAGGTTATAAGTATATTTGTACTTTTCCTTTTTAAAAATAATTACATTTAATGCCATTTAATAAACTCATCTTGTATTATTTCCATGATTAGAAAACCTGAAATTCCTAGAGCAATTGAAAACTCCTAGTATTCAACACACTGGCAATGTCTACACATTACAAAGAGGAAGCATTTTCCCAGGGTTTGCTCACCAGGTGACAAATGTGAGAAAGAGGTAAAAAGAACTTCTCTCAGGTGTAGTAAAGTTCAGGTGGGATATTTACCTGAGGTGGCCAAAAGGAGCATACTCGTAGGCAAATCTAAAATCACAAAGCTGGGTGCTGAGGTGGATCAGTTGATCGAGCATCTGCCTTCAGCTCAGGTCATGATCCCAGGGTCCTGGGATCAAGTCCCATATGGGGCTTCTTGCTCAGGTGTGAGCCTGCTTCTCCTTCTCCCTCTGCCTGCTGCTCTCCCTGCTTGTGCGTGCGCGCGCTCGCGCTCACTCTCTCTCTCTCTCTATATATATATATAATAAATAAATAAAATCTTTTTAAAAATAAATAAAATAAAATCACAAATGTGAAAAGAAACCAAAGAGCATGGTCAAGTAAGCTGTTCAGTTTTCAGACCAATAACAAAGACAAAACTAAATGGAGAGAGATTAGTTGAAAGCAAGAATGCCTAAAGCTTACAATGCTCAACTGAAATCCAAAACTTACCAGACCAAGTCATCAACTTCCAAGCTAGTCATGGTATACCCTCCTTTCTGGAAGCTTCTTGTGCTAGAGGAACTCTGTGCCTTATTGCTCTGAGAGACACCAAAATACCTTCCACACAGATTCTGCACATGCTCACAAATATATTCTAGCTAAAAAAACAAACAAACAAACAAACAAAAAAAAACTGTCATTACCAATTCTATGTGTCCATAAGAGTCTCAGAGGCATTATACTGAATCCTCTTTAAGGACCACTTCCTATGCTTTAAAACAAACAAACAAACAAAAACTGTTAAAGCGCTAACAGAAAAACTATTGAGATCTGTCTCAAATTTGAGAAACTAATTAAATAAATTAAAAAATGAATGAAAAACATGTGTTAAAAATATTTACAGTTTGGCTAATGGTTTTTCTAACAGTCCCTCAGTCCCTGGGATTGTGTTTAACAGACATGTAAGCGTCATAACAAATCTTTCCTAATACAAGAACTTTCCTAATATAAGGTCTGAGACAAGTGTCTCAACTCAATCAAGGTAAGACAAACCACCACAGAAAGTCAAACATCCCTTACTTAAAGGCATTCTCAGGATACTGGGGAAGGTGTACTCACTATGAAAAACTGCATATGCAGTTTCTATGAGAAAGATATACACTCATTTATTCCCTTCATTTTACTCACTCATAGGCAGCGTAGCCCAAAAGGGCATAGGTGGGTTGTCCTCTCAGAGACATGATTATACCCTCTGCAGAGCGCTGTCTGCTCACTTTGTGTAGTTTCATTATTTGCCCTTAAAGACACAGGGCTTCCAGTAGAGTACTCTTGTGTCTAGCCTTCATAATTATTACTACTACTACCTTCTCCGTGCCGTGACCACCATGTTCCTTCTCTCGCTTGCTGCTCCCCCAGGCATTCAGTGTGCTTCCCATGCCAACCCTGGGGACCAAAACCTGACCAGGACCACCTCTGCCACTCTCCCATGAATCTTCTCACCATATCCAGATTTGTAGATTTTTGCCAAATAGACACAGAAAGAAGATTGCCTTATACAGAGATCACACGTTTAGCCCTTCCGATTATTTTCAGTTTTGTGCTCTATATTGAATGCTTTTCACCTGAAAAATTCTAATTTGTCATTTAAGATCCAAATAAAATGTCATCTGTTTTCTCCAGAGTTATGTTAATGGATCCATGATGGTGCTTCCTTAGCTCTTAGCATGTACCTCCATAACATGTGAGAACGTGTCCTCTATAAAATGCGTTAACACAAACCGCTGACACTGTGACTGTGTATGTCTGTGATATATGTTAGTCTGTACCTCCAGAGCATGTGTTAATGTGTACCTCTATGTTTTAGTCCATTGCAGCTACCATAACAAAGATATCATGGACTAGGTGGTTTATAAACACCGTAAATTTTTTTCTCATAGTCTGTTTGCTGCGAAGTCCATGATCTCAGTGCTGGCAGATTGGGGATCTGGTGAGGGCTCTCCTCCTGGGTCATCAGTGGTTGTCCTTCTGCTATGTCTTCCTATGGCAAAAGGGGTTGGGGGGTCCCTCTGAGGTTTCTTTTAGAAAGGCATTGATCATATTAATGAGGCTTCCACCCTCATAAACCAAGCATCTCCTAAAAGATTACATATAATAGGAGGAGGGACAAAAATAGCACGTATTAAAAAAAGATCTCTGGGTGCCTTAACCTCAGGTCATGATCTCAGGGTCCTGGGATTCAGCCCCATGTCCAGCTCCCTGATGGGTGCAGAGTCTGCTTGTTCTTCTCCTTCCCCCTCTGCTCTTCCCTCTGCTTGTACTCCCTCTCAGATAAATAATAAAATCTTTTAAAATTATATAAAATATATCTCCATAGCATTTATGAATATGTACTCTTAGAGCTGGATGGGTCTACATCATTTATTCTTATACTGACTGATTGTTTACTTTAACTGTACTTTATGCCACTAAGAAAAAAGCACTTATTGACCATAAGCCACCAAGTCATGCTACCTTAACCAATACACGGCTCTTTCCTTCAGCTTGTTTGTTAGGCATCTAATATGTTTTAGGCACTGAAGATACTACTATGAACAAGACATGTAAACAGCCTACCTTCATAAAGCTTACATTGTAGAGAACAGAGATCAGAAATATAAGTAGACAAATTAACAAGTGGTGATAAACCCTACAAAGAAATTATTCAAGCACTGAAATAGCAATTACTGGGAATTCTAATTTATGCGGGCAGTCAGGGGAAGCCTGTGAGGGAACATTTAGACAGAAATCTAAAGGTCAAGAACAGGCTAGTTCCTTCCTTCCTTTGTTGAACTGCTTGTGACAGTCGCCACTGGCACAGTGCCCAGTACATGATGGGTGCTCATAGACTGATCAAAGAAAACTTTAAAACATTGATTTTATGCAAAAAAAAAAAAAAAAAGCCTTTGTGTAATAAATGGATGAGTGGATTCATGAGTGCTGTATTTGGTGAAAGATTTTAAACTTAAATTAATTACATGTAAATTGGTCTAAATTAAACATGCTATACTTCATTTTACTCAAATTTGTATTTAATTAGGTAATTAACATGTTCTGATCATTTCATAAAACTTATAGACTGCTGATTACAGTTGATAAATGAGCATTGTACTATGAATATTTAATGTTTTGCTCATAACAAAGAGAATTCCACATTTTGTAAGATATATTACAGTCACAAAATGCTTCCATTTTCCTGCTATGTTTTGACACTATATCTTTATAACCTTTTTTGTTTTTAAGCTTCACAATGCCTAAAATCTCCCACTTGTAACCACAAGTAATTTCTCAATTTTCAGCCAATTATCTGTGAAGAGATGTTCCTGCACTGGTAAATTCCATTTCATTTTGGATTTTAAAAGACAAGGTAATTAAAAATATCTATATTCTGATAAGTCAAATATGATCTGAAAATTGAATTCCTAATTAAAATGTGTCTGTTTAGAGAACTACCATTACATGAAGGATCATGAGCATTACACCTGCATTCAGAATTCATTACTAAAAATTACCAAAATTATTTTATTTTATTTTTAAGTTTTTTTAATTAAGATATAGTGTATTATTTGCCCCAGGGGTACAGGTCTGTGAATTATCAGGCTTAGACACTTCACAGCACTCACCATAGCACATACCCTCCCCAATGTCCATAACCCCACTACCCTCTAGATACCCTCTTTCCCCCTAGCAACCCTCAGTGTTTTGTGAGATTAAGAGTCTCTTGTGCGGGGGCCTCTGGATGGCTCAGTGGGTTAAAGCCTCTGCCTTCAGCTCAGGTCGTGATCCCAGGGTCCTGGGATTGAGCCCCGCATTAGGCTCTCTGTTCAGCAGGGAGCCTGCTTCTGCCAGCCTCTCTCTCTGCCTGCCTCTCTGCCTACTTGTGATCCCTGTCTGTTGAATAAATAAATAACTTCTTAAAAAAAAAAAAAAAAGTCTCTTATGGTTTGTCTCCCTCCTAATCCCATCTTGTTTCAAAAAAATACCAAATTTTTGGTCTTGTCTTTAACACTCTACCTAGCAAAAAAGAAGCAAATGACATTAACATAAGACACATAGAACAAACATACTTTTTCTTTGAGGGTTAAGTGAAGAATACAATGAGTCTTAGCTGCTTCATTCTCCACTTCTTTGATGAGTTAGACTTCCCAAGGGAATTTAATTTTTTTTCTACATGGACCACACAGAGAAATTAATTCTGATGAAAATAATAATAATGATAATAAAGAGTAAAATGTCATGTCTCTGGGTAAGTTTCTTAGTAATAGCACTGGTCAATTAATAGTATATTTTTAATACAGGTCTCCCTTCAGCATAAGCCCCAGAGTGGCTACTGAAAGCAGGATAAGGGTCAACCTCAAAATGTGGCCTTGGAATGGCTGTAACATTTCTAACACCATCCCCCCAAATGGGCAAGACATATTTATAATGAGTCCAAAAATCAAGGGGTCTGGAAATAAACGTTTTTGGCCTTTGTATGGCCAATGTACAAACAAACTAAGAATAAAAATGAAATGAGTAAAATCCAGTTTACTCAATATACTGTAAGGAATCACATATACTCTGTGTTTCTTCTAATTGTTTTGAGTGTGTGTGTGTGTGTGTGTGTGTGTGTGTGTGCATGTGTTTAAACGTTATGTTTAAACCTAGAGTACGAAGATATTTACTAGAGGAAAAATCATTACATTTTAATCAAGAGGTTGGGAAAAGGAAATTTGGATGGACTTTGGAAGGAACTGGTAGAAATTTGGAAGGAAGAAAAGAAGTTAGAAGGAATAACCACGGAAAATGTCAATCAAAAATTCTGTAAGCATCATTATTTTTTTAAAAACAACTTGCATAATTGAACCATAAACTCCTATTGAAAGCAATTATATCAGCAGTTATTAAAATCAACCTGAAACAACAGGTGCTGGCAAGAATGTGCAGAAAAGAAACCCTCTTACAATATTGGTGAGAATGCAAACTGGTGCAGCCACTCTGTAAAACAGTATGGAGGTTCTTCAGGAAGTTAAAAATAGAACTGTCCTAGGATCCAGCAATTTCACGATGAGTTATTTACCCAAAGGATACAAAAATACTGATTCAAAAAGCACATCCTACCCCAATGTTTATAGCAACACTATCTATAGTAGCCAAATTAAGGAAAGAGCCCAAATGTCCATCGACTGATGAATGGATAAAGAAGATGTGGTATATATACACAATGGAATATGACTCAGCCATCAAAAGAATAAAATCTTGTTATTTGCAACAACATGGATAGACCTAGAGAGTATTATGCTAAGTAAAATAAGTCAGAGAAAGACAAATACCATGATTTCAATCATATGTATAACTTAAGAAACAAAACAAACATGGGTCGGAGTGGGAAAGAAAGAGACAAACCAAGAAACAGACTCTTAGCTATATGGAACAAACTGATGGTTACCAGAGGGGAAGTGGGCCAGGCCGGGGAGGGAGGGATGTGTGAAATATGTGATGGGGATTAAGGAGGGCGCTTGTGACGAGCTCCAGTGTTGTATGTAAGTGATGAATCACTAAATTCTTCAACTGAAACTAATATTACACTGTATGTTAACTAACTGGAATTTAAATAAAAACTTGGAAAGAAAAAAATAAAAATTAAAAAAAGGCCGATCTGAACCTTGAGTAAAGGTTCTTAAAAACCAAACCCCAACTTTCCTCATTAATTACCATTCTTGGTACCATCAATTACAGCAAGAAAGAAAACATATTATCCTGCATATGTTTTATTATGTGAAGACATTTATAACATTGCTTTTCTTTTATTTCTCTGAATCTAGAAAAAGTTTTAGATACTCAAAAAGGTGACTTTGAAAACTTTTCCTTTTAATAAGTATTTTAAATCTTTGGCGTTCGTTACGAAATTGCCTCCTAAGAATGCAATATGGCACGTATAGCAAATGGAATGTAACATTTGACAAGGTTTGGAATTTATTGCTGTCAGGAACCTGATTTAGAAGTTAGATATATAGATTTTGTAATAAAAATGATTAGACCAAGCTTTAAAAGTCTAAACTGTCCATTAAAATTTTAATGAAACACAAGTATGGGGGCACCTGGGTGGCTCAGTCGTTAAGCCGCTGCCTTTGGCTCAGGTCAGGATCCCAGTGTCCTGGGATCAACGCATGCATCACATCACATTGGGCTCTCTGCTCAATGGGAGGCCTGCTTCTCTCTCACTCCCCCTGCTTGTGTTCCCTCTCTTGCTACCTCTCTCTCTCTGCCAAAAAAATAAATAAAATCTTAAAAAAAAAAAAAAGAAGGAAGGAAAAAGTAACCAAGTGCAGTGTACTCATTGCTTACATACAGATGACTCCTTTAGAGAATTGTGTATGCTTCACGGATATTTGGCTTTTCTCCGTTAATCATCTTCATATCTAACTGGGATCAAGCTCACAAAATAACCTTTGTGTTGTTTGTCACATTAGTTTCCTTGGTAAATTCTTTGGGTTAGAAAGAGCTATGGTCATGGAAACATGTAAGAGCACTGGTGAAAGACTAGTTCACCTTTCATGTTAATTCAGCTAACAATTTAAAATTCCTCCCAAAATAATTGAAGTGCAATCTTCCCCTACATCCTGGGGGTTAGAGATGATCAGTGCTAGTGTTGAGATTGCTGTGAAGCAAGCCCTTTCACCCCTTTGCACAAGCAGATAGCTTGACTATCTTTCATATTTCTTACGGTTGTTGTGCTGTGTGACTGGATTGTAGCCCATGGAATGAGAGTTGAAGTGACTTGTGCCTCTTTCAGACCTGGCCTATAAAACCTCCAAATGTGGCACTCCTTTCTCTTTCCCCTCTGCAAAGATTTTGGAGGCCAAATAGAGAAGATCATGGAGCTACAATGTGGAAGGGCCTACTTTGAACTTCATGAGCAGAGAAGAAAACTTGTATTGAATCAGTGGATGAAATTTGGTGGTTTGCTTGTAATTGCAGTGGTCACTACCTTAATTTACAAATACTTATAAAAAGAAGTTTTTAAAAATTATGACTTGGGAGGTGCCTGGGTGTCTCTGTTGGTTAAAACAGTTGCCTTCAGCTCAGGTCATGATCCCAGGATCCTGGGATCAGCCCCATGTTGGGTTCCCTGCTCAGCGGGAAGCCCGCTTCTCCTTCTCCCTCTGTCTGCCCCTCTCCCTACTTATGCCCTCTCTCTAAAAATAAATAAATAAAATATTTTCAAAAATTTTTAAAAAATAAAATCTTTAAGAAAAATTATGACTTGGAAAAAAGCAGGAGGCAGTAGTTTAGAGATGGATCAAAGATAATTACCAGAAAAAATTTTGGAAAAATTTTCTGTGATAAATATAGATGATTCAATAAATGAAAAACATGTAATATTTACATTCAGACCTCCAAAGCCAAATTTTGACCCCTGGATTCGAGCACAGAGGAGACAGGACAATAGAGTGTCTCACCTGTGCCTCGGCGGGTGTCTCCAGGGTGCACCCAGAGGAGAGGAGAGCTATCAACACAAGCCCTGAGGCCTGCAAGAACTTGGCAGAGAAGAAACACTGGCTTACTCAATGTTTCATACTGCTATTGGAGCTCTCCTTTCGCCAACAGGAAAAAAAAAGAAAAGAAAAGAAAACCATAACCAATAAAGTAGAAGAAAAAAACAGTTTAAAATCCATAGCTTCTGATCGCTACTTTAATTAAAAAAAAAAAAAAAAAAAAACCCACTCTACTCTTCATGTAAATTGCATGTGACAAAAAGCAATCAAAAGTGTTTTGTGGTCAAAAACCTGAGAAACAAGCTGAGTTAAATACCTTCTTTACACAGAACTTCTCAAATCCTTTGACTTTCAGCTCTACATTCCAAATATCCAAGAGGAAACTGGCATATGCAGTTTTCCAAATTGATTTGATCGTAGGCCTCTGATTGCGGAGCATGTCACCATGCACAGATGATAGAAAAAAGAAACAAAGGACTAAAAGCACATGAAGAAAAGGTGTGAGCACATGTCGTCCTGGTCTTGCCAGTAAATTGATAACTTTAACATTATTTCTGCTATAGACTGTGTAGAATTTCACCCAGCTATGTTTATCCTTGTGCTGTCCCATACTGTAATACAAGACAACTAATCATGCCAATCAAAAGACCCCTCTATTTATTGGGACATTAACTTCAAACCACATTTCAGTATTTTCAGGATGAGTCAGAAGAAACTACAATAACCAGCTTTGTAGCTATTTCTTTGGAGATAGTTTCTTCTCTTCCGTCTGTCTTAATACATGCCATTGTATAGGTTATTATTTAGTTAACATTTATGTTGCTTATGGAATAGCCTTTTTTTTTTTGAGATTGTGTTTATTTATTTGACAGAGATCACAAGCAGGCAGAGAAGCAGGCAGAGAAGGGGAGGGAAGCAGGCTCCTCACTGAGCCGAGAGCCACGGCTCAATCCCAGGACCCTGAGATCTGAGCTAAAGGCAGAGGTTTAACCCATTGAGCCACTCAGGCGCCACTTATGGAATAGTCTAAACTGGATACCGTAGCCTGGGAAATGACCTTGGACAACAGAGCTGAGCCAAACAGTAATTTCCTCAGTCTCACACTGAAGCAAGGAGAAAGCGTTGCTGTCTCATGCCAAAAATGAATTTGAGAAATGAAGGGGCTATAGAAGTGTAACCTTTTGAGTTAATATTCTGGATTTCCAGCGCTCCTATCTGATGACAGGAAGACTCCGCAGGCAGAAATGCAACATCAACATTTCTACTGTAATTTGTAGGTGGGTGTGGAAGAAGTAATTGTGGAAAATCAGCTAACCAAGCAAAAACAAACAAAGGTATTCAATGGACAGAACTCCACTCTGTGCCTTATTCTCTAAGCAAAACATTTGTAAATAACAATCATACTAGAATTCCTCCAGGAAGATGGCAGTTTGTCCATTTTCAATGCCGAGCATAAAAACAGATCTCTTCGTTGGCCAATTTTCTTATTTCCTGAGAGAGAAAGTAAAATAAATATTGTGCCTACAAAGTCAGCCTGAAGAAATACATTTACATTCTTTTGGCCTTGTTTCTGATTTTTTGTTTCAGGCTGTTTTTCAGAGAGAGTTTTTCCTTCCTGCCAAATATCTTCTCTCTCACATGCGTTTTTTTTTTTTTTTTAAATTTTTTATGTTTTTTTGAGGCGGCACTCTTCTATTTAGAGAGTTGTCTTAGCCTCTGTGACCTGAAATTGTACTGTTTGGATGCAGTTCACTTCAAAACACTGTGTGGACTTAGAAACTGAAAGGCATGGAAAAAATAAGGAGCATTAGGCACAGATTTATCTGCACTGTTTCATTTTATTAGATTCTGTCATCTTTATACCTAGTTTTTGAATGCCTCAGAATATATGCACTTCACATGTGAAAAGTTTTGTATGGTAAGAATCTCATAATATTACTATTAGAAGACCAGGGGACATTGGGTTTGATATCTCCATGAAGAGCAGAGAGAATGGGACCCCATGAGGTATAACATCAAAGATCTAGCCCTTGCTTCACAGGATGTTGTTTGCAAGGACAGGTTCATGGCTTTGGTTACTTTCATTCATGACCACAAGACAAAGACAGAGACAGAGAAGGAAAAATAGGTAAATTTTGCTCTTTACATTTTAAAGATGAGAAAACTTACAAAAAGTTGGGTTTTAAATTCAGGTCTCTCTAGCTCAAAATTTGTGCTCGTGGCCATCAAAGTGTCACATATAAATGTCATTGGTTAAATGATGTAGTCCTATTGATCCATAAGCAATGTTCCCAGCTTTGCCCTCAGGATTTTTTGATCTATATACCCAAGATGTCTTGCTGATGAAGAGCAGAGTTGCTGTGTTTTTACCGAGTTTTATTTGTCTCCCCCACTTTGATGATATCACCATTCCCTGTTGAAATCGCTCTGCTTGAATCATCTGTTAATTCAGATCACCTCTGCTTTGAGGATTTCTTAAGTTATCTACATGATATTTTTGTTGAGATTCAGAGATTCTCAATATGTTCCCTCCCTTTGTCCTTTTCCTCTCTGTTGTTCTTCCTCTTGTCCTACTGTCTTTATTTCCCTTTCAGCCACTGGGCTTTCTTGGAGAAGAAAAACGTCATCAGATCGAGACTATTTCTCTTGGAAAATTTAGGTTTCTATGCACACTCAATTTATGGTTCTTAGGAAAACTCTCACTCACCCATGTTTCTCTCTGTCTTTGTTTTGGTGAGATTTGTTGACTTTTTGCAGTTGTGAACTTGTATTGTTTTCTAGTGTCATCTCTCTTCTACATTTTATTTTATTTTATTTTTAAAAATGTACTTATTTATTTGTCAGAGTGATAGAACACAATTAGGGGGAACAATAGGCAGAGGGAGAAGCAGACCTCCCCCTGATGCAGGACTCAATCCCAGGCTGCTTTGATCATGACCTGAGGTGAAGACAGACACTTAACTGAACCACCCAGATATCCCTCTCTCTTCTACATTTTTAATAAATACAAAAAAAAAAAAAAAAAAAAAAAAAGTTCTCTCCTCTCTCTCTCTTTTTTTTTTTTTTTTTTTTTTTAGTCTAAAGAGATTACATGACACCCTCTGAAGTTAACCAAAGAACCTGTGACCTAGTGCACTGAGATGGAAGAATTTCTGTATTTAAACCCATTGCTCCTATAAGTACACCATGGAGATTCATGAGTGCAATTATGATCACCATTGCAGAGGTTACAAGTGGCAAAGAGCACATGGCTGAGGCCCTCAAGAGGCTTAAAATCCATGGAAAGACTTCATAATGGACGTCTGCTAAAATTCCCTTGGTATAGATAAATAAAGATGCAATGTTTCCAAGCAAGAAAATCCCAATTTGAGGAGTAAAGTCCAAGTCCCTGAGATGGGACCAAGAACTGGCTTCTTTCTATATTAAAGCTCAGCTTCTTACTCAACTAGTTTTCCCAAAATACTAGAGAAGAGCTCAACTTGACTCAATCTGTGCTAGGTTTCTACTTCTGGATCAATCAACCATGCCCATGGACTGGAACCATATTTTACTGTTACAAAATTTCTGGAACATGGGGCACCTGGGTGGCTCAGTGGGTTAAAGCCTCTGACTTAGGCTCAGGTCATGATCTCAGGGTCCTGGGATCAAGCTCCGCATGGGACTTTCTGCTCAGCAGGGAGCCTGCATCTCCCCCCATCCCCATCCCCCGCCTGCCTGCCTCTCTGCATACTTGTGATCTCTCTCTCTCTCTCAAATAAATAAATAAAATCTTTAAAAAAATAAATTAAAAAAAAATTCTGGAACAATCAGGTAGGAGTCAGATGGGCATTTTTCAAAACTTTGTGCTGCCCTAAAGCTCTGAAGATTTCTAAATAGTTTTCTTAAGTTCACAATGGAGAGAAAGAAAGATAACCAAGTAGCGTGTGTCACTCTAACTTTCTTCAGCCATTGATGTGTTTGGAATACTGAATTGCTGTTGCTAAAACAGGGCTTTAAAAACACGGTTCCAAAATTGTCTGAGGAAACACACCACAAAAGCATAATAATGTTGAAAGACCAGCATCCTAAATGAGGTGGGTGTTCCCAAGGCCAAGTAAATGCAATTAGCTAATGTGAGTTGTGCCACCTGAATGGCAAACTGTCCAGTGACCATTAATTCTTATTTATGGGGTAAGTAGCTAATATGAGGCACCGTGCCAAGCTCCAACAGTGAGCACTAATTGTTTTCTCAGTTCTCTGTGGTGGTGCTCCTCAGTCCCTAATAGATATCAGTTGCAGGCTTTTAAAAAAAGGTTTCTAAAAAATGGACATAACGATAATATCTATCTCAAACAGGTTTGTGAGAATTAGTCAATCCATGTAAAATACTTAAATTATTGACAGAAACATTTTGTGTTTAAAATGTTATCTTCTAATATTATTATTGTTATTATTAATGATACTCATAAATCAGAAATAGTAACATTTTAAAAATGATTTTATTTATTTATATGAGAAAAAGAGGAAGAGCAGGGAGAGGGGAGGGAAGGAAGAGGGACATAGGGAAAGGGAGAAGCAGACTCTGGACTGAGTGTTGAGCCCATCATGGGGCTCAATCCCAGGACTCCAAGATCATGACCTGAACCAAAGTCAGAAGCTTACTGACTGAGCCACCCAGGCATCCCAGAAATAGTAATTTTAATAAGTAGATTTAAATTTTGAATTGGACAAAGAACTGGAAATTCTGTTCTAATTACTGGTATCTAAAATAAAATATTTATACATTTTCTAGAAAACATCAGACAGTTACAATTGTGTGAGGACTTAAGAGATCAAGAGCAAGAAAAAAGTGACAATCAGGGGTATGCTGGATATTCAGCACATTTCTCCTCGAGGTATTTGTTATTTCCAACACATAATTCAGGAGCTAAATAGAAATTGGTGGAAGAAAAACTGAACAGAACCTTCAAAGCCCTCATGGGTTGGCTAAAGGGAAATTAAAGAGCAGATCCACTAAAGGAGAAGTAAATTTGCTGGATAAAATACAACATGTAAGCTAGCTTTGAATTTCAGATAAAAAACAATTTGTTTTAATATAAATATGTCTCATAATATTAAAAATTAAAAAATAATTGTAAAGTCTTTTTATTTTATTTATTTATTGTTTTATTCATTGTTATGAACTCTGGCAGTCCCAGAAAGAAGGACTATGCTAAACAATCAAGATTTTTAGCTAGGACTCCAGAAAATCTATGCTCTTGGAGTAGTAATGAAGTAAAAACAAGGCAGACCTCACAAGGAGCTTCAAATCAGCTCAAATGTTAAATCCATTAAATTAAATCCATTTGCCTTCCAGAAGGAGAAATAAATTCTTGCTGGAGAAAGTTAAACTCTTCTAGACCCTAAATTATCTCTATAATTTTCCATTATTTAATTAAATATTATGGAAATAACAGAGGTTAACAATTTAACCAAACAAAGAGACATGTATGTGCACACGCCTCCATGTGCAAGTGAAAGAGAAAGAGAGATTTATTATGAGGAATTGGCTCATGTGATTACAGAAGCTGAGACATCCCAAAATCCACCTTACAGCAAATTGGAGACCCAGGAAAGCCAGGGGTATAATTCTGTCCAAGTTTATACATAGTCCTGAGTACCAAGGGGACTGATGGTTTAAATCCCATTTTGGGGGCACCTGGGTGACTCAGTCAGTCGAGCATCTGACTCTTGGTTTCAGCTCGAGTCATGATCTTGTGGTTGTGAGATAGAGTCCTGACTTGGGCTCCATGCTCAGCAATAAATCTGCCTGAAAGATTCTCTCTCTCTGCCCCTCCCCTTACTCTCCCTTCCCACGTCCCTTCTTTAAAAATAAATAAATAAATCTTAAAAAAAAAATCCCCCAAATCTGAAGGCCAAAGAAGATTAAATGAGATGACCCAACTCAAACTGGTAGGTAGAAAAGCCAGGCAATTTCCTCCCACCATCCCTTTTTGTTCTATTCAGGCCCTCAGTGGATTAGATGATGCCCATGTACACACTGGGGACAGATTCAAATGCTAATCTCAACCACACACTTACAGACACACCCAGAAATAACATGTAATCTAGGCAGCCCATGGCCAGTCAGATTGACACATAAAATTAATATCACATATATGGACCATACCTACCAGTTCCACTCCTGGTTATATGTCTAACAGAGTGGTATATACATGTGCTCCAAAAGATGTATAAAAGTTACCTTTTATACAAGAGACAAATGTTGGAAATAACCCAACAATCTATCAACAGTAGACTGTATAAAGCATGGTGTGGGGGGTATATGTTGTGTGTACTAGCACAATGGTTATGCATTGGTTAAGCAATAATATAGATATATCTCACAGATATACTTCTAATTCAGAGACCAGTCATAAAAGAATACAAACTGTCTGATTCATTTACATCATGTTCAAAAAAGACCAACTCTTCTCTGATGCTAGAAATCAACATATTGACTGCCTTTGAGAGGAGGGAGGGGTACTTATTGGAAGGAAGAATAAAGGAGGCTTCCAGAGTCTTATTTCTCAATCTGTTTAATGAGTACACAGGCATTTTTATTGAGGGCCTGAATAACACAACATGTTATATATGTGTTCATACACATGTGGATGTAAAAAATTATATTTTTATAAAAGATGAAGTTTTAAAAATACAGCAGAGAACTGGAATATGGAAAGTAAATAAACATAAAAGCTAATGAAGAAAATAATAAACCATTAGCATAAAGGACAATAAAAAATAATAATAGGGGCACGTGTGTGGCTCAGTTTGTTAAGAGTCCGACTCTTGATTCCAGCTCAGGTCATGGTCACAGAATCAACCCCGACATTGGGCTCCATGCTGGGCATGGAGCCTGCTTAAGATTCTCTCTCCTTCTCCCTCTGCCCTTCCCCACCCTCCCTCTCAGAATAATAATAATAATAGTAAATGGCAGCTGAAATCAGGTCAAACCCTTGCTGTAAGTTCTAAGCTATATAGATGGCCTTAATAGGAGCACGAAGAGTGAGACCAATTTGGGGTGCATCAACCGGGTGCTGGGAATGGAGCTGGAAGGAACCTTTTCTGGGTATAGGCACTCAGACTCCTAGCAAAGGTGCACATTTACAAATAAAAACGAGTCTCTACAAAGAAGACCTGCAGCCATAAACTAAAGGTCTGGCAAGCCCAGCAGTCTGACCACAAACTTATCAGTCACAACCACAGACCAAGATAACATGGTTGAGTGTAGTTCTGCAAATATGAAGGACATGCAGGTATAACCACACGTCCATGGACAGTTTATTTGCAGCATCACCCCCTTCCTCTTGTGGTTAAGTGATAAGAATGGTTCAGAGAAGTTTCATGTTCTTTGGGAAAATCGATTATTCTATGGTTAAATCACATTTGTGCTGGAAGACCTTCCTCAGAATTGTATTTTCCTAGCCTTTCACAGTCTTTCTACAATACTGTTTATTTTTTCCTCTACTGTCTCTCCATATCTAGAAACTAGTTTTTTCCATCAATCAAGTTGACAAATTTTGTAAATGTTTAACTAGATGCTGGCCATGGATATCGTGCGTGCACTGAGTTAAGCAAAATGGCTTTTATTTAATTCAGTTTAACAGACATCAATAATATGCCTACCATATATTAGATAAAACTGAGTTTTAGATAGGGAGTTCTCTCTGAAGAATTTCTTTAATTTATTTACATTGCCACTCAGAGTCTTCCTGGGACTTCAATGTTTTTTGTATTTGTGTAGTTCTACCTGCTTCCACTTTTAATAAACCGACCTTTCACATCAGCACAGAGCCCATTTTAAGTGCAATAATCACAACAAAAGGCAATCTAAACCTTTAAAACTTCTGCTTCAAGCAGTTATATTTTTTATCATTTTTAAAAAAAGCAAACAGGTTAGGCTGCCATAACGTATCAACAGGTCATCGATGCTCACAAAAGAAACAAGATCTGGGGCACTTGGGTGGCTCAGTTGGTTGGGCGACTACCTTCGGCTCAGGTCATGATCCCAGAGTCCTGGGATCGAGTTCTGCATCGTGCTCCCTGCTCCATGGGGAGTCTGCTCCCTCTAACCTTCTCCTCTCTCATGCTCTCTCTCACTGTCTCTCTCTCAAATAAATAAATAAATAAATAATCTTTAAAAAGAAAAGAAAAGAAAAGAAACAAACAAGATCTGTGGGCCACAGGCAAAGGACTCAACTACTCACGGCATAGCAGGAGGCAGGAGCATCAGCATAATTAGATTTCCCCCTTCGTACCAAGTCTCACAGAAGGGGCAGGAATGGGCCCAAATACATGGCTTCACACAGAGTGGTTTGCATTAAAGAAAAGGAGACTTAACCTTCTGTAATCGACAATATGTATACTTGTTGTTTGCTCTACAGAGATTTTTTTCATTTTCTTCTGTAGTAAGCATACCTGTTCATTGCTTTGGAAAAAATACTGTTTTTTCCAAAGAAAAGGCTGTTTTCTAGACAAACACTAGAAGGTAGTTCTCAATAAGAGGGCAGGTAGTACCTCTGTCGTAAGACACGGAAACATGAGAGACCCGTGGAGAATGGTCTCCCAAACATACAGAAAAAAATGAGTGGAAAAGTAACATTCTATAGATGTGGGCTGAAACTCCCTTCAATTCTCCAGATAATAATTAGAACTGGAAGATATACTCCATGGGTGACTAGAAGGGATTATTTTTGTTTTTGAGAGTTTGTGGTTTTCATTGGGTGACTCCATAAATAATATACACACCAAGCACTTCATGCATGAAATAGAACCTCCTCTGGGATGATGATAAAAGTTGGTGACAGTTTGGTTTGCTCTGTTACCACTTCTCACCATCCTTTCCCTCTCCTCCACAAGAGGTGGTGGAGCAAACCACGCTAAACACCAGGTATCAACAGAGATTGTGGTGTGAGAGCAAATCAGCGTTTGCCAGAACAAAGCATATTTCCCCCAGGATATGAAGATAATATATCCTCACATATATTATATATACCTTTATATATATATATAAATATATATATTATATATATATTATAATATATATATAATAAGGGTGTGTGTGTGTGTGTGTGTGTGTATTTAACCCCAGAGGGGTTCCGCCCACGTGACCACGGTGTTTTCAAGCAGAAGTGTTTCATCCAGCTTGGCAGCAGCAGCCATCTTCCAGGACTGTGCAACCTCCAGCTCCAGTACCAAGCCATATTTTTATTTTTCCTCTCCACAGGCCTTCTGACTAAATCCTTGCAGAACTTCTTCATAGATCAATGGCCCAGATTAAGTCATTGATGTGAATCTCCATTTTAATTATGTTATTCACAGAAACATTAAGCTCTTTTCAGAGTGCAGCGGGGCTCATTCTTTAAAAAAAAAAAAAATAGGATACCCCGGGTTATGTGAAAAGGCTATAAATGAGGCCAATTAGAGGCTGCTTGATCTGTTTCCTCTGACACCAGGAGATCTGGCCTGAAGCTGCTTTTTTAAAAAAACCCTGCATTGCTCAGGGTGTTTTCTTCCATTTCCCGAAAAGCATTTTATGTCATGTAAAATGTGTTCTCCATTCACAGAAAATGTATTTAATTCACTGATATTCGAGTGTGTGTGTGTCAGAAAAAGAGAGACTGAACAAGGGAGACAGAGACTCAAAAGATAACTCAGAACAAAGAATGAAAATAAAAATAAATGTCCTAAGTGGGCTCTGAACCCACAAAAGGGACATTTGCAGTAGCACAGAACAGATTAGAGGTGAACTTAAAAGGATGCAGCTCAACCCCTTCATTCTACACTTGAAGAAATCAAGGGCCCAGCACACAGAAGGAATAAAGGGCAAAGCTGGGAAGAGAATAGAATGAAGGACAGCCAGGTCAGTATGCTTCCCATTGTAGTGTAGGAAAAAGCAAAAGTCAGACAAGCGAGGTGTGGAACACTCAGTGTTATCAGTTACAAAAATGTTTGATTTTATTCCAAAAATATTAGTTCAGAGAGTCAGGACTCTGAATCCTGAGCTGTTATTACTCATGCCTCTGTCCCAGGGAACTCTGGGGATTGGAAGACTAGTCATCTGGGGAAGCAAATATTTATTTGCAAGTGAGCCAATATTACAGACTGTCACAATATGGCTTTTTGGTGAAAGCTGAGTTGGAGTACGTGACTCAGATATGAGCCTAAGTAGGGCTCTTACATTCTTCTAAAAGTCAGCCTTTTTAAGTATGCCAACAAGGCCCAGGCTAATATGGAATGAAGAGCCAGGAACCCAAGAACAGGAATCCTCTTGGATTCTGTATTTGGAACAGAGAGAAAGGGAGAGAGCAGCCTGGGTGGGTCTCCCTTGAAGAGCAGAGGAAGAGAGGGTCACACGCAAGTACTAACCACCGAACCACAGTGACCCACACACCCCAGCCAATTACATAGGCTCCAGTCCGTGTTCCCAGCTCTGCCTGGTTTAATTGTTGATTAGCTCTCCCTTGGGAGAAACCGGTAAGGCGTGGGCAGAAGAGAGGCAGCAGAGCTGAGAGGATGAGAAGGTTCTCTTCCCGAGAGCTGCTAGAGTAGCAGATCACATGTGAAATACAAGATTCCAAGGACAGGGCCAAGCATCATCTTAATTTAAAGAGGTAATCCCGAATACACTAGATTACCAGGAAGCGGTAACACCATCAGCACCCTCATTATTCACAAACATAAGAATATGGTGTGATTAGAACCAAACTCTTAATTACATTGTTTGAGTTAATGATAAGGTGCTCCTTTAAAAACGACTTTAAATTATTTTAAACTACATCAGACTGATGATTAAAGAATCCAGCCAAGGCAGAAAATATAAAACCTAAATTAAAAAAAAAAAAAAAATCCCTGGAAAAAAGAATGTCCTCAACTTGCCCCAGAAATCTATCTCAAGGTTTCTATTCTAACAGTGAAAAAGACAGAGATAGAGCCGGTTGAAGGGCCATTAGAGTAGACAGATGGTAAGACCCCAAGTTCTAGGCCTTGAGCTCAGCATTTTTCCCTTGATACGTCAGGACCTCTGAAAGCTGGAGTAAAAGCACAGGCATTTTTCATTGTTCAAATCATCGGTGTTAAGGTCTGCTGCAAATACGCAGGCTCTGGTCTTCTCAGAGGCAAAAAAACAAATTAATGATCAACTGGTCACAGATATGACCTTTAGTTTATGAGCTTATCACTACATTTCAAAACAGCTCTCCTTCAACATGGTCCTCAGAGCTTTCTTTGCTACCATTTCAAAAGAAGGGTCCCTTAACCAAACAAATGTTAAATGAGCACATTCAGGAGCTATGAAATCCCACAGCTACTGGAAAGTCATTAAAAACGCTTTCCAAAATGCTCTAAATTCCAGTACCCCTGTTAAGGAGACATCTGCCTGCCATCCTAACAGTGCATTCAGTAAAAGTCCTCCACCACCCTCCATTCAGTACAAGTTGAAATCAAAATCAAACCGTTTCTCCTTTTCCCTCTCGAACTGTGGAGGACAAACATAAAAGATGGACCCCCACCTGAATAAAGAGTGGTATTACAATTTGAAGTGAGCTGTCAAGACGTATAGATGTTTCGGTCTGTTCATCTAAGCAACAGCTGTTGCTACAGCTTGCCTTCTCAAGGGTTTGCTGAGCCATCAGCCTGGGCTGGAGATGACATGGTCCCCAGCTGAGTATTCGCCAAACCAACTTTTCTCACAGATATCGAATACTCATTTTTTAGATAGAATTTTCTTAAATGTCAATTATTTGAAATGGGGAGTAGCTACTCCTCAGACACCAGTAGGAGAGACGGCGATCCTCAAACTGCAGTAACAAACTCTCAACATTAGGAATTGGTCTGAAAAGACAGATGTTTCCTTCCCTGATTGCTTATCAACCCATGAGCCTCCAGGAATAATCTAGAAGCTGGGACTCTCCTGTGGTTTAATCTGTTATTGTTGGCATTCCCCCACCTTATGTTAAGATGAATCATTGAGGTTCACTGAGTGAGATTTTTGAGATCCATTGTCTGAGTTGGAATCTCACCACAAGGCAGAGACAATACAATTTTTTTTCTTTTATATTAAGATGTTCTGGCCTACAGAGATCAAATGCCCCTAATCTTCCAGACACTAGTAGCAAAGTTAGAGCTCAAACTCAAGATGGTCCAAATCCATTTTAGTGCTTGTTTGAACCACCACATTGCGTCACCCAACCTCTCTAAAGTAACTGCAGCCTGGTCATGGCCTCAAGAAGCCATGGGTAAAGTAACTGGCACCCTCTCCTTCTGCCCTCTGCCTTGGCTGGTGACGGCCAGGTGACATCAACATACTAACCTGGGGACAGGGGGTGGTCATAAGGCTCTAGAGCCAAACTTTCAAGTCTGAATCCCGGCTTTTTCAAGTGTTAGTTATGTAATTTGAGACCTAATAATCACTCTACTCTATGCCTCAGTTTCTTCTTTTGTAGTATGGAAATAAAAATCATATCAATCTCACAGGTCTTTGGAAGGAGTTAAACAAAGTAAACCCACAAAAAAGCATTTACAACATTGACCTCTATAAAGTAAGTAATTAATACATGTTAGCTATCATTTTCCCTAATTCTTAAATTGAGATGCACATGGTACCAGGTTAGTCCAAGAGGAGTGGGCTCGGGTACCTCTGTCATCCCAGAATTCCTCTCCCTTACAAACTGTCTCTCCTAGGACCCCTTTACACACCTCCCCATCATTAAACTACTTATCTTAACCGTATTTTACTTTCCTGCCACTCAGATTCTCACAGTTGGACTTCAATGGCTCAGAGTCCACAGGACAGATGGTAACTTCATAATTTAACTCATATCTATGGAATAGCAGGTGTTCATTAACTTAACTTTCCCAGATACCATGTTTTCATTTTGACAGCAGTCCTCTGAAGGCACAATAGCCAAGCTATTAGCTCACACACTTCCCACAGAGCATGATTCATCTGAGTCCACCACAAACCTGAATCAGAACCTCTAGGGGCGGATTCTGGTTTGGGTTTTTTGTTTTGTTTTGTTTTTAACAAGTGTGTTGAGATTTAATTCACTACTGCTCTATTCACCATTTCTAAGTATACAATTCAGTGGTGTTGATTCTCAGAATTGTGCCATGATCACAGTAGTCTTTCATCATCCCCAGAAGAAATCCCCTATCCATTGGTAGTCCCTCCACATGTTCTCTTCCTTTCAGGGCAGCAACCACTGATCTCTTTTTGCCTCTATAAAGGTATCTAGTTCTCAACATTTCATGCAAGTGGGTATGTATAATACATGACTCTTTGTAACTAGCCTCTTTCACTTAATACAAGGCTTTAAAGATTTAACCATGTTATCTCATGTATTAATACTTTATTCCTTTTTATTGCTAAATAATATTCCTTATATGACTCTACACTACCTTTCATTTATCCATTACTCAGTAGATGAACATTTAGGGTTAGCGGTCTCTTCTTTTTCTAGATTCTTGAGGTGGAGAGTTAAGTTACTGACTTGAGAACTTAATTCTTTTTTAATATAGGCATCTGCAGCTACAGATGTGCTCTAAGTAATGTTTTAACTGCATCTAATAAATTTTGGTACGTGTTTTCATTCATCACGAAGTAGTTTTTAATTGCCATTATGACTTCTTCTTTGACCCATTGATTATTTAGGAATGTGTTGTTCAAATTCCATACACTTGCAAATTTTCCAAATTTCCTTCTGTTACTGTTTCTAATTTCATTCCATTGTGGTTGGAAAACATTTTTTGGATGATTTCGATGGCTTAAGGTCTGAAGGGAAATGAACATGATTTTCCTGGCAATGTAACACCTACAAATAATAATTTTTAAATGAACAAAATGTATTGAAATGTTTGACAAAGGTAAATAAATATGATGGGCTTATTCATGAGGCAAAAGGATCTTTTACTGCAATTGTTACACAGAGGAAATACAAAGAGACCCAAACCAGAATTTGGGTTTTCTTTCTGTCAAAACTGCAGGTTTTTGTGCCCAGATAGCAGAGGTTCTTTTATTACTAAAATATTCTGCTATCCTCTGTGTTTTCAACATATCCTTGCATCATTTTTATAAAATTTCCTACTAATTACTGTAATTTATTTTTTAAATATATTTCCTAGAGTTATTTCTTGCTTTCAAATCCTTGTTACTTATGGTCAAACCTTGACTCCTCTAAAAATCCTTATGGATTTTGCTACTATCTAATTCAGACCCCAAATTCAAATTAAAACAAAAAGCACAGTTTCTTCTTTTTTTTTTTTAGCACAAAATGTCTTTGATTTTCCTAAATGACTATTAGTAGCACAAACCATTCATTATCTTCATTTTATAAAAACAACACAAAAGAATAATTAGGTTTGCCCCATCTCTCCAAATTTTACTTATCTCAACACTATTGTGAGACTTTTTTATTTATGAAATTTAGGATCAAAAATAATTTGAAAAATTAAGAATTCAGCCTTCCTAGTTTAACTCTAAGTAAACTGTGGTAAAGCATGTTTCAATGATTGCGTACTATTCAGACATAAAAAACTCATACTCATATTCAAGACTCATGAAGTATTGTCTATAAAAAGATTTGTCTTCCAGTAAATTACTCTTCTCAGTAAAAGCCAACCATAATCCTAATACTAAAAAAAAAAAAAAAAAAAAAAAACACTAAACTAAAGGTCTAAAAGTTTTGTTAATGTTCTCAGTTTTTATAACATCCTTATTCTCCAAAAAGTCATTGAGAACAAACTAATTGCATGCTGTAACTCAGCAAAGAGTCTCACTCTCCTCTGTTCACATAGCTATGATATGATATGTTATGATAAATTAGCCAGTGCTATTTCGTCCTATCATCCATACATACCAACTGCCCTCCCAAGAAACCATCTAATTATTTTCTACATAATTTTTGAGCAAAAGATTGGGTATTTTGAAAACAGCATGGGAGAACACGCTTGCTGGAGATGACGTAGCAAGGGATTGATCCTTGCATAAATTCCTCTGGGCAAAAACATGATCTTTTCTCCAACTCTAAAAATGATGAAGATGACACTATTCGAAGCCATAAGGTGAAATTCTCAGAGAATCTCCAGGAGTAAAGAGTTTACAGATTTTAAGACCTAGTAAACTGATAGCTCTAAATTTTCAGAACAAGGGATTACTACCAGAGGGAAACTACTTCTGCCCAAGACCACTGAAATAAGATGCCCCCTGCTGAATGGTGGAAGCCATTAACTACAATGCACTTCTTTGCATTTTTTTCTTTTTGTCTTTTTAACCATTTCTCTCCATTCTGCTGGTTTAAATTCTAAGCTCTTATTTAACAACTCTGCTCTGTAATCACGTACTGCTAACACCATACATAATTGATAATCTCATATTACATATTAACATTAACATATTTGTTAATCACAAATACATATTAACATTAACATATTTTGATAATCACAAAATATAGGATTAAGGCATAAGCACCATAGCACCATGGTTCAATAGGTCAAGATTACCTAAAGGCTTTCTCGATCCTTCAGTGTAGGCTGATTATTTGAGTTTTCTATATCTGAGTTTCTTTCCACTTGCTCTGTCAATTACTGATAGAAAAGTATTGACATTTCTAATTACAGTTGTTTATTTATCTACTTCTCCCTTCAAATTTTTTCCTCGTGTATATAGATGCTTTTGTTTTAGGTACAAGTGAACTTAAGATTATTCTGTCTTCTTGGTAAAGTGTCATTATAAAATGTCTTTTATCCCTGGTAATATTTATATTTACTGTTCTAAAGTTGGCTATATCTGATATTAATATTGTCACTTCTACTTTCTTATAAATAGTATTCGTAGGGCATACCTTTTCTCACCTTTTTATTTTTAGTCAATGTCTTTATATTTAAAGTATGTCTTATAGATACCATTTATCTGGGTTGTGTTTATTATCCAATCTGACAGTCTTCCTTTTACTTGAGGTATTTAGCCAATTTACATTTTAATGTGATTATCATTTTTTTGAGTATAAATCTATCTGGGATAACTAATTTGATATGTCAACTTGGTTAGGCCATGATGGCCAGATATCTGGTCTAGAAATCAGTCTAGTATATGTACTGTACATGAATCTAGATGTCTCTGTGAAGGTATTTTTTAAATGAGAATAGCATTTAAATCTGTACATTTTGAGTAAAGCAGAAATCTCTCTATAATGTGAATAGGCCTCACCCAATCAATTGAAGGGGTAGGAGAAAAAACCTGAAGTCTCCTGAAGAAGAGGGAATTCTGCCCCCAAACTGCCTTTGGACTCAAGCTACATTAGCAACTCTGAGTCTTTAGCTGCCAGCCTGCTCTGCACCCTTTGGACTTATCAGCCCCCATAATCACGTGAGTCAGTTCCTTAAAATGAAGCATCTTTCTCCTCTATTTGTTTCATGTCTTCTTTGTGTCTTCTTTACTCTTTTATTTTTTTAATTTTTAAAATTAGTTGCATATTTTTTATTATACTGTTGGGTCCATGGTCAAAGGAGGAAGACTGATACAAAGCGAAGGTCAAGCAAAGCTTTATTTTGCACCTAGCACTGAGAATCAAACTGACTGGCCAGGGCCGTCTCTTGCAAAGAGGTGACCCCTCCCTGGTTTACAGACGAACTTTTATAGAGCAAAGGCCATATGGTTGGACCTGGCCACACACAGGTGGCCAATGAGATTTAACACACAGAGAAAGCTGCACAGTCATGCTAGGTGGCCAACTGAATTACAATTCACCCCATAGTAGTTATTTTAACTAGCCTATCACCTTGGTGAGAATTGGCACCCAAAAGGTGGGGCCCACACTCCTTGTTAGCTAGGGAGACAGTATTCGAGCTTTACTGATTGGACGGACGTCTCCACCTGACCCGACTTATCCCCGCATTCGGGCTGTTATCTCCACCTGACCTGACCTGTATTTGGGCTTTATTACCTGGGACTGGTTTCCTGGACTTGCTTTTAAGTAAGTTCCCCTGGGGGTGGGGCACGGTCATTTTAAGTTTTACTGCATAAACAACAAAATGGCTGTTCAGCCGAGGTGGGGCCACGCTGGCTAAATAGGCCCTTACAATACCACTTTATTACAGTTACTACTTATTCATTCTAACTCTTTATTTTTTTCTCTTTCAATATCTAGATTGGTCTTTTTATTTCTTTTACTATTTTAAAGGGTTAATTTCATTGTCTTCTGACATAAATTTTTTTCTCTTTTAATGTCTAGATAGGTCTTTTTATTTCTTTTATTATTTTAAAGGGTTAATTTCATTGTCTTCTGACATAAAATTTTTTGTGAGAAGTCTGCAGTTCTTTGTATTCTGTAGCTTTTATTTATTTATTTATTTATTTATTTATTGCTTTTTTATTTTTTATAAACATATATTTTTATCCCCAGGGGTACAGGTCTGTGAATCACCAGGTTTACACACTTCACAGCACTCACCAAATCACATACCCTCCCCAATGTCCATAATCCCACCCCCTTCTCCTAAACCCCCTCCCCCCGGCAACCCTCAGTTTGTTTTGTGAGATTAAGAGTCACTTATGGTTTGTCTCCCTCCCAATCCCATCTTGTTTCATTGATTCTTCTTCTACCCACTTAAGCCTCCATGTTGTATCACCACTTCCTCATATCAGGGAGATCATATGATAGTTGTCTTTCTCTGCTTGACTTATTTCGCTAAGCATGATACGCTCTAGTTCCATCCATGTTGTCGCAAATGGCAAGATTTCATTTCTTTTGATGGCTGCATAGTATTCCATTGTGTATATATACCACATCTTCTTGATCCATTCATCTGTTGATGGACATCTAGGTTCTTTCCATAGTTTGGCTATTGTGGACATTGCTGCTATAAACATTCGGGTGCATGTGCCCCTTTGGATCACTACATTGGTATCTTTAGGGTAAATACCCAATAGTGCAATTGCTGGGTCATAGGGCAGTTCTATTTTCAACATTTTGAGGAACCTCCATGCTGTTTTCCAGAGTGGCTGCACCAGCTTGCATTCCCACCAACAGTGTAGGAGGGTTCCCCTTTCTCCGCATCCTCGCCAGCATCTGTCATTTCCTGACTTGTTGATTTTAGCCATTCTGACTGGTGTGAGGTGATATCTCATTGTGGTTTTGATTTGTATTTCCCTGATGCCGAGTGATATGGAGCACTTTTTCATGTGTCTGTTCGCCATCTGGATGTCTTCTTTGCAGAAATGTCTGTTCATGTCCTCTGCCCATTTCTTGATTGGATTATTTGTTCTTTGGGTGTTGAGTTTGCTAAGTTCTTTATAGATTCTGGACACTAGTCCTTTATCTGATATGTCGTTTGCAAATATCTTCTCCCATTCTGTCAGTTGTCTTTTGATTTTGTTAACTGTTTCCTTTGCTGTGCAAAAGCTTTTGATCTTGATGAAATCCCAGTAGTTCATTTTTTCCCTTGCTTCCCTTGCCTTTTGCGTTGTTCCTAGGAAGATGTTGCTGCGGCAGAGGTCGAAGAGGTTGCTGCCCGTGTTCTCCTCAAGGATTTTGATGGATTCCTTTCGTACATTGAGGTCCTTCATCCATTTTGAGTCTATTTTTGTGTGTGGTGTAAGGGAATGGTCCAATTTCATTTTTCTGCATGTGGCTGTCCAATTTTCCCAGCACCATTTATTGAAAAGGCTGTCTTTTTTCCATTGGACATTCTTTCCTGCTTTGTCGAAGATTAGTTGACCATAGATTTGAGGGTCTATTTCTGGGCTCTCTATTCTGTTCCATTGATCTATGTGTCTGTTTTTGTGCCAGTACCATGCTGTCTTGATGATGACAGCTTTGTAATAGAGCCTGAAGTCCGGAATTGTGATGCCACCAACGTTGGCTTTCTTTTTCAATATCCCTTTGGCTATTCGAGGTCTTTTCTGGTTCCATATAAATTTTAGCATTATTTATTCCATTTCTTTGAAAAAGATGGATGGTACTTTGATAGGAATTGCATTAAATGTGTAGATTGCTTTAGGTAGCATAGATATTTTCACAATATTTATTCTTCCAATCCAGGAACATGGAACATTTTTCCATTTCTTTGTGTCTTCCTCAATTTCTTTCATGAGTACTTTATAGTTTTCTGAGTATAGATTCTGTGTCTCTTTGGTTAGGTTTATTCCTAGGTATCTTATGGTTTTGGATGCAATTGTAAATGGGATTGACTCTTAATATCTCTTTCTTCTGTCTTGCTGTTGGTGTAGAGAAATGCAACTGATTTCTGTGCATTGATTTTATATCCTGACACTTTACTGAATTCCTGTATAAGTTCTAGCAGTTTTGGAGTGGAGTCTTTTGGGTTTTCCACATATAGTATCATATCATCTGCGAAGAGTGATAATTTGACTTCTTCTTTGCCGATTTGGATGCCTTTAATTTCCTTTTGTTGTCTGATTGCTGAGGCTAGGACCTCTAGTACGATGTTGAATAGCAGTGGTGATAATGGACATCCCTGCCGTGTTCCTGACCTTAGCGGAAAAGCTTTCAGTTTTTCTCCATTGAGAATGATATTTGCGGTGGGTTTTTCATAGATGGCTTTGATGATATTGAGGTATGTGCCCTCTATCCCTACACTTTGAAGAGTTTTGATCAGGAAGGGATGTTGTACTTTGTCAAATGCTTTTTCAGCATCTATTGAGAGTATCATATGGTTCTTGTTCTTTCTTTTATTGATGTGTTGTATCACATTGACTGATTTGCGGATGTTGAACCAACCTTGCAGCCCTGGAATAAATCCCACTTGGTCGTGGTGAATAATCCTTTTAATGTACTGTTGAATCCTATTGGCTAGTATTTTGTTGAGTATTTTCGCATCTGTGTTCATCAAGGATATCGGTCTATAGCTCTCTTTTTTGGTGGGATCCTTGTCTGGTTTTGGGATCAAGGTGATGCTGGCCTCATAAAATGAGTTTGGAAGTTTTCCTTCCATTTCTATGTTTTGGAACAGTTTCAGGAGAATAGGAATTAGTTCTTCTTTAAATGTTTGGTAGAATTCCCCCGGGAAGCCGTCTGGCCCGGGCTTTTGTTTGTTTGGAGATTTTTAATAAACCCATTTATATGTTGCCTCCAAGAAACACATTTTAAGCCCAAAGACACCTCCAGATTTAAAGTGAGGGGGTGGAAAAGAATTTACCATGCTAATGGACATCAGAAGAAAGCAGGAGTGGCAATCCTTATATCAGATCAATTAGATTTTAAGCCAAAGACTATAATAAGAGATGAGGAAGGACACTATATCATACTCAAAGGGTCTGTCCAACAAGAAGATTTAACAATTTTAAATATCTATGCCCCCAATGTGGGAGCAGCCAACTATATAAACCAATTAATAACAAAATCAAAGAAACACATCAACAATAATACAATAATAGTAGGGGACTTTAACACTCCCCTCACTGAAATGGACAGGTCATCCAAGCAAAAGATCAGCAAGGAAATAAAGGCCATAAACGACACACTGGACCAGATGGACATCCCAGATATATTCAGAACATTCCATCCCAAAGCAACAGAATACACATTCTTCTCTAGTGCACTTGGAACATTCTCTAGAATAGATCACATCCTGGGCCATAAATCAGGTCTCAACCAGTATCAAAGATTGGGATCATTCCCTGCTTATTTTCAGACCACAATGCTCTAAAGCTAGAACTCAACCACAAAAGGAAGTTTGGAAAGAACCCAAATACATGGAGACTAAACAGTATCCTTCTAAAGAATGAATGGGTCAACCGGGAAATTAAAGAAGAATTGAAAAAAATCATGGAAACAAATGATAATGAAAATACAACGGTTCAAAATCTGTGGGACACAACAAAGGCAGTCCTGAGAGGAAAATATATAGTGGTACAAGCCTTTCTCAAGAAACAAGAAAGGTCTCAGGTACACAACCTAACCCTACACCTAAAGGAGCTGGAGAAAGAACAAGAAAGAAACCCTAAGCCCAGCAGGAAAAGAGAAATCATAAAGATCAGAGCAGAAATCAATGAAATAGAAACCAAAAAAACAATACAACAAATCAACGAAACTAGGAGCTGGTTCTTTGAAAGAATTAATAAAATTGATAAACCCCTGGCCCGACTTATCAAAAAGAAAAGAGAAAGGACCCAAATAAATAAAATCATGAATGAAAGAGGAGAGATCACAACTAACACCAAAGAAATACAAACTATTATAAGAACATACTATGAGCAACTCTACGGCAATAAATTTGACAATCTGGAAGAAATGGATGCATTCCTAGAAACATATAAACTACCACAACTGAGCCAGGAAGAAATAGAAAGCCTGAACAGACCCATAACCTGTATTCTGTAGCTTTTAAACTTTTCTCTTTTTTTCTCTGGCTGGTTTTAAGATGTTCTCTTTATTATTCATTTTCAACAATGTGATTGCAGTGCACATTTTTGTGATTATTCTTTGCTTATCCTATTTGAGGCTCATTGAAATTCTTTGAATTGTGTTATAGTTTCCATCAAATTTGGAAAGGTTTGAACAATTATGTTTTCAAATACGTTTTTCCAGCCCTTTAGACTTCTTGATATTTTCCTATGGCTCATTGAAGCTGTATTTTTAAATTTTTACATCTTTATTGCCTGCATTCACTTTTGATACATTATATTGTTATATCTTCAAGTATGTTGTCTTTGCTGCTATAGGCTCTAAATGTGTTATTAAGCCGTCTAAATATTTTCATTTTAGATAGAGCATTTTTTATCATAGGAGTTATAGTTAAATCTTCTATATATATTTCATATCTCCTCTCATCATGTTGTTTTTTCCTTTAAATTCTCAAGTGCATAGAGTATAATATATTTATAATGGCTTCTTGGAAGTCTTTGCTAATTTCATCATCTGTCACTTAAATACCATTTCTATTGAAAAATTTTTTTATTGATCATATTTCCTTAGGTCTTTGCATATCCAGAAATTTTTATTTGTATGGTAGACACTATTTTTTTACATTTTTGAATGCTTGATAAAATTATATTTCCTTAAAAAGTGTTGGGCTTTGTTCTAGCAGGCAATTAAGTTATTTAAATATACTTTTGCTCTTTTGAGGCTTGTTATTAATCACATTTTAGAATGGCACCAGAGTAATCTTTCTCTAGAACTGGTTTAGCCCATGACTAAGGCATGACCATCTGGAGTCTTTACTGAATTCCCTATATATCCAGTCAAGTTTCTCTATTACACATAGTAGAAACTTAATTTTCAATCATACATAAACTCTGAAAATAGAATAACTCACATTTCCTCAGTAATTATTCCTTTCTTAGGATTTTTTCACTTGGTTTCATGGCCTATGCATGTTCAAAATGTTATCAGTCCAAAGATTTAATAGGATGTCTGTGTATATTTCTTGAGATTTTTTTCTGCATAGTGATCCTCTATAGCACACATCCCTTAAAAATGTAGCTGCCTCAAAGTCTTTGAATTCCTATTTTGTCTCTTCAACTCAGCAAGACTATTGATATACTCTTTGTGTTACTGGCTAATAATTTCTTCCAAGAAAAAATCTGGGAGAATAAAGTGATAAGGTTAATCTCCCCCTCCCCCTTTCCTGAGATCAAAGACTTGAACTGGCATTTGTTTCATGTTTGAAAAGAGTTTCACTTATAGTGCCCCATTTCTTAGTCATTTATGATAGTAAGATAAGTACAGACCCTTATACTCCAGGATAACCAGAAGTAAAATTCCAAATAACTTTTAAAACAAGATTTATATACCCACGTATGTATTTCAGGGCTTCAGATTTCCTCCTCATCTCAAGGAAGACAGCAATAAAATATTTTCTGAGTCAGCACAAATCTGACTCGCAATTTAGTTTGATATATGATACTTTAAGTTTGAATCTAAACACCATATGTGTTAATTCTACAATGGTTTAGGAAAAAAAAATCTTTCACATCTTTCAATATCCACTGCTAAATCCTGGCTCAGCTGTTTTACATGCTAATTTTTACTCCTTTGAAGGATTTTAATACCAAATCAAAAAGAGTGGCAGGGAGTGGCTTTCTCCACACACATCAATTCTGAACAATTTCAGCTTCTCTAAAATTACATGGAACCTAGGATCACTAAAGAAATCCTTTATTTCACTGCAGGTGACACCTCTCTGGTTTTATGTTAAGTTTTCTTTGCTCAGTAATTTCTTTTTGCAAAATCAAAGAAGGGCCACTATCAAATCAATACAGCAAAATATTCAAGAACCAAGATGGATGTAAGGTAATGTAATCTTTTTACATTCAGTACAGCTGCTTAAAAATGCTGAGTGATGTGGCATTTCATGCTCTGTGAGTCTAACTCATAGTGCTTTTTATATCCCACCAATCTGCCAGCCTGCCATGAACCTGACTCTCCCCCAGAATTTGACTGTTCTTCACTAGAACAAGAAAGGAGATATCTAGAAATACAGAATTGTCAGGTAAGTCCACTATGCATACCTTCAGAAGGTAAACAGCCAGGGTAAATGTCTTGGACAGAATTCTCAAGAGAGGACAAAAATCCAGAAAGAAAGAAAAAGAAATGGCACTATTAGCAAATCGTAACACTGAAGTCAGTAGGAATATCAGAAAGGATATGAAGAACTAAAGAGAGGACATAAAAGGAAACTATACATTTATATATTTAGAATGTGTTAACAGATGAGAAAATTCGATATTAAAAGCTGTCAATTTTTACCATTATTAATTTATAAATTCCATTCATTCATAACTTGAATCCAAACAATGTTTTCATTAACTTGAAACCAGGATTTTAAATTGTATGTGGCATAATAATTGCTTAAGGATATCCAAGATAAATCTTTTTTTTAAAGAATTTATTTGATTATTTGAGAAAGAGAGAGAGAGAGAGAGAAGAGAGTGACAGAAGGAGAGGGAGAAGCAGGCTCCCCACTGAGCAAGGAGACCAATGAGGGACTCAGTCCCAGGTTCCTGGGCCCATGACCTGAACTGAAAGCTGACACTTAACCAACTGAGCCACCCAGTTGTTCCATTCAAGATAAATCTAAAGTAAATGTGCAAAGGCAAGAGATCTCCCCTAACAGATAATAATATTTATTATAATTATATAAGAATTATAATTATGTGACATTAATATGGGAGTAAACAAATAGATCAATCTATTTTTATTCTATAGAAAAGGCAAGGGAAAGGTGTGTCTATACCACTTGATGTATAATAGTACTGGTGTTACCTATCAGGGGGGCTTTCCATCTTTTGATGATTTTTATATTAAATACCTTTAGAACACTCAACTTTCTGTAAAGAATAAAATAATAGATCCTTATAATACACCACACAAAAATAAATGCTAAATGAGGGCCATGCAGGTCAGTTTCCCCAGGAAACAACTCTTAAATTTGTGTGCAAAAGGTTGAATGGGGAGGGCTCATGGGAGTGAGAGAAATAGAATCAGACAGAGAAGCTAAACTTTAACTCACTTTGGCTAATGGCATAGGGGCTCTGGACCTATGAAGGCTCTTCAGAGACATCCTGAACTACAAAACAGACTGCCCCTGTTGGGGGCAGGATGAGGAGGAACATTTGGGGGAGCAGCACCTTTTGATTGAGGACAATTCCTATGGAGGAATCCAGCTATGAAATCTCATCAGAACCAAGAGATCTTATGGGCACAGGCCTACTGCTCTACCTCCTTTGCTATAAAGTTAGTCTCTTCATTTGAGGCAACTGTATGCAGAATCCTTATGGTTGAAATAGTATATAAGTCTTTAGATAATGGTGCATGAGGTCCTATCAGCAGGAAAGGTAAAACAAGTCAATTCCCTTTAAGATGAATTACTACCCCTTCAGGGTGGAAAAGATCAGATATAATTAACCCGTTACCAAAGCTAGTTGGTTTCCTAGAAAGATGGAACTCATCATACTGAAAACTCATCTTTTGTTGATTTCCACTGTTGACAGGTTGGACACTTGACAGCAGCAATAGTTAAATCAGCCTGAGTGAGAGAGAGTCCATATTTTGGGTACTATGTATATTATCTATCCCTTCATAATGGTAATTCCAGTTTTTTATCCATTGTGCTTGTTCTAAGGTATGCCCTAACAAAAAAGTGGTTAATGTCAACTGACTATATTACTCTGTCTACTTGGTTGTTTAGTGACTATTACATGAGGGATATGGTCTGGTGATAATAACCATATGATATAAATATCATAACACTCCCATTCATTATAATTGTTTCTATCTTTCTTCTGAAGCTTGAGCCCTTGACCTATAGTTATTTTAGGATCATAAAATCTCCTTTGCTATCAAGGAGCCCAGTTTTACCATCAGCCATGGTCAAAAGAGGACACTGCCAGTGGGCTTCTCAGTATTACTTTGGTCCCTCCTCTAAGTGCATTCTTTATTGCTTTAATAAACAGAGTATACTTTGGACCCTACTATAGAATGTAGTTGCCAATAGGTTTCCCAGGCACATGTGTTGTTTTTCCAGCCTTGTATAGTACATTCTCCTTAACATGTTCATTTCTCTTTCTTTTTGTCTTGTCTCCCTCTCTCTGCAATGTTTCTGGCATTTCTGTTTCACCTGATGTAGTACTTCACTTTTTCCAAGTTTTTAAGAGTCTTCTCGTTATCTAAAACTGTGCTCCCCTCTTGGTGGGTCCTGAGCCAAAAGACACAACCAAGCCAAAGAATAGGAAAAGGATGAACTTTACTTGCAACAAGTAAAGGAGAACACCAGGGATCTTTCCCAAAGCGTCTCCCTGAAGGACAAAATCGGGAAGTTTTAAGCTAGGGGTTCATGCATATTCATAAGGGAGCTGGTGCAGTGGGGAATATAGCACAGAATCAATCGGGCAAAGGTCATTTTAAGGCAGCTGAGTCCCAGTCAAAGTCAGGAGGGCTGGCAGGGTCAGCATCATCGATTCTCTGGCACCTGTTGGTACAGTATCAGAATTCTCAAAGGCGTTTAGATCCTGCAGAGATAACTCCTGAATATCCACCGTGTCAATCTTCAGTTTTGAATATGATTAGGTATCTCCTGGCCTGATAGCAGCTCTTTGTTATAACATTCGTCACAAGATGGCAGGGTGGAGGGGGAGGCAAAATGACTTTTCTTATGTTGAGAAAGCTATGTCCTCATTTTTCTGGGGACCCTTCTTTCTACTTGTAATCTAAACAGCCTGTTAGCACTGACTCCCGAGGCTCTTGTCAGAGTGTTATTTTTATCAGGAATAACGGTCCCATATCACTAAAGGCTCCCTTATCCAACTCTGTACTCCATCTCCTCTCATCTAGAACTCTCAGGATGTTATAGTCCAAGACACACTCTCTCAACTCTTGTTAAAATATATTGGGTAGGTCCTGTAGTTTGTCTGAGGTATAGTCCTATTCTCACCTTAGCAGTTGCAGTTACTTCCCTGGCTAGGTCCAGCTTGGACTTCACCCTAGCAACTGCTGATGTTCAAAGGGTGGCGAGCCAGGGAGATCTTGAGAAGAACAACTGTTGTCACCAGCCAAGAGGCCTCTGCATCATCTTAATATAAACAAGGAGCTCTAGACTCTCAGCAAGGAGTGGGCCACTTATTCTTGCTTAAAACATTTAGGAGAATCTGGGGATTCAAGATTTTTTGAGTGCCTTAACTCAAATCTTAGACTCCCACTCCTTCATTGCTGCCCTGAACTTAGTGTTCTGAACTTCCCAGGGCTGAAAATTCAGTTTTCTTTAGAGCGTCACGATCATTAAGCCAGAGGCTTGGGTGCCTGGGTGGCTCGGTTGGTTAGCATCTGCCTTCAACTCAAGTCATGACCCCAAGGTTCTAGGATCGGGTCCCATATTGGTCTCCCTGCTCAGCAGGGAACCTGCTTCTCTCTCTGCCTGCTGCTACTCTCTCTCTCTGACAAATAAATAAATAAAATCTTTAAAAATAAAAAAACAAAAACAGGGGCTTTATCTTCAGCTTTTTTCTGTCTTCCAGCTGCAAAACCTCAGAATCTCTTTATATATGACCCAGGACATCCTCTGGCTATCACAAAGCCTTCACTGGTGATTAAAGGTCTTCAGCTTTTCTTTGTCTTTTTCTAATTTATCAATAGCCCCAAGCACCAGCCATCTGTTGTGATTTTTTTTTAATGTTTCTTAAGTAGAGCCTGGGGGACTGTGAGATGATGAGACAGGTCAACAAATGACCACAAAGAAAAATGAAATAGAGAAGTTTATCATTCACAGATCCTAGAGGAGGTACTGGGCACAGAGGAGGTCAAGGCAGGGTGCAGGCAGAAAGAACATGGTGTCAAGGTCTGGGCACATGACTCTTTTAAGGTCTGTAGTGGAGTGCTTTTGGGTTTCTGGACTAAAAGTGGATTAGCAATTCAAACCAAAACCAGCAGGAGTTTAGGAGTAGAAGTAGGAAGGCCTTAGGTGGTAGTGCTGTGCAGCGCACACGTGGGTGGGGGGGATGCTTACCACAGGAATAGTTGACAGGTGTCATATCACAAATTTACATTTATCTGTGACTCTGTGGGCTATTAGCTTGGGCTTGAGCTCACAGCAGAAGCTGGTGTCAGTTCAAGTTCAAGGCCTCTGTAGGCTGCTTGACCAACACAGAATAGAAGCCAGGGCAGCAGTATTATGGGAGTAGTTTAACTCAACACCATTCAAGTCCCAAATCCTTATAATTTCTTACTACTTCTAAACCTCTCAATCACTTGAGATGTTGTACCCACCACTGTATTTTCTTCTAGCCTCAGTACCCCCTCCCCCCAGTGAAAGTTTTAGAAGTCACTGGGCTACTGCTTGGCAATGTTTATCATTATTTCATCTATGGTGTTAAAAAAAAAGTCATCATTACTAGCCAGGTGATGGAAGATTCAGCTCCAAAATCCGTTTTTAAATCTGTTTTCCAGGATCACTTCTTGTGCCCATTATTACAAGTCAGGTTTTCTAGAACACAGACTCTGAGATGTCGATTAGCATGGTTTATGGGTGATTAATTTGCATAAAGGAGGGAAGGAAGCAAACTTGGGCAGGAGAGAAGTTAAATTGTGATTCATTGCCACAGGACTCATCAGTCTCACAGAGAGCTTGGAAGTAGAACTGGCCCTTTAGAGAAATCCCAGACTGAGGCCAGGAGCCAGACTTTTGTCCTTCCACACAAACTCAGTAATTGAATACAAGGCTATCTCTGAAGAGGTAGCAGAATCTTGAGCAAAACAGGTTTTTGTTAATTTGAGGGACAGATTATGCTATGTGCTATTGGAAGACAGTACTTGAAATAGACTCTGGGCTCTGTACCACAACATGTGCTATAGCTCTAAATGTATAAAACAAACCTTGAATGATAAATGATAGACAGGTGGATAGATGGATGGATGGATAAATTGATAGATATGAATATCTTTGTGACATAGGAGTATTCAAAAAAATTCTTAAGACATTGAAACTTCCAATTATTAAAAAAAGATAAGTAACCAGGCAATATTAAAATTTAAAACCTGGACACAGTTCAGGACAGTGTAGGCAAAGATAAATAACAAGGAACAGACTTGGAGAAGATACATGCCAAGTGTATTATCAAGACTTCATATCCAGAATATATAAGAAATTGATATGAATCATTCAGAAGACAAACAGCATGAAGGTAAAAACAGGCAAAGTATATGAAAACTAATTTTTAAAGCAGTGAAATGATCAAGAAATAAGTGAAAAAATGCTTATCTTCACTAGTATAGAGAGAAATCAAATTAAAGAAATAAACCCCCATTTTGCAATATTCAAGGCTCCAAAGTTCAAAAGACAATGCCTAGTGTGGACAAAGTTGTAAGGGAATGGCTTCGTGTGCTATGTGTGTTAGTCTGTATGTTTTGGGGAAAATGTAAACGGGCACTTTGAGGAACAATTTATCAATGTACATAACATTGAAAGTGTGCATGACAAAAATGGTAGCCATTCCATTTCTGAGCCCAGGGAAACCTGCACATGGACACCAGGAGAAGTGAATGGAGAATTTTCATAGCAATATTCTCAACAATAGAAACAAATAATGAGACATAGCCAAATGGTCATCAATAAAAGACTATATAGATGAAATGGGATTAAGTTACCTGATGGAATGCTCTACAGGAGTTCATGTCTACAAACCAGGTTCACACATATCAACAGTGCTATCTTAACAACATGTCAAATCAGAAGAAAATCCCAGAACTCTGTGTGCTCCAAATGAGCCCCCACTCCAGCCTTTCACTTCTAAGCAACTCTAAACCTCACTGCCCTATTTCCCTTGATGTCCTCAGGGCTCCTCTCATTCTGTCCAGACTGCCTCAGCCTATCCCTCTGCATTCTCCCTTCCTATTTTTTTGTCCATAATATTCTCACTGTCCAACATATTTTACCTCTTTATTTATTTGTCCTTTCCCAATTAACACATAAACTTCACTTAGGTAGGTTACTTTCTTATCATTTTGTTAATCTCTAGCACTAACATCTAGAATAGTGCCCAGAACATCGAACACAAAATACATATTCCTTGAGTGACAACGTAATGCAAAATGTAAAAAGGGGGTGGTAAAAGTGAATGAAAAATATATACACCTCCTGTAAAACTTTAAATACTTTCAAAACAGTACTCCATAAAAACGGTTAAAAGACTTTAAAATGGGCTGGAAAAGCATATTATAAATTCCCAAAAGTGATTATCTTTGAGAAGAAAGTGATTCTAAGGGGTCTGAGGAAGGAAAACAGGATTTCAGCTTTATTTCTAATGGGTGTATTTTTACTTAAAAAAGTCCAAAGCAAATATGGCAAATTTAACTTTAAGATTCTGTGTTACTTCCCTGTATATTTAAATTAGAACAAAAGGAACCTACATGAAAAGGTGACAATCTGCAATGTCACCATCATTATACGTTTGATTTTAATATTACAAATTTCAGAAGCCACAGGTGGTATATAACATTTCATCAAGGCAGAACATCCAACTGACATCAGCCTTACAACCAGGTGTCTGATACTTTGAAGGATTCTGTTTAAACTAATAGGCACATAAGAGACTCTTAATCTCACAGAACAAACTGAGGGTTGCTGGGGGGAGGGGGAGTGTGGAGAGGGTGGTTGGGTTATGGGCATTGGGGAGGGTACGTGATATGGTGAGTTCTGTGAAGTATATAAGCCTGACGATTCACAGACCTGTACTCCTGGGGCAAATAATACATTATATGTCATCAAAACTAATTAATAAAAAATAAAATTTTAAGTAATATTCTTTAATTCAGTCAACTATAAAATAAAAAGTAAGCTTGGTGTCTACCAGAGACACCCTTGATCACCTGTCTTTGTGGGCAGGCTGAGGATTAGGAAGTGGCCACACTAAATGCTGGGCAGGTTTCTCAACAATATTCGGGTTGGAGAGTGTTGGAGAGGAAGTAGGGTGGGGCAGGGCTCAGCTGAGGGAGGCCTACAGTGCTTGTGGGAGTTCCAGACTGCTTTAGAGCTATCCCATTGACTTTGAAATGCTCCTCAACATTTCCCACCAAACCTTGCTTCTCAACTCTTTCAGGGTGCACAGCTGTGATGATGCTATGTGCCATGCCTTGGTTTGCTTCCTCTGACAGAGAGTCGAAGTCCAGTCTGAAATACAATCAGCTCTCTGCAGCTAACTCTCCATAAAATGAATCTACCCAGAACTCTGTGGCCCTTTGGACTGGCCCCATCTCAGGAACAATTCATATCATTCATCACCATAGCAGGCGGATGTGGTGGCTTAAGGATTCAACAACTATTCCTCACAAAGGACTCCTTTAAATAACTTTCTGCATGTGGACCTTGCATGTGTGAAATTTATGCCCATCAAATATATATTTCAAGAAAAAATCATTTTGTAATTTGTGTTGACCAAAGGATAAGATAGAAATATATAAAAGTATATGAGATGAGGGGCGCCTGGGTGGCCCAGTCAGTTAAGCATCTGCCTTCAGCTCAGGTCATGATCCCAGGGTCCTAGGATTGAGCCTCACATCTGGCTCTCTGCTTGGCAGAAAGCCTGCTTTTCCCTCTCACTCTGTCTTCTGCTCCCCCTGCTTTTGTGCTCTCTCTCTCTCAGTCAAATAAATTAATAAAATCTTTTTTAAAAAATCCTTAAAAAAGTACATGAGATGAACCAGAGCTCACAAATGCTTTATTAGCCCAAAGCTCAGAACCCTGATATTTTAGTTAGATTATTAGCTCTAATGGAAACAAATGTATGATTTTCAATACTCTGAACATAGCTCCATCAGGAATCTTACCGACCTATAAAGCTTCATGATCTGGACTCTATTACCAGAGTGTGGCTAAAATTAAATCTGGGAAGGGAAAGTTTATTATATTTTATTTCACTTATTTCCTCCCAGTGTTAAATTTTTAAAGTCATAGAAATCTTAGAAATCATAGAAATTTTCCTTTACTTCTTAGAGCATTACAGCTTCTTCACATTATGAAGTCATCTCCAAGGGACTTGGAAAAAATTGTGTGCCTTGAATAGTACATCAAAAGATTTACATAGCTCTGCAGAGGGGATGGAGTGGTGAGAGAATATTATCCAGAGTCCTATCGATCTTGTGTTTTTATTCTTCTGGAGCAAGTGATTAACCTCAGACAGATAGTCCAGCATTATGATTCAAAATAAAAACCGAAACAATAATGAGAGGTCAAACTTTTGAACTGCTTTGAACTACATAAAAACAAATTTAATAAATGTTACACATGAATAATCATTAGAGCTGATTCACATCTGCTTCTCTCTGACACCTCACACCTCAGTCAGGATCCTCATTTATCTGTAGAATTGTTCCACAGAATGACTTCTAAAACTGTTTCACAAATAATCCAAGCATTATGACCTAACTTGATAATCAAGCTACTATCAACACTGGAGAGTGGATGTCATAAACTAGGTGACTATTCCTACCAGAAGCCTTCTACTTCAGGAAAGGAGACTAAGCACATATTTGTATATTCAACAAACAATAATCAGACAAGCTTGAAAAATGCTACGTGTTGTTCTCCCTCAATATACAGGTAGCTGAAATGTGATTTGTAAAAAATGACGTGGACAAGTAAGTGATCTCCAGTGATATAATTAATCAAAATGAAGTATATAAGAATTGATGGCCTTTTCTGCCAGACTCAGAAGTAATAATAAATATTTCGAGTAAGCTGAGAGCTCATGATGACTTTCTCTTGCCCTCCCCAGTTTACAAAAGAAACTAATCAGCTTATTCCTTTATGGAATTTATAATGTGGCTAAAGACCAGATTCCATAGAAATGCTGTTGAACAAAATAAAATAGTGATCTTCTGACAGTAATATACTTAGTTGAAATCATGTCACAGTTATGGTTGTAAATTTTTATTGATCTTCAGTTGCATTTCCACTCTGCTGCATTTCTGAGCAATGTTCCATGCTTGCAGGTTGGCAAAGTGATGCAGAGGATGTAGAATGTAATAAAGAACTCTTTAGTTCATCATGGGATGAGACATACATGTGTCTGGACCAGATAAAGTGGCCACAAGCCTAATGGGAAAATGACAGAAAAACTAACAGAGTTTTCAATCCACTTGAAAATGACTTTGCTATTTTGCTTTTGTAAATTTGTGAAAGAATAAGAAGATCCATTTATTTGCATGGAAATTCATTTAATTCAGCTTCATATATCATTCCATGCAGCAACACCCATGTGGGGATTAGCAGAAAGAGGCACAGCACAGGATCAGCCCTATAGAAAAGCCATGGTTTGAAAGAATTGTAGCAATTAATGAGTGGGATAGACAATATTATATTGTTGGCCAGATATGGTCCTGCCCTCAAAGCATTTCCCGCCTATTTTTTTGGAGGCAAGCAGACATTAGTCAAATCATACTGTATTTTATATACATATATATATATATATATACACACATACACATATACATATATATGCATAGTATTTATACATATATATGTATGTGTGTGTGTGTGTGTGTGTATATATATATGTATATATACATATGTATACACCATTAATATAGCCCCCCAACCTCCTCCTGACAGATTGTCTCTCCTCTGCTCTCCTGCCCACTGCTCCCTTGCAGTGTATTCAGTAAACTTCTGGGGTACCTGGGTGGCTCAGTCAGTTAAGCATCTACCTTCAGTTCAGGTAATGATCCCAGAATCCTGGGATCAGGCCCCACAATGGGCTCTCCACTGAGTGGGGAGTCTGCATGACTCCCTCTTCCACTGCCCTTCACCCCACTCATGATTTTTTTTTCTCTTTCTCTCTCAAATTAATAAATGAAATCTTAAAAATGAGTAAATGAACAAACTTCTATCTCCTCTGTTCTGCCTTGGGTGAATTCTTTCACCATCCACACCACTGGCCTCCACCTGATCAGGCCATTCCACATAAACCACTATTGAGGAACTTCTGAGGATTTTGCTTACTTGGTAACAAAGAGGGAGAGAAACTTCAAGCCTTGCATCGTATTTTTTCTTAATGAATCAAGGAAGCAAATGACCTAGAAATAATATTTCTTCCTGTCCAGCTAAGGTTAGCCTCCTCTGGAGGGCTGTGCTGAGCCTGCATTAAGGGTACCCCTTCTCAGAATTGAAGGATATGCCCACACCAGGCTTTTACAAGTTATGTTCAAAGAGATTGTTCTTAGGGGCTCCTGGGTGGCTCAATGGGTTAAAGCCTCTGCCTTCGATTCAGGTCGTGACCCCAGGGTCCTGGGATCAAGCCCCACATCAGGCTTTCTGCTCAGCAGGGAGCCTGCTTCCCCTTCTTTCTCTGCCTGCCTCTCTGCCTGCTTGTGATCTCTGTCTGTCAAGTAAATAAAATTTTTTTAAAAAGAGAGAGAGACTTTTCTTGGAAGCTAGAGCTTCCAAGTGTTAAGTGGAAATAAAAAGAAAGAGGAAAAATCCTTGAAAAGAGGCTAAAATCAGTACTCTTGTTATTGTTGGTCATGATGTGTGATGATACCCCTGAGCGTCACAGAACCAGTGAAGATCCTAATGGAGACCGTGTGTTAACTGGCTAACTAACTGTCTCCTCCACTAGAAGACAGTGGCTCTGAGGAAGTGAGGACTGGAAGTGCCTTGGCCTAGAAGAGGAACAAAGTTGAGTGTGCTTACACCTAAATTCTCCTCAGAGGGGCACCTGGGTGGCTCAGTTGTTAAAAGTCTGCCTTCGGCTCAGGTTATGATCCTGAGGTCCTGGGATTGAGTCCCCACATCGGGCTCCCTGCTCTACAGGAAGCCTGCTTCTCCCTCTCCCTCTTCCCCTGCTTGTGTGCCCTCTCTCACTGTGTCTATCTCTGTCAGATAAATGAATAAAGTCTTAAAATAAATAAGTAAATTAATTAATTAAGTCTTCTCAGAATAATCCAGAATCTGAGCATAACTGCCACCACCAGAAGCTGACAGAAATCTTGGCAGTTGGACTCTGGAAGAAGGAGGCCAACTCCACATGAGGGGAAAAAAGGGGCTTCTGCAGTCCCTGCTCAGCTGCCAAAGTTAGAAGGATGTTTTCTATGAATATTCCAGGGGCTCTACAAATGTATTTCAAATTTGAGGGACTCATATCTCTGGTAATTCCTACCAAACAGACTGCTCAGAAGCCTCTGAGAAACCAAGTGTGTCTTCCCCTCCCATAACATGGCTTCCCATCCTCCCAGCTGCTGCTGTGTTTCCAGGCTTCTGGCCTCCAATACCAGTTGCCCTTGGCTTCCCATCATTCACCTCTAGTAGAAATCAGGCAAACAATTTAGTTTTCTTCATGGAAGTCAGTACATCCATAGGTGAAGGCAGAATCGCCATAGCAACTGGGTCACTAGAGTGATTTCAGACTCCTCCCAGTTCACATGCTGCACACCTGCTCCCTTTTGGCATCCCTCCCCACTCGATAAACATATATTTTTTTAAGATTTTATTTATTTATTTATTTATTTGAGAGAAAGAGAGAGAGATGGGACAAGTGAGGGGGAGAGGGAGAGAGAATCTGAAGCAGACTCTTCCACGCTGAGCGCAGAGCCCCATGTGGGGCTCAGTCCCATGACCAGGACATCATGACCTGAGCCAAAATCAAAAGTCGGAGGCTTATCTCACCGAGCCAACCAGGGGCCCCTCAACATGTTATTTTTATCAGGTAGACTGTGTTTCTTGAGGGTGGGAATCATATTATTTATTTGCATAGCTCCTGGCAATTTGTAAGACACTTAAAAAGTAATTTTCTCATTCAATCCTATTTCAGCATTTTTCTGGAAGCAGTTTCTGGAAGAGAGGTTAACATTTGCTTTAAAAAGAAGTTCTAGAAATCAATATGTAAAAGGACAGGGGAGGGACAATTTCATGATTATCTTATACTTTCTGTATTGTTAGAATTTTTTTTGCCACATAAATATATGACTTTTTTATAACAAGATGTCACTTCTAGTTTTATTTATTTGATGCATTCTACCTATATGTTCTAAGATGCAAGGAAAAAATAACGGCTTCTGAGGGTTTCAGTCAGAAAAGTTAGTGACTAAAATCTTTGTCGTGAGAGAAAAATGCTTTTCCGGAGGATCAACACACCCTTCCCTTTTCCAAGCCACATACTTCTGATTAATCACAATATCCTTTTCTGTTGGGTGGAGAGACCACTATAATTTCTTAACCCAGCACACCTGACAGTTCTTATGAATTGACCAGAATTAAGATAGGATATGAAACCCATACACCATCCTCTGGTTGGATAATGTTCTGTTTGAATTACACCTTGATACCAATGAATCGAAGTTACAAAGGAAAAATAGGTCCAAAGGAGGACAGAAGGAAAAAACAGGCAGTGTGCGACACAGTGGAACGTGATGGAATCAAACCATAAAAAGGTTATAAGCAGTCTCCAGATAAAAACTATCTACAGAAAAAGAAACTTATTTTTTCAAAGATGATTACTTCAGCTTGTCTGGATGGCTGTCTCCATGCATTGGGGCACTCCTCAGGGCAAACCCTTGTCACCAAAGTAGAATGCTGCTTACAGTCGTCAGATCCGCACAATGCCTTTTCTGTAAAAAAAAAAAAAAAAAAAAAAAAAAACAACTCTGTCCTAAATGGCCAGCATGTCATAGTTTTTATTGTCATTTCTCAAACTATGTGTAATAGTCTCAACAGAGACACCATATGGTGCTAATAATAAAAGATAATCTTTTCATGAGGACCTAAGGCAGAGAAATGCTTTGGAAGAAAAATGGCTACTCCCGGGGGCCTCAGCTCTTTTTTGGAAGCAAAGCAATTCAGTGAGCCACCGAAATAAGGCACTCCAAAATCTGGTGGAAGTAATAGAGGAAAACCACATTGCAATCCAAGTCCAGTTTGAAGGAAAATAGAGAATTCGTCTGAGAGGTTGCAAATACACGACCTGTTCCAGTCAACTGATGTAACTGAGCCAGTCGAGGGGAGGTTCTTGTATGCTCTTCAGCGTACTGATCACCTGCTACAGGACCTGAACAGTTCTGGATATTGAAGGAGAAAAAAACCCAATATATTCAAGCTGATCAATTCAAATATTCATCTATTAAGCACCTACTCTGTGTCAGACACTGCACTAAATGCTATTCAAATCCCTTGAACCCAAAATGTTTGCAGCCCCAGAGCCAAAGTACTTACACACACAGTAAATAATTAGAGAACAATAAAAAAAGAGCAGAGGGCTAAGTTTCAGGGCAAAGGAAGCTTGAGTCAGAAGAGATTAAGGTGAAATGTGAAACAAGTAGTTAGAGAATCTTCATGGACAAGGTAAATCTTAAAGATGGTGTATTAATCAGGGCTCTCCAGAGAAGCAGAACTAGTTCACAATAGATAGACAGACAGACATGTTTATATATTACAGATACATATTATATATTTATAAACACATGTATTTATATATTTAATACAAATTTATTCATTATATATAAATAGAAAGAGGCTATGAGGGATTGGCTCACACAATTATGGAGCCTGAGAAGTCCCATGGTCTTCTGTCTGCAAGCCAGAGACCCAGGAAAGCCAGTGGTATAAGTCAGTCAGAATTCAAAAACCCTCAGAACTAGTGGAGCGGATGGTGTAAATCTCAGCCCGAGAGATGGACAAAATGAGATGACCTGTCCTAGCTCAAACAATGAGGCCAGAGAAAGGGGGCAAATTCCTCCTTCTTCTTTTATTCTATTCAGGACCTCAAAAGATTGAATGATGCCCAGTCACAACAGGGAGAGCTCTCTGTTATGCTGAAGTCACTGATTCAAATGCTAATCTCACCCAGAAACACCCTCATAGACCTGCCCAGAAATAATGTCTAATCTGGGCACCTCATGACCAGTGAGGTTGGCTTATATAATGGACCATCACACATAGCGAGTGACCAGATGGAAAAGAGAAACGGTGCATTTCAGCTAGAGAATTGGCTTGAGCGGGACATGGAAATAAACACAGACAAGGATTGGGGACTTGGGGAAGGAGCAAGCCTGATCAAAGTTTCTGAAGGGGAGTGTGAGGAGCCAAAGTGAAGGAGGAAGAACTGAGCTGTGTTATTAAATTGCTTGATAATAAAGCAGCTCCCGTGAAAACTGTGACATTGGAAACCAACACAACTTAAAGATGAGGATGCTTTAGCAATTCTTTGCTCCAACTACGCTGCTGAGTATCAGCTGCTGGCTTGGGTAGTATGTCGGGTAATCCTTAACAGGAAGCCACTGAAGTCGGTTCCCTATTTTCAAATTAAACCCATGTCACCCAGAGAAATTAAATAATTTTCCCAAAGTCACACAATTAATGGACAAGTCTGTGTGGCACCAGAACCCATGTTTTTGTTACCCTGAATCCTCTAGGTACAACAGAGCTAACCTAAATACACTTGTCCAGACAGCATTAAGGAGATTCATCCTCATCAAGTATGTCCACTGTGGAAACCAACATGTTGTCTATAAATATCAGTTAGGGCCACCCAGTTTGAGATCCCCTCCTTAACAGTACCTGCCTTATTCATTCGTTCCACAATGAAGAGGTGCTTGTTATGTGTCAGTCACTGTATAGACTCTAGGACAGAGCCATGACCAATAGCAGCACTCTCACCCGCTTCATACACCTTCTGTGTGGAATAAATGAATGCTGGGGAAAAATATTGAAAACATTTCTTGACATGGAATTTAATGAATGATGTCCAAAATTGTATCATGTTACCATGAAGTAAAAACACTACTGTAAACATATATAAATATAGACAACCATAAATGAAACATGGCTACAGATATAATATGGTCCTCTATTAAATAATAGTGAAAATTTCTAAGATACTATTAAATGTGGGCTTCACTAACAGAAATATCACTGACCTTTTCTTGTTTGGGCTTCTTGTATTCTTCATCTTTTAACAACCTACTCTTCAGTGTTTAGGATCAGTCCCTTCCTTTGGCTAGGACATAAATCCAAATCTCAAAGACCCCTCAGTCTCAGGCTACAATTTCATAAGGGGGAAACTTTATGACAACAGACATTTCACTGAACTCAGTTCTCTGTTCCAGCCACTGCCCAGGTGATTTCTGTGTGAAGTTCAAGATGAGGCGACTCCTTTGTCCTTCCCAGGGTAACCTGCCAAGTGCCTGGTGGCAGCTTTCTTTTCATATGCTTTCTCCTCTTTGCCTCAGTGAGTGTTGTTGGGGAGAGGGGAACAGATCCTTTTATTTTCACTTTACCTTTTGATGAAAAAAAGAAAGTCTTTTTTGACTGACTATTACTCAGATAGCTTGCTCCATTACATTAAAAAGCCATAATTCTACTTGTTTCCCCCCACCCCCCAGGATTTGTCATCTCTCTCTCCCCACACTACTCCTCCCACGTCATCTATAAAATAGGATTCTGGCTCCTTGGAAATGTGAAGACTTCAAATGAATAGAGTCAGCAATCTATTCGATTCATCCAACTAAAGTAAAAAGGACTACTGCAATAAGTCATGTTCAATATTGATTTCACTCATTTTTTCTATAAATTAAATTCTTGTCAGTCTGTAGCTTAAAAATATGCAACAGGTACTTTTCATATAAAAGCTTGGAAATAATTTCATGCCTAGCAAGGTATCTTTTTAAAACTTTTTAAAAGATTTACTTATTTATCTGAGAGAGAGAGAGAGAGAGAGAGAGAGCAGGAGAGGGGGAGGGGAGAGAATCCTCAAGCCAACTCCCATGGAGCATGGAGCCCTTGCAGGGCTCAGTTACAGGACTCTGAGATCATGAACTGAGTCAAAATAAAGAGTGGGCCACTCAACTAAGTGAGCCAGCCAGGTGCCCCGCAAGGCTTCTTTTTAAAAATGAAAAACAAACTAAATAACTTTTAATAAGACCCAATCTTAACTTATATTTCAAGTCATTTTTTTTTTTACTGTATTGATTAACAGCAAACATTTTGTTTGTTCAGCACTGTGCAAGCCGGAATGTGAAAATTTCCTCATAAAATGTGAAGTTCTTACATTTTTCCATATGTCTTACCTATGGTTTATGCTCAGTTAGTATTTAAAATATATAGCATTCATTATTAATAAATAATTTTGTAATAATAATTTATAAGCCTACAATTATTATTAATAAACATATAGGTAAATATAGTAGAAAAGTTCTATGGGACATTTGGACACAGACAAAAATTAAAACTCAACACCCAAAGTTATGCACCCCCCCAACTCTCTCACCATCAGGGTCTTTCAAAGAAAGAAGAGATAAGAAATGCCCCTGGGGTAGAAAAGGTAACACCAAGAGTTGCTGAGACCAGCATGCATTTCAAGGTTCGAAGCCTATGTTAGCTTAAGTACAGACCTTAATTTGCTTCAGGTATAAAATTGTCTTGTTATGCTTCAGATTTTGAGCCACCAGTAACTACCTTATAAGTTGAGAGGGTTAAATTTGAAGGATGCACTTGAAAATATTACTTATGAAACCTCTTTCTCTCTTTTTTTTTCAACTCCTGTAAATTCCATTTCCATTTAAATGGAAGCAGAAGCAGACAAATTGCTTTCATGATGCTCTTCCTATTTGTGTTTCTATGGAAATGGATTCTTGATTAGGAAGGGGAAAGCTAAAATCAAACGTTGAAAGCAGGCAGAGCATAACAGAGGGTGTTTTATGGAGCCTTTGACCAGATTTCATCCAATCCAAGGTAACATAATATTAAACTAGCCTAAACTTACAGAAATAAACCTTCACATCCTCACCTTACCTCTCCAGATTTTTCTGACCTCTTAGATTTTTCTGACCACATCTTAACCCATATCAAACACAACACCCCCACAGCCTTGACTTATAGGTCCTAATATGTGGCACACTGTCTTTTGTTGGATCTTGCTTTTGAATATTTCTCTCTTAACTAGCTCCCAAATATGATGCCCGCTCTAAAATATGTGGCCAAGAGCGATGGATATTTGGGGATATTACTGGGAGAATAAAGTCTAAAAAGAAAAAAATAAGTAAAAAGTGAAGCTGAATTTCAAAGACTAAATAATAATTTAGTATCACATTCACCTTTACATTCCATTTCTTAACAACTCACATTTAAATTAAAAATAAGTCAGATTTATGTTGTCCCTATTCTGTGAAGAATTGCCGTAAAAAAATCAACTACTAAAAGCTCCCATTACACAAACCATGCCTGTCAGCTGCTATCAATTTCCACACCCTTTTGACGTCTACATGGCTAAGATTTGGCAAAAGTGCTAATATAGTCTCTTTTATGACAGGAATATTGCAACCATGGCAGCACAGGAGCAAATTACACTTATTTTCTGCAAATGTTCAATACTAAGGAAATGTACCTGATATATATTCATGAAACAAAACTAGAAAAATCTTGTTCTAAAATAAGTCCCCATAATTAGGTAAAATACTAAACAACAACTCAACCCAAACAGAATAACTTACATAAAAATCTATTATGAAATTTGATTGCAACTTTAGTGTTATTCTCTTAGCTGTTTGACATGAAAAGTATGTGGCACATCATATAGGAGCTCATCACCTCTAAACCTCAGGATCAGCATAAGAATGAATTTGTGCCCTGGTGATGATTACCTAAAATCTCTAAAATTTCTCTGATTTCCTCAGTTCCAAACATATTGCTAATATTCCATGCCAGAAATTAAAAGACTATCAATTAAGGAGGAATTGAGCAATTAGTCACACAGAACTTAGAATTTTTTTTAAGTGTATCATGAATAGAAAGCAATAATATTATGATGTCCTTCACTGTGATAATTGAGGGAGAAATAAAAGGAAAGAGAAAGAGAAAGAGAGGAGGGGGAGAGAGAACAAGAGGAAGGGAAAAGAGGAGAGAGAAGGAGAGGAAAGGTAACAAGGAGAAGAAAAGCAGGAAAAGCTAAAGAAGGGACAAAAGAAAGGAAAGAAAGAAAGTGAGAAGTTTGGAGATCATTGACCTAATAATTATTTCAGAATGGGAAAAAAAGGGACGGGGGGAAGGGGAGTAACCAGACATTAACACTGATCAATTCTCCTCTCATGTACTGACCAAAAGAATAATGTTATTGAACATTGCTGGAGAGTCAAATGCAAATAAGTGCAAAGGGAAAGACATAAAAAAAAAGCTGGAAGAGAGGAGAGGAGAAAAACTCTAATACTATATTAGAGTCTCTTCAAGAGAGACTGGTTGCTTATGTTTCTGATGGGCAAACAAAAGGCCTATATACTAGGCCTGCTGAAATAAGGTTTTCTTGAATAATGGGCATAGAATAAGATGAATGCTATGGGTAAAAAAAAAAAAAAAAAGGGAAGAAAAACCAATATAGTTGTATAATATATGCCACAAATATATAACCACATTAACATTTGGGACTATTTATCTAGATTGTAAATTTCAGATTATTTGTTAAAACAAAATTGTAGTTGACCCTTGAGCAATGAAGGGGTTAGGGACACTGACCTTCACACAGTTGAAAATCTACATTTAAGTTTATAACTTTTAACTCCCCAGAAACATACTTACTAATAGTCTATTTCTGCCTGAAAGCCTTACTGATAAGATAAACAGTCAATTAACACGTATTTTGTATGCCATATTTATTGTATACTGTATTCTTACAATAAAATAAGCTAAAGAAAAGGAAATGTTAAGAAAATCATAAGGAAGAGGGGGCAATTGGGTGACTCAGTTGCTTAAGTGTCTGACTCTTGATTTCAGCTCAGGTCCTGAGATTGAGCCCTGCTTTGGGCTCCCCACTCAGTGCTGAGCGTGTTTGAGATTCTCTCTCTCTCTCCCTATGCCTGCCCTCCCCAACTCACATGCCCTCTAAATTTTATATGTGTGTGTGTGTGTGTGTTTGTGTATAAATACAAAATCTTTTTAAAAAGAGAGAATCATAAGGAAGATAAAAGACATTTACAGTACTGTACTATATTTATAAAAAAAAAAAAAAAAAAAAAAAAAAAGCTCTGGGTATAAGTAGATCCACCCAGTTCAAACCTGAGTTATTCAAAGGTCAACTGTATAACAAAATATATATGATGCCCATTCATCTTGTGCCTTAGACATCAGGGGAAATGAATACTCAGAAGACCCAAAGAGCAGTAGTTAACTCGGAAAAACTCTTTTGAAGTCCATTATACAACTTTCCTGAAGGGGCAACACTTTCTTAATCTTACCATTTTTTTAAAGTTTCTCAATATGAGTAAGACAATATAGTCATTGTTAGTCACTGACTAGATGTGTCAGGGAAACAAATGGCAGGTTACCAAAAACAAGCAAAGAAACAAAAGTCTGAAATTTTGGAGAATAATACTATATTGAAAGCTACCTCAAAGATGTCATTATACAAAACCAAAGATTATTTCCATTTGGACACACATAATACAATCCCTTTGAATCCAATCTCAAGATAGAAGGATGGTAAAACTGGTAGCTTCCTCTGAAGCATTCCAATCCATATCTTTCCTGAACTCTTTCCTACAGGATCTCATGTTAACCTCTTAATTCCTTCTGTAGCTGGTCTACCAGGACACAATGACATCTTCTCAAAGCAAACAAACAAACAAAAACAAAAAGTTGTTGTAATACAATGTATCCTATTTCTTTATTCCCTTCCTCTAAGAGGTCTAGAAGAGGTGATGGCAACCACAGTGGACAAAGAGAGAATGGAGTGAGATGCATGGTTTTGCAGTTAGGTATAAGGATGACCAATGGGTTCAGGCTGAAACTGCAGTAGAGGATTCTACTATAGACTTAGAAGGGATGGAAGAACCAGAGGATCTAAATAAAAACACTTTGAGGAAAAAGGCATCAAAAATATGGTAAGGAGTGCCCTGGAAAGTGTTTTCTTTATCTTAATTACGCGTCACTCTGAGATAGGGAAAAGAATATATGCAGTGATTGTTACCTTGTTGGGAACAGGTGCTAAATGAATGACGGCAGTTAAGTGACTAAGTTTAACGAAATAATTACTGTAAAGCAAGAACTAAAATTTCTGTTCATTGACCCTAACAGGTAATTATTTGAAGACCTATGGCAAATAAGAGGGTAGAACACACTAGGGGGGAGGAGATAAATGTACACTTTCCTTAATTTAATAGGCCCTCAGGGGAAAATTTCCCGACATGGGAAAATGCATCTTGATCATTCCTTTTTCTAGTAAATGGGGAAATGACTCAGAATCAGCAATTGTTTTACTCAGCCATGCTAATCAATATAAAAGGTAACTCAGGTAAACCAAAGAAAGAAAGGGAGACAAGAGTCAGAGGTGAGGGTGAGAGGTGCTGGGAAAGAGATGAGAGGATAACAGGCCTTACAGGTCTTGCCTTCAATAAACTATAGTCAACTTAAAAATGACCATCTCCACAGACGTGTGATAACTTGAAGAATTAGATTCAAATGAACCTAATTTTGTGAACTGGACCTAAAAGTTTGATATTGGAACACCAATTTCAGGTAATGCAGAGGTTTTCAAGCTTTCTAGGTTCACAATGCCCTTAGTATCTCAGCAATTTCTGAAACCGTCCCCAGCTAGGCCAAAAGAAATATCTAAGAGTTGGATCCAAACAACTTACTAAATTTCTGGGTCCTAAAGCTTAACAGCTATTTAAAATCTAATACATATAATTTGAAAGGTAAAAGTAGTATCTTTATTTCAATTTAATCTATCATTATGAGATTGATGAGTCTGGTGGGTATTATTCAACTTCTCCACACTTGGAATCACAATGGACACTAACATCTACATTTTTTTTTTCACATTAATTTTCATGTGGTACTTGCTTTTTATTACAGAAACCACTAAATCACAGCTCCACAAAGATAGAGTGTCATGGAAAGGAATATAGCATAATCTAACATGGAACTGTGAACTACCTTAAGCTAGTGGTTCGTGTGGTATCTATAGATGCTCCTATATTTCCTTCCAAAATTTACAATATCTTGTCATGCTCCTTATAAACAATTTGTGGTGCTCCATGGTACCATGGGACAGTTTGAGAACCATGGCAAAAAATAATTTTTAGACATATATGAGAAAAATCAATTGAAGAAACAGTATTTTATACCTAAGAAACAGCATAAATAAAAATTTAGAAGGTTAAAAATTCATGGTATGTTTGAAGAATGTCAAGTAATTAACAAAAAGCACAAAGATGTATTTGATACCTACTCTGTGCCAGATGCTGTTTAGCAGTGGAGATGCTAAGTGAACAGGGCTGATTTACACTGCCTTCATGGAAAAAGAAGATATAAATAAATAAACAAGTAAATGTGGAATAAAGGTAATGCTGGAAGAAAAAAAAGAGAGTGAGTGGGAAGGGAAGGGGGGTGGAGGGAGTCAGGGAGGAGGGCAGAGAGAAGGAGGGAGGGAGGGAGGGAGGAAGGGGCGAAGGAAGGCAGGCATCCAAATCGGAAAGGAAGTAAAATTGTCTATATTTAAAATAAAATGATCTTATATATAGAAAACCTTCAGGGCTTCATTAAAAAAAAAGTTAGAATAAATGAATTCAGTAAAGGTGCACGATACAAAATCAATATAAAAAAATCCAGTTGAGGGACGCCTGGGTGGCTCAGTTGGTTAAGCAGCTGCCTTCGGCTCAGGTCATGATCCCAGCGTCCTGGGATCGAGTCCCGCATCGGGCTCCTTGCTCCGCAGGGAGCCTGCTTCTCCCTCTGCCTCTGCCTGCCACTCTGTCTGCTTGTGCTCGCTCTCACTCTCTCTCTCTTACAAATAAATAAATAAAATCTTTAAAAAAAAAAAAAATCCAGTTGAGCTTCTAAACACTAACAACAAACCACCTGAAAAAAACAATTAGGAACACAATCCTATCCACAATAGCACCAAAAGTGAATAAAATATTCAAGAATAAGCTTAAAGAGATAAAAGGTTTGTATACTGAAAACTATAAAATTTTTATCAATGAAATTAAACAAGTCATAAATAAATGGAAAGACATTCCATGTTCATGGATTGGAAGACGTAATATTGTTAAAATGTCCATACTACTTAAACAATCCACACATTCAGTGCAATCCCTATCAAAATCCCAATGGTATTTTTTTACAGAAAGAGAAAAAAAATCCTAAAATTCATATGAACCACAAATATCATAAATAGAATACCATTCCACCTTTAAAAAGAAAGAAATTCTATGACATATGACAACATGGATAAACCTTGAGTATGTTAAGTGAAATAAGCCAATCCTAGAAAGGCAAATACTACATGATTCCATTTACATGAGATATCTAAAATAGTCAAAGTCATAAGATCAAAGAGTAGAATTGTAGCTGCCAGGAACTGGCGGGGGGGGGGGGGGAGGGAGAATGGGGAGTTATTAATCAGTGGCCATAAACTTTCAATCAAACAAGATAAATAAGTCCTGGAAATCTATGTACAACACTGTACTTATATAACTTTATACAATTAAAAAAATGAATTAAGAAGGTAAATGTCATTTCAATATTCTTTCAATAAAACAAGATTTTTTTAAATAAGTAAAATACAATCTTTGATATAAATTGATATACTTATATGAGAAACATGGTTTTACTTATAACATCCCTGTTCTTAATAGTCACCACCCATGCCACTAGAAACTTTCCATTCTCTAACTTTCTCCAAAGGTAAAACTTGTGTTGTATTCCTTGGCTTCTCTCTCTTTCCTATCTTTTCTGATGGACACCATTTCCAAATTCCTTCCATTTCATATGCAGAGAGGTTTAGTTCTTTTCTGTTTCAGGGACTTGTGAACCATTCCCTTGGAGACTGATCTCCCCCAGACACAAGAAGCCTATCATTACATTAACCTAAACAGAAACAGTTTCATCCCTACAATGAATTCTGGGGTCAGCTGTTGAAATCTTACCTTTCAACTTACCTTAGTGTGTGTAGGTGAGTTTGAGTAGGTGTGTACATGGTGTATGCACATGTGTATCACAGAGAAAGAGAGGGACGGAGAGAGAAGAGAAGGAGAGGGACAGAGGAGAGACCTAATTGTAGCTGGACTAGAGAACATAAAAAGCAAAGAGTCTTGAGAGAGAAGCCAGTTTAATTCTAGATATGTTAAGTCTGATGTGCCTGTGGTCTAGGAGGTAGAAATGAACAGCAGACGGCTGAAAATTTAAGGCCTAGAATTTATTCTAAGTGCATTGTTAAATGCAGTTAGAGCAACCATGTCATATACGAGAGAATTTTAATGGTTAGAATTATTTTGTCAGTATGAAAATAGTGATTTGTGTTCTCTATTTTTTATAATCTTACCATCACTTTCCCAAGGAAAACAATGTGAAACGTAAATTCTAAAACTGATCATCCTACCATTCTGCAGTGTCTAAAATTTGAAAACCATCCTGTAACAGGTGTGACCAGTGAAATGTTATCTTCCTCTTCCCTGTTCACAGAGACCAGCATCCTTCTGACAGCAGGGGTCCCTCTAGGTAGCCTGCAGCTCTAGTGCACCTGCTGGCTCCTTGCCACTCCTGAGGGTTGTTCCTCACCAATATTTACACGCCATGAGTTCACCAAACTACTATTTCCGTTGGTCAGATCACCGACATTGATTGAAAGACTTCAAAATTTCTCCTGTTTGTGGACGGCACATTCCTGCCCGGCCTCACCAAGAAGGAAAGTGCTCCATCTGAACTTCCACGTCCTGAGGAAGTGCTCCGGAAAGAACTCCCACCTGTCTTTGCACCCTGTTATTTACACTGAGATAAAAGCATGTGAGTTCAGGTGAGTTCCACTATGCAGGACAGATAGAGAAAATAGACCACTACTGGTGAAATAATAAAAGCATAACTTCTTTAGGACTCATTTCCTTATTCTTCCTTATGAACTATTGCTATTCCTTATTCTCAATTTGGGCATTTCCAGCTGGAATCTGCATTTTAGAAGGAAAGTAAAAAGACTCTGTTCTTGTGCACACTACCTGCTTGTCCCTGTACTGTGACAGGTTTTTCCGTGAGTGATAAGTGCGTGAGCTCAGCCTGCTCTGGATCAACAGCCTAATGGCTCACGTGGTGCCCGGATGCATCAGTTAGTACAAGGGTGAGCAGCCCAGCTGTCAGCAGTCACAGAACCTTCGGAAGATTGTTCCTCCCTATGATTCCTAGGCTGTGGGATGATTAGCCTGCCTCCAAAACTAATCCATTTCATTTTCTTAGTTCAAAAAATTTCATATTTCCTCTCTCATTTTAGGATTACTCTCATAGTTTAAGAGAGTAAAAGCAGATAAATGTTCCACCCAACCAAATCCTGCCCATTTCTCTGGGCCAGTAACCTCTCCCTTTTGGTGCCCCAGGTCCCACTCCCCTCATCAGTTTATTGCTTCTCCACTCTCAGCAGCACCAACTAGCTACATGGCCCCCTGGTAGTTGATCACAGCAGTAAGAATAATTTCTTCTGTGACCAGCTTAATTGAGGAATCTCACCACATTGGGGTATATGTTTAAGACTTTATTCTTTCTACCTTTCAACTTCCTGCCCAAGTACCAAACTCAAATAGGTATCTCAGTCTGCTTCTATAACTTTTCACTTTTTTAAGTACTGACTATTGCAGTTTAGTTACTGAGACTTAGTACTGATCGTTCTAAAACTTTAATCTCATATCTGAATTAATTTGACTTCAAATCCCCTCCTCCTTCACCTCACCTATGGAGGATTGAATCCGGAGTGGAGTGGGAAAGAGTATACAAATGATCTGCTCAAGGTCCTGGAGGGCTCAGTCAGTTAAACGTCTGCCTTCAGCTCAGGTCATGAGCCCAGGTTGCTGAGACTGAGCCCCACATTGGGCTCCCTCCTCAGCGAGGGGTCTGCTTCTCCCTCTGCCCCTCCCCCTGCTTGTGATCTCTGTCTCTCTGTCTCTCTCTCTCTCTCAAATAAATAAATAAAATCTTAAAAAAAAAAAAAAGAATGATCTGCTCTTTCCAACTCCTTTCTTTCTCATGTGTATTACTCTGGTGTTGGGGAGGTGAGGAGGAAAAACCATTTTCTTTCATGGTCAGTTGACTGTTTTTCTTTATTGGTCATGAGTAACCTTATGTCAGTGAGGGTTAGCAGTTCTCATTCTGGTGATAATTACCACTGACCAGGATCATCATCTCCAGACTTCTGTAGATAAATGGAAGCCCCCCAAAACCGTGCCAACTTAGTGTGCAATCCCATACAATCAGTGGACCCTTGCAAGATTCACTACATTTTCAGGCTGTCTCTACCAACAAACTGCCCCATGCCACATTCCTCTAGCATTTGAACCACATTGCCTCACCTTGTGTTGGTCCTTGTGAACTTGGTCTCATCCATTACTTATTAACCCAATTCTGGGGCTGTAGAGCAGGTAGGCTCTGTAATCTGCATCACTTAAAACTAGGAATTTGAAAGGGTAATTTCAGCCTGACCATGCTATTTTTTCTAAAATTCTGGGACCACATGAATGAGTCAACAAACCTGCTAGCTAAGGGGACATCCAACTTTATAGTATAAAAGTTTTGTAAAAAGACTAATGCCCCCCCACCAAAGGAAGTTCAGATCTTTATCTTTTATGATCATGTTATCTTCAGGATAAAAGAGACTTAGCAGATGTGATGATGTTAAAGATTTTGAGATGAAAAGCTTATCCTGAATCATCAGACTAGATCCAGTGTAATCACAAGGACTCCTGTAAGGTGGAGGCAAGAAAGTCAAAGCTGTGAGAGGAGATGAGGCAATGAAAGCAGGGGCCAGAGTTATACACTCTGAGGTTGGAAGAAGGAGCAGAACTCAAGGAAGGAAAGCACCCTCTACATTCTGGAGAGGTAAGGAATGGAAAAGAAAAGAAGAAGATAAATTCTCTAAATACTCAAGGAGGAGTATAGTTCTTCTGACCTCTTAATTTTAGTCTCTAAGATCTGTTTTGGACTTCTGACCTCTGGAACTATAAGATGATGCGTTTGTATTGTTTTAAGACACAGAGTTGGTGGTAATTTGTCACAGCAGCAATAGGAAACTCATACAGATGTCAATAGCACCTTCTTTCTATACCCACAAAATTAACAAGTCAACTTAAGTTGTCTGCCAACCAAGGATCTTCCTAACCAGGGTGTAAGAGGGACAGATAGCTTTTCTTTAAGAACATTTCCCTCCTCACAAAAGATGCTCTCCCCTAATTCCCAAGCACCTTCTATATCCTTGGTCAGAGCCTCCTTAACGCCTAGTGCAGAGATGACATCTCAGTCAAGATCTTGTTCTTTCTCAAGCTGAATTTTAAAAGTTCCTAACTTTGTTCCTAACAGGGCCCTAATTCAACTCTATTCTCTGTTTCTCAACAGGTAAGGCATAGCATCCTGTTAGACTCTTTCCACTTAAACCCACAACTCGGGCATTTTTTTAAAGAGGGTAAGACACGTCATCACATTTACTTGTCACCAAAACTAGTGGTGGGCTAACTTTAAAGCAAAATCTAGAAATGATCAAGCTTAGTGAGGAAGACATGTCAAAAGCCAAGACAGGTGGAAAGCTAGACCTTTTGCACTGGTCAATCAAGTTGTGAGTACAAAGAAAAAGGTCTTGAAAGAAACTAAAGGTACTATGCCCATGAACATATGAATGTTAAGAAAACAAAACAGCCTTATTGCTGATAGAAAGTTAGAGTCATCTGGATAGATCAAAGCACCCACAACATTCCCTTAAACTAAGACCTAATCTAGAGCCAGGCCCTAACTCTCTTCATTTCTGTGAAGATTGAGAGAGGCCAGGAAGCTGCAGAAGAAAAGTTTGAAGCTGAGAAAGGATGGTTCATGAGGTTTAAAGAAAGAAGCCATCTCCATAACAGAAGAGTGCAAAGTGAAATAGCACGTGCTAATGGAGAAGCTGCAGCAAGTTCTCCAGAAGATCCACCTGAGATCATTCATGAAGGTGGCTACACTGAACAACAGATTGCCACTGTAGATGAAAAAACTTTCTATTAGAAGATGACACCATCTAGGACTTTAATCACTAGAAAGGTGAAGTCAGTGCCTGGCTTCAAAGCTTCAGACTACGGGCTGACTCTCCTTGTTAGGGGGAAAATAACAGTGACTTTAAGTTGAAGTCTGTTTATTGATCATTCTCAAAATCCTAGGGCTCTTAGAATTATGCTAAAATCTATTCTGCCGGGGCGCCTGGGTGGCTCAGTGGGTTAAGCCGCTGCCTTCGGCTCAGGTCATGATCTCAGGGTCCTGGGATCGAGTCCCGCATCGGGCTCTCTGCTCAGCAGGGGGCCTGCTTCCCTTCCTCTCTCTGTGATCTCTTCCCTTCCTCTCTCCTACTGTGATCTCTCTCTGTCAAATAAATAAACAAAATCTTAAAAAAAAAAAAAATCTATTCAGCCTGTGCTCTATGAGACAAGAAAGTCCAGATAACAACATGTCTGTCTCCAACATGGTTTATTGTATATTCTAAGCTGTTGAGACTTACTGCTTAGAAAAAAAGACCTTTCTCAAAATATTACTGTTTACAATGCCCTTGGTCACCCAAGAGCTCTGATGGGTACAGAAATTGAAATTAATGTTGTTCTCATGCCTGCTAACATAAGCTCTATTCTGCAGCCCATGGACCAGGAGTAATTTCAACATTCAAGTCTTATTATTTAAGAAATACATTCCATAAGGCTATAGCTGCCAAAGATAGTGACCTCTCTGATGGAATATGGGCAAAGACAATTGAAAACCCTCAGAAAAGATTCACCATTCTAGATACCATTAAGAACACCTATGACTCAGAGGTAGAGATCAAAATGTCAATATTAACAGGAGCTTGAAAAATATTGATTCTATCCCTCCTGGATAACTTTGAGGAGTTCAAGACTTCAGTGGAGGAAGTAACTGCAGATGTGGCAGAAGTAGCCAGAAAATTAAAATCAGAAATGGACCCTGAAGATGTGATTGAATTGTTATAGTCTCATGGTACAATTTTAACAGATGAGGAGTTGCTTCTCACAGATGAGCAAAGAAAGTGATTTCTTGAGGTTGGAATCTATCCCTGATGAAGATACTGTTAATATCGTTGAAGTAACAGCAAAGGATTTAGAATATTCCGTAAGCTTGTTTGATAAAGCAGCAGCATGACTTGAGAGGACTGACTCCAGTTTTGAAAGAAGTTCTGGGAGTAAAATGCTATCAAATAGCATCACGTGCTACAGAGAAATTGTCCGTGAAAGGAAGACTCAATCGTCACTGTCTCATTTTAAGAAATTGTCACAGCCACCCTGACCTTCAGCAACCACCACCCTTATCCATCAGCAGCCATCAATATTGAGATGAGACCCTTCACCAGGGAAAAGGATAGGACACATTTAAAGCTCAGATGGTGGTTAGCATTTGTTAGTCATGAAGTATTTTTTAATTAGGGTAAGTACATTATCTTTTAGACAGAATGCCGTTGTATACTTCGTAGAGTATAGTGTACGAAACTTTCATATGCCTTGGGAAACGAAAAAATGCATTTTACTTGCTTTATCGTGATATTCACTTTATTGCAGTGGTCTGGAAGCAAACCCACAGCATCTCTGAGGTATGTCTATACCAAGTAAATTCCAATAGTACTCTTGTGCCAGGAGGCCCATTGTATGATATACATGCTCATTTCACATGTGTGTACTTGTCTGCCCTACAAATTGTGGGAAACTTATGGACCACAAAAATTATACCCTGAACTATTCTCATACCCTCCTTAGTATGTGAGAGCTTAATAAAGTAGGGATTCTATGCAAATTTTTGACTGAATGAAATCCAAAGAAATTCCGGTCAGAAAAAATGAAAATACAATGACATTTCCCTGAGGTGATAGTCTCTCTCTTGCAAGATACAAAGATACATTACTGATATATTTTAATTTGAGCTCATAATTTTCCTTTGCTTTATTATCTCCACTTTACGGATATTAAGCCCAGAAATAAATTAAATCTTGCCTAATAAAGGGTTGTTTTTGTATTGTATATTCTTCACATATAATTTAAATCAGTCAAGCAATAGAGAAAATATTGGAACTCTCAAATGAAGAGTACATGAATTTAGATTTATTATCACAGCACTTAGGGGCCACTTTCCTATGAAGATTAGATTTTAAGAGCTTTGTCATGCACTTTAACGTTCCCAATTAGATGCCTATCTGACCTCCAGTGTTTCTGGCTGTTAAATCAGAGGGCTTCCTCTTCAACCATAAAAAAGAATGAGATCTTGCCATTTGCAACAGCACTGAGGGACCTAGAGGACATCATGCTAAGTGAAATAAGTCAGGCAGAGAAAGACAAATACCATATGATTCCACTTCTTTGTGGAATCTAAAAGCAAAACAAATGAACAAACAAAACAAAAAGAATCAGACCCGTAGACACAGGAAACAAACTGGTGTTTGCCAGAGGGTGGAGGGACTGGGGACCGGCCAATTAGATGAAGGGGGTTCAGAGCTATAAACTTCCAGTTATAAAATATGGTTGACTCTTGAACAATATGGGAATTAGGAGCTCTGATCCCCCCCCCCATGTAGTCAAAAATCTGCTGAAATTTTTGAGTCCCCTTAAACTTAACTACACACAACCTACTGCTGACCAGAAGGCTTACTGATAACATAAACAGTCAACACGTAATAATAATTTTATATGGTGATAGACGGTAACTAGACTTACTGTGGGGATCATTTTGTAATGTATAGAAAGATTGAACCACTAAGATATACACCTGAATCTAATGCAATTTGTGTATTTATATGTCAATAAAAAATTAATAATTAGATAGGTATAGATGCCCTCAAAGATATTTTCTGCCTATCCCCTTCATTTAGTTATCCACTTGAAAGTCCTTAACAAGTAGTTACAACTGCAAAAAAAAAAAAAAAAAAAAAAAAAAAAAAAAATCCTATGGCTGCCAAATAAACAGGAATAAAAATGAGCTGCAATCTAACTATTTACCAGAAGGAGAACCCTAAACTCACAATCAGTCAATATTTATCGGAAGCTTAGTTGCTAGGAGTATTTACAGAGGGTTTCCTGAAAGGTATGTAATAGAGTCCAACTCATTCTTCATTGATGCCATCTTTTTGATTATAGTAAAATCTTAGATGTTTAGATAAAGAGATGAAAATGAGTATAGGGTATCATACTATATAGTCTGTTACTACATTATATTTTATTATATGAATAAATATTTTTATTTTGTTTCATTTGCCTAATAAAATAAAAGCTCCTATTATTGTTAACTGATAAATTCTAGAGGGCAGCTGAAAAAGCTACTCTTGTAATGGACCTGAATTACTGAACTTTCACAGAACCAAGTAAGTGACCCTTCGTGGGACTAAAAAGTCTAATCGGCCCATCCCCAACAGGTGGCATAAGGAATCACTTGCATATGTGTCACTTTGGGCTAAGTAAATACACAAGAGGCTCTTTCAGTCTCTTTTACTTAAAAATAGGAAATTGCTATCTCATACCTTAAAGCATTGTTTCAAATTATTTCCAGGCATCTCGTCATTCCTGTTGCCTGTCCCATGCTGTATGTCACAAAGTCAAGTGTGATCTCAAAAAAGTGTATGTAACAAGAGAATTGATACTCTTTTAATATTTAACTAGGAAATAAATGTTTCTATGTTGATAAAACAATTTTAAAAAGAGCTTCTATAACAATATTGGAAATAATATATTTGAAGAGTTGATTGGAGGAAGATTTTAAGAGCAACGTTCATTGGTTCATTGAATCCATGTAAACATAATAATACCTACAACGTGCCAAACACCCTAACAGCCAATTCTTGCAGGGTTTTGCTTTTCCCAGATTTCATTGCTTTCTATTATACTTCTTGGTCCTTTGTCTTTGTTCTATAACTCTTTATCTTGTTTACTCATTTTTAATCTAATGGGCTTACTTATTTTGAGAAAGTTCAACTTTTTATTGAAGGAGAACACACATACAGAAACATGTACAACTTGTAAGAATACATATTTATGAATTTTCAAAAAGTGGATAAATCCAAGATGCCGGCACCCGAATCATGCAATAAAATCTCACCAACACCTCCAGGGCCCACCTCACCCCCCTTCCATTCACCAGCCTTTCTCCCTCCCAACCTCAACAAGAACAGATCAGTTTGGCCTATTTTTGTAGTTTATTTATAAATGGATCCACATTGTATGTACTCTTTTGCTTCATATGCTCAACACTCTATTGGGGAAATTCATCCAGCAGTGTTCTGGCAAAGTTTCAACAACTGGGTGATTGCAGGCTCCCAGCATGAAGTCACTGATCAGAGTCGGGAAGTGAGCTGGTTCAAGCCAACTCCTATTAATTAATTAATTAATTAATTCATCCATATTGTTGCAGATTCATTCTCATGTTTATAGCGCCGCCAACGTTCTGATATTGAATTGTATGTGCAAATGTATGTTATTCTCAAAAAGACTTAGATCTAAGAACTCTACATGGGAAGTGATTAGAGAGATGTCTTTTTCTCATTGCATTTTTTCTTATATATACATGAAAGCAGATTCTAGAACATTTGGGAGGCTTATTTTCCAGGTATTTATAACCCAAATCCAACTGTGTAATGATCATAGGTCCTACCTCTCACTGGGCCATAAAATGCAGTCTCATATTAAACAATTAATTAAATATTTGACCTTTTAAAAGGTGCCTATCGAAGAGCTCTGACTCACCAATTTTTTTTTATAATGGTGAGTGCTTTATATCCATTTTTACTGGATCTAGAATGAAGTCTATCCAATTTTTTAAGGGGAAAATTTTTATTTCCTACAGATTATACCATTATTAGACATTATTACTCTAAATAAGAACAAATTTGTTTCTACTGGAAAAAAGTGTTTTGAAACAATTTATTCACAATCTTGCACAATGCTCTTTTTATGAAAGACTACTGAAGAAGTTTCTTTCTGGATTGTACTGATTGTGTCTGCCTCTTTTGGCACTGACCACCAAAATCTTTGGGACAAATCAGTGGGCCACTTCTAGGAAAGTATCGGGACATGTTAGCATGCATTTTGTGTTCATACTTCAGTTCTGTCTCCATTTTCTCTTCCCTATTCTGATTTTCTTTTGTCCCATTTCATTTAGCAGTTATTTAATTTTTTTAATCTTGCATGGTCAATTAAATTAAGCCATCTATGTTATTTGCTTATTGCTTATGTAGCAAATCACCCAAAAGCTCAGCAGCTCAGAAAAACAAATATTTACTTTTTCACAGTTTCTGTGGGCCCCGAACCTGGGAACAGCTATGGTTCTGGCTCAGGATGGTCTTTCAGGACACCACAGTCCACGTGTCAACAGAAGCTGCAATCATCTGAGTCCAGCTGGAGCTGGAGATTCCACATGCAAGTTCATTCACACGGCTGTTGACTAGAGACCTTAGGCTCTTTCCAGGATGCCTACATGGCAGTTGGCTCTCCCCAAAAAAAGAGGAAGGGGGGAGGATAAGGCCAAGTCCAAAGCTCCAGTCTTTCATACCCATGTCTTGGAAAGGATGTGCCAATCTTCCATAGATGCTCTACCAGACCAACCTGGGTCAACGTAACAAAGAAGCACACAAGGGTATGACTCTCAGGAGGTGGGGTCACTAGGACTGTCTTAGAAACTGGCTACTGCATCCTCCAAATATTCTCTGGAACAATGTAAATATGTGAAAGTGCTGAATATGGGGGTGGGGAAAGAGAAGTTTGAAATAACTTTACTGTAAGTGTAATTTATGTCCACTGTGATTTATCTTGTGGGGAAAAAAGTCCTTAAGGCAGCACAAACATGATCTTACAGTGGCGTGGGAATAAGGGATTATAAAAAGAAGAGGGATTGGGGGTTTTAAGTGGTCTTTGCAAGCTGAGGAAGTTGTTAGAAACAGAAAGAATACGAGTGAAAGTACCTTTATTATTTTATATCAGAAAAAGGTTACTGTTAGTATGTATAAACTAGTATGCTTTTGGTTTCAAGTGACAGAAAACTCCACTCAAATTGTCTTAAGGGAAGAAGTGTGATGATCCCTGTATACTGACCCATGTAAACGAACAGTTTTGCTGAGGGGTGGGGGTAAGTCAGGGTTCAAGTACAGCTGGACACAGGCTTCTTCCCTGCCCCACCACCTCTCCCTCTCAGATTATCACCTTCATTTAAGGACATCTGGGAAAGTGGGTCTCTGGCATTTTCATCTTCAGTAGTGAAGACAGACGTAGCCTCCTAATTTGAGGAGTTCCTCAACAGCAAGGAGCTGACAAAGTTAGCGTATAGGGACCACCCTAAATAACAACTTTGGAAGGCCTTCTGGTGTGATGGGTAGCACTGGTGGTTGGATGTTTGGACCCCTTTCTCTCGTGCCTTTCTCCACAATCAGGATTGGAAAACTTCATCTCTTTCTCACTCTCCTATCTGCATAGGTGTGGCCAAAGAGGTAGCCAGTGAAGGATAGCTTCATGTTTCTAGAAGAGAGAAGAGGGAGTTGCAGACTTTCAGCTCTCCTCCAACCTCCCACCCATACATCACTGACACCACATGTGGAGCCATAGATCCCATTTTGTCCCCAGGAGACCAAAGATGTGAGACTGAAAGGTAGCAGAAGTAAAAAGGGCAGAGCTAGGGCCCTAGAGATGCTGGTGAGTAGCCAAACCAATACCACCAACCACCCACCCTCAGACTTCTTGTTGTGGGAGGCATGAACATCTATTTGACCAAGCTATCTTTAAGACAGAGTTCATGTAACTTAAGGTCTAATATATATTTGGGCTAAAATGGATAGCGTCCCAGGATAGAAACCAAAAAGCCATCAAACTGACCTAAGGCAGCAGCATAGAGGTCTAGCATCTGGAAGGTAGTTTTCCTAAGGGGTAGGCTTTTCCACCACGAGCATCTCAGTATTCTGCCAGAAGCTGCTTGTCAAAGAACAACAACCGTGCTTGTGACCCAGAAAAAGGCAAAGAGGTCCCTGTATAATAGTCCTGGGAGCTGTGTTGGTACTGGAAATGCAGATTTGCTGAAAACAATTATGTGGCATCCATAGAGCTAAGAGAGCTTGCCTGAGAAATTACTCCCCGGTGATCTGGAAGAGAGGAATGGATTAAGGATAAGTGATTTGGATTGGCCTGTGATGTATCCTTTCATCATCTTCTCCCCAACCATATGCTCAGGCAATTACAACCCAGGGAAGTACTTATTACAGGGAAAGAATAAAAAAATCTGAAATGCTGGTGCCTTGGAGAAGGGCTGGCTCTCCAGATAACATGGAGCAAAGCCGAGCATGACTTAGCAAAGCAGTACAATTATAAAAACTAGGAAACTAAATTTTGTAAAGGCTGAGTGGTTACCACTTAAAACTCTGATATGACTGCATCAAAAAGAGCCTTCCCGGGGTGCCTGAGTGGCTCAGTGGGTTAAAGCCTCTGCCTTCGGCTCAGGTCATGATCCCAGGGTCCTGGGATCAGGCCTGGCATCAGGCTGTCTGCTCAGTGGAAAGCCTGCTTCCTCCTCTCCCTCTGCCTGCCTCTCTGCCTGCTTGTGATCTCTGTCTGTCAAATAAATAAATAAAATATTTTTTAAAAAAAAAAAAAGAGCCTTCCCTGAACCCTGAATGGTGAGCCTAATTTTAAAGAAAGGTGTGAGGACTTGATGAAGGACACAGGAAAAACAATAAAGATGGCTAGGTTTGGAAAATATTTCATTTTTAAAAGGTTAAAAGGATTGTGCCTGTTGTGGCCAGAAAAAGGAGACCATTTTTATGATTTTAATAATCATCACCAAGCTTGTGATGTGCTGTTACAACCCAATCAGAATGGTATTCAATTCTTTTCATCTCCCACGGGCGTCAGAACATAAGAGCCTTACTTGGGGTGTGTATCTGTTGTCCTTTTCCTTCTTTGGGAAAATTACTTTCTCCTTCCTTGAGGAGTGACTCAGCAAGATATAATGAAAGCTGCTCTTCTTACCTCCGGGAGAGTTTCTAAGAAATTAGTCTGATGTTTCTAAGAAGTAGTTCTGCTTTCCTGTAGAGAGATGGTCCCTGTGTTTTATGAGCTTTGCATGATTGAGGATAAAAGTCTAAAGCGGAAGGGTGTGAAAACAACGAGGTGGCTAGAGAGAAAGTGTAGGTGATGGAAGTGTAACTGATACCCTGATTGACTGATCTCATAGGAGAACACAGGGCTGGAATACATGACCTGAAAGGGGCATCCACAAAGGTCCAAATGTCCCACAGACCTAACCTTAGCCCTACAGTGGCCCGAGGACAACATAACAGCGTCTCCCAGGCCTAGAACCACCTACCTGTTCCAAACGTCAGAACCTCAGTGGCCAGCCAACAGCCATCTGGTGAATGGGGCTGATAGTCCTCAGGTATGAGTCCACACACACACCAATCACTCAGCCTCCCCTCAAGATTTGTGCCTACCACACCCAGGGCCGAGGTCTACAGGGACTTACCAGATATGGTGGGAGCATCCCCCAATGCATGGCTTTGAGGCTTTTTAGGGACGACTAAGATCTGGAAGCAAGGGGGAGAGAACACCCCTGAGATGAGCAAAAGAGGAACTCTTGCTAAAACTCAAACTATGAATTTAGGTAAAACGTAAAGAAATTCCTGACACTGAGCCCTAGTAAATATTAAAATATCACAGAGAGACATGCTACTCTCTTGGAAAGCCTTTAAAAACAGATCACAGGGGTTGGTTTAATCCTATCTCTTGCTCCTATATTCTAGATGGTATCTCCTAGGGGTTTTCCCCCACTCCTAATTCCTTATTTAAACCAAAGAAAAGGGACTATTATATTTTGCTTCCTTCAAAAAAAGATTTGAAATGACTTATGCGAGTATATATCAAATTACAAAACATAAGAACATATAGAAATTACAGTGAAAGAAATGTTTCAGTGGAAAAATTTTTCAGTGGAAAAATAAAGTTTTGGGTTTTCTTTTTTTCTTTCTTTTAAAGAGTAAGGAAATAGGTTGGCTTGGCTTTGCTAGGACAGCAAATCATGCCAGTGGATGTAGCTGGTCAATTTGTGGTGCTGAGTTCACTGCCATAGAGTAGGCTTGAGAAATTAGTGGATACAGGTGAACTATCAGCAGTTCTCTGGAGACCGCTTTCTCACCCTTCACCTGTCACTGATTAAATACTCAGAACTACAGTGCTCCAGAAGAACATGACTTCTCAAGGTGCCAAGACATAATTCTCCTGTTTGGTCTAAGAACTAATGAGGAAACCCAGAGGCTGGCGCCGCATGCCATGATGCCGGGGCCCCACTCAGCCAGTCCTGGCCACAGGTGGTGGTCTCATCGTTCACAAGGGCGCATCTTTTATCTTCTCACCTGTTTTCCTCTCTTTGTTGGGTTTCTGATCAATAGCCTGCCTTAACATGCAGGAACATTGAATCAGAGAACATTCTAGAACTCCTCTATTTTTTGTTAATAAGGAAAATGAATGTGCAATGAACCAGTAATAAGAAACTGAATTATATACTCATTAATTACTGAATTAATCAATCATAAAGGACAGGATTAAACTAGGAAGCTGAAGCTCAGGTCAGGGCTTTGCCTCAGATCCTTTTCATCCCTCATTCCCTTTCTCCAGGTCACATCTGCAGCAGCCCCAGCAGTGAGCCAACCGCCATTGCTTCCCATTGCTTGCTCCGGTTACAGCAGTCTTACACACTTCCCTTCTCCTTTCTAATGGTCTTATCCCTGTCCCCTTCCTCAAGACGTGTTCCTTCCACTATCTCTCCTTCAAGTTCAAAGCCACCGGGCTTCATCTATTTACTGAATTCCAATAGCATTTGTCACTTCCTTACAATTTAATACTTCCTCAACTATTGTCCAGAATTTTTTTTTAAGTTGTTTCATTTATATGTCTCCTTTTCCTGCACTCATCAGGGTTAGACCCCCGTGGCCTGATGATGCCTGAGTGTTTTGATCAGGCTCATTTGACCAAGCCCAGCGGGCTTAGCACTTGGCTATGAACTGGATAAGAAAATAAATAAGAATCTTTTCAGAGGAAATGTGCTTTGGAAGCATGCACCGAAATCTGAAGTCACCTTCCTTCTTCCTGCCCACCCCTTCCCTTCTCTTTACTGTTGATAGTAAGTGCCTAATCTTTTTAATGCTACTGCTAAGTGGCTCAAATGGCAGCAAATGCATCAGTACTGAATTGCTGCTCCACTCCGTGGTCCTCAACACACTGGGAATGATGACAGAGGCTGAGGCTCTCACGCAGTTATTTTGTAAGTATATCTCCAATTTTGTCTGCACAGCCTCTGCCTCCAGGGACCTTCCACCACTGAGAAAAATGCTTCCCTGCAGTTAGATGGCTCATCTCCTTTTGGTCAATGTCCCAGTCCTTTGGTTGTGGGTTTCTAACAATGTCATAGTAGCAGATCCTTCATATCTCAGTCTTTAGCAAGGGCTCTGCAATAAAAGAAGTTCACTAGCTATCTTAGATAGATATGAAAATAGGAGTTTTCTCAGAATGGGTAGCTTTTGAAAAAAAATGTGATAAAAGGGTATGAAAGATGAAGTCTTCTTTCAATGAATATTAGCTCATATTTAAAATAAAACCTGCTGGTAATTACTATTAGATGTATCATTTTGTCTCCTTCAGAAAATGTACATTTTTGATCCCCAAAGATTAGTTTCAGAGTGTTATGTGCTATGAAGCTTTTCAACCTTTGATTTTTTTCCCTGAGTCCCTAAGAGTCCCGGCTTATGTAATTAAAGGTTTACGTAAGTAAAGGTTTATACTAGGCCCCCTCTACTCCTCCAGGAAATACAGATTTCTGGGGATAATTTAGGAAAAAAGAACTATTGATAAAATTTCTGCTAAAAAAAAAGTCATTTAAATGTGAACTCTGCTTATTGGATAGCTAGAGAAAACATGGTGACACTGGGTAGTCTTAGACAGCAAAAAGACATTTGGCTCCTGATTCCTAAGATGGGAACCCTTCAACTTTCTATAACTGTGGCTATAAATTTGTCTGCCTCCATAGCCAAGCTTTCTTTTTCCATTCTGCCTACTGGAAAGAAAGAAGGAATGGAAGGAAGGAAGGAAGGAAGGAAGGAAGGAAGGAAGGAAGGAAGAAAAAAAGAAAGAAAGGGTGTCCTTTGGTCAAACATAGGCCAATCCTTCTTTACATATTCTAATTCATGTCCCTTCTTCCCTCTCAGAGCTCTCCCTCCAACCTTTGTACCTTCCACCTCTCCCTCACTACTGCTTCCTATCAATATGCTAACATAATAAACTTAATCTATTTAAAATAGAAAAAATTATAAAAACAACTACTTTTCCCTTTCAATTGCTTCTTTTCTTCTCTCTGGACAGTCTCATCTCCCCAGCTCCAAGGCCTACAATGGCAACATTACATCTGCAGCCCAGTCCCTCTTCTCGTACCAGCTGTCCTATTGTTACCTACCCGTATTTGCACATCCCATGAGACATCTCACACTTGTCCAAAATCATGTTGTATCTTTTTCCCTCTACCATTCTTCCCATGGTGGACATCTCAGGAAATGATGTCCCATTCAAGCCAAGGGCCTAAAAGGGTTTTGTGCCAAAGCCTTCTCTTTCAACCTTTCACCCTCAAACTCTCACCCCGAGAGCTGTGAATGTAGCTCAAACCAGTACATTCTCTCCATCTCCACTGCAAAGGTAGGAGCCCCAGCTAACAAAACTTTCTGATCATTATTCCTTCTATAGCTCCTGGGACGACATTACATGGCACTTCATCAGTGCCTTATCATTGCAGACCAGGAACAAAAGATGAGGACTTAAAGATTTAAAGAACTGGGACACCTGGGTGGCTCAAAAGATTCAGCACCAGACTATTGATTTCAGCTCAGGTCATGATCTCAGGGTTATGGGATCAAACTCCCCATCCATACTCTGCACTCAGCATGGAATCTCCTTATCTCTCTCCCTCTGCTCCTCTTTCACTCTCTCTCTCTCTTTCCCCCTTTAATCAATTAATTAATTAATTATAAAATCATAAATAAAAGATTCAAAGTACTCCTATGACAGAAAGAGCCACAAATAATTGAGGGCCATCCACCCCCTCTGGTTATTAAATGATATCTGAACTGATTTTGATACACCCAAACATCATCCCTATCCTTATAAGAAGAAGGCTAGGGAAGAGGAAGAAGACAGAGTCCTTCAAAAGGAATAACATACAGGGAAGTAGTGTGCTTGTCCCTACTCCCTACCGGAGAAGTAAAGAGGATCCTTTTCTCTATGCTCCAAAGTAAAGTGATGATGGGTTCAAGAAAATCACTCAAAGACATGACAGATGTTAGTAAGAAGAGAAGTGTATAAATCTAAGTACAACAGCCAAAGAATAGGAAACAATCTACTTAGTTTAATGAGGAAGAATATTTACAGGGGAATGAACAGTTTATAGGATCATTGTTAGGACTGGTGCAAGAACTCCAGGGTATGCCCAAGAAACCACACTGTATAAAGCCATACCACCAAGGCAGCTGCTGCTCCTGGAAGGACCAAGAAGATGATGATCAGAATGCTACAGCTGCCAATTCCACTGACATGCCACCTCTTCTATGACCCACTGAAGCCAGAATGATGTCTGAAACTCTCCCTCTCTTTTCCATATGACTCCATTCTCACGTTAGTTGAATAATAATCATAGTACAAGCATGTTTATGTTTTTGGTAGAGTACATATATCACAGTTGGTAACAGACCTGTCATGTACAAATCCAGCTACCAACCCTGAAGTAGGCCCTTGTCCCAGCACCAGCCCTACTGACAAGGGTCCTAGAGGCAGTGTTGTCAGCCCAGGGATCAGACAGAAACTGTACACACCTGTGCAACTGGTAACAGGTTCCCCATAGACAGATGAATGGACAATGAAGCTGTGAGATATATATATGTATGTATATATCTCATACATATATATATCATACATATATATATATATATACATACATATATATATCTTGCTTCTTTTCTTTTGTCTGGACAATCTCTTCTACCCAGTTCCAAAGCCTACAATGGCAACACTACAATGGCAACACTACATATTCAGCCATATATATGTATATATACATACACACACGTATGTATGTATATATACACATATATAATTATATGTATATATACATACACACATGTATGTATGTGTATATACACATATATAATTATATGTATATGTATGTATACATATATAATTAATGTTACATATGTATATGTATACATGTATAATTAATATATATAATTAATATATAATATATATTATATATCATGCATATAATATATAATTATAATTATTAATTGCATATGTGATTACATAAATGATTATATTAATAATATGATTATATTAATATAATGATTATATTAATAATATATAATATAATGATCATATAATAATATATAAACATATAATACATAGTTATTTATTAATAATAATATATAAATATATAAATAAGTGTGTGTATATATATATATATATATTTATTTATATATTTATTTATTCATTTTTTACAATGGCATAGTACTCAGCCATTTGAAAAAAAGGAAATCTTGCCATTTGTAACATTGGGTAAATCTGGAGGACATTTTGCTACGCGAAATAAGCCTGATACAGAAAGACAAATACTGTGTGATCTCACTTACATATGGAATCTAAAAAAGTTGAACTCATAGAAGACAGTAAAAATGGTGGTTACCAGGAGTGTGGGGGCTTAGAGAAATGTAGAGATGTTGTTCAAAGTATTGAAACATTTTAATTATAAGATGAATAAGTTCTGGGAATCTGATATATATAGCATGATGACTATAGTTAATTATACTGAATTATATACTTGAAATTTCCTAAGAAATTAAATCTTAACTGTTCTTACCACATACAAAGAATAGGTAATTATGACATGGATGTATTAATTTGACTGTGGTATTCACTTCATAGTGTATACATATGTCAAATCATCACATTTTATACCTTAAGCATATATAGTTTTTATTTGTTATTTTTACCTGAACAAATTGGAAAAACAAACAAATAGGTCTGCAATCTGTCTTGAAAATGATCGTAGACTTCAAAATTCTGCAAAAAATGTCAAGAGAACACATAAATATAATGTAGTTATATTTGTAAGCAGCCATAATATTTTTTCAAGTTTTCTTTGTTCTAAAAACTTCCAGAATTGTTTCCATATTTTTATTAATTTTAAAAATTATTGATGAAATATAAGATGTTCTTAATATAAATTCAAGAACATTGCCAAGGGAAATGGCACTTCTTCACTCTTTAGGAAAATCTCCAACAACTTAAAATCTTAATTAGCCTATGAGGTGACCTTAGGCCCTGACTCTTCTGACTACAACTTCTCTAGAACATAGTAGTCATGGTATTTTAATGTAGTTCTGTGTTTCCTACTGTTAGGAATGCAGTATTTGCTCCTCCCTAGACCGCATAAGAACAGTTCTTGGGCCTGGAACATTTCCTACCAATAATTAATGAGCTTTCACAGAGAAATGAATGTGAGAAAATATCTTTCCCTGTTTGTTTTTCTTTGTTCTGGAAAAAGAAATGTATCCACAATATGTTCCTGGCCTGGGAAGCCTCTTTGTACCCATGAACCTAACTGCCACCCAGTGACACTGAGTGCCCAGTCTAAAGAAATGCCTTTCACCCCCCTCAGGTAGCAGTAACAGGGATCTGTAGCAGTCACCACATCGCCAGATAAACAAAATAATAATGACTGTCTGTGAAAATTACGCTGCCATTGGAACCACAGCTCGCAATAGTAGACTAGAATTTGAGTGAAAACCAAAACAGGGTTGACTGACAAAAAATAAAGGATTGAAATAGGACTGAGAGTCTCCTGACATAATAAGCAAAGTGTCCGGGGTATAACTGGAAATCACCTATTATACTAAGAACCAGGAAAACCAGAACTTAAATGAGAAGAGACAGTCATGTAACATCAATACGAACATGAGTCAGATGTTAAAATTATCTGACAAGGACTGTAAAGCAGCTATCATAAAAATATTTCAACAAGCAATTCTCTTGAGAAAATTGAACAAGCTAGAATATCTCAGCAAAGAAACAGAAGTTATTTTAAAAGAATCAAAGAGATTATATATTTGAAAGATAAATAACAGAAATAAAAGCTTGTTGGATGAGCGCAACAAAAGAATGGAGATGGCAGAGTATGGAATCCGTGAATCTGAGGACAGATCAGGAGACTATCAATCTCTACAGCAAAGAGAGACACACTGAAGGAAAGAAATTGAGCCTTAGGGATCTGTGGGGCAATAACAAGAAATGCAACATTTGCATCATTGTAGTCCCAGTAAAAGAGAACAAAGAGTAGGGCTGAAAGAGTGTTCTGAGAAATAGTGGTTGAAAACGTCCCAAATTTGATGAAAGAGAAAAACATATTGTTTCAGGAATCTGAGCAATCCATAAATAGGATGAATCCAAAGACATCCATGCCAGGAAAGCCCATAATTAAATTTTTGGAAACTAAAAACAAAACAAAATGTTAAAAGCAACCGCAGAAACTACACATTGCCTATAAAAATAAAGAATAAAAAAAACAGTTTGAATGACAGCAGATTTCTCATTTGAAACCATAAAGATCAGAAAGAAATGGTACATTATTTTCAACTGCTAAAGAAAAAAAACTAGTAACTATCAATTCTATACAGTGAAACTACACTTCATAAATGAAGGGGAAATAAAGACATCCTCAAATAAGAAAAATCCTTGAGAATCCTTGAGAATCCTAGCAGACAAACCCTTAAAGATTAGCTAAAGGAACATCTTCAAATAGAGAAAAGATTAAAGATAATGTCGTAGAGGATCAGGAAAGAAGAGAGGGACAGCATTTGGAAACTACAATAGAGGCACCAATAACCAATTAACTATAGCACTGATTATATTAGAGACATTGACCCTTTCCCCACCTGTCTCCCCTCTTCATCTTAACTCTAAAGTACCAAAAAGGGGTATAGAGAGAGAGGGAAGAAGGAATTTGAAAAAAAATCTTTCTCCAAGGGACACCTGGGTGGCTCAGTCCAGTAAGTATCTGCCTTCAGCCAAGGTCATGATCTCAGTGTCCTGCGATCAACTCCTGCATCAGGGAGCCTGCTTCTCCCTCTGCCACTCCCCCTGCTTTTGCTCATTCTTTCCCCCTCTCTCTGACAAATAAAATCTTTTTTAAAAAATAGGAAAAGAAGAAGAAAAACCCTTCCCCAAATCATACCACAGGCTAGAAATGAGCTTAGGTTCAGAGGAAAAAGGTTTGAATTTACTTTTTGCTACCAAAATTATACTGTTCATATAGCTTATGGATCCTGAAAAACTATCAAATATTTCCAAATAAATATCTCTAAAACTCAAATCTAGACATGATTCTCCTTCAGAGCAGCTAAGTTGTAAACATATTTTTGTGTAGGCATACTAATACCCTTGTCCTCTCATATCCTTGACTTCCAGGAATATACCAGTGTTGATCAAGAAGCAGTTCTTGTGCAACACACTTGTAACCCACACTAAGCCCTTAGAGTATATAAGGAGAAAGAGTCCCTGTCTTTAATGAGCTCGAATTCAAAGAGAAAATAAAATAGATAATGATAAAACAGAAATATCATAAATAAGAAAGGACTGTGAAGAAAGGGGTCAGTTCAGAAGTTGAGCTGATAAGTTAAATGATGGAGGTTTCAGGGAACTTTAAACTTCAAAACTAAATTTTGTGTTAAAAATACATATTTAGGGATCCTGGGTGGCTCAGTCATTAGATGTCTGCCTTTGGCTCAGGTCAAGATCCCAGGCTTCATCGGGCTCCCTGCTCAGCAAGGGGCCTGCTTCTCCCTCTACCACTCCCCCTGCTAGTGTTCCCTCTCTCACTCTCTCTCTGTCTGTCAAATAAATAAATAAATAAATCTTTTAAAAAATACATACTTTTTTAAAAAAAGATTTTATTTATTTATTTGACAGACAGAGATCTCAAGTAGGCAGAGAGGCAGGCAAAGAGAGAGGGGAAAGCAGGCTTCCCACTGAGCAGAGAGCCTGATGCAGGCTTGATCCCAGGACTCTGGGATCATGACCTGAACCAAAGACAGAAGCTTAACCCACTGAGCCACCCAGGTGCCCCCCAAAAACACATACTTATTTTTAACAAAGAAGTACATTCACATGCTTAGAAACTACAATGATACAAAAGGGCTTTTTTTTTTACCAAAAGTACCAGTCCCTGATCATATCCTTCTTACCCCATCTTATTGTCCAAAGAAAATAATTTCTAACTCATTTAGTCTTTCTGTTCTTAGTTCTTCTGGTGATTGCTACCAAATTTCTAAAATTATATACATATGTTTTTCCTCATTTTTTTTCTGGTTTTCTGAGTAAAATAAATAGATAAATAGACAGATAGATATAGATATACACATAGATATATAGTATTACAAACACTTATTGTAGAACAAAATTCTTAACTTTTAATTTTTTAACATCAACAAAATTTATTATACAATTTTTCATTAGCTATTCTTGTATAATTTTATATAGTCAATGTTAATTTCAATCTATCTACATATTTATACTTTCACAGCTTTTCATTTCTTCCTGTATCTCCAAACTATCTAATCATTTCCCAGGTAACACACTTTAGAATTTTCTTTGGGATTGATCCACTGGTGACAAATTTTCTGCTTTGTTCTTCTAAAAATGTCTTCATTTCACCTTACATGAAGTACCTGCTAGATTTGCAGTTATTTTCTTTCTGCACTATGAAAACGTTACTCCCTTTCATTATGGCATTCATTGTTTCTAGTGCAGGGAAGTAAGCTATCAGTTAAATTGTTGCATTTGAAGAAATATGTGTTCCCCTCAGTGCCGCAGTCCCTGGCTGCTTTTAATATTTTCCTTTCCACTGATCATGTACTAAATGTAGAAGTATTTTATTACCTGATTTGTGTTTGGAAATTGCACCACAATTTCCCGTCACTTATCCATTTTACAATATTCTCAACTATTATCTCTTCAAATATAGCTTCCTTTTCATTTTTGCTCCTTTCTCCTTTTCAAATATTTTCAGTATATCTTCTGCATCTTTTACTCTTTATGCATTTTCCAGCATTTGTCTCTTAGTGTTTCATTCTGGATATTTTCTTCTGACATATTTTCTGGCTCATTATGTCTGTAATCTGCTATTAATCCAATCCAGTGAGTTTATAGATGTATTTATTATGTTTTGAAATTCTAGAATTTGTATTGATTCTGTTACCATATTCTTTTATTTTTTTTTTAATTTTTTATTTTTTATAAACATATATTTTTATCCCCAGGGGTACAGGTCTGTGAATCACCAGGTTTACACACTTCACAGCACTCACCAAAGCACATACCCTCCCCAATGTCCATAATCCCACCCCTTTCTCCCAAACCCCCTCCCCCCAGCAACCCTCAGTTTGTTTTGTGAGATTAAGAGTCACTTATGGTTTGTCTTTTATTTTTAAAAAAGATTTGTTTGTTTTAGAGAGAGTGCAAGGTGGGGAGGGACAGAGGAAGAGGGAGAGAGAAAGTTTAATAGACTCTGTGCTGAGCAAGTATTATTCTCATGACCCTAAGATCGAGAGCCTGAGTTGATGACCTGAGCCAAAACCAAGAACTGACACTTAACTGACTGCACCACCCAGGTACCCTGTCCATATTTCTTTATACTTTCTCATTATTTGCCAAATTTCTTAATATTTTATTTACTTCCTCATAGTAAGCATTCTAATTTTAGAGGTTCTATCATATTGTCAATATCTGGAGTACTTTTGAATCTGTTTCTACTTTCTCTTGTTTCCATGTTGCTCTCCTTCATATTGTTCCCATATATCTGGATTTTTTTATAGTTTTCTAAAATTGAAAAGACAATTACCACAAATGTACTGCAGAAAATCATATTAACACACAGAAGAAAGAATTAAAATAATCCTAATGAATTATAAACTTGCAATTGGAATGTGCATATTAACATCAATCAAATGATCACACATAAGTAAGTGTGAGAGTCTTGAGGAAAAGAATCCCCAAAACGAAAAATATGTAAGATGGAAAATCAAGAAAATCTGAATCTACAGATCAAAAGATTGAACTGTGTTTAATGAAACTGTGATACAGAACAATGAACTTTCAAAAAATTCCTGGTAATTAAACTCTTAGAATAAAGAATAGTGCAGGCAGAGAAACAAGTTATGTGCAAGGCGGTAAGTACCAGAGAGTTTCAGATTTCTCCAGTGCAAAATGTGATAGTGTTTATATTTATATTTGAAGGTAAGGGAAAATAATAATTATAAACAAAAATGAGAGTTTTAAATTGAAAGGAATAAAAAATATAGAACCCATAAGTCCTTCTTTAAAAAACAAAAAACAGAAAACAAAACAAACCAAAAAAAAAAACAGCTACTCAACTATAAACCCAGCAACTAAGATATTAACTGTTATAAATGCCCCAAGAATGCTATTTATTGAACAAACTTAGTATCCTTACAAATTAAAATCGAGTAATAAACAAAGCTGCACAGTGGAACTTTGATCATAGCTGATAGAGAAACTATGAAAAGAAAGAAACTAATAGTAAACTATTGTGGTTATTATGTTGCATATTAGAAATGTAAATACTCTAAGCTGACAATGTAAAACTATAAGTAAAAATATTCAGCAGGTTGTGGCAAGGAATTGAGAGAAATCTTTTAAATATTAACCATTCATATTCCATATCAGTTCATACTCTATAAAATTAGAATAGGCTGATTTCAGATTCTTAATGATTTTCATATTACCTTTTCTGAATTTTTGAGGAGTTTTTTACAAAATATATCTCTGAAGTTTCGCAATTCCTTTATTATATTTAAATATATTTTTTCTGTTAATTCATGCAAAATTAAATATATTAATTTTAATATTAAAAACATAATGGGGGCACCTGACTGGCTCAGTCAGCAGAAAATGCTACTCTTGGTCTCAGGGTCGTGAGTTCAAGCCTCATGTTGGCTGTGAAGCTATTTAAGAAAAAATAAAATAATAAAATAAAATAAGTATATTAGAGTCTCAGTCTCTTAAAAATATCTACCTGTATACATAATTCTATCTGTACATATACACAGAGAGAGATTTTTGGAGTTATTTTTATAAAATATTAATACTAGTTATTTCTAAATACGAGGTTTTTCTGTGTATGTTGTTTTCAAATTTTCTACATTTCTTGAAGTTTTTATAATGAGCATGTGCCATTTCTGTAAAATGTATAGGTAGAATCCATAGTTTAAAAATTTTAACATTTAAAAAAAATTACATCTGGAAATCTATTTAACTTTTTTCCTCTTCTGTTTATTCAATGTATCTCCTCTCCCTCCACATCATTATCTGTATATGCCAATAAGAAATAAAATGGAAGAGTAAGAGATCTGAGAGTGGAGTGAAAAACAGAGCATGATTAACTTATAAAATTGACACATTTTTTTGAATAACTGATAGTCTTTCTTACTTGGGGTTAGTACCAGAAATTTTGATTCTCAAAGTATTATGTTCTTCCCTGTATAGGTTGAACAAAAAACCTGGATATTAGTAACAAGTACCAGAAACACCTAAATGTCTAATTTTTTAAAAGCATATAGTATCAGTCTTATAGTATTATGATGGTACTAGGGACACTTAGGGTTTCTGGTGAAAGATTGTTTCTGAGGATTAATTTTACCTGGGAGAAGAGAGAGGATTATTTCTCTCTAAAGCAATGACTTTGTTCCCAAACTTGCTCCTACTTTGCAATCACCTGAGGCCGGGGTCGGGGGTTGGGGAGGGGGTTAGAGAATGTTGAAGTCTGGATGCCTGGATGGCTCAGTTGATTAAGCATATGACTCTTGATTTTGGCTCAGGTAAAATCAAAAATTTGATTTTATTCTTGATTTTGATCACAGGGTCTTGAGATCAAGCTCCAAGTTGGTCTCCCCACTCAGTGGGGCGTCTGCTTCAGATTCTCTCTCTCCCACTGCTTCTGCCCACCCCCTGCTCACATGCTCTCTCTCTCTCTCTCTCTCTCTAAGATAAATAAATCTTTAAAGAACACTGAAGACTAAGCACCAGTTTTAGTGATTCCTCTATAACTGGCCTTGCACATTAGGACTTTTATCAGCTCTAGGGTGATTCTAATGTACAGCCAAGATTGAGAATCAATGTCCAAGATAAGGCAGATGTTAAGTGGCATGCCTTAGGGCCAACTGTATCTGAAAAGCAAGTTAAAGCTTGATCACTTTCTTTTCTTTTTTTTTTAAGATTGTATTTATTTATTTGACAAAGAGAGCGAATTCAAGTAGGCAGAGAGGCAGGCGGGGGGGGGGGGGGTTGCAGGGAAGCAGGCTCCCCACTAAGTAAAGAGCCCAATGCGGGGCTCGACCCCAGGACCCTGAGATCATGATCTGAGCTGAAGGCAGAGGCTTAACACACTGAGCCACCCAGACCCTTGACCACTTTCTTGACTCAACGTAGGCTCCATGAACGTAGGCAGAAGGAATTTGTTTTTAGAAGTCCAATGCGCTAGTGGGTAGGAGAAGAATTAATGAAACAAGATGGGATTGGGAGGGAGACAAACCATAAGTGACTCTTAATCTCACAAAACAAACTGAGGGTTGCTGGGGGGAGGGGGTTTGGGAGAAGGGGGTGGGATTATGGACATTGGGGAGGGTATGTGCTTTGGTGAGTGCTGTGAAGTGTGTAAACCTGGTAATTCACAGACCTGTACCCCTGGGGATAAAAATATATGTTTATAAAAAATAAAAAATTATAAAAAAATTAAAAAATTTAAAAAAAAACGTCAGCCAGTCTTCAAGGCAACAACTTGTGTTAGCCAAATAATTACCTAATTGAGAAAAGCCACAAAACTGATGGAACTTGGTAGCAATCCAGCTCCACTGGAAATTACGGATAATAATAATCTGAGAAGTACAGTTACACTTTCTTGTTAAAAATTCATTAAGAAACACAAAAGTAATGAATAAAAACAACTTTGGGTTCCAGACTGGTTGGCAGTCCAAGATCAGCTGTCACAAATCCTTTATCATCTATCATTTTTAGATATCTGAGAGATGGGGTGTCATCCCCAGAATTTCTTTTCTTTAGTTAAGTACCTACCAAAACTGTCAATAAACATTTCCTGATCCACACTCTATAAAAGGATTTTTCATCTAAGAATGTGATTATGATCGGGGCGCTTGGGTGGCTCAGTGGGTTAAGCGTCTGCCTTGGGCTTAGGTCATGATCCCAGCTTCCTCGGATCGAGTCCCACATTGAACTGCTTCTCCCTCTCCTTCTGGCCCTTTCCCTTGCTCACATTTTCTCTTCTCACTCTCAAATGAATAAATAAAAGAAAATATTTTTTAAAAAGACTGTAATGATGGCCATGAAAAGTTATCATTATAGTACTTTTCAAAGAAAGGAGACCAGATATGTGATGTGAAGGGAAGCTTGGAAACAGAAAATCTGAGGAAGTTACAAAAACAATCTAATCACGAATTTAGAAGTTCCTCATATGATCACCATTCCATGTCACTTGATAATTTTTAAAACATCAGTGCCATCCTGTATAATGAACAATGTGTAAAACTTCAATTTTAATGTATTAATAATTTCATCAATTGTACCTGCCCTTCAAGGTGATAAAGAAATTTCCTAGACAGAGCTGACACTAAATTAGTGTGTACTGCTCTCACTGCACCATTAATTTCCTCATGGCATTTGCTCTGAAGCATTGTTTCCTGCATCACACCAGGTAAACATCTTCATTTACCACAGCACCAGTGGTATCCAGGTGAACCAGCAGTCTGTGGGGGATGGGGGTAAGAAACTGCTTTGGATCTGTAGTGGGCTAAATGGTGGCACCCCAAAATCCATACCCTAAACCCCAGAACCTGCGAGAATTACCTTCTGTTGCAAAAGAATGAATGTTACTATTGATGGCAAATGATGCAATTAAGCATGTTAGGAGGAGGAGCTTATCCTGGATCAGCAGGGTGGGCCCTAACTGTCATCCCACCGATCTGTAGGCAGAGAGTTTTGAGACAGAAGACATGAAGGTAATGCAACCACAGAGGCAGAGATGAGAATGCTATGGCCCCAGGCCAAAGAACACCTGGAACCACCGGAAGCTGGAAGAGGCAAGCAACAGATTGTCCCCTAGAGCCTTTAGAGGGAGGATGACCCTGCAAACAACTTGATGACAGACTCCTGTCAGAGCAGCTACAGGAAATAAATAGGGCAGCATCTGGTGACCTATATAGGTTAGCAACCTCACCATGGCTGACTCTCAGCTACCAGTCTACAGTCACTGACTAGAGCTGGAGAGAGAGGGACACAGTTGATAGTTTGGAGTTGGCACAAGCCCATTTCCAGCACCCCATTGACTCTAAACATAGGTTCATCTTTTCAATCTCCTTCTAATTTCTTAGTTGGCTTTCATTTTCATGTCTTTCTGCCACAGACAATGAAATGAGGTCTCCTGCGCTTGCTTTCATGTTGAAGTCACTCAGAAAAACACGACGAAAATGACAAAAAGTTCACTCAAGTTAGCACACAAGAGGGAAGCCAGCGTTCTCATAAACTTATACTAATGTATTCCATTGATAAACTTAAATGTGATTATAACACAAAAAGTATAAGCTACAAACTCATATTCTTTAAAATTCAGACTCCATTTAGTAACTTGTGACCATCAGCAAATCGCTGAGTTTATTTTCTCCCCTGTATGCAAAGGTCTTCTCACTTAATGTACATGTTCGACAAAAACTAGTGAGAGTCCTTGTACTATCATCTATATCATTGGTGAGGCTAGTTAAGAGTAATAATAACAATAACGATAAGTGATAATGGTAAAAAAAAAAAAACAGTCATAGTAGTTGTGTTAAAGTTGGGATACTTAATTTTATTCATTTGCTGGGATAAAGAGGAACAGTCACATCGAGAGCAAAGACCAGTTACCAGGGGGCTATAGAAAAGCAATTGCCCTGTGCAGGGGATGCAGATTTTGGAAGGAAGAGACAGAGAGGTGAAAGAAAAGACAGTGTGGCAATCAAAGTCCCAAAGAGGAAGAGGAGAGAGATTTTAGGACTTACCTAAGGGGACTTTGTGGAATGAAATGTGTTAAAAAGAACGAGGAGAGACTGAGCTGTGAGATTTGGGCAAAGTCTACAAGAGAAAGTGCAGAGAGCAGTACCCACTGGCATTAAATGTTTGGGAGATGAGCCAACAGGTAGAAATAGATTTCAAGACAGCCAAGAATTATTTGGGTTACATAACTGCTCCTTTTATTATTATCTAGGCCGACAGAAAGTCTTAACCAATTATTTGGGGGACCTTATCAATGAAAACAACTAGTCTTTTTCACTCCACAAAAGAGCCATTAGCTAAATTCCTTGAATAGCTTCTCAGTCTAGACCCTTTTTCAAGATGTAATAAAAGGAGGATGAAGATACATGTTTCCTAAATCTCTTCAATTTTCATAATCCCCAAATTTGGGTGTGCTCAGTTTCCTTGCCCAAGGACTACAAAGAAAATAAAGCTGCCTATTCATATTTAATCTGGCTTGGCTGTTTGAAGCCGCTACTTTTCCCTGGGCCAGAAGGCAAGCAGGTGGAAGCAGTATTCTCAGAGCAGTAAATATTGCTGGTGGATAATGGATGGCCTCTGCTGTAATTGAGCATGCCTCTCAGTGCTCATTCTGATATGGAATTTCCTCGCCAAGGTGTAGCATGCCAATCAAATAATGTAAATTTAACATCAGAGTTGCAGAAATAAAATAGGGAATGCAATAAATCTAATATTTGTCCTCACCTCCTACCTTTAGGTCTCCTGTACAGGAAATTTCCTCAGATATGGCTCTACAGGCTGATGCCAAAAGTCAGATTTAATTAAGACCATGATCAGACTTTTCTCTGCCAAAGTATGGGGATAGGAAACAACAGCTGGCATCTTTTTTTTGGTGCGTAATTCTCATGTAGTACTCACTGTCGCTCTAAGATCCATTCCCAAATTCTGTCGTTAATATTACCAGGTAAAGATTTTTAAATAGGATTTACCATCAAAATCAAGTGAACATCTTAGAAATAGAGATTTGCATGCTCACCCCAGATCAAATAACCCAATCTCAGGGAATAGTTTTTAAAGGTTTCCCAGGTGATTCTGATCCTTACACAGACTTGGGAACCATTGCTATGGCCCGTTAACTCAGGTACCTTGGAAATTCTCACGGCAACGTTCCCTCCTGGGGTACTTTCCAAGGGGCCACTCCAGTATAATGGAGGATTGTAGAGAAGTTTCAGCTCTTCTTTAAATGGAACTTAAGTTCTCCAAATATACTCTTCTTCATTCTCCTTTTTCCTGTCCATATCGTCTATGTTTAGGGCTGACTTTGTTATAACAATCTTACAACTGCCTTAAACAGATTGGAGGAAGGAGGAGGAGGGAAGAAAGAAAACATACAACCACAAGAAGTATCAAAAAAAAAAAAAAAAAAGAAGAAGAAGAAGAAGAAAAGAAAAAGAAAAAGAAAAATATAAACTATTTTGTGGCTCATACACGTAACAAATTTATTCTGTTTAATCCTCACAACACTCAAGAAGAGGTCTACTATCATCAACCTGATTTTAGCTGTGGGGTGAGAAATATTTAGTACATGACAGGTGATGTAGTTATTTGAGTTGTAAAACTAAGGAAGGAACCCAGGCAGTCTGAACTCAGCAACCAGTTGGTGAATTCTTAACCAGCCAGCAATAGCACCACCACCCAGGGCAGAGTGGTCAAAGTCAGGTGAATGTTTGCTGTAATCCAGAGGAACAAAAAGAGACTGTGTGGTGTTTTCCCACTCAACTGGACAGAAAGGCTGAGAACAAGGCACCTTCAAGAATCATGGGAAGGGAGGCACCTGGGTGGCTCAGTCAGCTAAGTGTCAGCCTTCAGCTCAGGTCCTGATCCCAGGGTCCTGGGATGGAGCCCCACATCAGGCTCTCTGCTTAGTGGAGGAGTCTGCTTCTCTCTCTTCCTCTGTCTTTCCCCCTCTGCTTGTGTGCTTACTCTCTCAAATAAATAAATAAAATCTTAAAAAAAAAAAAAAGAAAGAAAGAAAGAAAGAAAAGGAATCATGGGAAGGGTATATGAGATGGAATATTAGGCCCCTAATTAGGCCCCTCTTCCAAATCTCAGGTCTGGAAAGTAGGGCACAGCTTTGCTCCCATTAGTCAAAAGACCTTTATTTAAACAACCACAAGAACAAACACTGCTATTGTGGAACCACTGCAGGTAACCTTCTAAGACTAATGTACAGCAGGACACACCAGGGGGCTCTGTTTCCAGAGAATCACCACAGGTGGGTGGAGCTGAGGAGCCATGAGTACCCGTCAACAGTCACACGTGGTACTTCAGAGTCCTGTCTATGGAGACACTGTGTGCCCATGTGGACCACCCAGGGCTTCTTCTCTCAGAAGCCCTCTCACAGCTGAACGGACAGTAAATAACATAATGATTCATTAAAAGCAGACACATGAGGAAGATACTCAAAACAATTCTTAGGCACAGTAGGGGCAGTGGATTTGTCTAGGAAAGGGGTGATATTTGAAAACATATGTCAGACCAGTCCCAATTTTAGGAGTAGGTAAAAATTTCAAATGACCAAAGGACTTGTTAAAATATGAATCTGAAAATGTGATGGTTGTTAAATCAAAAGGCACTAAACCATTGACTCTTGAACAAAGTGGGTTTAAAGTGCATGGGTCCACAAATGAGCAGATTTTTTAAATAAATACTGTACAGTACTATAAATGTATATTCTCTTTCTGATTACCTTTCTTTTCTTTATATTTATTTTTATTATTTTTTTAAACATATAATGTATTATTAGCCCCAGGAGTACAGGTTTGTGAATCGCCAGGTTTACACACTTCACAGCATTCACCATAGCACATACCCTCCCCAATGTCCATAGCCCCACCACCCTATCCCTACCCCTCTACCCCGGGCAACCCTCAGTTTGTTAAGAGTCGCTTATGGTTTGTCTCCCTCCCAATCCCATCTTGTTTCATATATTCTTTTCCTACCCCCCCAACCCCCCATGTTGCATCTCCACTTCCTCATATCTGATGACCTTTCTTAATAACATTTTCTTTTCTGCAGTTTATTGTTAGAATACAGTATATAATGCATATACAAAATATATGTTAGCTAACTGCTTATGTTATTAATAAGGCTTCTGATCAAGAGTAGGCTCTTAGTAGTTAAGTCTTGGGGGAGTCAAAGTTAAAAATTTTATTTATTTGAGAGAAAGCAAAGGAGAAAACGCAAGCACAGGGAGTGGCAAGCTGAAGGAGAGGGAGAAGCAGGCCTCTCACTCATCAGAGAGCCCAACTATAATGATACAGGGCTCCATCCCAAGAGCCTGAGATCAGGACCTGAGCCAAAGGCAGACGCCCAACTGACTGAGCCCCCAAGTGCTCCAGAGGGAGTCAGTAATATATACATGGATTTTTCAATTGTGCAGGAGTCAGCACCCTGCACTTTTCAAGGGCCAACTGCTTTTTTTACACGCCTTTTATGTGCTGTAACTCATTCTCTCTTTTTTTTTTTTTTTAGATTTTATTTATTTATTTGACAGACAGAGATCACAAGTAGGCAGAGAGGCAGGCAGAGAGAGAGGAGGAAGCGGACTCCCCGCTGAGCAGAGAGCCCTATGTGGGGCTCGATCCCAGGACCCTGGGATCATGACCTGAGCCGAAGGCAGAGGCTTTAACCCACTGAGCCACCCAGGTGCCCCTAACTCATTCTCCTTAATGTTCAAACACTATTGTTAAAACATATCCTAATTTCTGTAGCCCTTGTGCCAGAAATACTCATGACACAAGACACATGAATTATTTGTGGACATCACAATTCTCTTTATTACTACTTCTACTTCTGAATGCAGGAAAATCCCCCCATTAGACTTCCCAGGATTCCTTCCCCATTCCTTAGAATGCAAAATACAATGTAGCAGAGACATGTTTTATTGGAAATGAAGGGAAGGGAAGGGAAATGGAGGGGAGGGATAAACCTTCTGTAATATTTCCTTAATGAATCACAACATATGAAATTGTGGACGGATACAATCATGAACGTGACAGATGCAAAATACTATTTTTTGCTATTTTTTATGGCCCTATTCTAGTCCACAAGGAACCATGTTCCAAGGTCTCAATCAACAAGAAAAAAGCTCCTCTTACTGACATAGTCTTCCATAATCACTTTAATACATAATTATACTAAAAGTGTCCCATTTCTATCAGCTATGAGGAAGAGAAGACCAAAAAGGGAAAGGGGATAAATTATTTCATCTTTCCACACAAGCCAGAAAAGAAGAAGCAACACTAAGTTCCACCACTTTCTACAGCCCCTTTGTGCCCTTCAATCAGTAGTTCTAAATTCCCTTGATGAGAAATTCCCTTTAGATCTCACTCCTCTGGACCCAAGTTCCTCTCCACCAAAAAATTTGCTGCACAGCCCTCTGCTGAAAGAGCAGCTCACCACTCAGCTGGGCAGAGTTGGGGTCTAGCTGTTAGTCAGTGATGAGAGGACTGGGAATCTCTCTTCTCTCCATTCATTCAGTAATAAACTCTGACCTTTTGGATAGCCATAACATGTTCAGACATGCAACCCTCTTTAGGACAACTTAGTTGTGTAAGGTTGAGCTGCACTTAAGCAGCTCCCTTAAGTTGGGGGTCTTCTTGACTCCTTGATCAAGTTCTCCCTTATGATTGCTCTTTTTTCCCCAAGGAAATGAAAATGGGTTGTAGAATCATGGCCCAAGTTGTATTCCAGCTCAACGAGAAAATCTCTAATCTTCAGATGTTGGCTGGCAGCCCACTGATTCTCTAGTTTACACTAATTCATTACAAGATGGGAATAGCTAAATAGCTTAAGGCTTTCTGACACCATATCCAGATCAAATGTGGCTGCTGAGAAGGAGGGCTATGTTGGAAGAAGGAAGCTATCTTCAAACCCTAAAAATTAGACTCTAGAACCTTTGTTTTACTTGAATGAAATCAAATTAACAATGGATTTCAGCAGGAACTCAGATGTCGCTTCTTTCCTGTAAGGAACAATAAATAGTTCATTATTTTAACCAAAAATATTCTCTATAATAATCAAATTATTTCTTAAAACAAAATACTAATAAGAAGAATGTGGAGTAGTCCCTCAAACTCCTGTATTTCCAAAGGTTTATGCTCTATCATTTCCTGGAAAATAGTCCATTCTCTCTAAGTTGTACTTCCTCTCTTTGTTTCTGTATCCTTGAAGAAAGATAAGTTTGAGTGCAATTAATCACAAGAAATTACCAGGCCTCCAATTTTGTTATAAATTCTGCCTTACCAGAATCTCTGTCCTGGAAAACTCTGATAAAATTTTGAATGTATGCATCAAAGTTGTTTGTATTCTGGCCACCTCCACACTAGAATGTTTTCTAATAAATTAAAACATAGAATTTAAGATTTAGTGCTTACTTTTTTTTTTTTTTTTTTGGAAAGCTGTTAAAACAAAGCAACCTAAGCTTGAGATTAACCTTAGCAAAATTTGTTATCATGAAGCCTCTTCCCCAGGATCTTCCCACCCTGGCCAAATACTTGTGAGTGTAAGTTCAAAGTAGTTTAATTAAATTGTTTGACCCTTATTTGCTTGTAAAGACAAAAGTATCTTTTTTTTTTTTTCAGTTTTAAATAGTCCTTCTTTCTCACTTCAATGCTTTTGAGTATATGGCTTAACAGAAACACTTTTCAATTCCATTTTCTCATCAATTTTTCTGCTGTTTTCAGGCTATTACTTTGTTGGTTCTACCAAGAGCCTCTTTGTTAGTAGAAGATGCACCAAGGGTCAGTTACAAAAGCTTTACTGATGAGGGCCAACCAGTTCACTGGACCTTGTCTACTGGCATGCTATGTAGACATTTCTCGAAATCTGATTCATCTTTGACATTTTTCTGATTTTCTGAATGGTTCATGGCACCCCATTTTCTCATGCAGGTTTTTTTTTCCCCTTACGTATTTGCAGAACTGGACAAACTACCCCCATTCAAGCCTGGGAAGCAGAAATGGACTTTTGCAACACAAAAAAATCAACATTGTAACGTTGATAACAATATGACATGAGAGAACATCCATTTAACAGTATTTTCTTAGATCCATGACTTGGCCGTGAGCGTGCAATAACCTAAAATCCATAAAAATCATCTACATTAGCTTCACCCCCCAAAACCAACCCTAAGTTGTTTTATATAAAAAATATTAAATAGACCTCCTCAAAGTACCCTTACCTGCTCAAAAAGTGAATTCCATAAGCAAGAACACAGGGATCTTAATTGTGGATTTGCTTCTATGTCAGACTGTCAAAAGCTTCCTCGTTGTAGTCAATTTTTATGAATTGCTATTCCATAACAAGAAATTTTTTGAAAAGAAGAGATCACTTTCTTTCATTATGAAATACTCCAAACTTGCAGAAAATAGTGTGCACCTATGCACTCACACCATATACTTTTAAAATATTACATTAATCATATTAACATTTAAAGACATATACCTTCAATCGGGGCATCTGGGTGGCTCAGTGGGTTAAGCCTCTGCCTTCAGCTCGGGTCATGATCTCGGGATCCTGGAATGGAGCCCCGCATCAGGCTCTCTGCTCAGCAAGGAGCCTGCTTCCCCCTCTCTCTGCCTGCCTCTCTGCTTACTTGTGATCTCTGTGTGTGTGTGTGTGTCAAAAATAAAACCTTTAAAAAAAATAAAATAAAGATATATACCTTCAATTTTTATTACAAATCCTTCAAAAGTACTCAAAATATCACAAATGTGGTAATCGTTAATTTAATCTCTGTGCCTTATTTCCATCCTCTTTCTAGGAATAGGTACTAGTTTAAAGTCAGTGTCTGCTTCCCTTGATGTTTAGATTTTGCCATATACATGCACACTTATCACAATAATATTCTATATGTTTTTATGTCTTGTACATGTCTGGACCTCCACAATATCTGACATAGAGAAACATCTGAAAATTCTTTAGTCAAATTAAGTTCATTACCTAAATAAATAAAAGGGAAAAAAAATCTCCCTACTTTCAAAAGGTCAAGCTGAAATTTTAATAGCCTAAGAATAAAATGTTAAACAACTCAAGAAAATTACTTCCTAACCGTCTTGCTTAGATGATAAATCCCATATTCCTCTAAATTATTAAAAAAATAATTCTGTACTGGTTTTATTCAGAGCTTATTTTTTTAAAAAAATAAACTCATTTCTTTCCAATTCTGCTATCACACTCAGTATAATTCTGACTTTGTCTACTTCAATAAATTCTGTCTGCTTGCATATAAAGTATAATTTACATCTCTATTTTTACAAATATCTCTTCATATAAATCTGCTTCATAAACAAAAATCAGATATGTTTGGCAACTAATGACACCTGATGGCAAAACTTCCCCAAATGAGTTCCACATTAATATTAATACTTCCTCAAATCAGAATGTAAGCTCAATGAAAAAAAATGTACATTCTATTTATCATTGCTCTTCTCTAAAGCCACATTATCCATCAGTGTTAAAAAGTGACAATTACCACTCAATTGTCCCCTAGGATCAGTAACTTTACCTAATAAACCTAGCCAATGAATGCACAATAAATAATCCATAACATGAAAAAAGAGAAGTGTGTTGCCCTAATTGACTTAGCACAGCCTTGTCTGACACAGTGATGATTTACAGTTCTGCCATTATCATATCTTTTAGAGAAACTGCAATAAAAATTTCAAAAACCTTTTGCATATTGCACCATGGTAAAAACCAGTTCACACAGTAAATGTTGACTCATCCTCTGGAGCTTTCATGTGTAGTCTGTGCCACTCCAGCCACCAACTTCTCCTTCTACTGCTTTTAGTTACTTTGCCTTCTTTCTCTCTGACTTGCATTACAGATTTCATTATGTATTAAATACTGAAAAATTTTGATCTGCAACGCCCCCCAGATTCAGCACTCCCCAGCCATCATTGCCCTGATACAAGGTTTCCTCATTCATAACATATTCTGAAAGCAATTTCTTAACAACACTTCTTACCTCCAATCTTTATGCAGTAAACCTTGCTTCACATGGCTCTGTTATTGGTTTAATTTTGCCTGAAGAATTTATAGTATCTAACTTTGTGTATCGTCAAAGTCTATTAATAAGTCTTGAGTATTATTATCTTTTCATATATCATATTCCCAAGTTATTCGAAACTCTGCTACAGTGGGGGTAATTGGTCATTCAGTAAAATCTCAGAAGATGCAGTCACTAAGGGGACATATGACAGGGACACCCATGAAAGACCTTGGAACTCAAGGACCTCTGCCCAGATGGACATCTAGGTTTCCATCTGGATATCATCATGAAAACCGCTCTATTACCGAAGAAAGGAGGTCAGAACAGGTGCTCAACTTTTCCCTGCACAGATACTTGAGACTTTCAAGAGAAGAAAAAGTAAAGGGCTGCAGCTCTTTTTATAAGTAGATAGATGGATTCTTAGGTGTCTCTATTTGGATTCCTCTGGAAACAAGCCTAAGGCAAGACATGGCTGCAGGTATTTACTCGAGAAAGAATCAGAGGAGATAGGGCTGAGGTGGGGTGGGGAGGGTGACACAGGAAGGGAGGTCGAGCTAGGACAAGGGTGATTTAACGAGGTACTTCTGTGGGCAGTGAGGCTGTTTCCACAAGTCCTCAGAGAAACAAATTGATGCTTCCAATATTTTCCATCTGAGGAAAGGAGTCTGGGGTATTTGTCTGTTGGCTTCTACTCCCCATCAGCCAAGGATTGCCCTGAGGACTTCAACTCCCCCTGAGCGTCCTGCCCCACTTGCCTGCAAGAGCTAATCCATTTCTCTTAGCTTGGAGAAAGCTTAGAGGGAGAGAAACAGGGCATTTTATCTAATTTGTTATAATATTGAACATGTTGTAATATACTCATACCCCACATGAAATGTAACTTTGTTCCTTAAAATGAGAAAAGATTTTTGTACTTTTGCTTTTGAAATTCCTATCAATTTTGACATTGCAATTTTTGTTTCATATTTTTAAATGATTTTTTCTCTTTTTAAGTCTTAAATATTTTCTAAGGTTTTAAACATTTTAGCCAAATGGATGAAACAACCCTACCACCCCCTCAGAGACTGTTCAGTAGGTACAAGAAGATACAATGACTGTACATTCTACCTTTTTTTAATTATTATTATTTGACAGAGAGAGAGTGAGCACAAGTAGAGGGAGCAGCAGGCAGAGGGAGAAGCAGGCTCCCACTGATGGGGAGGCCCAATGGGAGCCTCGATACCAGGACCCTTGGATCATGACCTGAACCCAAGGCAGTTGCTTAACCATTGAGCCACTGAGGCACCCTACCCTACCCTTTAAATAGTTACAGATAAATACTGAGAATTCCAATTTTCTGAAATTAATAGTACAAGCTCTAACACCAGGCAGCAAGCATTCTCAGTGCAAACAGACACGGAACTAGAACAGCACAGGGCAAGGATGAAAAATAATCAGAAAAACAGAATACTAAAAGCAGAATAGAACAGAGGGCAGACCAGGAGAGATTCCTATCAATTTTTCTGGTAAAGATTCAACAATTCCTTGTAAAATGAAATTTTAATGAATGTCAGAGCCATAGAAGATTGATGCAGTCATCACCATCCATTTACCGCTTTCATTAACTGTTCAAAATTCTGATTCCAACATGTACGTTCGTGTTTTCCAGTTAATCTTTGGGTTTTCTTGATAAAATCCAAATCAGGAGCCTTCCCAAGCATTGATAAAGAAAACTGACAGTTTTAAAGGTGTATTTCCCAAAGTGAATGAGCAAGGCAAGCTGCCTTCTACAAAATACTACCTTAGCAAGGCTTTTCTTTTTTTCTTTTTTTTTAAAATTTTCTTTTATTTTTTCAGGGTTCCAAGATTAATTGTTTATGCACCACACCCATTGCTCCATGCAATATATGCCCTCCTTAATACCCAGCACCAGGCTCACCCACCCCCCACCCCCTTTCCCTCCAAAACCCTCGGTTTGTTTCTCAGAGTTCACAGTCTTTCACGGTCTCCCCCACCAATTCCCGCAACTCACTTCTCCTCTCCATCTCCCATTGTCCTCCATATTATTCCTTATACTCCACAAGTAAATGAAACCATATGATAATTGACTCTCTCTGCTTGACTTATTTCACTCAGCATAATCTCCTCCAGTCCCATCCATGTTGATACAAAAGTTGGGTATTCATCCTTTCTGGTGTAGGCATAATATTCCATTCTATATATAGACCATATCTTCTTTATCCATTCATCTGTTGAGGAGCATCTTGGCTCTTTCCACAGTTTGGCAATTGTGGGCATTGCTGCTATGAACTTTGGGGTACATATGACCCTTCTTTTCACTATATATGTATCTTTGGGGTAAATACCCAGTAGGGCAATGGCAGGGTCATAGAATAGTTCTATTTTTAATTTCTTAAGGAATCTCCACACTGTTTTTCAACATGACTCCACCAACTTGCATTCCTACCAATAGTGTAAGAGGGTCTCCCTTTCTCCACATCTTCTCCAACACTTGTTGTTTCTTGTCTTGTTAATCTTGGCCATTCTATCTGATGTAAGGTGATATTTCAAGGTGGTTTTGATTTAAATCTCCCTGATGACTAATGATGATGAATATTTTTCATGTGTCTGTTAGCCATTTGTATGTCTTCTTTGAAGAAGTGTCTGTTCATGTCTTCTGCCCATATTTTGATGTGATTATCTGTTTTTTGAGTGTTGATTTTGAGGAATTCTTTATAGATCTTGGATATCAGTTCTTTGTCTATAGTATCATTTGCGAATATCTTCTCCCATTCCGTGGGTTGTCTGTTTGTTTTGTTGACTGTTTCCTTTGCTGTGCAGAAGATTTTATCTTGATGAAGTCCCAAAAGTTCATGTTCACTTTTGTTTCCTTTGCCTTTGGAAACACGTCTTGAAAGAAGTTGCTGTGGCCGATGTCGAAGAGGTTACTGCCTGTGTTCTCTGCTGGGTTTTTGATAGACTCCTTCCTCACATTGAAGTCTTTTATTAGCAAGGTTTTTCTTATCTGCTTTTATCACTTAATATACTCAGAGTGAAGACCTTGTACTAACTCTCTTTCCTCCAACCTCCAGTTCACAGGCATCCCCCAACAGTGACTCAGACTCTCCACTATCACCAGCAGAGCTTGAAAGAAGCATTCAACCCCTGAAGTCAACCCATCAGTCCCCAGTAGCACACAAAATAGGACCTTATGACACAGAGCTGCCCATGTGAAAGGAACTCAGTTGCAAAGACATGTCCATGACTCAGAAATCTGCCCTTGAGTTTTTTTAAATTTCTTTTCAGCGTACAGTATTCATTGTTTTTGCACCACACCCCATGCTCCATGTAATACGTGCCCTCCCTAATACCCACCACCTGGTTCCCCCAACCTCCCACCCCCAACCCCTTCAAGACCCTCAAGTTGTTTTTCAGAGTCCATAGTCTCTCATGGTTCACCTCCCCTTCCAATTTCCTTCAACTTTCCTCTCCTCTCCATCTCCTTACGTACTCCATGTTATTTGTTATGCTCCACAAATAAGTGAAACTATATGATAATTGACTCTCTCTGCTTGACTTATTTCACTGAGCATAATCTCTTTTAGTCCCGTCTATGTTGATACAAAAATTGGGTATTCATCCTTTCTGATAGAGGCATAATACTCGATAGTGTATATGGACCACATCTTCCTTATCCATTCATTGAAGGGCATCTTGGTTCTTTTCACAGTTTGGCGACCGTGGCCATTGCTGCTATAAACATTGGGGTACAGATGGCCCTTCTTTTCACTACATCTGTATCTTTGGGGTAAATACCCAGTAGTGCAATTGCAGGGTTATAGGGAAGCTCTATTTTTAATTTCTTGAGGAATCTCCACACTGTTCTCCAAAGAGGCTGCACCAACTTGCATTCCCACCAACAGTGTAAGAGGGTTCCCTTTTCTCCACATCCTCCCCCACACATGTTGTTTCCTGTCTTGCTAATTTTGGCCATTCTAACTGGTGTAAAGTGGTATCTCAATGTGGTTTTAATTTGAATCTCCCTGTTGGCTAGTGATGGTGAACATTTTTTCATGTGTCTGATAGCCATTTGTATGTCTTCATTGGAGAAGTGTCTGTTTCTTAACTTCTGCCCATTTTTTGATATGATTATCTGTTTTGTGTGTGTTGAGTTTGGGGAGTTCTTTATAGATCCTGGATATCAACCTTTTGTCTGTACTGTCATTTGCAAATATCTTCTTCCATTCCGTGGGTTGCCTCTTTGTTTTATTGACAGTTTCCTTTGCTCTGCAGAAGCTTTTGATCTTGATGAAGTCCCAAAAGTTCATTTTTGCTTTTGTTTCCTTTGTTTTTGGAGACATATCTTGAACAGAGTAGAGAGCCCAGATATGGACCTTCAACTCTATGGTCAAATAATCTTCGACAAAACAGGAAAAAAATACAGTGGAAAAAAGACAGTGTCTTCAATAAATGGTGCTGGGAAAACTGGACAGCTATATGTAGAAGAATGAAACTTGACCATTCTCTTACACCATACACAAAGATAAACTAGAAAAGAATAAAAGGCCTCAACGTAAGAGGAATCCATCAGAATCCTAGAGGAGAACATAGGCAATAACCTCTTTTATATCAGCCACAGCAAATTCTTTCAAGATATGCCCTTGAGATTTTGATTAAAGCTCGTTTTTGAAACCACTTTCTATTTCATCTGTCTTGAACCCTTAACCATTACAGAGTGAGCCTTTTATCTAAAACAAAAGTCTCTTAGAGCAGATAATCATTTTTAAACATCACTATACATGCAAACTTTAAAGATACATAAGTACATTTGTTCACCAACCTGTTGACATTAGGCCAGGTTTCTTCTTGTTTTCACACCAGTAACACCTAGTTCACCATGTGAAGCTCCGTTTTCCTAAAATAGTATTGAGAACTTAAAAGATGGAGGTGAAGAAATCTTCAAATCCCTTTTTATTATTATTTTGCTCCCACATCTGTTGCAGCTCGCCCACAGATATCTTTTTGACAGCAGCTGAGGACCAAGAGACATCAGAATCCTAAAATTTTGCCCAGGCCCTGTTTTCTTTTATTTCTGCCAGTTCAATACCATCTACTTTCTCCAAATCCAGTTTAAAACTCACTTCCTCAAGTGTTTCCATAGATCTGTCCCTTATCATTTCCTCCTTGCTCCCTTTTGCTCTGAATTTCACTGGCCTGTTGTTTTCTCTATGTTCTTATTGTATGCATGTATGTTTTCTTTTCTACACATCAAGTTCTGCAGGATAGCAAGGAACATATACATCAGGGAAGCAATTTTCAAGCAGCTGGTCATGATACCCATTGTGAGGGATGATACCAATTTCATGGAGCCAACCAAACTGTTTTAAATGAAATTAAATAAAATAGAAAAAATCAGAGTACAAAACTGGTAGTAAGTATATGAGTTATTTCATGGAAATTTTTATTTTTTATTTTTTAATTTTTTTGTATTGAGATTTAATTGACATAGAACATTATATTAGTTTCAAATGTATGACATGATTCAATGTGTATATCGCAAAGTTATCACTACAGTAAGTTTAGTTAATATCCATCACCATATGTAGTTACACATTTTTGTTTCTTGTGATGAGAACTTTTAAGATCTATTCTCTTAGAGACCTTTAAATATGCAATACAGTATTATTAACTACAGTCTTTTATAAAATTTTTATATGTGTATGCATGGTTGTATGGACTTGGTCATAACATACAAAGTAATTTCTTCCTGCAAATTACAGTAAGAAAAGTTTAAAAGCCATTCATGTAAGCCAGTGATGCTCCAATAATTATTAGCTAGGAAATGCCTGTTGGTAGCCTTAAAGAAAAATCATTGCTCATATAGAAATTTAGTCCCTTCATCAGCACTATTTATAAAATATTAATATATCCAAAAATATTTGTCAATACTTATTTGTGTTAATCACTGCGGATACAATAGAGAAAGATAGTTTCTTTCTTAAAAGCGTCTACAGAGTAGTGGAGAAAACAGGTAAGGCAGAAATTTTAGTTCAGTATAATAGGACATAAAACCAGAAACCATGAGAGCCAAAGAAAGTGTTTCTAACTGCTTTCCAGGAACTGGTTTTTAACTGCCCTAAATCTTTAGAAAAACCTGACCTGTAAAAGGGTCAAATGTACCCCCTCAAAACTCCAGAGCTATTAAGCCAACATTCTATGTGATTAACATCATGTCAGGTCACAGAATGGAAACTTGTTTGGACTAATTAAACTTTCAATAGGTCCTTTAATTCTATTTTTTTCTCTTTTTTTGGAAAAAAAATTGTATTTAAAGTGTATACTTGATGTTTTCATATATTTATACATTGTAAAATATTTATCACAATTAAGTTAATTAACATATGTAGCACCTCACATAGTTACCATTTTTTTTCTTCCTTTTTTGTGTGTGGTAAAAACATATAACATCTGCCCTCTTAGTAAATTTCAAATATACAATATGGTATTGATAACCATAGTCCTATTGCTATATATTAAGTCTTAGAATTTATTCATCTTACATAACTAAAACTTTGCATCCTTTGACCAAGTTCTCCCTATTTTTTCCCTTCCTCTAGCCCCTGAAAACTACCATTCTACTCTTGGCTTCTATGAGTTTGACTATTTAAGATCTCATAGATCTCATTAACTCATAAATATTTAATATCTATTAGTTTGACTATTTAAGATTCCACATATAAGAGAGATTGCACAGTATTTGTCTGGTTTATTTCACTTAGCATAAGGTCCTCCAGGTTCATCCAAGTTGTCACAATGGCAGGATTTCATCATATTTAATGATGAATAATATTCCATTATATAATCTTTATCCATTCAACCATTGACAGACAAGCTGTTTCCATGTCTTGACTATTGTGGATAATGCTGCAATGAACATGGGAGTGCAGATATCTCAAGGTCTTTATTTCATTTCCTTTGGCTATATACCCAGAAGTGGTATTGCTGGATCATATGGTGGGTCTATTTTCAATTTTTTTAAGAACCTCTGTACTTTTTTCCATAATGGGTGAACCAATTTACATTCCCACCAATGATGTACCATCATCTCCTTTCTGTCATAGCCTTACCAATACTTGTAATTTCTTGGGTTTTGGATAAAAGTCATTCTAATAATATGAATTGGCATCTCATTGTGGTTTTAATTTACATCCCTGATGATAAGTGATGTTGAGCACGTTTTTTTGTACTTGTTGGTCATTTGTACATATTCCTTAGAAAAATGTCTATTCGGGTCCTTTTCCATCAGTTTGATTTGTGTTTGTTGTGTTTTTGCTTCACTACTGAGCTAGGAGTTCCTTATTTTATTTAATTTGGATATTAACCTCTTATCAGATACATGGTTTGCAAAAATTTTCTTTCATTCTGTAGGTTGCCTCTTCACCTTCACTCTCTTGATTGTTGATTATTTTCTTTGTTATGCAGAAACATTAGTTTAATGCAATCCCCTTTGTTTATATATATATATATATATATATATATATATATATATTTTTTTTTTTTTTTTTTAATTTTTGAAAGAGAGAAAGCATGGAGGTGATTGCAGGAAGGAGGGACAGATGGAGAGAAGGAAGCCAACTCTCCATTGAGCAGGAAGCCTGATGTGGAGCTCGATTCCAGAACCCTGAGATCATGATTTGAGCTGAAGGCAGATATTTAATGGACTAAACCATCCAGGTGCTCCTCATTTGTTTATTTTTAATTTATTATTTTTGTATTTGTTGTCATATCCAAAAGACCATTGCCCAAACCAAAGCCAAGAAGCTTATTTTCTCCAGGGACAGATAAATGAGAAATGATAAATATAATAAACAAGGAAATTATACCACATATTGAAGATAACAGTGAAAAGGAAAAGGAAAGCTAAATGAGAGTGATAAGGAGGGCAGGGAACAGAGCATGTGTAACTAAATAGCATGGCCAGAGTAATCCTCATTGAAATACATTCAATAAAAGACTTGAAAAAAGAGAGAAAATTTTTTCATTTTTAGGAAAAATGCAATTATCTCAAAAAAGAAAAAAATGGTATAAAATAAATAATTTATTTTTTAAATTATTTATTTATTTATTTGACAGAGAGAGATCACAAGTAGGCAGAGAGGCAGGCAGAGAGAGAGAGGAGGAAACAGGCTCCCTGCTGAGCAGAGAGCCCAATGCGGGACTCGATCCCAGGACCCTGAGATCATGACCTGAGCCGAAGGCAGCGGCTAAACCCACTGAGCCACCCAGGCACCCCAGATAAATAATTTAGAAAAAGTATAAATTTCCCTTTTGAGAGTAGGGTTCATTGACATTTGATTCTGCCCTAAGGGAAATATATTTAAAAAGAGAGAAAATTAATATAACACTGATACTGACTACTCAAGATCATTTTCATTGAAAAAAACTCTATGGATTTCTTTTTTTCTTTAAATGTTTGAGGAGATGGATAAAGGATCAATTTTCAGAGTCTTAGTGAGACCCCTGGATTACACAAAATATAGAAAGGGTTTTTTATAGTTGTGTCATTGAAATCTGAACTTTTCTGTTTTTTTTTATATAAATTAAAATGTTATTGATCCTGATGGCTCAACCCAAGCCCTGGTGTCTTAGAAGATAGGTTTACAAAAAAATTTTAACTTGTTGAATTGTTGTATAGATGCTGCTATGTTCTTGTGGAAATGCTGTTTTTACTAAATTTTCAGGATGTTCCAGGATTAGTAAATTTTTGAGAGCATGAACCCTAATTTTTAATGCTACATATTACATACTCTATACTTCCTTAACATAATAGGCCCTGAAAAGATATGTGTTGATGGATATTTACAAATATAGAGAGAGACAAATGTGCACATGCTGTTTACTTTGTTTCATTTAGGAAGTTGTAGATACAGTCAGGTAGATTTAGGTCAAGTTCATCATTGTCATAGTTTTTATACTGAACCAAAATCGCCCTGTAAATTCTATCTGTTGACCTAATTCTGCCTTTTATTATGAATAAAAGCAATCAATGCAACTATTTTATCTTCTATTTACAGTTGTCTATGTTCTAAAAGAAGGTTTTGCATATGTTCTGACATTTAAATCCCATACCTCATAATTATTCCCATTTACAATGGGGAAGTGGAGCATTGAAAAGGAAGTAACTTTGCCAGGACCTGAGCACCAGTGAGTAAGAGGCAAATGCTGTTGCCTGTGCTCCTCTCTCTGTGGTGGGCCTGCACTTGCTGTTTAAAGCCCAACCAGTGGTTCAAACTGGGACCCTCTTGCCCCCAAGTTTCTCTAACTTCTTCCCTTCACAGCCCACCTGCCCTCCATTTCTCACACATAGTGGTCCCCTAATCTCTCACCATTGTGTTCGTTCTCTCCTCAGTATCTGACGCTCTGTCCATGTCGGCTGACTCCCATGCCCACTGTAGGGATTCTGGAGTTTGTACACAGAACATATTGAAAATAAGTCAAGGAGTGAACATAACTTTAACAAGTTAGGCCTCCAATCTTCAAGTGCTTAACCTTCAGAATTCTTTTTACTGGGTAGTGACATTAAATTTTCTGGAGGTTTCCCATCCGCACCATCTGCTTTTCATCTCCAGCTTTCTCCTTGATAACAGAATCATCTGACAAACCCAAGCAACCACCTAGATCATCTCCCATGCATCTACCAGTGCCACTCAAACTCTTCAGGGCCTCAGACTCTAAGTAAACCTACAGGAAATTATATAAATATACATATATATTTTTTAATGCAAAAATAACGTTAGAATTCAGTCTTTGAAATCCCTTTTCTTCTTTTATCTTACTACCTAATGCAACAGGAACAGCATTGTTTGTGCTTCCTCTGGCAACTGAAGAACCACTTTCCCACTTCCTGAGTGGAATTTGGGAATACGGCTACAAGCACTATGTGTGGTTCCTGCAGGACGCCGTGTGCCAGTTAGTCATTACCTGCTTGAAAGCACATTAGCACGATGGGGACAAGGCATTCTTTCTGCCTTTTTCATCTTTATTCAATGTGTCAAGTGTACCAAATCCAAGGAGTAATTTCAAATGAAGCTAATATAAAGGGGACTGGGGAACATGCAATGAACAAAAATCCTTTTCAAATAAATTATAACTTCCTCTTAAATAATTGTTATTATCTTGGATCGGGTACACTTAATCCCTTTAACTCAGTCTTAAAATTAAAATAAAGTATTTTTGTTCATATGAAGTCCTGGACAGAATGTTTGCAATAGACACACATTCAAATTATTACCTCATATGTCTGAAAATTAATATAATGTTATGTCAATATAAAAAAAAAGTTAAAGACAGGACACTGCAATGATTTAAATACCACAATGTCTCATTTTATCTTATAAGTCTTTCCATTTGAGTAGGTCTTTATAGATTGAAATATAAAGTACTTTTAGGTATACCTTATAGACTCTGAGAGCTGGAAAGGCATCTTAAAGATTACTTAAATCAATCTCATAATCTTTGATTCTAAAAACAATACTATATAGTTTATTTTATTTTATTTTATTTTATTTTATTTTATTTTCAGTATTCCAAAATTCATTGTTTGTGCACCATACCCAGTGCTCCATGCAATACATGCCCTTCACAATAACCACCATCAGGCTCACCCCACCCCCACCCCCACCTCCAAAACCCCCAGTTTGTCTCTCAGAGTATGATTTTCAGGCTATAGTTGAGAGTGAGAGCATGGAGATGTTCACACACTTTGCAGACAGAGCTGCAAAGCGGGAGAATTAGAACTAACACCAGATTTCTGAATCCCAGTCCAGTGCTTCTTCTAAACTGCTGTACTCCGATAATTAGTGCTAGCTAAAAAATAGGTGTTATTTACCTAGAATTTTCTTTAAAAAAACAAAAACAAAAACAAAAAAGCCAAAACCAAAAAACAGAATTTTCTAAAAAACTTTATCCCTCTAAATGTTTATTATGGTGAATATCATTATTCTTTCTTAAAACATTGCACTTTCAAATCCCCACAGAAAAAGTTTGTGTTTTCCTTCAAACAAAGAACTCAGTCTATAATAGCAAATGATTACCTGAAAAGAAAGTATGATAAGTGTTGAGACTGAGAACTAAAATTTTTATTTTAGTGTTAAACACATTTAGATTAAATACTCTTGTTAAGGTGAAGGGAGTCAAAAGCCATGCATTTCTCATTATAAAGTAAATATCCCATGGATATAATGTACTATATGCTGACAATAGAAAATGATACTGTGCTGCATACTGAAGGTTGCTCAGGGAGTACATTTTAAAAGTCCTCATCACAAGAAAAGAGATGTGTAACCATGTATGGTGACAAATGTTGACTAGACTTACTGTGGTGAGCATTTTGCAATATATACAGATATGGAATGATCGATTACATCATATACATGAAACTAGTATAGTGTTGCAGGCCAATTTTACCTCAATAAACATTTTAAAACTAATAATAACAGAATTACTAAAAAAAGATGTTTTAAGATTTTATTTATTTATTTTAGAGAGAGCACACATGTACGTGCACATATGTACTTGTGGGGAGGGGCAGAGAGAGAAGAAGAGAATCTCAGACTCTGCATTTGAGTGTACAGCCAGATTCGGGGCTCCATCTCATGGCCCTGAGATCATATCCTGAGTGAAATCAAGAGTTGGACGCTTAGCCAACTGAGCCACCCAGGCACCTCTTAAAAAAAAAAAAAAAAAAAAAAAAGACTCTTGTTTGGAATTATGACATATAACAAATGACATTTCAAGTCTATACTGTGTTGAGACCCTACCATGTGTTTCACTGAAGTCTATCCTGCAAGAAAGCAGTCTGATCAGGAGAAGGGGAACTTGTGCAGTCGAAGCAGCTGACTGAGATGGAATGCTTTGGTGTTGAAGGGCTGAGACATCCAGGTGTGAGGTCCTAATTCTATGCTGTAATGCGTGAGCTTCACCTCTCTGTGCCTCAGGATCCTCATCTGTGAATTGGTGATAATACCCAGTTCACACAGTGTGAGAGGCTGTGGCTCCCCAGAGACTCCCATGTTTCTCAGGGAGATGCTCCTGACATTTGGTTTTCATGGAGAAACCTCCAGGCCAGGGGATGAAGCACTTACCAGCTAGCTGACCATACTTTTTTTTGTCTGTTGTTTGGTCCTCAGACCCTACCCCTCCCCTTTCAGATTCTGCTCTGTGATGTGGGGCTTGGGTTTGCCAACTACATCTCTCAGACTCCCCTGACAGCTGGTTTTATTGGAGGGCAGGGTTGGGAAGAAGAAACTCACTTCCTGTGTTCCAGTTCCCATTAACTTCATTTCAACAACAAAAGCCAGACACTAGCCTCTTTTCAAATCCTCGGCATCCAGCGGGCCTCGTTGGAAGTCTAAGTACCTTCTAAGCAGTGCTGTCCAACCTTCTAGTTTCTGTTAACTCTTGTGTCAGCCTAGGTACAGGGTTGTAACTGCTTTTTTGTCATTGTGAGCCCTAAGTTAACTCAATCCTAGGAATGGTAGCTTCTTCTTAGTGTTTATTGTTGTTGTTGTTGTTGCTTTCCTCTTTCAGCCTTTCAACATCTGTGTAATCCATTCTCTGTCTGGTATCCCCTGTATTTGCAATACCTAAGATGTTTTATGTTTTCTGACTGGACTCTGAGATGCACAGTGGCCTTTATGCAACCAGACCAAAGGGGTCATTATTCAAGGGTGTACCCACTTCCATGGGCAGACATTCTTGTTATGCCAGTCAGAGATCTCTGATTTCATTCCTCGTTGTGTCTTTGGGACCACATTAAGTCTCATTGTGACCCAATATAGGAGATCAACACATAAAAGATAATTACAATGTGGCAAATGTAACAATGAATGTGTTCCCAGGGCCAAAAATATGGAAAAAAAAAAAAAAAGGAGGTCTATGAGGCTTAATGTGGAGGAATCACATGTATCAGAGTCACCTGAGGATCTTGATAAAATTACAGACTCTTATGGCCTAATATAGCTCTATCACATAAAGATCTAGGGGATTGGTAATGAGCATCTATATTTTATCAAGCTCCAAGAAGAGTTTATTATGAACATAAAATCTTAAGAACCGTTAGACTAGATAAGATTGTAGTATAAGATAATGGAAGTCAGGGTGCCTGGGTGGCTCAGTGGGTTAAAGCCTTTGCCTCTGCTCAGTTCATGATCCCAGGGTCCTGGGATCGAACCCCGCATCGGGCTCTCTGCTCAGCAGGGAGCCTGCTTCCTTCCTCTCTCTCTGCCTGCCTCTCTGCCTACTTGTGATCTCTCTCTGTCAAATATATAAATAAAATCTTAAAAAAAAACACAAGGGAAGCCTTTTATGCAACATGACAGAGTTTGAGATTTATAATATGAGTGATGGAAAAATCACAATTTTATGTATCAGTCTGGCAGGGGTGAGATGGGGAGCAGAAAACCAGTAAAGTAATTTTCACATTGGGTCAGGGAAGAAATGATGAGGACACCAACAAAGACATATTCAAAGAAGATATATTCAAAATAATGAGGGAAGTAAAATCAGCTCAGCTTGATGTGGAGATGAAGGAGAAATATGGGTCAGAGATTCTGCCAGGATTTATCTTGAAAGAATGATGAAGAGCTGTTTTTAGTTTAGGTTGTATAGACTATGAGATGCCTGTGGGATTTCCAGCTGTAGGTGACCAGCAGATAGCTGAGTTTCAAATTGGAACATCATGAAGATCCAGGTGCACTCCAGAATTTGGTCACTGGACCATGATATGGACTTATTTGTGTCCTCCCAAAATTTCGCCCAGTATGACTGTATTTGAAAATAGAATCTATAAGGAATTAATGTTATATGAGGTCAGAAGTGTAGGTCCCTGATATAAATGGATTAGTGTCCTTAAAAGAAGAGATACCAAAAAGTTTGCTCTCTCTCTTTCCAGTGGAAGGATACCAAGAAGTTGGCCATCCACAAGCCAGGGAAAGAGCTTTAACCAGGAGATAAATTGACCAGCACTTTGATCTTGGACTTCCCAGCCTCCAGAACTGTGAGGAAATAAATTTCTGTTTGTTAAGCTGTCTAGTATCTTATTATGGCAGTCAGAGCTGACTAACACAGCCCACTTCTCACTCCAGCTATATATTCCCGGGACATCTCAACTATATGCTATATCTCACCTATTCTTATGTAGCTAAGGCTAAGGGTACCTAAAGGCATAGGTAGCATACAGAAGAGCTATTCCAAGGAGAATAGATGGAAAGAGAAGAGAAGTGGGCCAGTGACCAAATCCCAGAGAACACCAAAAATGAGAGATGCATAGAATGAGAGAGTAGAATAATGAAGCCATAGGAATAGTAAGTGGATGTGCTTGGCAGTGATCAAAACCAAGGCCAGTAAGGGTTAGGCTAGAAAGACTGCACTACCCTTGGCAATTGGGTAGACCATTTCACTAGGTCTAGTTGTAGAAATTGTGCTCTTCAGAACTCTTAGGTGTGGTAACTCACCTCCAAATTCTGTAGAACTGAACCTATATACCCCAATATGGTGATCGCAAAGCAGTTGACCATGACCTTACAGGAAACAGTTTCAGCTGGGAGGCAGGAGTTGTAGTCAGGGAGCTATGAGTTGAAAAGTAAATGAAAATTTCAAAAGTATAGAATAAACTTTTAAGAAATGTGAAACAGAAAGACAAAAGACCAGGGGTAGATCTGTAGAGAGAGAAAAGAGTCAAGAGAGCTCATTAAAAATGGAAGAACTTGGGCACCTGGGTGGCTCAGTTGGTTAAGTGGCTGACTCTTGGTTTGACTCAGGTCATGATCTCGGATCCTGGAATCGAGCCCCAAGTCAGGCTCTGCATTCAGCAGGGAGTCTGCTTGAAGATTCTCTCTCTCCCTCTCTCTCTGCCCCTCGCCCTGTTCTCTCCCCCAGATAAATAAATAAATAAATAAATAAATAAATAAATAAATAAACAAGGATATTTATTAGAGGATTACTGATAATACAAAAAATATCAGGAGCCAACTAGATGCCTAGTAAGAATATTACTTAAATAAATAATAGTATACCCACACAGTGGAATATCATATAGTCCTTAAATATGTTATAAAAGATAAAAAGTATTCACAATACACGATATGTTAAATATGAATAAGACAGCCTATAACACAGTATGCAGAAAATTATTTTGGTATGTATAATTATGTTTATGTACAGTTAAAATAAAATAATCTCAACTAGCTTACATCTGCCCAGTAGGATTTGATTTTTCCTTTAAGGTTATCTGTTTTACAAGTTCTCTTTAACAACCAGGGTTATATCATAAATATAAATACATATTAATTTAAAAGATGTAGAAATAATGAATAATTAACCATTTTAAGATATTTTAAATAACAGGTTATCAAAGAGTGTTTATTTGTTTGTTTGTTTTTTTTACAGAGAACACAACTGCATTCATTTCTATTATGATAGTGAATAAGTCAGACTGAGGACATCTATTAAAAAATTAAAGGTTAAACTAAGAACTCTTGGAGGGGTAGAAGGATTAACAACTACATAACCACTACAATCTGGATACTGACTTTGGGTAGTAAATACTTGAAGTGTAAAACCATGACATTCTTCTACTATGGAAAAAAATGTGCAGATCATTTCCTCAGAACCTCAACTAGTAAATAATAAAATAATGTATGCTAATATGATGTAATAAAAATATAATAAAATGTGGTAATATAAATGAAGTAACTGCTTGCAGACCCTGCTTGATCCTATATGAAAATACAGAAAATGGCAGAGATAAAACAGTAATGCATTGACAATGCTGACAGTTCCCAATCGCTTATAGGAAATCCTGATGTGTGTGGGGGGAAAAAATCGCAAAATCAAAAGCCCTGTTACTATTTTAATTAACCAAGAAGTCCAAACTGGACTCCTCCCAATCATCACCCTCATGTTCCTAAAATATCAAGGCATATTACCACACAGATCTTTAGCTAAACACGCAAAGGGCAATGCCATCTCCTGGGAAGACTGTCACTCCTGGTCCAGGATGCCTGGATTTATACCAGAGGGACAAAGTTAATTGAGGAATTAAACCAAAGATAATTAAAGCCTGTTGAATTAAACATGGATAACATACCCTTATTGAAAGAAGAGAACTTCTGTGATATATTTGCAGGGCTCATTAGAAAAAAGCATGTAGAGGGTGCCTGGGTGGCTTGGTGGGTTAAGCCTCTGCCTTCAGCTCAGGTCATGATCTCAGTGTCCTGGAATCGAGTCCCACATCCGGCTCTCTGTTCAGCGGGGAGCGTGCTTCCTCCTCTCTCTCTGCCTGCCTCTCTGCCTACTTGTGATCTCTCTCTCTGTCTAATAAATAAGTAAATAAATCTTTAAAAAAAAAACATGTAGAGATGCACAGTAATAAACAAGCCATTGACCTCTTTGCTATACAGCTGCATTGAAGTTAGTGATGGTGATGAGGTCACTAATGTGAGAGCTGGCTTATATTTCTCTATAAAGAGAAGGGAAAATTACAGAAAATAAACCCAAAAGAGACACTTAAAAAATACATTCTCCATGATACCTGATGTGTTAACAAAAGAGCATACCTTGAAAAATGATCTTAGAGGCAGTCTGGAGAATCTCAGGAGAATTTCAGCAAATCCTGTGTTTGAAACCACATACAATGTAATAAAAAATATTCATGCCTCAAATATAGTGATTTAATTGGAATGGAATACAGTCTGTGCATTAAGATTTTTTTAAAAGCTTCTCAGACAATTCTAATGTGCAACAAGTTTTAAGCATCATTGAAAATCACGTATTGCATGGAGCACTGGGTGTGGTGCTTAAACAATGAATGCTGGAACACTGAAAAGACATAAAATGAAAAAATTACATGACAAAAAAAAAGGAAAGAAAATCAATATATCATTCAAGGTTTTTTTTCTTCTATTCAACCAACATAGCACTTATCAACCTAATTTATAATTTAATTTTCCTTTAAAGCAAAAATTTTTAATTACTTAATGAAATATAGTAGAATAGGAAAGTAGAGGTCAAAGACGTGGGGCTCCAGCTCTGATGGTGTATTTATATGGGTTTCTGTGGGCTTGGGCTTCATCAGGTGTCATACAAAAAGAAAAAGGTCAACTTTACTGACCAGCAGGTTTATTCTCCCCACACTGTGGAATATAGTCTCATTTCATCCACCCTCAATATTGGGAATATTACTACTACTACTATTACTACTACTTGGACAAATAATACAAATATATGTTAATGAAAATAATAAAAAAAATTCTAGGAATACTAGCTACAAATGGGATCAAAACAACCATTTGCTTAAAGAATGTTTTATACTGGAGTAAAGGACTGAAGTTAGTTGGCACTAGCAAAAATAAATTCTTCCACCCAATGAAATTTAGTATCTCCTTATACCCAGGGGTTTAACAAATGCATGAAACCCAGCTGCAGAATGTGACTCAAGCAAGAAAAGCCACCAAACAAATAATAAATCAAAAGCAAAGGGAATAAGAGGTAACAACCCTGGGAAGATGCTCAAGATAACATCTAGTGATATACACTAATGTGTAACATGTATCTGCAGTGAGAATGTCATTTTTTTCTGAAATATTGACACATTAATTAATGTAAGAGCAAAACACATATTAGACAAATGAGTAGAAAATAGAAGAATATGGGAATTAATTGCACACCATAATAAAAAATAAATTTGCACAACAAAATAGATCATTATTCTCAAAGGAAATGCAAACTGAAATATTTGCTCTAAGCCTTGAGTATAAATGAACTTTAACAAAGCAAAGTAAAAATTGGGTTTTTTAAAATGTTGAAATTCTTTTTAAGTATCTCTCATCATTGGACATTTGTGCCTAGTAATAAATAGTCAGTACTCTTGCAAATATTCTAGGAAAATTATGAGACTTGAAAAGAAAGGAGAAAACCGAAGGTTCACGGGGAAATAATTATCACATAAATGATTTCTTTTATGTCTAATCGGTCCAGCAGAAACTACTCAAACTTCTCCATGGCAATTCATTATCCATTCATTCACCTGACAAAAATTTATGAAATGCTTAAAAAGCAATTCTTCTAAGCACTGTTTAAGTACCAAAAAAGAAAAACAAACAAACAAACAAACAAAAACCAGTGTCTGACCCTATGCTTATGTAGATCTCAGTCCTGTGGGAAAAAGGAACATTAATCACCTGGCAAGGAAGCACACAATTAATTACACACTGGGTTGCAGTGAAAGACAGTCAACAGTCCTGGAAAGCATGTAACAAAGGGTCCTCATGTAATCAGCTGGGTCAAGAAAAGCTAACTAAGTAAATAATAAGAGACGTTTTTGAAGAGAAAATCAGGATTACATATACAATCAGGAGGGAAGAAAATTCCCGACAGAGCTAACCAACAAATGCAAAGACCCTGAGCCAGGAAGGAGCATGGTATGTTCTGGGAAGAGTAAGAAGTCTGGCGACTACGTACAGGGAGCTACAGTGAGGGTCGAAGAGGAGATTGAGAAGGTCGGCAGGGGCCAGATCCGATGGTGACTTTGGGATCAGGCACTGGGACTTCTAAAAAGTTTTCTGGGTGATTCTCAAGTACAGCAATTTTCTAGAACCTGTGAGAAGCACCATATTTTTTTTTTCTTTTCAAATAAAGTAGCACGTACCAACTTAATCCATAACTTTCTTTTTATAAATAACAAAAAAAAACCAAATCACATATCAATTAATGGAACTTGAAATCTAAACCCCGGGCCCCAGGGGCAAAGAGATTGGCAGTAGGAGCAGACCAATCCCAGACCTGCATTTTGTGAAAAATCACTGGCTTCAGTTTGCGGAATGACTTGGAAGCACAGAGGGTGTGAAAAACCTGGTTAGGAACGGACAGGAGCAGTCTAGAAAGGAGATGGTATATGCTTTCTTTGCATCTTGGCTTTCTTATCTGTAAAACACAGGGGACCGGACTGAGTAACCCCTCTCAGCTCAAAACCATCAGACAAAAAGGGAGATATTGGTTGGAGAAAGATCCACTGCAACCCAGTGTATATCCCCAAATAAGTGAGATGAAAGCTTACGGTGCTTAAGAGCTAAATTTCTTATGATTCCCACCAGCGTCAAATATACTACCATAGTTAACCCATTCTTTTAGATGCTTTGACCCTATCTTCCTTTAGCTACTGACACTTATCCTCTGCTCCTCATTATAGCAAAACTGTTTGAAATAGAACTTTTACCAGAACTATAGGCAGACAGGCCCAAATGAACTCGGGAGTTTGTGAAAATAATTATGCTTACCTAGAAAAGAAAATGTTTTTATTTATTTATTTATTTGGGGGGTCTAGTTTAAAGACTTAGTAAGGGTAAAAATGAAAGTTTTAAGACTATTTGGGATTCTAGACTTTTGCTGCTACCCACAATTATACACATAGAATTTTTACTTGCCATCAATTCCTTATTTATCTTCTTTCTTCCTTCTTAGTGCAATATCCATAACAGGACTTTTCAGATAACAAGTGGGCAAAAAGAAATGTGTTGCATGAATGAACAACTGGAGGATTATTTGTAGACTTTTTCCCTTGAAGTGTCTCTTCCTAATGAAAATTTAGCTTTTATTGTTTGTTTGTTTAAATTCAATTAACCAACATGTAGTACATTATTACAGCTTTGAGTTTTTTAAAGGATTTTATTACTCCATGGCCTGATCAGCCACTGATCAATGTACAATCACTGCCAAAGGGGATGTTTCAGGACATAGCTCTAATACCCATTCAGTTTCTAGCACGGATTGTGCAAACAGTCTTCTCTGCTCCGAGGACACGAAGGTAAAGACAGATGGAAGTCCGACTTCGTGGAGCTTACATCCTAGTGAGGCAGACAGACAAAAATAAGTAAATATAGAATTATATTCAATAACATCAAATAGAAATAAGAGCTCTGGAAAGAAAAGTAAAATCGTAGGTGGTTTGGGGTTCACACTACTCACTTCTATATAACAGTCATTTTAAAAGGCATTCCAGGGACTAGAGACATCTGTCAGTTCCATGACACCAAGGGAATTCCCCTAAGGAAAATGAAAGGAAGAATGGGAAGGAGAGAAATAAGAAGACGAGGAAGATCAGAAGCAATCATCATGAAATACTATGTTAGACGGGGTAGTCAGGCCTGATGTGGTGAGAGGACAAGCCACGTGAGCATCTGGGAAGAGAAGTCAAGGCACTAACAATAGCAGATGCAAGGGTTTTGAGACGAGTACAGGAGTACACGTTGGCACTTCCAAGATATGGCAAGGAGGCTCACAGGGATGGAGAACATGAGAGATCAGAGGAGCCAGCAGGGACCAGGCTATGTAAGGATATGCCTAGAACAAAAATTCTCATTTTATTTCAGAAGATTGAAATGAAGATGAACAGAGTCAGCATTTCATTGCCTTTAGAATCACAGTGCCTACTGTTTGCAAAATAGCCTTTAGAGAGAAACAAGAGGAGAAACAAGGAGGCCAGTAAGTGTTATTATAGTCTGCAGGCAAGAGATGATGGTGGTACAAGCTCTTCTCATGGCAACGTATGCATCACTCCATGCAGGACATAATGTGGAAGTAAAGCCAAAGTTTTGTCTGGATGTTGAGTGTGACAGAAATAGGGGTTCAAGAATAACTCCAATATTTATGGAATGAAAGTCTTATCATGGACAAGGAAAGGGATTTGGGGGTAGGTACAGGTATATAGATGTATTGGATGGTTAATTTTTTGTGTCCACTTGGCTGGACTATAGTATCCCAATACCTGATAAAACACTAGCCCTATATGTCACAGTATAGGTGTTTTCTAGATGAAGTTGACATTTTAATCAGTAGACTTTGAGTAAAGCAGAGAAGTAAAATGATAGATGGATAGATAGTAGAAACATGTAGAGTACAAGTTTTAAAAAATTGAAAGTACTGAAAAGATCTGGAGAGTGAGTGGCAGGAGAAAAACCAGAAGAATAGTATGCTCCACATGAAGAAAGTTTCCAGAATAAAGGATACAAACACTACAAAGAACTCAAGGGAGATGAAACTATAGATTAATCACTGGATCCACCAGCATGAAGATCATTTATCTTAACAAGAACAGTTTCACTGGGTTGAGGAGGAAAATAGATTATCTTCCAGATATTACCTTAACCTTTGCTTTGGTTGCAATCCTAACCTCTATAGAGAATTTTACAACATTTAATGTGATACATACTGAACCACATATTTTCATGTTTATTTGGGAGAAAAAGCTTGCAAACAAAATTTAAAATCTACAAGACAAGCTTTGATCACAGGCAGTAACCAGTTCCATATTGTCAGGGTTCTGTAGTAATTGGTCTCTTGATGCTAAAGATTTAGAAAGAACAGCCAAACTTAGTTTTCCTATTGAGCCCTAATTTATTTCCAGAAAACATTATTTCAACCTTAAGAATGAGAAGTGAAAGCAATACTTAAACTACATAGTAGTTTCTTCACAAGACCTGTCAGAAGGATAAATTTTAAAAGTGTGTGAAGCAACTCAGTTAAGATTTTTTACTTATTTCAAAAAAACGTATTAGAAAACAAGTTATATAAGTGAACATATGACAAATAACTTCCCTTTATGATTACTTTTATAAGGATGCTCTCCATGATTATCACAAAGCTAGGCTATTACAGGAGCTATTTGTATGCTTTTAACATAATTAAGTTCTACACCATAAATTTATATGATAGTCTTGAATAATGGATCACAACCTTAGTACCCCTTCAGAATTTCTGTTTTTATTAGAGTGAAGTATGAAATAAAATTTTCATGCCATTCAGTAGTTACAGGAATACTTTCTTTAAAGCAAAATAGTCAAAAATCAATAATCTTTTTCTTAGCGATTAATAAGATATTATTAGAAAATCTTTATTTTTTTTTTAATTCATAGTTGAAAATATGCGAAAAGTAGCATAATGAAGTGTGGTACCAATATATAATCTGTCATTTAAAGTGCAATAATGAATACCAAAGGCATAATCCATGAAAGAAATGATTACAGTTAATAATTTTAACTTCACTAAAATTAAAAACTTCTGTTCCATAACAGAAAATATCAAGAAAAGTAGAAGATAAGCCATAGGCTGAGAAATAATATTTGCAAAAAGACACTTCTGGAAAAGGACTATTATCCAAAATATACAAAGAACTTTGAAAACTTAACAATAAGAAAACAAACAACTCAATTAAAAAATAGACCAAAGACAGGACCCCTGGTTGGTTTGGTCAGTTGAGCGTTGACTCTTGATCTCAGCTCAGGTCACGGTCTCAATGTCGTGGAATTGCTCTGTGCTCAGTGGGAAGCCTGCTTGAGATTGTCTCCCTCCCCTTTTGCCTCTCTCCCCCAATTTAAATGCACGCACATGTGCACTCTCTCTCTCAAATAAATAAATCTTTAAAAAGAATAAGCCAAAGACCTTAGCATACACCTCACCAAAGACAATATTCAGATAGCAACTAAGCCTATGAAAATATTCTTCACATGATAAGTCATCAGGGATAATGCAAATAATTTTTGATATCGCCTGATACATACAGCTTTGGTTTTTAGAGCCATTTGTTTTTAAATCACAAAAGTTGTATCTGTGCAGCCACACTGAGGGAAGTTTATTTATTTTTTTTTTTTAGTTAAAATTTTTTAAATTTATTTTCAGCATAACAGTATTCATTATTTTTGCACCACACCCAGTGCTCCACGCAATCCGTGCCCTCTATAATACCCACCACCTGGTCGGGGTACCAGGGAAGTTTATTTTTTTAATTGAGAAATAATTGACATACAGCACTGTATTGGTTTTAGATGTACCAAAATGATTTATGTATACATTGTGAAATGGTTGCCACAGTAAGTTTAGTTAATGTCCACCACCACACATGGTTACAATTTTTTCTTGTGATGAGAACTTTTAAGACTTAGTCTCTGAGCAACTTTCAAATATACAATAGTATTATTAACTACAGTCACCATACTGTACATTACAGCCCCAGAATTTATTCATCTTGTAACTGGAAGTTTGTACCTTTCAGTGAATTTCACCCTTTTTACCCATTACTCTAACCCGCAACTCTGGCAACCACCAATCTGTTCTCTGTTTCTGTGAATTGAGATTTGTATTACTTTATATTTCCCATAAGTAAAATCATGTAGTATTCACCTTTCTCTGAATTATTTCACTTAGCATAATGTCTTCAAGCTCCATCCATATTCTCACAGATGGCAGGATTTTCTCCTTATTTAAGCCTGCATAATATTGCATTGTGTTGTACATATGTGTATACATATATTTAATATATCTGTAATATATATTGGCTTTTCATACATTCATTTATAAAAGGACTCTTAGGTGGTTTCTATGTCTTTTTTTTTTTTTTAAATAATGCTGCAATGAACATTTCCTTGAGATAGGTATTTCATTTTGGAATATATACCCAGAAATGGAATTGCTGGATTATATTCCATCTTTAATTTTTTGAGGAATCTCCAGACTGTTTTCCATAGTGGCTATACCAATTTCCATTCCTACCGGTAGAACACAAGAGTTTCTTTTTCTCCACATCCTTAGCAGCACATTTTACCTCATGACTTTCCAAGATCCTCATTCTAATAGATATGAGATGATGTGTTATTATGGTTTTAGTTTGCATTTCCCTGATCTTTACTGATGTTAAGCACTTTTAAGTGTACCTGTAGTCCATCTGTATGTCTTCTTTGGAAAAACATCTGTTCAGATCTTCTGCCCAATTTTTAATCAGCATGTATAGGTTTTTTTCTATTGAGGTATATGAGTTCTTAAAATTTTTGAATATTAATCCTTTATCAGATATATGACTCCCAAATATTCTTCCCATTCCATAAGTTGCTTTTTCATTTTGTTGATGTTTTCATTGTGTCAGAAGCTTTTTAGTTTGCTGTAGCCCCACTTGTTTCCTTGTGCTTTCTTGTCTGTGCTTTTGGTGTCATATTCAAAATATCATTGTCAAGACCAAAGTCTGAGAGCTTACCCTCTGTTTTCTTCCCGGAGTTTTAAAGTTTCAGAACTGACATTCATGTCTTTTAGTCATTTTGAGTTGATTTTTGTATATCATGTAAGATGGTGGTCCAGTTTCATTCATATGCATGTGGCTCTCCATTTTTCCCAACCAGTCTATTGAAGATATTATCCTTTCCCCAGTGTATTGACCCTTGACCATTTTGTCATACATTAATGGACCATATAATGATGAGTTGATTTCTGGGCTCTCTACTCTGTTCCATTGATCTATGTGTCTGTTTTTATGCCAAAACCATACTGTTTTGATTACTATAATTTTGAATTATAATTTCAAATTAGGAAATATGATGCCTCTAGTTTATTCCTTTCTCCTCAAGATTGCTCTGGCTACTCAGGATTTTTGTGTTTCCATACAATTTTAGAATATCTTCCTTTCTCTATAAAATATGCCATTGGAATTTTGATCAAGATTGCATTGGATCTGTACATTGCTTTGTGGAATATGGACATTTTAACAACATTAATTCTTCTAATCCATGACAGAATATCTTTCCATTTATTTGTGTCTTCTTTAATTTCTTTCATCAGTATCTTACAGTTTTCAGTGTGTAGCTCTTTCACTTTTTAAAAAAAGATTTTATTTATTTATTTATTTATTTATCTGAAAGAAAGAATGAGAGAGAGAAATCGTGAGAAGAGGAAGAGTCAGAAGGGGAAGCAGACTCCCTACCAAGCAGGGAACCTAATGCGGGACTCAATCTCAGGACTCCAGGATCATGACCTGAGCTGAAGGCAGTCACTTAACCAACTGAGCCACCCAGGCACCCTAGCTCTTTCACTTTTTGGTTAAATTTATTCCTAGGTATTTTATTCTTTTTGTTGAAGTTGTAAATGAGATTGTTTTCTTACTCTTTTTGATAGTTATTATTAGTGTATAGAAATGCAACTGATTATATAAAATCTATATAATATAATAATCATTTATATAAACATATAATTAAACATAACTTTTAAAAATTAATGGAAAGGATAGAATGACTAATTGCTGTTATGTTTTGCTTTCTAGACATATTGCTAACTGTAATACCTCCAGTTACTCCACAGGTGCAAGGTAAGAAGAGTAGTTAATGATTTGTGTAGTACATCTTACAGGGTGTTAAGTATTTGAATATACATTACATGATTTTATCACAACATCATCATAAACAGGTAGGTGGTATTGTTTCAAAATGCAGTAGTCTTGTCCCAAATATCATGCCCAAACAAACTCACTCCAACATGGTACTTTCCACAACTCCTCCTACCTCACCATCAGTCTTGTTTCTTTAATCCTTGTTTCTTAATCCTTAATTAATATTTAATTAATTTATTTAATCTCTCTCTAATTACTTGATTCATGTACATAATTCCTGCCAAGCCTGCTCTCTCCATCCTTCTTCCCACTTCCACAGTCAAATAAAAGGTTCTTTATGAATCTAAAAACTCATTTACAGGGTGGTGATTAAACAAATGACAGAGTCTGCATATTATGAAAGGCCAGGTAATCATAAGAAAGAATGGTCTAGATTTACATGCACTGATATACAAGAATATGTTCAATTTTTAAAAATCAAGCTATAGAAGGCATGCATAGTATGATCCAATACTGAGGTAGAGCTGGCTAAAAAGAGTATAAGTGGGAAACTATTAACTTTTTCCATATACACCATTGTATGGTCTAATATTTTTTGTAAATTCCATTCTACTTTTATCATTTTTTAAAGGGTCAGAGTTTCACTTATAGTATTGAAAAATCAATTAATTCAGACCCATCTGAACCCAAGTAAGACATTAAGCGTTTGGAAATATTTTTTCTACTTTTTGTGGTTTTATTTTTATTTTTTAAAAGATTTTATTTATTTTTTTGAAACAGGAGGAGCAGCAGGCAGAGGGAGAGGGAGAAGCAGGACTCTGAGATCATGACCTGAGCCTAAGGCAGAGGCTTAACTGATCCACCCAGGTGCCCAGGCTTTTGTGGTTTTAACTGAGTATTTCATTTGATCCATTTCTCTCCTTTCTAGCACATCAATTATGCTTCTTTTTAAGCTTTTAAAATTGTTACTGTATATTTTTCAATATGCATCATAACTAATCCAAGTCCCATTTCAAATAACACTTTGCCACTTCACAGGTACGGCAGGCACCATGTAAAAACAAAATATTGCCAATTCCTCCCTCCCATCCCTTGTATCATTGTTGTTCTCATTTCGCTTATATGTAAGTATGTATGTGTGTGTGGCATAAATAAAATAAGTAGATAAATAAAGTATACAATATATAGCAGACATAATTAAATATACACATAATACATACATAATCATACACAATCAAATATATTATTGACATTATTACTTTAAACAAACCGTTACCTGTTAGGTCAATTAAGGATAAGAAAAATGAACCTTTTTTCTTACTTTATTTCTTAGCCAGTAATCTGCATATATATCTGAATCTCTGACAATCATTTTCCATGTCTCTGAAAAATTTCTTTTAACATTTCCTACAAGACATTTCTTTTTTCTTTTTTTTTCTTAGATTTTATTTATTTATTTGACAGAGACAGACATCACATATAGGTAGAGAAACAGGCAGAGAGAGGGGGGGAAGCAGGCACCCCCTGCCTGGGCTGGATCCCAGGACTCTGAGATCATGACCTCTACAAGACATTTCTACTGGCAACAAATTCCCTCAGTTTTTGTTTGAGAAACTATTTCTACTTCCTTTTAAAGGATAATTTCACAGAATACAGTATACAGAAATCTAAGTTGATGAATTTTTTTTTTCTCCTAACACTTTTTTTCTCTCCATTCTCTTCTTTCACAGATTCTGAGAAGTCAAATGTAGTTCTTATCTTCATAAAAGAATGGTCTTCATGAAAGACCATATCTTTCATTTTATTTATAGATAAAATGAGTTTTCCTCTGGCTTCTTTCAGGACTCTTTAACTTTGAGTTTCCTTTTTTTTTTTTTTTTTCTGGATTGCCACTATTTTTTTTAATTAATTTCTTTTCAGCATAACAGAATTTATTGTTTATGCACCGCACCCAGTGCTCCATGCCATATGTGCCCTCCATAATACTCACCACCTGTCTCCCCCAACCTCCCATCCCCCGCCCCTTCAAAACCCCAGGATTGTTCTTCAGAGTCTATAGTCTCTCCAATTTCCCTCAACTCCCTTCTCCTCTCCATCTCCTTATGTCCTCCATGTTATTTGTTATGCTCCACAAATAAGTGAAACCAATGATAATTGACTCTCTCTGCTTGACTTATTTCACTGAGCATAATCTCTTCCAGTCCCATCCATGTTGATAACAAAAGTTGGGTATTCATCCTTTCTGATGGAGGCATAATACTCCATAGTGTATATGGACCATATCTTCCTTATCCATTCGTCCGTTGAAGGGCATCTTGGTTCTTTCCACAGTTTGGTGACCATGGCCATTGCTGCTATAAACACTGGGGTACAGATGGCCCTTCTTTTCACTACATCTGTATCTTTGGGGTAAATACCCAGTAGTGCAATTGCAGGGTCATAGGGTAGTTCTATTTTTAATTTCTTTTTTTTTTTAAGATTTATTTATTGATTGATTTGACAGACAGAGACCACAAGTAGGCAGAAAGGCAGGCAGAGAGAGAGAGGGAAGCAGGCTCGCAGGACTCAATCTCAGGACCCTGAGATCATGACCTGAGCTGAAGGCAGAGGCTTAACCCACTGAGCCACCCAGGTGCCCCTCTATTTTTAATTTCTTAAGGAATCTCCACACTGTTCTCCAAAGTGGCTGCACCTAACTTTGAGTTTCTTAAGTTTGAATATGATATGCCTAGTTATCTTTTTTGATCTGGTTTTGTTTTTAAATCTGTGTTTTGCATTTATCCTACATAATGTTCAACAAAGCTCCTGGATCTGTGGTCAGTCTGGCTTATTTTGGGGAAGGTGTCAATCATTGCTTCAAATATTACTTCTATTCCTTTCACTCTTTCTTCCTGGCATTTTCATTATGTGTATGTTACACCTTTTATAGTTGTTCCACATTCTAAGATAATCTGCTTTGTTTTAAGTTGGGCTTTTCAGTCTTTTCTCTTGTCAGTTTTGGAAGTTTCTAGTGTCCTATCCTCAAGCTTAGACATTCTTTCCTCAACTGTGTTGGTCTACTAATGGCATTATCAAAGTCATTCTTCATTTTTGTTACAGTGCTTTTCATCTCTAGCATTTCTTTATCATTTTTACTTAGAATTTCCATCTTTCTTCTTACATTATCCATCTATTCTTACATGGTGTCTACTTCCTCTATTAAAGTCCTTAGCATATTAATTATGTTTATTTTTTAAATTCCTAGTCTGATTATTGATCCAACATTGTTGCTGAATCAAACTCGGATTCTGATGCTTATTCAGCCTTTCCAAATTGGGTTTCTTGTCTTTTCTTACATTTCACTAGGTTTCTCGGTTTTTTCACCCCTTAGATAGGATTAGATAGCTAGGGGGGCCGGAATTATGTACTTCCTTTCCTCCAGGTAGGTTAGTCTCTGCTAAAATCCTAGCAGGTTAGGTTCTGTGAAGTAGTTTTACCTGAAGGTGGGCCTTGTTAAGAAAACAGAACGCTGGGGCGCCTGGGTGGCTCAGTGGGTTGAAGCCTCTACCTTCGGCTCAGGTCGTGGTCTCGGGGTCCTGGGATCGGGCCCGGCATCAGACTCTCTGCTTGGTGGGGGGCCTGCTTCCTCCTCTCTCTCTGCCTGCTTGTGATTTCTGTCTGTCAAATCAATAAATAAAATCTTTAAAAAAAGAAAAGAAAACAGAATATTTGGTATTTTTCTAAATTGTTTCTTCCCCCCCTCTTCCTTCTAGAAGCCCCATGAGATTTTTCTCCAATATTCACATAGAAAATTACCACTCTTGGTGGTAAAAATTACAAAATTATGGGGACCTGATGACTGGGTCTCCTAGGAGATTTTCACTCTTACACTTGCAATACTGAGCCTGCAGAAATTCATCAATTATAGTTCATGTTTTCCTCCCCAGCACTATTCCTGTAGAAATTTCTGCTTATATCTTTCTGCTCTAATAACTTGATTTTCTGTTTGTCTCTTCAGTTTTAGGGGCAGTTTAGAGGCACCATGATCCCACCTATTTTATGGACCTAAGAAGAATTATTAATATCAGTTTGTTCAGCAGAGAACTAACTGAGCAATCACGACAGAGTGGTGATTACTAAACTCCTTATATATTGAACTGGAAACCCAGAGTCCTGGGCCACCTTTTAAAACATAAAAGTTGCTCTTCACTTGTAAATGTCATTAGTAATGACATTATGAAATAGCTTTGAAAGTTATCAAGTGCCATGTAAACATGTGGTAATTATTGCTTAAAGTGATGGCAGATTGAGTTATCATGATTCCAATACATGGTATGTGAATAAACCTTAGGCAACATTGTTTCATTAAAATATTAGTTCACACCTAAATTGTCAGATTTTCCTTCATTTTGCAAAACAAGTTAACTACATCTAGTTTAATTGACCAGTAAAACAAGGCTCTCTGAAAATATCAACATATTTAGGGGATCAATGAATCATCCATTTATCTTAAAATGCATTGAAGCTTCCTTATATTTAGGACTTCCATCTTCTATTGCAATTAAAAAATGACCACTCAAAGCCAAAGAATCTTTACCCACAAAAAAAAAAGTGAAATCTTCTGTTAAAACTTAAATTTAATAATCCAAAGATAGACTCCCTAAACATAGTACCAATGAATTCCTAGTTGCATCCTGATAGCAATCTCAAAATAAGGATTTTTTTAAGAAAAACACGTGATATTTAAAAAATCCAGTAAGTGAAATGGAAAAGAAATCTCACAATGTTTTGCAAGACTTGTGAACTAGAACAGATGCTTTTCTCCCAGATTATTACAATTCCCTTGATTTCCTGTAAGCTATTTTCTTAACTGCTTTTGTGATGTTAGCTACTACAAACTTGCAAGCACCATTTAAGAAGGTGTGGGGAGAAAGATAGTTAACTTGTTTTTTGTCAGCTTTATCCAAACATTGAAGTTTCCATTCCCCTATCCTGAATCTTTGCTTTATAAGATAGGGACTTACAGACTGCTTTCAAAATGAGTTCCATCAACAAATAAGAAATGACTCGGGATAACTAGGTAGCTCAGTTGGTTAAGCACCTGCCTTCAGCTCAGGTCATGTTCCCAGAGTCCGGGGATGGAGTCCCACATTCAGCTCCTTACTCACATAGAGAAGACATTGTTTACTAAGGTTTACAGGATATAGGGATGGTTTCTATATCCTAGGTCTTCATAATATCTTATTCTCAGGTGATTTATCTTACGGTACCAGAAGACTTTAAAGGTTTTGGCAAAGAGCTTCAGAGAGGGTTAACAAATCTAAAACATAAAAACTAAATATAATAGCCTTCGAACAAAATTTTACTTGTCAAAATTCCTAACAATCCTGCCATCTGGCTACTGGACCTAAAAAAAATCCTAATGTAATGACAAATTCCTAAACCTAGAAATTAAGGTACTATAATGTCCAATGACAAATGCACTCAAAACAGTGACATCCTGGAAGCATATTTCTGTTTGTGATCATAATTATCATATTCTTAGTCCCACTTTAGTGCTCACGATAAAATAGAAGAGAACATAGAGCAGACTAGACTAAACCAGAATACAAAAAATAGAATGAAATTTTAGAAATCATCAATAACATCATTTTGTTGAACAACAGCCCATATTATTGACTTGATGAACAAAAGTTACCCCATCAGTGACTAAAAAGCCAGGCAAGCTTCCTGATTCCTGGCTACTCTACCTTTTAAACCAGAACAAAATCTGAACCATAAATTTGGAGGAAGAAATGATAAGTTACTTTAAATCTGAAACACCTCTGGAACACTGGAATGTAGCTGGTGCTGGTGGTAAGCAACATTGACTGAAAGACTGCTAATAACAATATGGATGTGCAATTAGGAGTAAAATGTATGTTGCCCCCAAATCAAAGAAACTGAATGCTAAATGGTGGTCATTGCTTGTGGTGAAATTATTTCCCACTAAACAAAGCACAGAGTTAATGGGAAAGGCTCACACTAATGCATGGGCCATTCAGGCCATTTCTTGTGCCCTTAGACATGAGATGATGTCATCACAGGTCATCTTTTATTTAAAAAAAAAAAAAAAGATTCAACTTTCAAAAAGAATTCAGCACATTGTCAACTTCTATCACACTGTCAAAGAAACAATACTGATTTCAATGTTTGTTTCGAGAATGATCTGTATCAGGATGATGAAAGCATGTTTGTTAATATTATAGACTCCTGGATATACTGAGTCAGAATCAATCAACTGCTTCTGTGCAGCATCATGAAGTTTGAGCACCAGTGAAAGGAAACTCTCACCTCTTGTCTACCTTCAATTCTTCCTTAACCATTGTGATTTTTTTTCCTGACTCAGTAAACAAAAGTTTGAAGTGCTTCAAAAGTCACTTAAATCCTCCTACATTTCTTTCTTTTTAAATTTTTAATTTTTTTATAAACATATAATGTATTATTAGCCCCAGGGGTACAGGTCTGTGAATCACCAAGTTTACACACTTCATGGCACTCACCATAGCACATACCTCCCCCGATGTCCATAACCCCACCACCCTCTCCTTACCCCCCTACCCCGAGCCACCCTCAGTTTGTTTTGTGAGATTAAGAGTCTCTTATGGTTTGTCTCCCTCCCAATCCCATCTTGTTTCATTTATTCTTTTCCTAACCCCCAAGCCCCCCATGCTGCGCATCTGCTTCTTCATATCAGGGAGATCATATGATAGCTGCCTTTCTCCGATTGACTTATTTCGCTAAGCATAATACCCTCTAGTTCCATCCACATCGTCGCAAATAGCACGATTTCATTTCTTTTGATGGCTGCATAGTATTCCATTGTATATGTATACCACATCTTCTTTATCCATTCATCTGTTGATGGACATCTAGGTTCTTTCCATAGTTTGGCTATTGTGGACATTGCTGCTATAAACATTCAGGTGCACATGCCCCTTCAGATCATTACGTTTGTATCTTTAGGGTAAATACCCAGTATTTACTGCTGGGTCATAAGGTAGTTCTATTTTCAACTTTTTGAGGAACCTCCATGCTATTTTCCAGAGTGGCTGCACCAGCTTGCATTCCCACCAACAGTGTAGGAGGATCCTCCTACGTTTCTTAATGAACAGTTTTTAAAGCTTGATTTCTGATTCCAAGAGCCTAGGATGATGTTATCTTAAGTGTTTCAAATTTCTGCTTGAACTGGGATGGTAATAGTGGAAAATAAATACATTCAAGAGATATCTAAAAGGAGAAGAATAATAGCTAAAACTTACAACATATCAGGTATTATTCTAACTGCTTTATATGTATTAACTCAATTTCTAAAACAAATGCTTTAAGATTTATTATCACTGATAATATTATTCCCAGTTTGTCGTGGGGGAAACTGAGATGCAAAAAGGTTAAATAAACTTCTTAGCATGAGAACTAGTGAGTGGGAGGACCAGGACTCAAAACAGACAGTTGAGGGTAATAATAATCAATATTCTTAACATCCCTCCTCCTGACTCTCTGTAGAAATAACAGGAGTTAGTAACTGGTTATACTGAATTTCAACATCAAGATTTCTGGATTAAGATGTAATCATGATTCATGTTTACTGAAATAAGAATCACTACTAAGAAGTGCAATGACACATGTAGAATGATTTTATTGTAACAATTAACTTTTTAAAAGAAATTGTAGATTTTGATTACCATCCAAGGTGTAGGAAGCCCTGTATAGACTTTCTCTCCTACTGATTACAACCATAAACTCTGGAGAATTTTGAAAAATGACTAACTAAAACTAACTACCTGAGAAACTAAATGAAAACTCTGAAGATTAAACAGCAGAATGACAGAATTAGGAAGGAGAGTCAAAACTGAGAAAATAACCTATAGCAGTAAGTTTACCAGAGTTTTTCCCTCTCATTTATGTCTAAGCTTTCACCCCAAAATGGGCCAAATCTCAAAACTGTGCAACAAGCATGGACCGTGAAAACTCTGGGGGGCTGGGGGAGTCTTCTCTCTAACTGGAAAGCCAGAAAAGATGACCTTTGAATTCTGGCAAGTGTCCAGAGATTCCTCCTTCTTTCTCCCTATTTCCTTTTCTCTTGTAGTCTTCCCTGAGTCCAGTCCCAGTGGCAAAATGGCACTGCTATGGCAGCCATACTACTGGAAGCCAGGTCATGGGCATCTAAAGTCTTAAGGGAAAGCCTTTCCCTTAACAAAAATGGGAAATGGGATGCCACAGTGGGAGTGGGGATGGAATTCTTTTTTTCCCTTCTATTACCTATCATTACTTTATTCCAAAGGCAGCCACCACTATTCAAACTCTGTAATTTCACAGGGAGACAAAACCATGAGGGTAAACTCAGACTCTGAGCTATTAAATAGGAGCTAGGGCTTCCTGAGAACCAAAGAGCATGGGAGGCATCCAAGAGAGGGAAGAAATGGAAAAAGGATTTCCAAATTCTGTATATTAGCCAACACAAATCCCAAGCTAATCTTCTAGGTATACACACATACAAAAGAGACCCCAAAAAGAATAGCAAAACTTTGGGAAGTCTATGCCATCTCTTCCAGAAAAGAGAAGAGAACATTTCTCAATTTATTTGAGGAGGCCAGCATTACTCTGTTACCAAAGTAAGTCAAAGATGTTTTAAGAAAATAAAACTATAGACCAATGTCTGTTATGAACATAGGTACAAAAATCCCCAACAAAATATTAGCAAATTGAATCCAGCAATATGAAGAGGGATAATACATCTCAGCTAAACTGGGGTTGATACCAGGAAGGCAAAGCTTGTTCAACATTTGAAAATCAATCCATGTAATTGATGATATGAACAGACTAAAGAAAAATTACTATACGATTATGTCAACAGATACAAGAAAAGGATGTGATAAGATTTTAACATCTATTCATAATTCTTAAAAATTTCTCAGCAAACTGGGAAAAAAAGGAAACATCCTTATCCTGATAAAGGGCATCTATAAGAAAAAATCTACAACCAATATCAAAATCATCAGTGAAAGATTGAATGTCTTCCTCCTGAGATCAAGAACAAGATAATGATACCTGTTCTCACCATTCCTTTTAATCTTGTATTGGACATATAGTCAATTTTTATAAGAGATAGAAGTCAAAGCATTCAGAATAGTAATAAATAAACAAAACTATCTGTATTTGTAGATAATATTATTTGCATAATAATAAATACCAAGATATCTACAAAAAAATTTTTTGAAACAAGTAGTGAGGTTAGCAAGTTCACTGGATGCAAAGATAATATACAAAAATCAATTATTTATATTTATACATTAACATTAAAAATTGAAAATAGAAATTAAGAGAAAATTGTATTATTTACAATAGCAACAAAAAATTGAAGTGAAATACAAAGGTAAAAATCTAACAAAATAGCTTCAGGATTTGTATGCTAAAAACTTTAAAACAGTGGTGAAAGAAGTTAAAGAAGGCCTAAACAATTGGAGAAATATGCCATGTTCATAAGTTGAAAGGCTTGCGCTATTAAGATGTCACTTCTCCCCAGAATGATCTATAAATTTAACATAATTGCAATCAAAATCCAGTGAGACTTTTATAGATATGAACAAGCTGATTCTAAAATTTATATGAAAAAATAAAGGAAGTAGAAGAGCTAAACAAATTCTGGGGAAAAAAAGAAAAAATTACTCAGACTACCTGATTATGAGACTTAACTATAAAGCCATAATAATGAACACAGTGCGGCATTGGTGAAAGACATATATATCAATAGAACAGAGGAGCGAGTTCTAAAGTAAACCTACAGTTGATTTTTGACAAAAGTACAGAGACAATGTGATGTAGAGAGATAATCCTTTCTATTCACAAATTGTGATAGAACATTTGGCTATGTATACACACAGAATAAATCCCTGATTTATTTCTTACACCTATACAAAAAGTAGCTCAAAATGAATCATAGTCCTAAGTATAAAAAGTAAATCTATAACCTTCAAGAAGAAAACATTATAGAAAATCCCTTTGACCTTAGGATAGGCAAAGAATTCTTAGATGCAATAGGTTAAAAAAGATCCATAAAATAAGTTAATAAATTAGACTTATTTTTAAAGTTTTGCCCTCTGAAAAAAAGAAAAGGCTACTAATAGAAAGAAAAGGTAAAGCACAGACTGAGAAAAAAATATTTCCATATCACATATCACATATCTGATTAAAATTCATATGCAAAATATATTTTTAAAATTCTAAAACCTCGAGGATATAAAAACAAAAAATCCAATTGAAAAATGGGCATAAGATTTGAACAGACATTTCACAAAAGGAGATAAGCAGATGGAAAATAAGCATATTAAAAGATGCTCATCATTATGATTCATCAGTAAAATGCAAATTAAAACCACAATGAGATAACACTAGTTATCTACTACAATGGGTGTGGAGGGTTGTGGGGGAGACAAATCCTAGACAGGATGCAAAACAATTAGAATTCTCATATACTGTGTGTGAGAATGCAAAATCTCACAGCCACTTGGGAAAACAATTTGTTGTTTCTTCTAAAGTGAAGCACACACTTACCATATGACCCAGCAATCACACTCCTCAGCATCTACCTAAGAGAAGTAAGGATGTATGTTCACACAAAATCCTGTATATGAATATTATAGCAGCATTAGTCACGATTGCCAAAAACTGGGAACAATCCAAATGCCCTTCAGTGCGTGAATAGATAAGCAAATTGCAGTACATTTGTGCAGTGGAATATTATTACTCAGCCACAAAAAGGAATGTGCATTGATATAAGCATCAATATATTTGAATCTCAAATGCCTTATGTGAGTCAGGGATGCCAGACTCCAATAGTACACAAAATTTGATTCCATCCAAATTTTCCACTTGGAAAAGACAAAACTGTAGGGATGGAGAACAGATAAGCAGTTGCCAGGGGTTGGGAGTAGAAGGATTTAACTACAAAGGGACAGACAACAGGAGGGTATTTTTTGGCACCTGTGTCTAGATGATGGTTACACAATCTTTTTGATTCGTCAAAACTCATAGAACTATGCAGCTAAAAAGTGGCTTTTACTGCATATGTTTTAAAAATAAATTTCAAAATAAAAATAAATTTAAGATGCTAAAATGCTCAGGGCTTATGGGAAAGGGGAAGGAAATGGGGAAAATGGGAAAAGAATGGGAAAAGCATCGAATGAAAAGAAAGGTTTTTCCTCCTTATTGTTCACTGTTTGCTGGGTAGTTAGCATTCTCACCATGAAATATACAAAGAGAAGGCTATGAAGAAGCATCTTATACATCTAGAGCACATCCACAAACTATTAACATTGATCTGTATTTATTAGTAATATTGTATTGTTTGTGTCTGACTTTTATTTGTACATTAAGCATATCGCTTAGCAAAGGAATGGTCACAGATTTTTTCCAAAGTTAGTGTTACAAAATAAATGAAGTATTTACATCTTGCAATTATCTGAGACATAAGATTAAATTCTGTTCTTCCTTACCAACAATCCCAACTTTCTGACTGAAGTTGCCCCAGGAAAGGATGGCTGAAACTGACTGTCAAAGAACTGCATGCTTTCCTATGTCAGTCCCACTTCCCCAGTGGGATTCAACTCCCTGCTGTGATTTTCAAAGGGATGCTATTCCAGCAAAAGGTCCATGGCAATAATTCTCAGAAAAATGGTTATATTGGAGAATACAGCAGCAGTCTTCTGGGTGAGCACAGAGTTTCTAGAGTTTAAAAACGAGTTGTTTCCTTTCTCTTCCATTGATGGGAAAGAGACAGAAGAGCACCTTGAACCACATCCTCAACCTGACTCAGTAGCCGTCCCTGAGGACCACTTAGAATTTTTGAACTTGTTAACAGTGGTTGTAATGGACTTTCAAAATATAATGGACTTTTAAATACTTCATCATAGGCTTCATGATAATACACAGGCAGCAGTTAGTTAAGGCTTAAAGTTTAAACTCCAGAAGCAGTTGTCCTAATCAAGAATGCACAGCCCAGGATGGTCAACTAATATTATATCAAAAAGGTCTCTACTCTAGAAGTTGCTATTATACATATTATTTTAACTCTATTGACACTTTGGTAATAATCATATGACATGGGTCTTTATAACTGTAAACTGTTTACCTGATGACTAGCATATAAATCTCAGAAATGGTTCTTACTGGTGAAACAGTCAAACATAATCATGACACATGGGTTGAGTAAAATATTTGAGATATGCTCATCGTTCTTTAATGAAGAAGGCTTAAGAATCTAGCACAACCACCACCTTTCACCATCAGAGTAGAACTGGAGCCTCAGTCTAGTCATTGATAGAGAGATATTTCTGAGGTCTGATTATAACTACAAGAATAAAAGTATCCTCCTTCTGGAATGCTGTTGTATCTGCTTCAAGTGCCCCTTTCATGCAAGGCATGGTCAGAGTACCCAAGCAGAAAGGAGAGTTGAAACTTCATTGAGCATCTAGAATAAGTTGTAGGAAATATTACAGGTATTGTATTCTAACAAACTTCAGTTTAATTCATCTCTGTATATGAACATAAAATTTCTTTCATTATAATATAGTAGAGAAATTATAGCTAACTCTCACCCCTTTAAATGCATCTGGCAGCTATATTACATATTATGAAGAACCTAACCATGGTACATGAATACATTATTTTATGTCAATTCTTTCAACTATGGGGAGGGCCTTCTTCTCCCTTGAGGTAGTAAACAATTTGTGATCCCCAGAAGCGTTTAGAGCTGTGATTAATTTAAGGATTATGATATGGCATATTTGTATACAGAGAGTATGTGGATATTCTTTGGCATGGGGAAGGGGGACACAAAGAGAACCCAGAAAAGTTCCCAAAATCCATGCAGAGGAAAGTATGGAGATTATTCCCTGGCACAGCTTCAGCATGTTTCCCCTGAAGAGTTTTACCACTTTGACAGGATTATGCACACAGAGAGGTGGGAGTGAGAACCACTGGTGGGGACGATGGAAGATAGGACTTAGATGAGTCACCATGTCTTGGCCAGACCATGGAGGATAGTACTTGGGAGCAGTCAACATCCACACCAAGAACATTCTAGCTACAGAAACCCCCACTGGACACACCTATTCAACCATACCCATTATAGTAACAAAAATGGTCTTGGAATGTAGCACAGTGCTGCCAACACCAGTCCTTTACTAACTACTAATTAAACAATAACCCTTTCCCCCAGGAACTTAGAACAACTGAAACTGAGAAATAGAAGCCTTCAGGTGCTTAACCAGTCGGTTAAGCAGCTGCCTTCAGCTCAGGTCATGATCCCAGGCTCCTGGGATCAAGTCCTGCGTTGGGTTCCTAGTGCGGCTGGTGGTCTCCCTCTTCCTGCTTCTCCCCCTGCTTGTGCACTCTCTCTCTCTCCAGAGAGAGAGATTTCTCTTATTTATTTATTTTAAATAAGTAAAATCTTTAAAAATAATAATAATAATAATAAATAACAATGATGTCTGGGTTTTGCAGTGCAGTGCTCAACCCTAAACTATGGGGCTTTCTCTGAATGACTTTGGAAATTTATAGTATTTTGGTTTCCCTGAATTATGTTCAGAGTTTTTGCTAACATTTGTGGAGCAGTCACTATATTTCTCATTGATCTATATTGCTTTGTTAATTCAATTAAATGTCGGCTTTCAATTGGCAATTTTTAAAATTCGGATACATGGTAAGCCGTCTGATCCTGCCTGCCTAGGGACAAGCAATGCCAGGAAAACATTTCACAAAGGTAACTGCTTGAATATAAATGTCCAGATAATAGCTCTCAAAATTATGGTTCTAAATTCATCTATCAGCTTTGAATCATACTAGACAATGCCAAATTCTCAGAAAACAAAATCATCAAGATAGAAGAGATATTAACAGAGTTAATCTAAAAATCTATGTATTACAAAGACAAAGAAGATAGAAGACTCACGTCACATTTCCAGGAAAACCTTTTACTCACATGCACTATCAGAAAGATCAGAAACTGTGTACCTTACCAGAAAAATGCAGGTGCCAATATGGGGCTGATGACAAGGAAATTCAACAAAATAGAGATGTGGCCTTGGACAAAACACACGAACTCCCTGGGCCTCTGTTTCCTTGATGTTAAAATAAGATGGGAGTGAGTCTCTTTCTGCTCCAAACTACTGTGTTTTTACTTTTGACCTGAAAGTTTCAAGAGGAAATTACCCTTAGTCTCTTCTTTATTTTCATTCCTTCCAGAACAGTGGTTTTAAAAATCCTTAAAAACATCTTGGTTTGTATTCAAACCCTCCTTGATGCAAGAAATTTAAATCTTAAGTTCTTTGCACACTTGAGAGTTACATGAAAGAAATATATTTTATAGCAATAAAAATACTGAGAATTAAAATATACACAACGCACGTTCAAAAAAGATATGCAGTATTAGGCTATTTTAAAAATTCAAGCCTTTTTTTTTTCTGAAAAAAAATCCATAAGGTTACCAAAATATTAGAAGTGTCTCACTAAGTAGAGTGGAATTGTAATGAATTCATATTTTTCTTTATTCTGTGTTCTAAATTACCTTCAATGTCCATGCATAGCTTCCATTATCAGAAAAAGACATATTTGTTTATAAAAAGGGGGAAAATAACCTATAACCTATCTTGTGTATCAGCTATAGAGTATGTTATTTGAAATGCTATCTGTGTAAGTGTTCTGGTTCTCTTCCATTATGTTGATACTTCTATTTCTTAAAAGGCTAGAAGGATATGCTGAGTCTGAAAATAATTAGATACTTTAAGAGTTGTCAACAGCCTCGTCGGGATACGTCGGGATAGATGCTCTTTGACTTACTTCGTCAGCCTTCTCAAGGAAACAAGATTTGTCCAGAGTACAAGGGGTCTCTGCGTCCACACAGGGCGAGCCAAAGTGTCAAGGGCTTGGCTGGAGCATAAAGAACACACCTCATAAATGTGGCAATCACAGCAAGGACAACAGAGTCCCGGGCAGGTCCTGAACCATGAAGTCAAGGCAATGAGCTTTCCACAATTCTGACCCAGACAAACGTGGGGATGTAGCAGCATGAGACATGGGGACAAAGAAGGATGGAGATCCCTATGTCCCTCGGAATCCCTCGGAGAGAATCAAACTAACTCTACTTATTAATAAACATTGACTAACAGTTATGAGCAATTATAATGTGCCACACACCATTCTTTTTATTGTTATTATTTTTTATTAGTTTCAGAAGCAGAATTTAGCGTTCATCAGTTGCATACAACACCCAGATCTCATTACATCAAGTGTCCGCCTTCATGCCCATCACCCAGGCACCCCATCTCCTCACTCCCCTCCCCTCCAGCAACCCTCAGTTTGTTTCCTGTGGTTAAGAGTCTCTTATGGTTTGCCTCCCTGTCTGGTTTCATCTCGTTTTATTTTTCCTTCCCTTCCCCCATGTCCATCTGTTTTGTTTCTTAAATTCCGCATATGAGTGCCACACTCTCATTCTAAATGTATTAACTCATTAAATCCCCACAACGGCATGATGAAGCAAATGTTTTTACAGATAAGGAAACCAAAGTATAGAGCAATTCCATGATTTGCTCTAAAGCCCAGAGCTCCTAGTGTTGGGAGTAGCATTCAACACAGTCAAACCCCAGAGCTGGCATTCTTAATAAATTTACGCATGGAAAAATTCTTATAATGAAGGGAGGGCTGTTTTAAGCATATATGACAGTCAAGAACATCAGCAAAATATAACCCTAAAAATCACAGGGGCCGATAGAAGGTTATGACGTCAAGGCATGGATTCCTATTGTCTTAGGATGAAGCTGCTTCATCAGTCCCTTAGATCCCTAGCTGGAGGATGTTTGAAAGGTAAAACAATAAGGAAGTTATTCAAGTAGGATAGAGAGATATATCCATCAGCTAGGAAGGGAATTCTACAGGTGTAAGAAGCACAAGTCCCGGGATCTTCGACCCATGAAGACAGGTGCCAGGCACCACCACTGGCTGAACAAGCACAAAGAAAACCTGAAGACAGGAGCAGCAGCAGAAGGAGTACCTCTACTTGCTGCTGAAGTCGGAGGTCAAGGCGCTCAGGAGAAGCCTGTCAGGAAGTGAGGGAGGCAGGCTTAGGCAGGAGTGTAAACCTCTATTGGAGACCACAGGGATGGTTACTCCCTAAAGCAAGGGGCTAGCATTTCATACCCACGTGGTGCAGGGTTTGTAGCCTAGAAGAAAGCTAGGAGCATAACCGCCTGAATGAGACGACTTCCATTTGGCAGAGGGGAGCTGTCTGGGGAAGCATGCTGCTGGCAGCTGGCAGCAGCTGGGAGTGGGTGATAATGGGCAGATGGTGGGTGAGGGAACAGAGGCACTGACATAACGCGCTGTTTTTAAAATAAATACTGAACCCCATGCACAAATAAACCAAGAAAAAAATGTACCTACTGATTTCAATTAGGTGTAAGTGTATTTAGGAATATGTATGAAACATGTCTTCCAGGTAGGGTTCCCTACCTCTTCATTAAGTTATCTTCTTCTGCTTCACGCAGTAGGCAAGCAATAAATAGGAAATTGAATAGTTGTTAACTGGTTGAATTACTATTCCCAGAACAATAATCCATTGCCACATCAACCAAGTAGGTTACCCATGGATTCTCATAGTTCCTGTTAATGCTCCTGAAAATAAGAAGGCATTGTCACTATGTGGTGAATAATGAGACAATCTTCAGAAATTCAGCTCCGTTGTAAGGAAAGTGCTTAACATGGAGCCTGTTGTTCATTCCTGAATAAACCTTCTTTCTCTAATGCATTTTCAGAGCTTACTTAAAAACAATAATACATGATTACAATTGGATTTATGTTAAAGAAATCCAAACACCTAACCTCATATTTGCCTTTATTAAATGCCAGAACATTAAGATGAAAACATTCACGGAATGCAGATAGTAATAATGATGTTGTGGCTAGTCCCATTGTTTAAAATGTAGTGGTTGCAGCATTCCAGATGTTCGACAGTCAAAATTATGACCCTCTATCAGTAAACTAACCACACATGCCTGGGTGCCCGGCCCCATTCAGCTTTGCTCCTAAGTCACCATATAAATAAATGCCAGTCTGAATGGGAATGTGAAAGACCCAAAGTGGTGCCCAAAGTTGTGGGGATCCAACTGAACTTTGACCTTCTGGTACAACTTTAGTCAAAATTATCACAACATTAAGCCATGTTTTGTCCTATCTCTACTCTGCCATATAGTCAACTGGTATTCCAAGTTTGGGTTTCCCTAGAAGGTGGGTAATAGGAAATGGGTTATATCTGAGCAGCCTTGAGTCTATCAAAGGATGGTGACTCTGAAGCCTCTGTTCCTTCAGCCTCGTTCTAGTCCAAGGACACTGAGCCTCATGAGAAATCTGGCCTTGTAAGTCCACATCTTGCATATCTACTTTATGCCCCACCATTTTTTATATTTACTTCACTTTTCTGATCTTGAGCCTAATACTTCTTGTCTTTTCAGATACTGTACAATTATCTCCAGTATTTTTTACACTAGCCAAATTGCATACACAACGTTTTTCTAAAGATACAACCAATGCCCATTTCAATGAATTAGTTCTTTCAAAATATAAAACCAAAATAAAGATATTTTATTTTAAAAATCACTCATAATCCCAACACTTCAAAAACAATCACAGAAGATCTTTTAGTATATTTTCTTCCCACACTTATTTTTAATGAGTTAATATAAGTGCTATAGATACATAGTATAATATTACCCACAGCCTGTTTCATTTACTGTGCTTTTCCTCCGCAGCCTTCAATAGCATGATTTTTAGCGATTCACTGGAATCCATTGTATGGATAGGTCATCCTCAGTCTACTCAATCCCTGTTAGGTTCTCACTCTCTCACCGACCCTCCTCCCTTTTCCCCATTAATGCAGGAGCTTATGAACTAAGGAGGAGAGAACACAAGATGCTGGTAGTGCCTTTGCTGACAAGATGGGAACCCCTCTAGCGTCAGAACACATGCCACCCCTGCAGTGTCTACAGCACAAGCTTGAATGGCCAAAGAGATCTGAGGACTCTTCCAACCCTAAGTATGGTGAAGGATTTGTTTTTCCCCTACTTCCTGCTACAATATCAAAATTTAAATTTGGTTAATAACTATCTGTCATTTCAATTTCCATTTCAATTTAAATTTATATTTTTCTATGGAAAATAAATTTTATGATGTCACTAATGCAGAAAAAAATACAGTTGGCTTCTATTTTCTATGTCAAATCTGAAGATAAATTGAAAAGCTACCCTTTGTGACTCTGACCTTCTCCTTTCCTGACTTTTTGTTCTAACTAAGACCTAGTTTGTTTGTTTGTTTGTTTTTTAATATTTATAGGACAAATTCAGTTACCACTGGTGCAGAGCTAACCCAAAATCAGAGTGTTAGGTACACAAACAAATGTCCTCTTTCCTAAATATGAAACAGAGGGAATGGGCTTATGGTCAATATGAAAACATAGACAAATATGTATCCTCTAGAATTTGAACCAGAAGTAGGAAATTGATGGCATTCGTGCCTAAACTGACATGCAAAACGGCTTTGAACAGCATGACTGATGTAAACATTTAAGATTAAAATTGCTAATTTTAATTATAAAAATTTATTTCCTGACACTTCTAACTTGGAATTGGAAATAACACTACCCCTTATCTTCAGGCTAGATTTATATTACTGTTTGGCATCCATAGAAATTCAAAAGCATGTATACTGTGATTTTTCCCTTCTATATGGAACTCAAATATTTTTATCCCCTGACCCCCGCAAAATCCTATCTTTGGCTGGCCAAATAAAATTAGCTTGAATCATATCCCTTGAGGGGAGTTGCCTCATCATTCCTCCAAGTTTTTAGGGGGATGGGATCTTATGAATTCAGATTCACCTCCAACTATGAGCTCCTGTTTTAGCTTATGAATCATTTGATCTTACTCTGCAACATGTCAAGCCAGGAGTAAAACTCAGAACTGTTCCCTTTATTTTGCCATCAAACATCCACTCACACAAACCTTTTGTGTTTAAAGAGGTCAATTGAAAGCATTGGTGAGATAAGATAAGCAGGTTTCCAACTTAAAACTGCAAAACCAGATCCTAAAACAATGTTTTTTTCCTGCAAATAGTTGTAGTTCACTTGCTCTTTTGTGTTAGTGTATTACCAAAAGCAAGTGCCTTTCTAAGTCTTTGAAATGTCCACCATCTTTGCAAGAGTGACGTTTTGTTACCCTATAGCCTCTTCGATCACATGCAGCACAAGTTTCTGTGCATCCTTCTTTCCCTTTCCAGTAGCCTCAGCAATGGTACATGAGTCCCACCTGCACTCTTATGTATAAAGAGAAGCTCCTTTAATCTGGTAGAGACACATACCCATTATTGTATCCATTAAGGTGTTCACAGTGTCAATTAAGTATAAATGTTAAGCATGCTCAACAACAAAGGAATTTATTAGCCCTGTTATTGGAAGGTCTAGAAGTCACACGAGCTTGAGAGCTGGTTTATGCAGGGATATCATAAGGATACAGTGCCTCTCACAGCCAGCTCCATTCTGAAATTAGCTCGCTGTGGCTGTAGGAAAGCTACTGATGCCTCCTTATTTCATCAGTACAAGATAGAACTTGATTTCTTCGACCATGGTAAAAACTCCTCAGATTTTCAGTGACTAGAACACCCTAAATTAATCCCTGTGGCTGGGGGCATACATATACTGACTGACTTTGTTGTAAATTATCAGAACTGTGAGAAGGAAGATGAGCGTATCTGCTTGGTTTATATCCAGCCAGAGAGACAGGGTCAGGCTGTAAGAAAGCTACTGATGTCTCCTTATTTCATCAGTACAAGATAGAACTTGATTTCTTCGACCATGGTAAAAATTCCTCAGATTTTCAGTGACTAGAACCCTAAATTAATCCCTGTGGCTGGGGGCATACCATATACTGACTGACTTTGTTGTAAATTATCAGAACTATGAGAAGGAAGATGAGCGTATCTGCTTGGTTTATATCCAGCCAGGTGGAGACAGGGTCAGTCCCATCCAAACTACTACATGGGTATTACCCAGTGGGGGAAGGGTAGGAATGGATGTTGAGGAGACCCCCCGCCACAATGTCCACTGCAAGAGACAGTCCTCATCTGAGGAAACAGCAGCCCAACATCACACTCTCTGGGGACTGCCTACCAGAGGGATTTCTACATTCCAGCAGGTCTTAAAAAGTCAAAAAAGGTAAGAGTAAGGGTGGTCTGAAGCCTCAGGGACAGATAGGGAAAACACAGATACCTGGACCTTGAAGATGGGCAATGGCCAGGAGGAAAGGCCACAGCCCTGAAAACAAAGCCTCTGGGAAGATGAGCATGCAGATGCCACCCAGCAGTTTCCTTCTGCCAAGTCACTACATCTCCCCACAGCAGGTAGCACCCATGACATGAAATGCTAATGCCCCCATAAGCTGTGTGTGCCTTCATTTCCACTTCGTCTCACCATCTGGACTTATTATATACCCCCAGCTCCTCACTTCAGCTTCAGTGAGTCTACAAGAAATGGGGCTCATCCAAACCAGCTACAGTTGCCTGCTTCTGCCTTAAGACAACTTCACAGCCCAATGATCCCCCAACTCTGCTTTTCTTCTCCTCCTGCCAGGCTCCTACATCCCTGGGGAGTACTGTCCCCTGGGCTTTGTCAGTGGGTTGCTAGGCACTTACAAATACACAGTAAGCACACCTCTATATAATAAACTGAATTTTAGCCTAGATTCTCATTTCCTTCCTTGTTTCCTAAATGACATTGGTTTAGCACATGCTCTGTGTCTGGCACTGTATTAGGCACAGTTCTGATCCCAGTAAATCCTCACAACAACACTGTCTTGCAGCTAGTTTACAAGCTGGGAAACCATGGCCCAGCGTGCGTTAATCATTGACTGCAGTGGCAAGATGGAGTTGTCTGTTTCTCCCTGCTGGCTCACCCTCACCTTTTCCCTGAGAAAGCTCTACTTCCATATAAAGAAGGTGAAGAGATAAAATACTTTATTATTTAACTGAAGCTATGGACTCAAGTTCCATTACAGAAATCTAAGATATTTGGCTGGACCACAGAAAAATTATTTATTTATTTATTTAGTCAATTTGTTAGTTATTTTGCCTAGGTAATGGACTTCGGCAGCCTCCCTCCTTCCAAGCCCTGCTTCAAATCTTGAATTTCCTCTTCACATAAGCATCACAAATGCTAATTATCATTGGAAATGCCTTGTTGATGACTTTCAATATTTATGACTTGCAACAGAGAATAGAGTTACAAGAAAATTTCCTAGGAATGTTGGTCAGCGCGCATTCCATTTGGTTGAAGTGGCAGAAATTAAAGCGTGTCATTGTAAAACTAATTCCAATTACAAGAATTACAAGAACACTCGTTGAGATAGCCATGCTCTACCTCTACAAACTGAAGATCCACATCCTTTGAAACCCAGCATGTAACTGGAGTGATGGCGGCTCCACTCACGGCTCCTTAGCGCTAAGCCACCCCGTGCCTCTGACACAGGATGTCTGTAGCCAGAGCTGTCCCAGTCACAGAGAAAGAGAAAGAACAATTTGTGTGGAGGGAGGGAGGGAGTGAAGGAAGGAAAGAAGATGGAAGGGGGGGCGAGGGAGGGAAGGAAGGAAGGAACAGAGAGAGAGAGAGAGGCTGGGGGGTGGGGAGGAAGGAAGGGAAAAAGGAAAGGAGGGAGAGAGAGAGAGAAAGAGAGAAGGAAGGAAGGAAGAAAAGGAGGGAGAGAGGTAGGGAGGGAGGAAGGAGGGAGTCAAGTAGTTTTCTTTAAATGGCCGGTCTCCCTACTCAACTTACTGAGCTAGTTCCTCTGGAAGCATGAAAGAGCCCTTAATGCGTTCAAGAGTCTAAGGATCTTGACGAGCTGTGAGTCACTGCCCCGATGAAGGAGTCACCTTATTTACTTCCTCCTGCATGTGATTTGTAGTAATGAAGCCTTCATTTAAAATTCAAATCTGTGGTCCTTTTTTCCACAACAGTCTTTTCAAGTCTCCAAGAACTCTTGGTATTTTTCCAGAACTTCTTTCCTACCCTAGACCCCTTCTCTTTTCTTCCCAGTTGAATAAGGAAAAGGAAATTGGGACTAAAAATAGTTATAGATCCCAGAAGAAATTTTGGTTTTTGTTTTATTTAACTGTAACTAGAATCATGTTTTGTATTCAAATGACAAAGGCCCTGTTCATAATGGACTCAAAGCCTCCAGCTATGGGGCCTCACTCCCCACATTTTATCTTCAGGTAGAGTGTGTTTTTTTAACCAACAGATCAAATTCATTTGTAATTATCAAGATTCATTTAGAATGTTTCTTCTTGGCCAAATCAAACAAGTTCCCCAGAAATAAGATTATCTACAATTGGCTTTCATGGGGTTCTGCTGCACATTCTGACCCTCACAGAAATAAGCTTTTGCTTTTGCAAGATGGCAACTCACTGTGTCCCCACTTCCTAATTCATAGTGGAAAAAAAAAAATTTAAACCTGCCTAATCTCTTCCTCTGGAAATGTATGAGAAAGAAGATTTTTATAAAAGCACTTTGCCTTACCAAAGGAGGAAAGAGTGTGGCATAAATACAAGATTGTGATTACTGGTTGCAAAAAAAATTTAGTTCTGTGTTATTCTAATATACACCTCACTTCATACAGGGTAACAATGTGGGCAGTGTTCAGGAATGATAGAATCATCAACAAGACTTAAACAGACAGGAGTGCAATGCAATGCTTCTTAACTGAATGTCCACAGGGAGTACATCCCTAGTGGCTTAAAATGTTTAAAGGATAAACACCACAAAGATAAGCAGCTTTACTAGGCTATAATTCAAGGCCCACATTTACTTCCATTTCTCCACTAAACCACATACTTACTGTCTGCTCTGTCTGTGGTATTGATATGCATCGATATTATTTTTACAACCAGTAACAGAGGGGGAAAAAAAAAAAGGAAAGCAGTGCCTTTAACTTGCTTTCAGTGGTACTTTCCTTCTATTTTCTGTGCTGTTCGAAAATAAGACAAATCAAAGTGCAGCCCTTGCAAGAATTTGGAGAACAAATCTCAGTATATACATGTGATTTACATAAAATGGAAACCTGCTTTTCTGGAAAGAGCTGAAAGGCCTTTGCTCAATTGCTTTCCCCCCCATTAGAAATATAAATTGAAATAGAAAAAAGGTTCTGTATTTTTCCCTCTTTCTGCAAGATTTAAGTGCATGTTGATACTAAATTTGATACATCAAATGTTTTCCTTCTCGTTGGAAGGGGACGCAATGGGCTCGTCAGAGCACAGAATTTATAAGGTGAGTGGCCAGTCTCTAATATAGAGTCCTTCCCATGGCATGGTCCGCCTGTCAGTTCCAGTAAGCGGCAGGTGGATATGTGTAGAAAAAAATACAGAAATAGAGACTTTCCAATGTAAAAGGCCCTGGTGCAATCAGATCACACAGCTTACTCAGATTCTACTTCCAGTAGATCCCTGGGCATCATTTCAACAAAAAGCTTTTTATCCACCCATATTTCCTTCGCTTTCCCTCCAACCTTCTTTTGATATAAGGACACAAAATGTTCTTCTATGAATTATCAATTAATTTGTTCCATGCAGTTCTAAAACAAAGATCTTTACAAGGCCCTGTTACATTTGCTCCAAATTATCCTACTGTGTGCATATTGTGTGTGGCTTCCCCAGGAAGCACCTCTGATCAAGTTTATCAGGAAGGGCCCTTGTGATCAACCACCATGGAAGGTGAAGGAATCAGAACAGGCAGGAGTAATCAACTGCCATGAATTCTGACAAAGTTCTCAGATGATCCCACTGGGAACTCTGAGATTGCGGTGGCTCTTCAGGGTAGCCTCAAAATGAGGTGAGGAGTCAAATCTTTATATTTTCCCCTCGGACAGGTCATCAGGTTTACTGGGGAAGTGCCTGAGCTGGGTGGTGACTTTGGACTGGGCTGTTCTCATCGGAGGGGAATTTTTGGAGAGGGGCTCCGTTGAGGCATCCAGCCAGCAGCCTCTCTGCATATGCTGGTCCCCAAGGTGGGAGATGTGGGCCACCCACCACAGCGGTCCACTGTGGTGCAACAGAATTTGCCTGTGTCACCTCCGTGGCTCCCCACACAATAGCCAGCTGTGAGACGTGGGGTGTTTACACTTGGTGAGTGCCAAGATTATTGCCTTTCCTCTCTTTTGCCACTTTCTTTGAACTTCTGACAAATGCAAGCATTGTGTTTGTTGTTTTTTGTTTTTTGTTTTAACTGTTTATCCAAGTGATGTGAGAAATACTATCCATTCCGTGTGGTAACCTTGCTATAGTTGTTGTACCTAAGACATAATTCATAGATACTACTAAATTATTTTTAGAATATTTGTCTTTTTAAAACAGTTTAAACTATTAACCCAGGGTTTCTTAACGGCAGGGCTGTTGACAGTTTGAGCCAATACTTCCTTGTTGCCAGGGACTCTCCTGTACATTGTAGGATATTGAGCAGAAGCTTTGGCCTTTACCCATGAGATGTCAGTAGCACTTTCCCTCACAGTTGTGACAACCAAAATAACTTCCAGACATTACCAAATGTCTCTAGGGGCAAAGTTGCACATGGTTAAGAACTGCTGAGGTAGCCTATCGTGCTTTAGGTCCCATAGATGGGTTTGAGATTATCTATTTTGAACATCCTTTTCTCCTCCACAACCAAAACCCCGACTCCTCTTTCTGGAGAACTATGCTCAAGATGGGTGAATTTATTCCTTCCATAGAGTCACTGAGGCATGAGATTTAAAATAAGCCCTTTCCAAGGGCACCTGGGTGGCTCAGTGGGTTTAACGTCTGCCTTCAGCCCAGGTCATGATCTCAGGGTCCTGGGATTGAGCCCCATGTCAGGCTCTCTGCTCAGCGGGGAGCCTTCTCCCCCCCCCACCCCCACCGCCTGCCTCTCTGTCTACCTGTGATCTCTCTCTCTCTCTGTCAAATAGATAAATAAATCTTTTTAAAAACTAAAGTAAAATAAAATTTAAAAAGCCCTTCCCTAATTATTTGTCCCACAGTTTGGCAATTGGCTCCCATGTCATCTCCCCCTCCTCTCGTTGTCTTCAGGGCTCCTTCTTAGCAGGAGTGGATGTAAGAACCAGAATGCCATGTCCTGCAGTTCTCAAAAATGTCCTGCATAGAAATGGGGCTCCTGTGGTGCACCATCCTCTCCAGAAAGAAAAGTGCTATCTAAGAGGAAAGAGTTAAGTAAGCAAGGCTTGGAAAGACTCTAGAAATCAAAATGAGGAAAATGTGTATTTAGTTTGGCTAATATTTTCAATATCTATTGAAAGCTCACATCTGGCATGAACTAGTCTGGACATGGGATGAAAAATAGGGAAGGTTTAGTGCCTGCCTTCAAGGAGCTCTCAGTTTCATGGAGAATCCATAGGAGGACTCATCCTAACATGAGCCCAGGAGGGCCTCATCAGCTGCACTGCTTGGAGTGATGTCCCCGAGACCACGTTCTGTCCCCAGCTCTCTACCACCCTTCATGTTGTTAGTAACAGAGCCATCTCTCCAGCTTGCACTTTCATAAATCAAGCTCATTAAAGCTCCAACAGATAAGCTAAAATAGCCATAGATTCAGCCAGGCTAAGCAATCTGACTGCCCAGAAGAGCACATTTAGGGAAATAGCACCAGAAATCAAATTATAATCCAATGGCTAATAGAGGGACAGTTTGTTCACGTCACAAACATGGTGTGTAAAACATAACCCTACTTTCCTATCACTCAATGTACTTCTGTTTGGTACTCCATTTCTCCCAGCATGGAGTCCTAAAATAACCAAGTTGCTCTTAGGAAATTCAGCATCTTTTTCTTTGTCCTCCCTTACACAGGGTGACTCAAGCCCCTGGGCAAATGCATAGTATCTGACATCGCTGAGAGACATGGCCTCATTTGGCCTCTGTGTGAGTGTCATCTCTCTTCCTTCACATGTTGTGGGCTGCTGATGTCTCCATGGGTTTCTGACACAGATCCCTTATGTCTTATGGAAATCACAGAGAATCCAACTCTCCCTCCCTCACAGTAAGACCCCTCTTATACCTGTGTGTCTCTGTCAGAGACCCACACTTTTCCTTTACCCTTGCAGGTCTGTGGACCCTGCCCAGTCATGGAGGAAGGCACTTGTGTTGTTGGGCTTCTCTCTGGTGACATCGCAGCCCATGCCTTTACTCTAGGCTTTTCATATGGCCACATCTACAGGCTTTCCAGACTTCTGGTAGCACGGGAGCTCTGGGTGGAGCTGATCCTTTCTCAGATCTCCAGGTAGAAAGCAGAAGCTCAAAATATTTTACTCCTGGATTTCCTAGAAATAACCTAAAGAGTTACTACCTCTGATTCATGTTCCTTTAATTCTCCCTTCCACACTAGAGAAAAGTCTTGGGTTCTTTTAGTCTTGACTGGAGGGAGGATCATGCTCAGTGACTAAATATTTTTCCCAATTTTATTTGTCCTCTACCTAGGCTTCAACTTTTAACACCTAAGCTAAGAACATGATATCGTTGTTTCTCATTGTCAACTCTGACAACCCTCCGGAGAGAAATGCAGGCTTACTTGTCAGAACCAAGCGAAGGAAGGTAATAGACTTGGGAAGGGAAAGTATATTGTTAATAACTGTTTAAGTACATCTGTCTGTGAGAAATTGATGCATCATCTCCACAACAAGGATCAATCTGTCTCAGGAATGAGACACTTGAAGGCTGATTTAGGGAAGGGAAAATATTACAAATATTAAATAACCAGAAGCAAGCCATCAGACAAGCCCCAGACAGAAGGCCAGCCAGCCAGAATGAACCACCTGGCCCTCACTTAGGGTACCCACTTTCCTGGAAAGGGGACCTGAACACTGCCCCCTACACTCTCTAGATGATTTTTTAAAAAATGGATCTATGAGAATTGATAGAAATGTGACAACCTAATAACTGACAAAAAGGAAGATATTTGAAATTCAGTAAAAATAAAAACAGGAACAGAGAAAACACATTGTTGTATAATTTTCTAAAACAACGAACTCTGAAAGCCACTTAATAAGAAGAAACAAAGAGGAATTATCTAAAGGAAAGAAAATGTAAGCCATTTTACAACAAAACTCTCCATCTTTCCTTGTGTGTCTGTTACCTTTCTTAAGCAAGAAATCAAACATTTGGTCTGTGGGAAGAATGTGTTGTCCACCAACCTGGGTTCACAAACCATGATGTCTGTGAGTTTGCTCCTGAGTTTGGAGCAAAACTGGAACACTGAAGAGGTTTTTGAAACAACTCGGGTTTACATCCTTTGTTCCTTTATGGTGAAGTGTTTTGTTCCCATGCCATTAAGAACTATGTTCGCTGACAGTGTGGCCACAGGGCTAATGGGGACTTCTTTTTAAAGAATATTGAAAAATAAGAGGAAGTGGATGTTGAAAAGCCATTGGCTTTTAAGATTAGTTATAATTTAAAAATTATAGTGGGTGAATTTTCCTCTTTTTAGACAAACCTCTTTCAAATAATATTTATCAAGTAGTAGATACTGGAATAAAGGTTTTAAAATTTTCCTCTGTGTGTTTTTCAACTCTAAAAATAAATTTATCTCATGATATTTTTTCCCACCATTTCAAATTCAACCTAAGATATAATATTTTAAATCTGCTATCACAAGTCCTTGAAGCACCTTCCTGTGTGTTTACCACAGTGGGAGCCACAGGAACAAGGGGTAGATGCTCAAGGACACCGTCAGGGGCAGTAAGAGGAAAGTCACTCAGTGAATGAGACTTAACTGGAAAACTAATTTTAAAGGGACTAGGTGCTCGAGATCATCTTCTTCCAAAACAGGTAACGTGTATTTGTTCTTCAATTGGGTACCTCCTAAATGAGGCTCATAGCATGTCTTGGAGGAACATACAATGCTGGAGAAATAACTGGAATCTGGTCTTACCTTCCTGATCCCTTGCGGAAGTGCAGAGTGCAGTCATCCAACAACCTCCTTGCTGCTATTACCTGCTGGATACACTCCCAGCTGGAGAGCATCAGACCACAGTGCAGATGTGAGGAAGTCCAGGTAATTCATCAGGGAATCAAAGATCAAAAACTGTTCATTAGAAGAGACTTGTGCTGAGCAGAAGCCATGCCCACCACTACCACAAAATGCTTAGCTACTGGTGATACCTTCTTGGTCATCATTTGGCTTTGGCTGGCTGCATCTCAATACCTTCTTTCCAGACACCCACCTACATACCCACCTACTTGTCATTTGTGTCCTCTAGCTGGTGGCCCTAGTGACTGCCCCTTTCTAGGCAGAGGCTCCTGCTTACCTCTCCAGGATGGGGAGTAGCAACCTCACTGAAGTATTTTCTGTATACTCTTCAGCTACCATCAACTAGGAGCATTTTCTCATCCTAGAAGTCTGGACACCAAGATGCCTCTTTGGAAGCTTTACACTCCATTTCTTTTTCCAGAGTAAAACTTTTAATAATATCATCAGTAATAACAGTGCTCACCTGTATACAGGACATGGTAACTTTCAACATAACTTTCATAAGCAATGGAGATGCTGTACTTTTAATCTAAGCAAATTCAATTATGCACATGGAGCAGAAGAAATTCGAGAGAACAATTCAAGTTTCTATGAGTATATGATGCCGTTGAGCCTGAAACAAAAACTACGTTTCCAGAAAATGGTGGCAAGAATGTATTAATGACTTTAGGAGTTTTCTGACTACTGACAAAGAAGTGGGGGACCTCATTCAAGCTTCAGGTGAGTAAGTGGGTATGATTTCATTCAAGGAAGGGACAGAGGAATTAATACAAAACTATGGGAACTAATACAATCATATGCAATGAAGAGAAACAAGTTAGAAGACATATAAAGTAAAACTCTTGACTGATTTAATTTCTGAATCATAAAGTCATACTCAGATTCCATCACACTTAGAAACTTTGATGGAATTGTATTCCATATATCATACGCATGGATTTGGAATTTTATGGAAATGTGTGGTATATATCACATTATGCTTTTTATATTTCTAGATCTATTTCATGGTACAGCTTTATTCACAAAAGCATGAAGCATATTGTTGTCCTTTATGTGTGAGTGAATAGGTTTTTAAGATTATTTTGACCATATGATATTTTTCCTTTATGTTTTAATATTAGAATATAATTGTCATATGAGATGGAATTTCACTGTTCCTTAATGCCATGACATGATCAGGATGCATGAGAAGAAAGCCAAATAGCACTGGTATCTGAAAGAACTGATAAAAGTCCATCCTAGTATTGGGGTTTCATCAGAATTTCTGCACAAAACTCTTACAGAGAAAAGGACAGGACCTTTATTGAGCATCTACTCAAACTCAAAATCTTTCATACATCATCTTATTCAGTCTTCATCAAAAACCTTGAGATGGAAACTATAAAGCTTTCTTTAGGTGAAGTAATAGATTCAGGAAGTTTGGGTAATTTGCTCAAAGTCACGCTGCTAATGAGTGGCACAAGCATTCAATAACTCCCAGTCACAAAAGCAAACATACAACTTTCACTATAAGCTCAGGGAAGTCACTGCTCTCTATCCGGAATTGATCCCATGAGTTACATGCAAGAGTGTTCTCATGATTGATACAAGGCTGTTTTGATGATGGGCTCATGTAAAGCTTTAGCAGGATTAAGTGTCAAAGTCCTCAGTTAAGTAGGGGAACTCTGAACCTGGAGAACACTTCTATGAGTAGTGGGCTATAGAACTTGCTGTATTTTGTACTTTGATCATGCAAGGCCAAAAGTGTCTGTATGGTCTTTTGACCCAATCGCACATTTTCTGTTACTCCAGTGAAAAGGTACTCTTCCCAATCCTTGCACTATTTAAGGAACACTTTAGTAGAGATCCACTAACAATATTTGAAGCACCCGCTGTAGCCATTTCTGGAATGTGGATTCTTAACTTGGGTCTTTAAATGCTAACTAAAAACTCCTAGTCCACTGGAGGCCTAATGAGGGTATTCCTAATGTTAACGCTTCACCCGCATGTAGAATAAATGTAGAATAAATGTGCACCCACATGCACGTCACACTATTTATGGTAAAGTACTTTCAAATAAATTACTGACAATGTAAGTGTCAGGAATCATTAAGTTGTATATTTATCTTCCATATCTAAATTAGATTAGATCTCTCTTCTATCAAGAAGATCAATATTCAGTTCTGAAACTGGAGACAATGCCTGTGTTCTTAACACATGCCCAGAGGATGATAAGTCCTCCTCGGTGTACATGAAGCAAGACTGCTAGGGATTCTGAGACATGGGTACCAGCTACCGCTAGAATGGGGTCTCCTACATTAGCCTCTCCCTGGCGGCTTTCTCTCCTCACAAGTAGGCCAGCACAAGTTTTAGGGAACCCCATCTTCAAGTGAGTCTTTGAGATGAAGATTTTGCATGGGACATGACACTTGAACAAAGTCTGGGGGAGACTGGAGCAAAGTTGAGGCCAGCAAGGGCTTGGCAAGGATAGGAAGCAGCATAAGCAGCAGCCAGAGCCCAATGAGTCCCCACTGGGCAGATAGTCCTGTCAGGTATCTGGAAACTTGAAATGAGAAGGTCAGAAGGTCAGGGCAGATGAGGGGCCACAGAAGCAGAGGGCTTCTCTCTGCTGCAATAGTCTCCTCAACATCATCAGGTAGAAAACAACCTGAGAGAGGCCCTGAGGAGGTCTTCTCCACAGAGGTTGATGGCAATATAATGGGCTTTCAGGTCAGAGAGATCTGGGTTCCTGTCCACCATGGTCGCTTGCCAATGGAGTAATCTGGGAGATTTACTGTATGGGTCAAAACCATCATTTCTTCATGGAAATGGTAATACTGTAGCAACTCTGCAAAGGTATTATACAAATAAATAAAATGGGCATATAAACTGCAGTCAAGTATTAAGCACCCAGTAGGTAGTAGTCCTCTTTATTGTAGTGTTCTCTTCTCCTTAATTGTTTTCTTTTTCATCTCCTTATGTCTCTCTAGCATTTAAAAGGAGCAATCTTGAAACACATAATACATTATATGTTAATTTAAAAAAATAAAGGAAGTCTCACCAATTTTCCCATTTAGACCTATTTCTTTCATGTCCCCAAGAAGTCCCAATCCCAGCTTTCATTAAGATCCATGACTTAGGGACTCTCTGAGGGGCGCTTGAGGGTTCACTGAAGACAGAGCATGGGAAGAGCTTCTTCCTCTTAAGTTTTATGAAGGGAATGGTCTCATCTTTTCCCAAACCACGAAAGAAATTGAATAAAATAAGAAATAAAAAACTAAAAACACCTCAGGAAAAGTATAAAAATTGTTACACTGCAACATTTGTAGACTGCTGTTCCAAATGCAGAGTGCACTGACAAATTTACCAAATTTGATTGCAGGCCAAAAATATGTCATTCGTGAAAGCTTTAAAACATTATAGACATATGGACAAATACTGATGCATTTTTCAAAATAAAATTCTGCTGCTCTTTGTGTCCAATAATCCATGGATGATTATCTTGTTCAAGTTTTCCAGTTAGCACACTCAGGGGCCATTAGAAATTAGCAAGTAAGTAAAATAATGAGCCTTGACTTTCTCAATTGTAAGAATCTACATGTTTCATTCCACTCCATTCCAACTGTTTCATCCCATCAAACTACAATGTTTTTCATTTTATGCACAATACATCCCTAGTCATTAATCCAAATCTGGATTGGGTGTATGAACTGCCCCCAGGAAGGCAGATTTACATATTGATATAAAAATGCAAATATATGAAGGAAAAATATGGACGGTGGTCATCACACAACTAAAGGCTTCTGCCCTGCAGATTTCTGGCAGCTGTCTGGAGAATTTACAGTCAGAACTGGAACAAAATGAAACAGAAGTAAAAGGAAAGGCACCTTTGGGAAAATACATTTCTCATGGCAGCACTAAAATTGTGTGCTAGAAATCAGAGAGAGAATACAAATGGCTGAAGATGCGATGTCTGGGAGGACTTGGACATCCAAGACAGGTTATCAGCAAGAAAAATTAGTATTAAAGTATATAAAATGCAATAAGAAATGGCAACAAATTAATGGGCCAGTCACCTCCAGATCACTAAACTCGATGGGTAACTGGAGCAAGGTTTATACCACAGAAGAACCAGCACAGTCTGTTTTTATCGCTTCACTGAAATGGACTTAAAACCATAAAGAAAAGAAAGGGTTGTGCAATTGCCACTTCACGCATTCATTCCATTTATCAATATGCATTTTTAGAGCACATGCAATGTTCACAGCATAAAAGATACCTTCTAAAGTCTGCCTGACCATTTTTGTCATTTGTTGTATCACTCATACCCCTTCCAGAAAGCACATTGCATTTTGCTGAATTACCTCTCCATTCCCAAGTCTTCGTGGTACAATCCATCTCACCTCTTGGAATCTGACTGCAGACAGAAAAGCATCAAATAAAGACATATGTAAAAGGAAAAAAGAAAATGGATGGCAGCCCTCTTGATAGGGGTGAAACCCAAAAACAAAAGGGCGAATCATCAGTGGGAAAATGAATGAAGGGATTGTGGTTTATGAAATAGTAGGTAGCCTTTTAAAAGAGTGAGCTCTATCTATACCACATAACTTGAGGGAATTTCCACAACTTATTATTGGCTTACAGAAGCAATATGGAGAGATGCATATATAATGAATTCTGATTTCATAAAACAATAACTTTAAAAAGTGCCCCGTAATGTGGGTTTCTATATGATGATAGGCACTGAGGAAGATATGGAGAGATGCCACATGGCAGTTAAAAATGACAAGGGGGGGAGAGGACATAAAAAACGGTTTAAGATGTCATGTCCAAAAAACCCAGCATGTGTCATATATTTAAGTAAAATTTAAGGTATGAAATGTTATTGTACTTATCTCAAGGTGGGGGAACTTTAAATGGCTTTCCTTTTCTACTTTCTACTTGAATTTTTTTTAACTTTATAATTTTTTAAAATTTTAATGTTATAAAATTTTAAAATACTTTATATTTATTTTAAAATAAATATATTTTATATTTTATATTTTAAAATACTTTATAATTTTTTAAAATTTTAATGTTATAAAATTTTTAAAAATTACAGTAAGTCATCAGGCCACAGGCACCTCATACTAAAATCACTTTTAAAAGTCTTGAACATTGGAGTGTTTTCCATCATTTCCTTCCCTCAAGAAGATGTGGGTTGATGATACTAATGTTGTTGCTGGTTTTACAATTGGACCTGTGACTACAACATTACAGTACCTTCTACACACTACTCAGGCTTCACCTTATCCTTTTTTTGGATTTAATTTCACTATGGAAACCAAAATATTCCTTAGATTTTACATGGATATTATTTACAAACACTAGAAGGCATTATGTAATTGTTTTCCCAGAACTTACAGCCCCAAAGTGATCATTCTGCCTGAAACAGGTCCAATATCCACCCAGCACATAAGAGGACAATGAAATGATGATCTCCTTTTTATTGCTCTATAGATCTTGAGGACCTCAGCTAAGCACACACATTCCAATAAAACAACCAGGATCTGATTAGCTTTGCAGAGCAGCATAGTGGAAAAGTTCCCATCATTTTGCTGTAATGAAAAGGGTTAAACATGATGATGACAGAAAGTTTTTAATAAATAAATAAATGTAGGGGCGCCTAGGTGGCTCAGTCAGTTAAGTCTCTGCCTTCAGCTCTGGTCATGATCCCAGGGTCCTAAGATCAAGTTCCACATTGAACTCTGTGCTCAACAGGGAGCCTGCTTCTCCCTCTGCCTATGCCAAACTCCTGTGCTCTTTCTCTCTTGCTCACTCTGTCTCTCAAATAAATAAATAAAATCCTTAAAAAAATGTTAACTATTTAAAAAAAAAAGATTTATGTTAAAAAGGAATTTTAGTTTTTTATAAATATCCTAAAGGGCAGACTCAGGAGTTTAAAAGTTTACTCAAGACTCTCTATACTGGTATAAACCAAGTAAACCAAATAAGTTTTCAAGGGGTGAAGCTTCTGGAACTGGGTTTCCCAGTGGGCAATGCCAGTGAATCCCCAGTGGTCACTAGAAACAGAGAAGAGTTTATCAGTCAGATAACACTGTCCCTCCTCCAAAGGTGAACAGCATAAAAGTCACAGGCCAAGGGTCTTCCAAAGTGGTCCACCCCCTAATAATGTATGACTTAAATGATTTATGTTGCTTTCTAGTTTTCAAAGCATTTTTGCATACATCGTCCCCGGACTTAAACGCATTCGTTGAGTTTTATTTGTGTTCAAAGTATATAATCTTCCTAGTTTAGTTGACAAAACTGAGGCCGATAGATTTAAAAATAAAAATTTTACCAAAGTGAAAAGAGCTGATAAATTAAAACTTGTTGTCTATGTGATCTTGGCCAAAGAGCCAGAATTTAAGTTCCATGAAGGGAGGGGCATTTTTTGTTCCTTTTACCACTGGTATCTCTAGTGTCTAAAACACTCAGCAGCAGGTGAGAGGCTTCTGGTAAAAACACCTGCTGGATGGACAAATGACTCCATTCACCAGAGTATTGTCCTTTATGTTCGATTCAGAGATGGAAGGAAGGTTACCAATGTGGAGTGTCCAGAGTCTGCAAAAAGAAACACAGCATAGGTTAAGCCAAGCAGTTTTAATTCCAGATGCTTAAAATGCAAACATTTCCCACTCATTAGAAGATAGTGTTTAAAAAAAATGTGATTACATATTCATTTTGATTGAGACTTTTTATCTGTTCTTCTTGCACACATATCTTTATAATAATTCTCATAATAGAAAACTGCAAGAAGTCCCATGGCAACAGGACTTCTGCTTTGTCAAGAAGAGATACTCAGTTTCCATCGTTTTGTGATTCAATTTATCTATGAAGCAGGGACTAGAGGAACTACAGGAAAAGATAAAAAAGAAAACAGAGGAAGACAAGGAAAATCATTATTGCAGTGATTCATCGATATTTTCTAGGTGGATCCATCCATGGAAGTAATAAATTGGTAGGCAGTTGATGTGTTTCCTGTACTCCCACAGCTTCCCACAGTTTTAGTCACTGTCCTCCCCCTTCTCTCTGCAAGCACACCGAGACACACCTCTCAGCTCTGGCAACTCCCAGGGCGACCTGCAAACAGAGCACCCAGAATGCCCATCGTCTTCTCTCGCTGAGTGACCTGATTCCATTCCTGTCTACTGATCACTGCCCCTGTCCATTTCTCCTCCAGCCCCCTAAATGCACCATTCTCCAATGTTCCATCATGGTTCTCTGCATCTGCATTCCAGCATCTTCCCAGGGATCTAAGCCCTTGCCATCAACAGTCCTTTTCCAAATCTGGATCTCCAGCCCCAACCCTCCCAAGGCTGGCATCAAATAAAGGTTGCCAGCTCTGGGATCTAGGAGGTCCCTGGTGATGTGCAAAGAACATCTATGTGAAGTGTTGAAGGAGCCATACCACGGAGAAAAGTATGTCCAGCTAGCCCAAAAAATTCCCTTCACTTCTAACCTCTCCCTACTCTGACATCACCCCTTCTATCCACCCTTCTTGTTCCTAAGCCTCATACACTAATTCCTAAGCCTCTCCTGCTTTCCTTCCTATCTGAAACACTGCGGCTCCTGGGTTCCATTCATTCCCAGAGGGTCACCTTTCACCCTCTGCTATTGTCTCCCTAGATCCTTTTGAATTACTGGAGTCAGAGGATCAGACCGAACCATTGTTCCTTGATGTACTCTTGTCTGCTGTCCTTTGGTGGTGAACGGAACCCATTCCATTTGGCCAGGCACAATTCTGAGGACAGATGACTGTTGTATGTAATCCTAGTCTAAAATGTGATATGGGGGAGAGCCAGCTTCTCCCCCATGACCTCTGTACTGGGTTACAATGAAAGTGGGTCTCGGACCAAATTCTGTCACCTAAATACATTTATTAAACAAATATTCACTAGCAAGCAGGCAGACACCTGTTTATGCCTTCTGTTTGCAAGTTTCATGAATTCCAGTTCTTTATGCTTTCTGTGTTCTAATTACCACTGTACATTCAATGTTTAACCAAGAGAAAATGATACTATTTCAGAGGAAGGATTCTGTGTCCCTTACAGTTACTTTCAGAAAATCACAATCCTCGGACTCAATTAATGGATGCAAGATAATTGAGGATTAGATCTTGGAGTCATTCCTACTCACCTTGCTAGGACTTGCATCCTGTGTTTGCACAGGCAGAAGAGTAGAGTTATGTTAATCAATCCATACAGTTAGGATACATTTAATTTTACCATTAAGAACCCATTTCTGACATTTAGTGAGTTATTGAGCACTCATAAATTTTTTTAAAGATTTTATTTATTTATTTGACAGAGAGAGACACAGCAAGAGAGGGAACACAAATAGGAGGAATGGAAGAGGGCGAAGTAGGCTTCCCACCAAGCAGGGAGCCCAATGCACGCTCAGTCCCAGGACCCTGGGATCATGAACTGAGTCGAAAGCAGATGCCCAATGACCGAGCCACCCAGGCACCCAGAATGCTCATAAATTTTTAATTTAACATTCATATAGCTCTTCTCTGCAGCAGATACTGGTCTAGACACTATAAACTTACCAACTCACTAATCCTCTTATCAGCCTTTAAAGTGGTCACTAATAACCCCCTTTCCCTTTTTAAATCCCCATTCTACAGACTCTTCCACTGAAGTGCATAAAAGTTAAATTCCTGGGATCTTACAACTAGTAAATAGCAGAGCCAGGATTCAAACTGAGTAAGTCTGATATCAAGATTTGTGGTCTTCACAAGTCCTCTGTTGCTTTGAATAACAGAAGCATTTATAAAAGCTAACCCTGAAATACAGGCTTCATGATTGAAAGACCAGCTAAGCCAGTGACTACTTGAGTTGTAGCTTAACCTGAGCAGTAATGGCAGCATAATGGCCCACTCTCCATACTGACGGAGTTTTAAGTAAATAACTAACACAACCCAGGTCAACTCTGTGCTCTGTTAGTATGCCACTGGACAACACTTGTTTTCACCAAGAGCCTATTCACTAACTATTTAGGCTTGTAGATCTCATTTCTCCAACTCTATTTATCCTTTGTGCTGGTAACTGTTTGGGGTACTTATTTGCTATGCATAGAATCATAGAATCTATTTATAATGATACTTGGAGCTCAACTAGTCTAACTGCCCTTCTGAACTTTTCAATCTCTATTTACATGTCACATCACTGTCAGATGATTGTGTATCTTTTGCTTGACTATACTTATTTGGAGCATCTTCATTTTCTTGGGGCAGCCAACTTGTTGTTAGACATTTCTGACTTCAAGAAAGTTCTTTCTCACGTTAAGTGGGAATGTTGTCTTCCTCAGGATTCCACTGACTTGACCATTGTTGTATGTGGCCCTTTAGAGGTAACAAAGCAAACTTACAGAAACAAAGCATACTCCCAACAAAAGAGTAGAAGGAAGGAAGAAAGAAGGGAAGACTCCTTCCTTCCCAGGGTTGCCCACTGCCAACGTGAAGGACGTGAGTCACCAAAGAGGAGTGATGGTGATGCAAACCTCAGAGAAGACAGGCAGTTGAGCCCTGGTATGGCCAGGGAGGGTTTTGTCAGGCTGGCACCAGAATGGCCAAGGACATGGTAAATAAATGATGAATTTGTTGATGGATGGCTTAGGCTAGTAGTAGGCAGCCTGGTATCTAAGCATGGTTCCTTTGATCATAATTCCTGATTTCTACTTTTTATTGATCATGACTTAAACCCCAGCTGTATAAATTCCCCAAAGTTGGCTAATTGCTAATTTATTGCAATTTGAGGCAGAAGCACAAATCAGCAAGCCTCAGGTGATGGTTTTACACTTCTGAGCCTGCCTGCAGCGCGCTGCTGATTTTGAATTGCAGGTCGATGATTGCTAAGTGGTTCCTGTGGACCAAAGCTGTGCTGCAGTCCTGAGTAAGGTGTGGATAACAAATTACAGATCTGTCCAAGTCAGAGAACCTCAGTCTTTTTTTTTTTTCCAGTGTTCCAAAATTCATTGTTTATGCACCACACCCAGAGCTCCATGCAATACGTGCCCTCCCTAATGCCCACCACCTGGCTCACCCAACCCTCCACCCACCTCCCCTCCAAAACTCTCAGTTTCTTTCTCAGAGTCCACAGTCTCTCATGATTTGTCTCTCCCTCTGATTTCCCCCAATTCACTTCTCCTCTCCATCTTCCATTGTCTTCCATGTTATTCTTTACACTCCACAAGTAAGTGAAACCATATGATAATTGACTCTGTCTGCTTGATTTATTTCACTCAGCATAATCTCTTCTAGTCCCGTCCATGTTGATACAAAAGTTGGGTATTCATCCTTTCTGATGGAGGCATAATACTCCATTGCATATATGGACCATACCTTCTTTATCCATTCATCCGTTGAAGGACATCTTCTTTCTTTCCACAGTTTGGCGACTCTGGCCATTGCTGCTATGAACATTGGGGTACATAGCCATCCAAGCCTCCCTCAAAAAAACTGAAAGATCAGAATACACAAGCTCTCTTTACATCTTAAGGAACTGGAAAATTAACAGCAAATTAAGCCAACCCCACACACAAGAAGGGAAATAATCAAGATTAGATCAGAGATCAGTGAGATAGAAACTAGAGATACAGTAGAACACATCAACAAAACTAACAGCTGGTTTTTGAAAGAATCAATAAGACCAATAAACCATTGGCCAAACTAATCCAAAAAGAAAAGAGAGAGGACCCTAATTAATAAAATTATGAATGAAAAGGGAGAGATCATAACGCCAAGGAAATAGAAACAATCATCAGAAATTACTATCAACAGTTATATGCCAATAAGTTAAGCAACCTAGACGAAATGGATACATTCTTGGAAACCTATAAACTACCAAGACTGAATCAGGAAGAAATTGACAACCTGAATAGACCAATATCTAGTGACAAGATTGAAGCAGTGATCAAAAACCTCCCAAAAAACATAGAGTCCAGGACCTGATGGATTCCTTGGAGAATTCTACCAAACATTCAAAGAAGAAATAATACCAATTCTCCTGAAGCTATTTCAAAAAACAGAAACAGAAGGAAAACTTCCAAACTCTTTTTATGAAGCCAGCATTACCCTGATCCCCAAACCAGGCAAAGACCCCACCAAAAAGGAAAATTTGACACCAACATCCCTCATGAATATGGATGCCAATATTCTCAACAAGATCCTAGCTAATAGGATCCAACAGTGCATTAAAAAGATTATCCACCATGACCAGGTGGGATTTATCTATGGGATGCAAGGGTGGTTCAACATTCACAAATCAATCAATGCAATAGAATAAATCAATAAGAGAAGAGAGAATAACCACATGGTCCTCTCAATTGATGCAGAAAAAGTATTTGACAAGATTCACCATCCATTCCTAATTTAAACAATTCAAAGTATAGGGATAGAGGGAACATTTCTCAACTTCATAAAATCTACCTATGAAAAACCCACAGCGAATATCATCCTCAATGGGGAAAAGCTGACAACCTTCCCATTGACATCAGGAACACAACAAGGATATCCACTCTCGCCACTGTTATTCAACATAGTACTAGAAGTCCTAGCAACAGCAATCAGACAACAAAGAGAAATAAAAGGTATTCAAATTGGCAAAGAAGTCAAACTCTCTCTCTTTGCAGACGACATGATACTTTATATGGAAAATCCAAAAGACTCTACCTCCAAACTCCTAGAACTCATACAGCAATTCAGTAATGTGGCAGGATATAAAAATCAATGATAGAAATCAGTTGCTTTCTTATACACTAACAGTAAAAAATATAGAAAGGGAAATTAGAGAATCAATTCCATTTACTATAGCACCAAGAATCATAAGATACCTGGGAATAAACTTAACCAAAGAGGTAAAGGATCTGTACTAGAGGAACTACAGAACACTCATGAAAGGAATTGAAGAAGGCACAAAAAGATGGAAGAGCATTTCATGCTCATGGATTGGGAGAACCCTAGTCTTATATGATAATAAGAATGATAGGGAAAACATCACTAACAAGATTGCCTGGGCAGTACTTCGCAACTGTAAACAGTACTTTTAACTCAGATACACTCAGCGTCCTGAGTATGTATGAATAATGAGACACAGAAGTTGTGATACTCCTCAAATCAAACGTGTAGAAAATGATAGCACGGTTTAGATATTTAGACATCTAATTCAAAGAGCAAGCAAGTCCAGAACCAACAATGAAAAAATGCTGATCAATACAAGTTATGCATTTTACTGTATAAAAATTGTACCTTGATAACAATATGTCTTAAGTAATAACCAAAAGAGATGATTGAGCCAGTAATAATGGCCAATAATAAATGTAAAGAGAAACGGATCTACGCAGGATCTCCTCTGAGTTCCACCCTTTGGTCATTGGGTTCTGTCCATCATCTTACTTACTAGTCTCTCCTGTAAATCAGGGATATGCATTTTACAGATAAAGAATCTAAGTCTCTAACCTCCCCTTCTGGGAAATCAAAGATACCAAATCAAATGTAGATCATTCCAAAATCTGAGCTCTTTTTATGTTATTACTTTTTTTCCCAAAGTGTGCTAGGAATACCACTGACAGCACATGAGATGATTCACATAGATGAGCATTTCCTATGTTCAGGTTTAATGTGAACTTGAGGGGTAATAAGCTGTTTTGTATTTAAAGGAATGATACAAGATGTCTTTTAAATAAATTTATTTGAGTTTTTGAAAGTTGTTCAATTTAAAGAAAAATGGTAACTATTACAAATAATGATGTAATTACCACATGATATCATGGCAAAAATTATAATGGTAGCACGAGATGTCTAAATTTGAAAAACCAAGAGCTACATCACACTTGCTTCCACACAGGCAGTGATTAACAAGTGGGTCACCACTGAACTGTTCTCCACAGTACATTCTCCACATGATAAAGAAAATAATTTCAAAAGAGCTTGAATCCATTTTTTGGCAGAAATGGAACTTGAAGTAATTTCCATTCATAAGTGCACCCCCATGAAAATTTTTATGTGTTCTTTTTCTGTTGGTATATATGCACTACCTTCTGTCAGGTCCCATTTGTTTCATGCTGGGTCATCTGATCTGCCCCAAGAAGCAATCTGAACTCAGAAGAACCAGCAAGTTTGGGGTAGGGGATGAGAGCATACCTGGTTCCGTAGGCCATCCAAAAAGAAATAACAATTATGAGTACAAACATGATTTTTTTTAAAATTTCTACAGCCCACTCAAAAAGACTAAACAGGCTACGTCCAATGCCCCTCTTGTGAAAGAGTAAAGAGAGTTAGGTGATAAAGAGCAAAAAGCCATGTTGAGGGGTTGGAGTGCCCAGGGCACTGAATTATTCTCTCATTCAACAAATATTGATTGGTAACCTATTATGTAGCCAAAGACTCTCCTGTGCAGGGAGGATACTTTGGTAGAGCTGAAAAGTACCTGAAGAACAAGTGTGCAGGTAAACACCTAAACAACCAGCTTTGCAGGAAGGTGGGCAGGGATGAGGGGGACCCTAGGCTATGGCATTTGTCAATTTCCAGAGTGTATATACTCCTATTCTAGGGAGCAGATTAACTGGAAAAGAACATGACAGAATTTTGTGGGGTGATGGGGAATGTTCTCTATCTTATCTTACATTGGTAAACTATTGTCAAAACTCCTCAAACTGAACAAATTGTGGTTTTGTGTTCCAGAAATGTTAGTTGTACCTTATTTTAACAAATTTAAAAAATTAAGCACAAGAAAGAACAATTGCTTACTTTCAGGTCTGAGTAACTGGGTGGAGGTTAGTGACATTCATTCTGATTAGAACAATGGAAGACATAAACAGTTCTCTAAGGAACTGTGATTTAGTGTCCATTGATTCACAAGCATTTACTGATGTCAATTATATGCCAGGGTCATTTTGAGAATTCAATAAAATTTCATGTAGCTATAACCACAATAAAACCTAGAGTGTATTTTTTGACAGGGTGCTAGATGACGTTGAGTAGAGTGAGCCGTGTGAAAATCTAGGGTAAAAGCATGCACTGAGGTGTCTTTGAGACACCAAAGTCAAAGTTACATGGGCATTTGGCCTGTCAGATCAGAGGAGATATCACGGTAAATATCCATTCACAGACATTCATTAACTTAGTGTGTTCTGAGAGCTGGCTAAGAAATGAAGAGACAGAGGTAAACAAGAAGACTTAGAACATAGCAGGACACTCTGAGCATAGGGGCCTAAACAGGAAATTCAAGTAAGTCAACTTTAAGGCAAATGCCAAGTGCTGTGCCAATCCGACATAGAGCAACTATCCCACTGTGGAGTTAGCAAAGTCTTGCTGGGGATGAAGTCTTGACACAAGTTTTGGAGGCCAAATAGAAACCTTCAGGTCAAGCAAAAAGGACAGAAGGTTGTTTCACCATTTATGGGTGTTTCTTCATGCATGGCCAACATAAGTATGTGGGATACATCAGTAACCAAAACAGGTGAAAATCCAAATCAATGCACTTCTTTGATATACATTCTGGTTTAAAAAAAAAAAAACAACATTTCAGGAAAGGAAGTGGGAGCACGTGAGCATTTTTAAACACCTAATGGATAGATTAATAGGTCTGTGCATAGATATATTATTATGCCAGAAATTGTCTAGGGAAAAAAAGAGAAGAGGAGGAAATATAATAAAAGCACAAAACGTTGAGTGGTGCGAGCGCCATACCCGGGCTTTCAACATGAGCGTCCTGGCCTTCATAGACATCAGTGAGGAAGATCAGGCTGCTGAGCTTCAAGCTTATCTGAAATCAAAAGGACCTGAAATTTCAGATTAGAACTCAGAAGGTGAACTTCGTGTCGATTTAGCTCAAAACATTGAAGCCTGTGATGTATGTCTGAAGGAAGATGATAAAGATGTTGAAAGTGTGAATGAACAGCATGGTGTCTCTCCTACTGATCCCAGAAACGGACAAGCAAGGAGCTCTGACTGAAAGCCTGTGTGAAAAGCTGGTCACATTTCGGGCAGTTGAACACCCATCTCTAAGACCACAATTGCTAATCAACTTTTGCCATGGGATGGATAAGAACAGTCCCGTTAGATACACCGTATACTGCAGCCTCATTAAAGTGGCAGCACCTTGTGGAGCCATCCAGTATATTCCAACTGAGCTGGATTGAGTTAGAAAATGGATTTCTGACTGGAACCTCACCTTTATAAAAACTCCTTTACGAGGCATTTTTGGATTGTAAGAAAAGTCATGCTGTTTCAAAAGTCACGGTGGAATTGCTAGGAAGTTATACAGAGGATGACGCTTCCCAGGCTTGACTTGATGCCCACAGGTGTATTGCACAAGCATTGAAAGATCCAAATGCATTTCTTTTTAAAATCACATTTTTGAGTCAAAATTTTGGAAGGTGAGCTTATTCATGATCTTTTCACCATTTTTGTGAGTGCTAAATTGGCATCATATGTCAAGTTTTACCAGAATAATAAAGTCTTCATTGAGTCACTTGGTCTATTAAATGAACAGAATATGGGAAAAGTAAGACTGCTTACTTTTATGGGAATGGCAGTGGAAAATAAAGAAATTTCTTTTGACACAATGCAGCAAGAACTTCAGATTGGAGCTGATAATGTCGAAGCCTCTGTTATTGATGTAAGAAACAAAATGGTTCCCTGCAAAATTGATCAGACCCAGAAGAAAATAGTTGTCGGCCATAGCACACAACGGACATTTGGAAAACAGCAGTAGCAGCAACTGCATAACACACTAAATGCCTGGAAACAAAACTTGAACAAAGTGAAAAACAGTCTTTTGAGTCTTTCTGATGCATGAATTTTTACGCTATATATAAAAGTTTGTTCTTTTTGGAAAAAATCTAAATTACAGTAAAACAAACTGCAATTTGACTACAGTCTGGCATTTACTGTTTTAATTTTAAAAGAAATGTAAAAATTCACAAGTTTCTGAGGATACAAAGTAACCAGTTCCAAAGGGTCACTCTCTATCTTGTATCTTACATAAGTTGTGTTCTGCAAGAAAGGGGGTTAAAGGTGGAACAAGAGCTTTGATGAAAGAATACATGGAGGAAAACTAATTTAATTTAGGAGAATTGGATGCCAACAGCCGTCTTAGCTATCTTAAATGAAACATTTGTAAAAATACAATAGTAGTATAATTTTATCACATTAAAAGAAATTGGAAAAATGAGTATAACTGTAAAGCTTTAGGTGCAACATTTTGTCCTAGTCAAAACCCTATTATTGATATTTCAATTAAATCAGTTCACCACTGAGGGGGATGGGAAGGAAGCACAAAATTTTGCAAAAAGTTTTGGGTATGGGGCACCTGAGTGGCTCAATCATTAAGCATCCACCTTCAGCTCAGGTCATGATCCCAGGGTCCTGAAATTGAGCCCCACATCGGGCTCCCTGCTCAATGGGGAGTCTGCTTCTCCCTCCCCCACTTCCCCTGCTTGTATTCCCTCTCTTGCTCTCTCTGTATCAAGTAAATAAAATGTTAAAAAAAAAAAAAAAAGTTTTTGATAGAACCAAAAAATGAAGCTACAGCTACTGCCAAGAGGGGGCAACAGAGAGTCACAGTCAGGGCTCCTACACTAGGCACAGGAGCTCCCTCCTGCTTTGGAACTGGATTAGTAGCCTGAAGCAGAAACCCCAGAGTACTTTGAGCCCAAAGGAGTTGAAAAGATCACAGCACAAGCCACAAGTAGTTACAGAAGTAGAAGCCTATCAGGGTTCCCTTTGATTTACGGATTAATCCCAGGCTCCTGAGCAAGATAGACAATGTCCTCATGACCAGGACTCCATCCACCACGTAGGTGTCAGCTTCTACCTATTCCCACCCTGGCAATGAGGAATTTGCCCTCTAGTTCCTCATACACACTATACCAAGTCACCTCCCTGCAAGTGAGCACCTGCTTATTGCTCAGCTTATAATGGCCTGTCCACATTTATCAGACTAACTTCCCCTTCAGAACTTCAGCTCAGATAATATTTCCTCTCAGAAGTCTTCCCTGGCCTTTTTTTTTTTTTTTTTTTTTTTCCGTTCTTTCAATGTGCCTACCCCTACACTCCTATTGTACCCTGTCCCCAGTGTCTGCACTCCACTGTGATCATGCTGGGAGACCCCTGCCCTAGGCCCAAGCTTTCCTCATCTTTGAGCCTCCTCCCAATGGAGGAATCTTCAGGACCTGGTAAATATGCCCACCTAGGGCCCCGTCCATCCTTTCCAGATTATGCTCCAGATAATCTGACCCAAAATCCTATTCATATGGCCTATAGCCCATGTCCAAGGACTTAGAGTGTGTACCCACAGGCTGAGAGGTGGCTAAAGGCCAACTGTGTCCACACGGATGCATACTGGACATTCAGAATAGAGTGTCCATGTGCAGGTTTCCGAGGCCCCACACAGTGTGGGGATAGCCAGGAATGGGAAGAGAAGGCATTTAGCTATAAAGATCAGCACTTTCTTTTGAAGCCATGCTTCTGTGTGGAACTCCAAGGGGTCCCATAATTCTAGATTCAAAGCTGTCCATACAGGTGTATTAACCGATGTAGAAGGCTAGAACACATCTTACTTAGCAATGGTCTGTTCATTGGATTTATAAATTTCAAATCTTTAGATATATGGCAAATGGGATTCTTCCTTGCCCCAAGCCCTGTAAGTGTTATGGGTGGACATGTCTGTGTTTACATCTATCAGAACACTGACCAACATTTACTAAAATGTTCTTACTTGCAAGTTTGTCTCCCCCATAAGGATGTGAGCTTCTAAAGGACAAGGATCAATTTTCTGTCCCAGTGGGCTACATATGTGTCTAATGAAAAACAGAAGCCCCCAAATTCTAAGCTAAACAAAACTGAGAGGTTGAATAACAAGAACCAGCCAGAGCCACTGAGTCATGTTTCAGAGTGAGAAAGAGGTCTTGGCATTGGTAGAGCTAAAGTTGGGGGCCCTCCATCCAGGAGTCTCTTAGGAATATTTTACTCACACTAAAAATAGGAAAATAAGTTTTAAAAAGAGATAAACCCTAAAGGCTGATAGAGTACAGTAGTGGTTTTTATTCTTATTTATACTCTCAACTTTTTATACTAAAATGTGTGGTAAACAATAATGAAACAATCATAGCAACTACACAAAGCCTCGAAGTTAAATCTCTTTGCCTAAGAAATTAACAAGTGAAACACAAAAGCAAGAATCTAGTAATCAATTTCCTATATAGTCAACACTATGCCTTCTGCCCAACATATAACTCTACCCCCACACCAGCCTCCACATGGTTAACATCAAAGATTCACAAGGAAGGGAGAAATAACAGGAGGCCAAACAGAGGTATAATAATATCGCACTCCCGACTCAAAAGGGTATCAAACTTCACCTGTTCTTCTGTCTCTCTCTCTCTCTAACTATTAATACTCAAATCAAATTGTTTCTTACAAGTATTTCTAAAGCAACTACATTGTTCAAGGCTGTAGTCTATACACTTAAGATACAACACTTATTTAAAAAAGAAAAAAACTGACACATTCCTTGCCTCTGTGAGTTTACATTCTATAGTAATGGGTGATTCTCATCCTTAGCTATACACCGAAATCACCTAGGGGAGCTTTAAAATACTGATGCTCTAATACAATGGGCTTAGGGTGTGTCCTTGAACTGGGATTGTTTTTAAAGGATGTCAGATATGTCTAGTGTGTAGCCAGGCTTGAGAATCAGCCAGGCTGGTGAGCCTAATGGAAAACACAGATTCTTTTTCAACAGTGAGAAAATTACAGTGGAGAGCAGAGAACTGAGACAGTGGCTGGGTGGGGTAGTTCGAGGAAGAGCTACTACTAGGAAGAAGAATGCTATCCAAGCATGTTCCAATGAAAAAGAGTATAAATAATTAGAGAGAAATTGATGATTCAAGAGAGAAAAGGGAAGTTTTCCTGGGAAAAATCCTTGAGAAGGTGAGAGTGAGTGAAATCCAGAGCACAAGGGGAAGGATTGGCCATGAATAGAAGCAGAGACACCTCAACCCATTAGAACAAGAAGGAGGGCAGAGCCAACAGAAGGCTGGGTAGTTTTGGTGGATGAAGATGATGGAGTTTCCCTCTGATTGTTTCTATTATCTCAATGAAGTATAAGGAGAGATCATCTGCTAAGACCTAGCAGGTATTGCATCTAATGAGGTTGGGAGAGAGGGACAGCACCTATGTTGAGGTAAAGACTTTGATTCTGGAATTTGAAAAGCCACTAGAAGACCAAGAGGAAAGGAAGCAAGGACTTTGGATAGACCCCCAGCCTTTTTTATGGCCACCAGATTCAGAAAAGAAAACTATTTTATCTAGCAATCCTGTCTCACCTCATCAGACTACAAAGGAAATGTGTGTTCAGAACCCATCCCCCAGCTGGGGCACCCCACATACCAGACTTCCCAACGATGTGAAGAACCCAAGTGTGATCACCGAGATGCAGGACAGTGAGGGATGCCTCCATTCCTCACCACCATCACTGCCCCAAGGTCAGAGAAGGAGAAAAAGCCAAGATGTTTCAACTCACACTTGCCCTCAACTACCATTCTCCAGCAGCATCAGAGACTCCGGTAATAAGGAGAAGAAAATCAAGCTCTTCTCACTGCAGTATTTATTGTGAACAGAGCTTCTACTCTCTGCTGCAGCCCCCTCATGATTTCTTGACTCAGAGCTTCTTGTGATTTGATTATGCTGGTGAATGAACCAAAATGGTGTGATACAGTGTTAGAGCACAGGGCTTGAGTGAGATTCTCCTGGATTCATTCACTCCACAAATATATCAGGTGCATGCTTCACACTTCCATACGTTCTCTCCAAATCCACTCTCTATATTATGTATTACCTTTTCCATTTCACAGATAGGTAAAGGAAGATAGTGAGCTTAAGAAACTGGCCTAAGAGGAGTATGTGGTAAAGCCAGGAATAAAACCAAAGTCTATCTGACACTAAGCTCTTGCTCCTAACCACTGTACCTAATTGCTCCTGGGTTTGAATCCTTGACCTACCACTTACCAAATGTGCAACATCCAATAAATATCCTCTCTGGGCCTCTATATCCTCATCTGTAAAGTGGGACTAATAGTATCTCTCCCTGTGTAGAGCCTAGCACCTGGTAGACATTTAAAATGATATCTGGCATTTTTGTTATCACTGACTATGCCATTTATTTACCTTCTTGGCTGGCACTGGCAATGAGAAGGAAGTATGGCAAGGAAACTACCTAGGTATTTATATTCATCAGGGTTTTCCAGAGAATAGAACCAATAGCAATAGCTAGATGAAAGACAGATAGATAGGTAATAGGAAGACAGATGATAGAGGATGATAGATGATAGATAGATAGATACAGAGATAGATTAGAAATAGAAGTAGATACCTCTGTATCTCTAGGAATATCTGTGTCTATATTTATTTATAGATATAGATGAAAGAGAGAGATTCATCATAAGTAATTGGTTTACTCAGTTATGGAGACCAGTAAGTCCCTAAGACTTATAGGGCAAGATGACAATCTGGAGACCCAGGACAGCCAATGCTTTAGTCCCAGTTCAAAGGCTAGTGGGCTCAAGAACTAGGAAGAACCATTGCTTCAATTCGAGTCCAAAGGCAGGAAAAAGCTGACATCCCCAATTCATAGGTAGTTAGGAATAGGAATTCTCCCTCACTGGAAGGAGGGTTAGAATTTTCATTCTCTTCAAGCCTTTAATTGTTGAATGAGGCCAATCTACATCAGGGAGGGCAATCGGCTTTGCTCAGTCTACCATTTAAATGTTAATCCCATCCAAAAGCATCCTCAAAGGAATACCCAGAATGATATTTGACCCAGGTATGGTGGCAACCTGTGGCTCAGTCTAGTCAACACATAAAATTACCCATCACAGTATTCACCCAGAAGTTGTGATAAAGAAATGGTAACTGGAAATCAATATTTTAGTCATTCTTGATTTATTGACCTAACTAATTCTTTTTCATACCCTCAGGTTATGGAGAACAACACATTTCACTTATTAAGATTTATATATGTTCATGATAAAACACTTTGTTTCAATACAGAATGGCCATTGAAATGGATTTCAAAGGAATTAATTTCACTTATAGAAAATAAAAGAGCATATGTCCCTTTTAAAAATAAAGTATCTGCAACCAACTTTCTGTTACTCTGCAAACCATTTATTTCAAAGATGACCAGCACCATTAAAAAGCCCTTCTTTGTTCTCCTCCACCCCTCCACTCCTTTGTGGAGAATTGGAAACACATGTCCCCACAAAAACTTGTGCACCAATGTGCATAGCAACACTATTTATAAAAGCCAAAGAATGGGAAAAACTCAAACCTCCATCAACTGACAAATGGATAAACAGACTGTCATGTATCCCTACAACAGACTATTACTCCATCATAAAGAGGAATTTCACACATGCTTCATAGATAAACCTCAAAAACATTACGTAAAGTGAAAGAAGCCAAACACGAAAAACCACATACACTGTGATTCCATTTATATGGAACATCTAGAATAAGCAAGATATAAAGACAGAAATTAGATTAGTGGTTGCCAGGCATGGGAGGGAGGGAGGAATAGGAGTGACTGACAATGGGCACAGGATTTCTTTTCGGCATGATAAAAAAATTCTGCAATTAGAGAATGATGATGGATGCCTAAATTTGTGAATATAGTGTAATCTCTGAATTAAAATGCAAAAAATGATTTTTATCTCAACCTTTTTAAAAAAATTATCTATTATACTTGCCCCCTTAAGGTGGTATATATTTGAAAACATTTAAGTATAGAAACGATTTTGGGAGATAAGAAGATTCAGAACACAAATCTTTCATCTAAACCCCAATAAAATGTGTCTAAGCTGATTAAGAACCACATCCAGGAAACGGTATGGGGTGTTAAAATTTGTTTTGTTTAATGTTCTCATTCGAAAAGGACACTCAGAGTTTAGTTTAATAATACTGGAAGACTTCAGGGTCACACTGACATGAATTCAATTTTAAAAATTCAATCTTTGGTCACTGGAGAAAAAAGTAGCAGGTCTGGCACAAAAAACACTGCCTGTAGCGCTAAGGAGCCTCCTAGCTCCTGACCCTTCTCCCAGAGAGCAGGAATGAGTGGGAAACTCACCTAGCACACCAGAAGCAATGACTGGCACAAGGCAGAAGTAAACAGCACTGGATACTGTATTGGAAAATGTGTCCTTTCCAAAATTTCAGTCCAATTTCTCAGGTGGAACAATTGAACTACTGGACAACTCTCCATTTGAAACGAAATACCCAATCCTTGGAGAATTGCCCATTATCCTCAATTCTGGCGGGAACAATGAAGGAGGCTGTGGAAACAGCACACCATATCTGATCAAGTACATGGTGACCTGTCCATCTGTGGAAGCAAAGGATATTTCTTTCTAAGCCTCTTTTCACTGGCAATGCTTTGAATATTTTGCTCTGAAGTATCAATTCTATAGGTTTTCACCAAAAGCATATGGCCTTTATTTCTCTCTGGTATCTGCGATCCTGTGGAAAAAATTTGTACAACTGCCCGCCTCTACTGTATCTGCACGTACACTGCTTTTCATTTCAGTAATGCAATTAATGCCTTAAAAACAAGAGTAAGCATGTGATTTCTTGCTTCATGAGCATATAACCATTTTTGGCTTTGCTTCTATTTTTGCATTACGACAATAAGAGAAAGCCCAGTGTGGTAGGGACCACTCTGAAAGAAACCTATGGAGGGCTGCAATCCCATGTGTGCGCCATTAACTAATTCTGTGACTTTGAACAAGTCATTTCCCTTCTCCAAGTCTCAGTTGCTTTTGCTATAAAATCATGGACATTAAGTAGATGTTCTCTGGGTCTGCTCGACGGTCACCATGTTAGGAGTTTAATGCTGCATTTTGTCTCAGTGGATGCACATGCTGGTTCAAGCCATGTGGCCAGTGGCCTGCAGGAGGGGTATATTTTGTTCTGCTTCCAGTCACTGTTGGTTTTGCTCTGCTGCATCCCTTTCAGTGAGCATAGCAGCGGTGAGGCAGTCACAAGAGAAACAGATCAAAATGCAAAAGTTTTGCCTGTCTTTTCATTTGAAGCATTTTCTCTTTCATTGCTTACTTAGCAGCTTGGAGCCTTATGTGTTCTTCAAAATGAAGGGTTCAGAGTTGCTTTTGCAAGGAGGGAAGGATGATGGATCCTGCCATTTGGCTAGAGGCTGGTGTTCCCTCTACAGAGCTGGGTCAGACATCAGTGGAGCAACTTAGAGAATTGTTGTGAGCAAATTTGAAGCCCCAAGAGCCCAGGTCAGACATCCCAATTACTTTGGAATCCCCCTTCCAAAGACTCTCTTTCCACAGTTGGATTTCCAGGCAAGTTTGAATTCTATAGCTCCAACTCTCCATTGGATGACATCACTTAGGGATCCTTCTAAAGCCTCAAATTCAACATCTCTGAAACTGAACTTACTTTCCTTGACCATATCAAATTGGTTTACCTGTCCCCGACTTCACCCTTCTGTGCATATCTCAAGTCTTTCCTCCTCTCCATCCCCACGATGCTCCATATTTCCCTCTGCACTGCCCATCACCTGGTCTACAGCTTTCTAACAACCCCACCTCTGACAGTTGGGCTCTTCTTTCGTCCTGCTGCCAGAATCAACTTCCCAAAGCATAATTTCAATTCTGCCACTCACCATCAGCCATCTCTCACAAACGAACAAAATTCAAGTTCCTCTTTGCAATCAAGTCCCCTCACCATCAGCCTCCATCCACTTCTCCAAATAGCCCACAGTCATTGCAAACATCTGAGATAATAGGTCTTCCCCACCTGGAATTTCCCCCTCTGCAGGAACAAACTACCTTTCCTGCTGGCCTCTTGGATTCTTTCTTCTTCCCATGAGTAGAACAAAATCTCCCTTCTCTGAAATCCCAGTGGAACCTCTTCCATACTCATTGTATGGTATGTACCCTTTATGCCCTTGGATTATAATTATCACTGTGCTTATTTTATCCTCATTTCAAGATGAAAGCTAATTTTGTGCTTGTTTCTCTTCTCTGCCCCACAACTTCCTTATGGGAAAATCACTGACAAGAAAGAACTCAATATCGCAAATGTATGATTGATCAGAGCCCTGACTAGGTTTCTTTTGTACATCACCTGAATTCTAAATATGGGTACATTCAATAATAGTGTACATTTATAAAATCATGAAAGGTAAACCAAATCACTTGCTACAATTTGGAGGGAATTGCTATTTTTAAAAAATTGTTAATGGAAGTATAACCACTGAGTATTTTCTTTGATTGATATTAAAATGACCTATTTGGTAGGTGTAACACTGGTCTACAGAACCAGAAGCACAATTGAATATCAAAGATTTATTTGATATTATGTTAGCTTCTTCTGTCCCTTAACTAGAATATTCTTAAAAGTATGTTTTAATCCAATGCTTCCAGCACCACTAGATTTGAGTAGGAGTTTTGATTTGATGATTTATAGCCCTCTGAAGAGAAAGGAAAAGTAAATAACAGTGGATTATAAATTACTACTTTGCCAGAAAAAGTATCTAGAAGACATTTTCCATATTAAGCCCCTATTTTATAAGTAAATAGACCAGAGAGTGATTACTTAAATATTTAATTATAAGAAAATTAGAAAGGGAAAATAAGAATTCAAAATATCTTTTTCTTCCCACATTTTCTCCTACCATACTTTAAATAGTATTTCTCATATACAATAATGCTATATAAAAATAAAATTAAACAATATAATTCGATTTATGAGTACAATATCTAACAGCGAAATCCTCTATCTATATCATCATATGTATTACCCCCAAACCAATACATTTTTCCTGTTTTTAATATGCTGTCATTCAGTTAATATTTACTGGGAGCCATACATATGTCCTATTCTGTCTAGATGCTAGGATATCGTAGAGAATAGTGCAGAGAAAAATCACAACTCTTATGAAGCTCATATTCTATTTAAAGGAGACAGAAAATAAGCAAGAAAGTGAGGAAAGAGAAGAAACTCATAGTGGCAAACACTACGGAAGATATTAAGGGTGTTGGGAGGGACAGTGACTATCTAATAGCTACTGATAGGGAAGTCAGGAAAAAGTCAATCTAATTGACAAGAAGAATCAACCGAGCTACAATCTGGGAGGAGAGCATTCCAGGCTGGGATAACAGCTAATACAGAAGCCCTCAATCCAGCATAAGCTTGAGTGTTCAAGAACTGGGAAGGAGGCCAAGGCAGCCAGCAGAGAAAGAGCGAAAGAGAATCACAGGTGGTGGAATTTGAGGAGCCCAGAGAGCTGAGGTTATGCAAAACCACATGTTAGTCATGGCAGTAATTTCCTATTTTATTCTAATTACAATCAGAGAGAACTAAAAATTTTAAACAGTGTGTACAATTTGTGCACTATTTTAAAAGAGTGCTTTAAATGTTGTATAGGGAGAGAATAGATTGAGGGAAAAGTAGGAATAGAAGTGATTAGGAGACTATATTCAGGCACAGTGTGAAGCTGACTTGGATTTAAACAGAAACAATGGGCGTGGTGAACTGGGATCAGATTGGGAATATTTCTAATCCTGTGCATGGGGCACATGAAGGGGTTTTGGCCTAACAACTGAGTGAATGGTGATGTCACCTACTGAGAAGGAGCAGATGCGGGGATGGGAAAAAAAATCAAGAATTCCACTTTTAATATACTAAGCTGTAGGGAGCCATTAAAGAGTAAAATGGAGACATCACATAAGCAGGTAAATTAGTGAGCCACAAACTGTGCAATTTTAGGATTTGCGGTTCATTTCCTAAAATTTATACGACCTTCCTATGGATATTTGGCAAACACTCTCATTATTTTCTATTGTCTCCGCCCCAAAGCCACTGGTGGAACTTCTTTAGAGATAAATGCACTACTGCTTCCTTCTTTATACCCATCTCCTCAGATAGATGGCAAAGGCTAACATTAAGAAGAATGCAAATTTTGTTGGTTACCTAAAATGGAAAAATTTCTTAACTTCCCTAATGCATAAATAGCAATACCCTGCTGAGTCTATTAATTTACCTTAATTTATTCTTCCCTGATTTCTAAAACACTCCTCTCTTTTCTTAGAGAAGTATAAAAGAGGGTCTTAATAAAACCTACATGCCATAAGTCAGAATAGTCTTGTATCACTAGCACTTGAGAATACATTGAAAATAAAATAGATGTTGATTACATTAAGGAGTCAGTGATAATAATCTATATTTACTGTATTTGGAAACTAATTTTTATTATCATCAAATTCAATAATTTCTCAAAGATCTTGAGGTATTCCAACTAACTTGTCAATCCACACATATACAAATGAGGCTATGTAATTAGGTGAACAGGGCCAAGGATGGTGAATCAATTAACCCAGGGCATTGAGTAAAATCATATTTTCCATGACATACATAGTCTTAAGTAAAAAAAAACCAGATCTGTCCACATATATGGTTTCCAATAGGCAGTTGGAAACAGAGAATTCAAACCTAACTGGAAGGTCAGGGATAAAAAGAGAGACTTGGAGACAACTTGAGACTGACCAGAACATCAGTTTCAGGCTCATGGTGCACTTGCTCTGTGATGCCCTTGCTTGCTCTTATAGACAAATGTGATTAGAATTCACCTGCCCAGTAGTTCACAGGGGAAAGAATGCTAGTGAGGGGAACCCTGGTGACCAACAGGACTAGTTTATAATTGTTTCAATTGACAGGGCAAGTGAATAAACATCTTCCTGCCTCCCTGATCATTGCTACAGTGAGCAGGGGCACACATGAGAAATGCAATGCAAGTGTGTGTGATGTTGATCTGTGCACAGAAAACAGAGATCACCTCCAGAAAGCAACTGATGAGACGAAATGCCAATGATTCACTTAGATGGAGGAAAGAAAGAGTAAGGAGAGGGCCTGCAAGTTTTTTGGCAAATGGAGGGGTTTTGTTCCTTTCGGTAAACTTTTAGTTTGTGTGACTTGTACTTTGCCACTTTTAGTTCCAAAATGATAAGCCAAAAGCTCATGAATCTATTAAAATAAATCTTTTGTTCTTAAAGAAATATTATTAGTCGAAGCTTTCAGAGAAAAAATCCATTTTACAATGACACATTATAAAATAAATATACTCTTCTAGTAGTAGATATGTAAAAACTCACTGATCTTTTCCAGATGCATCTAACAAGATAATGGCTAGCCATACTTTTGCTTTCCGAAGACCCAGTGTCAAGAATATTTGCCTCCTTACAAGTTTTCTGGTTAAATGGCTCATTAAGGTTGGCTCCAATTACATTTTATAGTAAAAGTTGAAGAAAAAATATAGGGCTTGAGATATTCTTTTTCCATACCTAATAAAAATGCAAATACTGGGACCCCACCCCAGGAACTCTGACTCATTAAATTAAGAATGAGCCTCAGAAATCTCATCAAGCTCTCTGGTTACTTCTAATGAATCTGAAGCTGATTTTCCTTTAGACCACACTAAGAAACATTTTTTTTTTGATTCATGAACTTGAAGTTTTAGGGACCTTAGATATCATACTATAAAGTTTAATTGGCTTGTTTTACAAATGATTAAACCGAAGCACAAAAAGTTTCAGTGCTTGCCAAAGTCAGATACTTATTACTAACAAAAGTCTCTTAACTCCAAGGCTAGAGTTCCCATGTGGGGTTTCTTCCTGCACAGGACCTGGAGCACAGTGGGACAAAACTAAAATAGTAAACTTACTCGATCAATACAGCCTCCACAGGCTACAGAGAAGTATGAGGGTCGAGTCTGAGAATTTCATCACGACTCACAGATAAGCAGCCATTTTAAATGGGCAACCAAATGAATGGCAAGTTTACAGTGATATGCCCCACCTTTTAAAAAATAGTAAAAATAAATCTTTATCTTTGTACAGAACTTTGTATTTCCCAAAGGACTTTCACATAACATCTTACCGAATCTCCCCAAAGTTCCATGAGACTTAGAGACTGTCTCCCAAGACTGATTCCCATGACTCCTTGGAGATACAAAGGCTCCATAGAGTCTTATTCCCATTACACAGACAAGGAAAATGAAGCTCAAAGAAATCAAATATTATGGAATTACAGCATGGACATATTTAATATTCTGCAGTTCAACAGGTACAATTTAGCTAAATAGAAAGAGAAGCATTTTCTGAAATACCATGGGCTATTAGTTTTCCAGTACACTCAGTGAGGATGTGCACAAAATGGAGCAAGAAAGGGGACACGTCAGCCTGTCCTTACTCATTCTCAGGCCCCCTATGCTTCTCGTAGAATAATCAATTCTCCTCACTGAACTTCACTGCAGCTAATGTTTAGATACACATTTTTATACTTCATTTTCACCATCCACAAACACTATTGCTGCCTCCGGTGTCTGCCCAAAAAAGCAGTGGTCTGGTTCCAACAGGAACCTGGTTCGTTGAGGTCATTCAGAAATGCTGAGCTGATCTCCAGGTAGGTAGACAGTTCCTAGAGAGAACTCACCTAATCACCTCCCATCATGACACAGAATGTGATCCCATTCAATCTAGACCATCAAGATCTGAGAAAAAAAATTTTCGGGGTACCCAGGTGGCTCAGTCATTAAGCATTTACCTTCAGCTCAGGTCATGATTGCGGGGTCCTGGAATAGAGTCCCCCATTGGGCTCCCTGCTCCGTGAGGAGCCTGCTTCTTCCTTTGCCTCTGCCTCTCTCTTTCTCTCTGTCTTTCATGAACAAAAAAATAAAATCTTAAAAAAAAAAAAAAAGAAAGAGAATTTTTTCAAGCTGAAAATCACTGAACTAAAATCCTAAAGGGATTTTTTTTTTTTTTTTTTTTTTTTTTTTTTTTTTTTTTTTTTTTAGGGGTTGTATTAACCATTTGGAATTTTGCTTTGTATATTGATTTTAGGACTTCCCTATTGATACCCTACTAAAAAAAAAAAAAAAGTGGGCTGGTTAAACCTGTATTTTCACATTTAAAATCCAGCCATCAAGGCAACTAAACAAATGGCAAAAATATAGCTTGTAAGAAAATCAGATAATAACTCCTAGGAACCACTTAAATATTGTCTTAGCTTGGATTACCCCAGAGGCACATCTAAAATAAGTAGTCTGTATGGGAGTTACACAGGGAGAGGTAGGAGGTCAGACTGAGAAAGGAGAAAGACAATACAAGATGCATTCAAGAGCATCTTATGAGAAATGCTTTGAGAGACCTCTGGAAAATGGGCAGAACCTAACTCAGAGTTGTCCCACCGGAAGGGCAAAAGCTGGGTTTCTTATTAACTAAGTCCTATTTGGATATTTGTTAAAGTTTGTAGTCAGGACATTCCTTTCCCTGCCCCACCTGCAAGGCCAACTACACTTCTACCATGACAGAAATAGAAAGAGATGGTATTTGCAGCAAGAGGCCACCGGCATGCATGAGGATAATGATGCTTAGGGGATATAGAGGAGGGGCACTGACAGCACTGTAAATTTAGTGAAATAGATAGCAGCTGTTAAAAATGATGTGTCCATGACAGTTGATAGGGAAGATAATCATGGAGTATACAATGAAAGAAACAGGTTACAAAAAATAGGACATGCTTATGAAAAAAAAGAAGTTCTTTTTATGCATATGTATGCATAGAGAAAAATTGGAGAAACATACAACAAAATGAGTCATGGTTATCTTTGGGTGGCAGGGCCACAGTTGTTGTTAACTACCTCCTTCATGCATATTAGTATTTCTACGTTTTCCATGCTGAACATGCATTGTATTAGTGATAGGAGGCACATTTTTTTTTAAATAAAAGAAATGGAGGGATGCCTTTGTGGTGAGGTCTATCCAATCACTAAGGAGTATGTGGATCCTTGAAGCATTGGAATCTAAGGTGGAAAGTAAACAGAGAAAACAGGATACAAAGAAGTCCTTACTTCAGGAGATTCACACCTGCTGTTCTAGACAAATGTCATTAGTGTTCACCTGCTTAGTAGTATACAGGAAAAAACAGGATTTATCCAGAGTTGTTATAATTAACACAGCAAAAGAAGACATTTCTCTATTTCTCTATTATTTAAATAAATGGGAGTAAAAGTGGGATACAAATGAAAGTATTTGTGAGTTTCATGAAAACAAAACAGAGATCAACAATGAAGAGGTTTGGTACCCCTGACCATGATGGGAAAGAGTGAGAACTTGAAGTGGCCCAATTGCAACTGATAAGAGAACAACTGATGAGAAGAAAGGCTGTGAATGGGATCCAGTGAGCGAATGCAAAAAGTAAGGCCACCTAAGTTAAATCTCTATGTTTCTTTGTCTCTAGTTCATATTTTCAATTGAGTTTTTCCTCACCACTGTTTTATGAATAATTCCTTTGCTGGGTCTAATTTTCTGTTAAGCCAATCCATTGAGTTCTTAATTTTAATTATATTGTTATTTTTCAAGAATTTCTCTTTTTCAAATTCATTTTCATTTTTGTAGTCTCTTGCTCTTTGTTCATACTGTCAACCCTTTCTTTTATTTCTATATTTGTTAATCATACTTATATTGTGGGTTTAAATATGTATTTTTTGAATTTTTTTGTTTGTCTGTTTTTGCTATCTAATTTCTCTTCTGGATCTCACTTACTATGCCATATATTCTTTTGATTCTCTTTTTTGTTTCCTTTTATTATGTTTTTTAAGGCAGTAACATTAAATCATGTTTCTTATAATTAACTATAAAGCTATTGTATGAAGCCAGCAATCTATTAGAGTAGATTTGTGTTTGCTTCTGCTAGCAACCTAAGGCCAGACCAACCTGGAACCATTTTAGTGTCTGTCTTGAGGGGTTTGGACTGTAAACCCATGAGAAGGCCAACATGTTTTTATAAATTCTCAAGGAATATTGCTTTACCTCCATCCAGCAACTATGTTTCAGACAGGCAATTTTTTTTTTCCATCAATGTGTACAAATTGAACTTAAATGGGCTGCTTTTTCAACATGTGTGAGGTCACCTATGTTAAAGAAAGGCAAAGACCAACAGAATAAATCCTCAGTTTATTATACCTGACATGGAGATAATAACCAGTGGAAAGCCTCAATGAATGAATCTATGAGATGAAAATCTGATTTTTTTTATTTCCAGAAAGTTCATTATAGTTACACTAAATATGAAGTTTGTGCCTTGAATTAGGTAGAAAAATCCATAAAGTATAGCCAATTGATTTCTTTTGTGTATTCAGAAAATAATTTTCAATTAGGCTTATTGGGGTTACTAATATATTGAATAATTTACCAGTATTGGCTGGTGTATTGAAGTCAGCATTGTTATCAGCATCAACTGCTCAAAAACACTGTGGTAAAAAAACAGCAATCAGTTTTTATATCTCCCAGGCAAGGACTTTGCAAATGGAAAAAAAAAAAAAAAATTATGTCACTGGATCCCCATCTTGAGCGAATGTTGAGCCCCTCAAGGCCATCAAAACAAAAATATTCCTGGGGCTGGGAGCCATCAAAGATGGCAGCATAGGAAGATCCTAAATTCATCTTTTCCATGGACATACTGAGTCTACAGCTACGTATGGAACAACTCCCTCTGAAAGAGAACTGAAAACTAGCTGAACAGCTCATTTGCAACAAATGATAAAAGAGGCCTAATGAGATGAGTAGAAGAAAAGATGCAGTCTCACCAAAAACTCTATCATACCCACAATCAGAAGGGATCTCATAAATCCAGAGCTTCTCCCTAAGAAATAAGTAGTTTGTGCCTCACATCAGGCACCCCAACCAGAGTACAAGCACCAAAAAGACAAGCTTCCAAAATGTCTGGCTTATGCTTAGAAAACACAAAGGGCTGTAAGGAACTGAGATACTGTTCCTAAAGAGCTAGCACCAGAAGCACTCACCCTAGGGCCTAGGACAAAAGCAGCAGATTGAAAAGCGACTACACTATATGTGAGGGGGATTCATTTGCTCATCTTAAAATGTCTGCTAGAGGGGCAGGAACTTTTGGGACTCTCTCTAAGGATGGAGGTATTCACAGGTGTCATTACTACACTCTCCCTCTACCTTGAAAGTGCTAGTGAGCCCCTCATCCCTCATCTCCCATTGTCCTGTTGAGGTTTATAGGACATGTCCTGACCCTGCACTCTCCCAGTGACTTATTAAAGCCATCAAGTATTCACAGTTCACACAGGGAATATACTTTGATTGCCTGGCTCTGGTGGCCAATAGGCTTGTATTTCTGGGTAACAACTGGAGACACCATATTTGGCAAACTACCACACAAACAGCAGACTGAAACACATCCAGTCTATCTGTGAAAAAGGGCTATTTACTTGTTCTGGTGCTTTAGCCTAAGGGGCAGACTTCAGGTTTGTCACACATAGAGGGTACAAACGCATTCTCAGAAAACATGGGCTGGGGAAGGCCATCTTTGCCCATTCCCTTGGCCTTGATACAGCTCATTGTACCTCTCAAAAAGGAGCTTATACACCCATCTGAATTAATTATTCCTAAAGCTAGTATGAAGGCTTAAATACAAAAGTAGTAAAAATAACTATAACTATTATAATTAGTTAAGGGATACTCAAAATACAAAGATGCAAAATGTGACATGAAAAACATAAAACGTGGGGCAGAGGTGTAAAAATGTAGAATTTTAAAATGTGTTTAAACTTAAGTTGCAATCAACTTAAAATAGACTGTTATATATAGCCTATTATGTGATCTTCATGGTAAACATAAAACAAAAAAATATAGTAGATACACAAAGATAATGAGAAAAGGATGTAGGCATAACACTAAGGAATGTCATTAAACCACAGAGAAGAAAGAAAGAAAAGAAGGACAGGAACTACCGAACAACAAGAAAACAACAAACTGGCAATGAATACATAAATAATTACTTCAAATGTAAATGGACTAAAGTCTCCAATCAAATGAGATAAAGTGGCTGAATTAATAAAAACAAGACAAACAAACAGCAAAACAAACAAACAAACAGCAAAAGGCCTATCTATATGCTTCCTACAAAGTACTCACTTTAGATGTAAAGACACACAGATTGAAACTGAAAAGATAGAAAAAGATGTACCAAAAAGAATGAAAATCAAAAGAAAGCTGGGGTATGTATATATATATATTTGTGTGAGTATATATACTATATACATATATATACACACACTACATATATGTATATATTTGTGTGTATATATACAATTGTGTGTGACACAAGTAGTTTGTGTGTATATATACACACAAAAGAAAGCTGGGGTATGTATGTATATATATTTGTGTGAGTATATATACTATATACATATATATACACACACTACATATATGTATATATTTGTGTGTATATATATACAATTGTGTGTGACACAAGTAGTTTGTGTGTATATATACACACACATATATCTAAGATATATATATACATATATTAGACAAAACAGACATTAAAACAAAGACTAACAAAAGACAATAAAGGGGATTATATAATAATAAAGGGGAAATCAAACAAAAGTGTATAACATTTGCAAATACTTATGCACCCAACATAGAAGTACATAAATATACAAATTATATTACAAAATATACAAAATTAATATACAAAATATATTAACAGACCTAAAGAGAGAAATTTAAAGTCTCCTACTACTTTAGCACCACACTTATATTAATGGATAGATCATCCAGACAGAAAAGTAACAAAAAAAAATTGGTCTTAAATGACACAAAAGACTAGATAGATTTAATAGATCTATACAGAACATTCCATCAAAAAGCAGCAGAACACACATTGTTCTCAAGGGCATGTGGAACATTCTTTAGAATCAATCATATGTTAGGCCATAAACCAAGTCTCAATAAATTTAAGAAGACTGAAACCACATCAAGCATCTTTTCCAACCACATTTATATGAAACTAAAAATTAATTACCAGAAGAAACCTGGAAAACACACAAATATGTGGTGATTAAATAACATGTTCATTAGCATTTTGTTGACCCAACCAATGGTCACAAAGAAATTAAAAAGGAATAAACAATATTTGAGACAAATGAAAACAGAAACACAACATACCAAAATCTATGGGATGCAGCAAGGCAGTTCTAAGAGGAAAGTTCATTAACATCAATATATAACATCAAGAAACAAGAAGTACCTCAAATAAATGATTTTACTTTATACCTAAAGAAACCAGAAAAAGAAGAACACCTGAAGTTCGAAGTTAGTAGAAGGAAGAAAATAACAAACATTACAGCAGAAATAAATAAAATAGAGATTAAATAGACAACAGAAAAGACCAATCAGGGGCGCCTGGGTGGCTCAGTGGATTGAGCCACTGCCTTCGGCTCAGGTCATGATCCCAGTGCCCTGGGATAGAGCCCTGCATTGGGCTCTCTGCTCAGCAGGGAGCCTGCTTCCCCTTCTCTCTCTGACTAACTCTCTGCCTACTTGTGATCTCTCTCTGTCAAATAAATAAATAAAATCTTTAAAAAAAAAAAGAAAGAAAGAAAAGATCAATGAAACCTAGAGCTAATTCTTTGAAAAGATAAAACAAAATAGAATGACCTTTACCTAGACTCGTCATGAAAAAGAAAGAGAACTCAAAATCAGAAATGAAAAAGGAGAAATCACAAACGATATCACAGAATCACAGAAACACAAAGAATCATAAGATACTACAAGGAACATACATAATTATGTGATGAACACATAAAATGAACAGACATAATTATATACCAACAAATTAGACAACCTAGAAAAAATAGATAAATTCCTAGAGACATACAATCTTTCGAGACTGAATCATGGAAAATCTGAATGGACTAATCACTAGCAAGGAGATTGGACTTCCCAACAAACAAAAGTTTGGAGCCAGACTTCATTGGTGAATTCTATCAAAAATTCAAAAAAGATTTAATACCTATCCTTCTCAAATTTTTCCAAAAAATTGAAGAGGAGGGAATGTCTCCAAACCCATTTTATGAGGCCAGCATAACTCTAACAACCAAAACCAGACAGGGACACCACACAAAAAGAAACTATAGAACAATATCCCTGATAATCGTTAATAAAATATTAGCAAAAAAATTCAGCAGCATATTAAAAGAATCATTCACCATGACAAAGTGGCATCTTCCTGAAATGAAAGGAATGTTCAACACATGCAAATCAATCAGTGCAATATACCACATTAACAAAATGAAGGATGAAAATCATATGATCATTTCAATAGATGCAGAGAAAACAATTGACAAAATTCATTTATGGTAAAAACTTTCAACAAAGTGGGTAGGGCAAATGTACATTTCATAATAAAGGCCATGTATGATGAGCCCACAACTAACATCATATTCAACAGTGAAAAGATGAGCTTTATTCTCTAAGATTAGGGAAAAAAATGAAAGCCCCACAATCCTACTTTTATTCAACATATTAGAAGTCTTAGCCAGAACAATTAGGCAAGAAAAAGGAATAAAAGGCACAGATTTTGGAAAGAGGAAAGAAAATGTCATTATTTGCAGATGACAATATCTTATGAATAGAAAACTCTAAAGACTCCACCCAAAAACTGTTCAAATTAATAAGTGAATTTGGTAAAGTCCAAAACAAAATCAGGGTATAAAATCAATATACAAAATTTGGTTGTATTTCTATATATTAACAAATTATCAGAAAAAAAATTAAGAAAACAATCCCAGTTATTAAAAATAAAACAATCCTGGAGACAAGATGGTGGAGAAGGAGGAGGAGGTGCCAGTTCAACCTGTCACCTAAAGTGAGCTGATTACCTACCAAAGAACTCTGATCACCCATGAAATCAGCCTGAAATTAGAATCATACACTTCTGGATCTCTACAGGGGCAGAAGACACCAGTGGGCAGGTAAAGTGGAGTGGAAACATCAGATTGATATCAGAAGATAAACAAAAGGGGGAGGGAGCCACCAGAAGTGACCCATTGGAAAGTAATACCCCAATATGAGAGTGCCTTGTGATTGGGGACCAGCATTAATTTGGAGTCTGATTGAAAGCACTTAAAAAGAGCAGAGGATCATAGAGGAAAATCGGGGGAATCTGGTGGTTAGGGACAAGGGCTTAAGTCTGACAAGGGCTTAAGTCTGCCGACCCAGGACAGCCACCACAGCGCTGAACCAGAGAGAGTGCATCGAAGAAGCCAGGTCTTGGTCCCTGAGCCTCAGGCATGCCTGAGAAGGTCTGCGGCCTGCCTGGTAGCTCCTGTGAAGGTGAGGGAGCCTCAGCAGAACCACAGCCTTTTGCATTATGCACAGGTGCACGTGCTGCCCGACCAGAGTCTAAGTACCGCCCTACACCCCTCCTGAGAGAGGTGCTTGCAGGCACCAGCCAGCACTCTCTAGGACCCAGAGAGTCTGAGCACTCCCAGCCCAGAGCCAGTGGGAAAATCTCAGTGCACAGTCACTACTTCAGACCTGCCCAGACAGCTGCAACTAGTATTTCTCATGATTTTGGGTGGAAGCAGGAGTTCCTGTGACCCCAGAGACTGTGATTGGAAACGTGCTCTGTCAGCTGCCGAGGGGGAATTTATGTGCTCTGGAGTGCCCAGAGGGGAACAGACTGAGGCTTCTCTCTGGGAGGGAGGTCTGGGTGCAGTTTGCTTTCCTCTAGACCTCCAAAAACCACCAAAAGCCACCAAGGGGAGAGAAAACAAATAAACAAACAAAAAAACCTCCAGAGAACAAAAGCCTGAAAAACCGGTTTCCTCAGTGCCCAGCCCCTTGATGGGGGCAGGAGGACTTTAGCAACACTGCCTAAAAACCCATGCAGCAGGCCCCTCCCCCAGAAAGCCAGCAAACAAAACAAAAAAACAAGAGGACAACCATCACTACTTCATAGATACAACTTTATTTTTAATTCATTCCCACTATTCTGGTTCTTTTCATTTTTTTTATATGTAACTTTTTAACTTATTTACCATCACAATGATATGTTCAGTACATCAAATTCCATAATAACCTTTTAATCTAAACTTTTTTGATATATATACCTATGTTTTTCTTTTGCTTTTCTATTTTTTAATTTTTTTAATTTAATTTTTTTTTCAATATTCATATAGAGATAAGCTTCAAGGTAATCCCCTTTCCCAAATCAATGCTACTCCTATAGGTAAACCAGTTTTAACTCCCCTTTATCTCAGGAAAGTTGAGTACTATAATAAAGATATCAAGATTCATCCAGGAAAATCAAAATAATCTTCCTCGCCCACACTGAGAATTTATAACCATTCTCCCATCTTTTTCTTCTGTCACTGTTTCTGTAATTTTTTTTTTTTTTTTTTTTTTTTTTTGGTCCTGGTAGTATATAAGTCTTATACTTGGGGTTCTTTTAGATGAAGTTATTTATTTATTTATTTATTTTTCTCTTGTCATCTACTTTTGTCAGTCTTTTTGTTTGTCTGTTTTTGTTTGTATACTTCATAAATCTTACCTTGGGGCCCATTTGGGCTGGGCCTTCTCTTTTATTGTATCTTTCTTTTTTTTCCCCCCTGTCTCTCTCTCTCTCTCTCTTTTTCTTTTTTCTTTCTTTTTGGTGAAGACTCTTGATTGCACAGAAGCATTCCAGGGGGCACCTTGCCTGCACCATGGTTGATACATTCAGCTACACATCCGTTCAGCCATCTCTCAGCAAAATGACTAGGAGGAGGAATGCCCAACAGAAAAAAAATTCAGAGACTGGGCCCTCTCCATCAGAGCTATTGGATATGGACATAGATAGTATGTCAGAAAGGGAATTCAGTCTAACAGCTATCCAGGCAATAGCTAGGTTGGAGAAAGCCTTTGAGGACAAAATGTAATTGATTAGGGCAGAAGTGAAAGCCACCAGGGATGATGTTAACAATGTTCTCAATGAGTTCCAATCTAATCTAAATTCTCTAAAAGCTAGGGTAACTGAGGCAGAAGATACAATTAGTGATCTGGAGGACAAACAGAGAGAAAGGATCAAGAGGAAGCCTGGAACAAACAGCTTAGAAGTCATGAAAACAGAATTAGGGAAATAAATGACACCATGAAACATTCCAACACCAGAATTATTGGAATCCCTGAGTGGGGGTAGAAAGAAAGAACACTAGAAGATATAGTTGAACAAATTCTCCATAAAAATTTTCCCAATCTCACAAATGGAACCAGCGTTCCTGTACTAGAGGCAGAAAGGTCTCCCCTCAAGATCATAGAATCTAGAAAGACCTTGAGACACCTGATTGTGAGGAAAATGATGAATCATAATTGTAGATAGGAGCTCTTGAAAGCAGCTAGGGAGAATAAACTCCTTACATACAGAGGAAAGCTCATCAGAATAATATCATACCTGTCCACAGAAGCCTGGCAAGCCAGAAAGGGCTAGCAAGATGCATTTGGGGCACTAAATGAGAAGAACATGCAACCAAGAATATTTTATCCAGCAAGGCTGACAATGAAAGTGGATGGAGAGATAAAGAGCTTCCAAGACAAGCAAGGTTTAAAAGAATATGTGACCACCAAGCTGACACTGCAGGAAATATTAAGGGGGGTTCCATAAAGGAGAAAAAAACTAAGAATATCATTGAACAGAAATATATGTAGACAATCCATAGTTACAAAGACTTCACAGGTAACACAATGTCAATAAAAACGTATCTCTCAATAATCACTCTCAATGTGAATGGCCTAAATGTGCCCATAAAATGATACAGGGTTGCAGATTGGATAAAACAACAGGACCTATCCATATATTGTCTACAAGAGACCCATGTTGAACCTAAGGATACATGCAGACTGAAAGTGAGGCCATGACAATGGGCCTCAAAGAAGGATGGGGTAGAAATTCTCATAACAGATAAATTAGATTTTAAACTAAAGACCATAGTCAGAGATACAGAAGGACACTACATAATTCTTAAAGGGACTATCCACCAAGAAGATCTAACAATTGTAAATATTTATGCCCCCAATACAGGAGCAGCCAATTAATAAATCAAGATAAAGAGTCGTATTGATATGAAAAAATTAATAGTAGGAGATCTTAACACACCACTCTCAGTAATAGATCATCCAAGCAGAAAATCAATAGAGAAACAAGAGCTTTGAATGACATATTGGACCAGATGGACCTCATAGATATATACAGAACATTTCATCCTAAAACAACAGAATACTCATTCTTCTTGAGTGCACATGGAACCTTCTCCAGAACAGACCACATACTGGGTCACAAATCAGAAGTCAACCAATACCAAAAGACTGAGAATTTGCATATTCTCAGATCACAATGCTTTGAAACTGGAGTTCAATCACAAGGAAAAGTTTGGAAGGAACTCAAACAACTGGAAGCTAAAGACCACTTTGCTTAAGAATGCTTCGATCAACCAGGAGATCAAAGAAGAACTTAAACAATTCATGGAAACCAATAATAATGAAGACACTTCCATCCAAAACCTATGGAATACAGCAAAGGAGATCCTAAGGGGGAAATACATAGCCATCCAAGCCTCCCTCAAAAAAAAATGGAAAAATCCAGAATACAGCAACTTTCTCTACACCTTAATGAACTGGAGAATCAACAACAAATTAAGCCAACTCCACACACAACAAGGGAAATAATCAAGATTAGAGCAGAGATCAATGAGATAGAAACTAGAGATACAGATACAGATACTAGAATGCATCAATGAAACTAGAAGCTGGTTTTTTGAAATAATCAATAAGACCAATAAACCTTTGGCCAAACTAATCCAAAAGAAAAGAGAGAGGACCCTAATTAATAAATTTATGAATGAAAAGGGAGAGATCACAAATAACACCAAGGAAATAGAAACAATCATCAGAAATTATTATCAACAGTTATATGCCAATAACTTAAGCAACCTAGATGAAATGGATACATTCCTGGAAAACTAGAAACTTCCAAAATTGAATGGGGAAGAAATTGACAACCTGAATAGACTGATATCTAGTAACGAGATTGATGCAGTGATCAAAAACCTCCCAAAAAACAAGAGCCCAGGACCTGATGGATTCCCTGGAGAATTCTACCGAACTTTCAAAGAAGAAATAGCACCTATTCTCCTGAAGCTATTTCAAAAAATTGAAGCAGAAGGAAAACCTTCAGACTCTTTTCATGAAGCCAGCATTATCCTGATCCCCAAACCAGGCAAAGATCCCACCAAAAAGGAGAATTTCAGACAAATATCCCTGATGAATATTGATGCCAAGATTCTCAACAAGATTCTAGCTAATAGGGTCCAACAGTACATCAAAAAGATTATCCACCATGACCAGGTAGGATTCATCCCTGGATTTCAAGGATGGTTCAACATTCACAAATCAATTAATGTGATAGAACAAATCGATAATAGAAGAGAGAAGAACCACATTGTCCTCTCAATTGAGCAGAAAAATCGTTTGACAAAATCCAGCATCCATTCCTGATTAAAATGCTTCAAAGTATAGGGTTAGAGAGAACATTCCTCAACTTCATAAAATCTATTTATGAAAGACCCACAGCAAATATCATCCTCAATGGGAAAAAGCTCACAGACTTCCCGCTGAGATCAGGAACACGATTAGGATACCCACTCTCATTCTTGTTCAATGTACTATTAGAAGTCCTAGCAATAGCAATCACATAGCAAAGAGAAATAAAAGGTATTCAAATTGGCAATGAAGAAGTCAAACTCTCTCTTCACAGATGACATGATACTTTATATGGAAAATCCAAGACTCCACCCCAAAACTACTAGAACTCATACAGCAATTCAGTAATGTGGCAGGACACAAAGTCAATCTACAGAAATCAGTGGCTTTCTTATACACTAACAATGAAAATACAGAAAGGGAAATTAAAGAATTGATTCCATTTACTATAGCACCAAGAACCATAAGATACCTGGGAATAAACCTAACCAAAGAGGTAAAGGATCTGTACTCAAGGAACCACAGAACACTCATGAAAGAAATTGAAGAAGAAATCAAAAAGATGGAAGACCATTCCATGCTCATGGATCGGAAGAATAAATATTGTTAAAATGTCTATACTGCCTTATGCAATCTACACTTTCAGTGCCATCCCGATTAAAATTCCACCAAAATTTTTCAAAGAGCTGGAACAAACAATCCTAAATTTGTATGGAATCAGAAAAGACCCTGAATTGCTAAGGAAATGTTGAAAAAGAAAAACAAAACTGGTGGCATCACATTGTCTGATTTCAAGCTTTACTACAAAGCTGTGATCACCAAGACAGCATAGTACTGGCATAAAAACAGACTCATAGGTCAGTGGAACAGAGTAGAGAGCCCAGATATGGACCCTCAACTCTATGGTCAAATAATCTTCGACAAAGCCCGAAAGAATATACTGTGGAAAAAAGACAGTCTCTTCAATAAATGGTGCTGGGAAAATTGGACAGCTATATGTAGAAGAATAAAACTCGACCATTCTCTTACACCATACACAAAAATAAACTCAAAATGGATAAAAGACCTCAACGTGAGGCAGGAATCCATCAGAATCCTAGAAGAGAACATAGGCAGTAACCTCTTTGACATTGGCCACAGCAACTTCTTTCAAGACACGTCTCCAAAGGCAAAGGAAACAAAAGCAGAAATGAACTTTTGGGACTTCATCAAGATAAAAACCTTCTGCACAGCAAAGGAAATGTCAACAAAACAAAGAGGCAACACATGGAATGGGAGAAGATATTCACAAATGTCACAAAAGACCAAGGGCTGATGCCCAAGATCTGTAAAGAACTCCTGAAACTCAAAGCACATCAAACAGATAATCACATCAAAAAATGGACAGAAGACATGAACAGACACTTCTCCAATGAATACATGCAAATGGCTATCAGACACATAAAAAAATGTTCATCATCACTAGCCATCAAGGATATTCAAATCAAAACCACATTGAGATACCACCTTACACCAGTTAGAATGGCCAAAATTAAAAGACAGTAAACAATGTTTGTTGGAGAGGATGTGGAGAAAGGGGAACCCTCTTACACTATTGGTGGGAATGCAAGTTGGTGCAGCCACTTTGGAGAACAGTGTGGAGATTCCTCAAGAAATTAAAAATAGAGCTTCCCTATGAGCCTGCCATTGCACTCCTGGGTATTTACCCCAAAGATACAGATGTAGTGAAAAGAAGGGCCATCTGTATCCCAGTATTCATAGCAGCAATGGCCATGGTCGCCAAACTGTGGAAAGAACCACAACTGTGGAAAGAATCAAGATGCCCTTCAATGGATGAATGGATAAGGAAGACGTGGTCCATATACACTATGGAGTATTATGCTTCCATCAGAAAGGATGAATACCCAACCTTTGTATCAACATGGATGGGACTGGAAGAGATTATGCTGAGTGAAATAAGTCAAGCAGAGAGAGTCAATTATCATATGGTTTCACTTATTTGTGGAGCATAAGAAATAGCACAGAGGACATGGGGAAATGGAGAGGAGAAGGGAGTTATGGAAATTGGAGGGGGAGATGAACCATGAGAGACTATGGACTCTGAAAAACAATCTGAGAATTTTGAAGGGGCAAGGGGTGGGAAGTTGGGTGAGCCTGGTCATGGATATTATGGAGGGCATGTATTTCATGGAGCACTGGGTGTGGTGCATAAACAATGAATTCTGGTACACTGAAAAAAAATTTTTAATTTAAAAATTTAAAAAAAAAATAATCCCATTTATAATTGTTTCAAACAGAATAAAATATATAAAAATAAATTTAACAAAAGAAAGATCTTTACATTGAAAACTATAAGACACTGAAGAAATAAATTGAAATAGGCACAAATAAATGGGAAAATATCTCCTGCTCATGGATTAGAAGAACTAATATTGCTAAATGGTCCTTTTTTCCCCCAAATAATCTACAGATACAGTGCAACTCCTATCAGAATTCCAATGACATTTTTCACAGAAATAGAACCAAAAAATCCTAATTCATTTGAAACCACCAAAGACCCCAAGTAGTTGAAGCAATCTGGAGAAAGAAGAATAAAGCTGGGGGCAAAAAGCTCCCTGATTTCAAACTATAGTACGGAGTTGTAGTAATCAAAACAGTAGGGTATTGGAATAAAAACAGGCACATATATCAAATGAAACAGGATAAAGAGCCCAGAAATAAACCCACACATACATAGTCAATAATTTATGACAAAAGAGGCAAGAAAATTCAATGGGGAAGGGATTCAATTAATGCTGCGGGAAAAGTACACAGCCACAGGCAAAAGAATAAAATTAGATTCCAATCTTAAACCATGCACAAAAATTCAAAATGGATTAAAGACTTGACTAAAGACCTAAAACCATAAAATCCTGGAAAAGAACATAGGCATAAAACTCCTTGACATTGGATCTTGGAGATGACTTCTTGGATCTGTCAATACAAGCAAAGACGATAAAAACAAAAACAGACAAATTTATATCATACCAAAACCTTCTGCGTAGCAAAGGAAACCATCAACAAAATAAAAAGGGAATCTATTGAATGGAAGAAAATATTTGCAAATGATATATCTAATAAGGGGCTAATGTACAAAATATATAATAAACTCATACAACTCAATAGTAGAAGAAAAAAAAATCCCATGGAAAAAATGGGCAGAGGATCTGAACAGACATTTTTCCTTTTTTTTTCAGACATTTTTCCAAAGGAGACATACAGATGGCCAATGGGCACATGAAAAGATGTTCAACCTCATTAACTATCAGGGAAAAGTAAATCAAACCCATAATGAGACATCACTTCACACCTATTAGAATGACTATTATCAAAAAAACAAGGAGTGACAAGTGTTGGTGAGGACTTGAAGTAAAGGGAACCCTCATGTGCTATTGATGGGAATGTGAACTGGTGCAGCCACTATGGAAAACAATATGAAGTTTCCTCAAAAAATAATAAATTAGTACTACCATATTATCCAGAAATTCCAACTCTAGATATTTATCTGAAGAAAATGAAAACACTAATTTGAAAAGATAGAAGCACCCTTCTGTTCACTGCAGTATCATTTACAATAACCAAGATATGGTAGCAACTTAAGTGTCCATTGCCAGAGGGAAAGGTGGCTGGGTGTGAACAAAATAGGTGAAAGGGGACAAGAGGTACAAAATTCCATTTTTAAAATAATAAGTCATAGGATATAATATACAGCATGGTGACTACAGGCAGTAGACTGTGGACTGTGAGAAACAATCTGAGGGTTTTGAAGGCACAAGGGGTGGGAGGTTGGGTGAGCCTGGTGGTAGGTATTATGGAGGGCACATATTGCATGGAGGACTGGGTGTGGTGCATAAACAATGAATTCTGGAACACTGAAAAGAAATTTTTAAAATAAATGAAAAAATGAATGAAAATTTTAAAATTTTTAAAAATAAATGAAAATTTAAAAAATCTATTGTACTGTATATTTGAAAGTTGCCAAGAAAATAAATCTTAAAAGTTCTCACCACAAGAAAAAAAATTGTGACTGTATAGTGATGAATGGTAACTAGGCATACTATGGTGATCTTCATTTCACAGTATACACAGATATAGAATTATTATGTTGTATACCCAATGTCAATTACACCTCAATGCAGATTTTTAAGTGTATCGAAACCGAAGTCTAAGTTCACGTAACTTACTTCACTGCTAAGTTCAGTGCTTACTTCCTTGTGCTCCTGCTTTAGTCGGTCTTTAACTTTGAAAATTCCTTTCTTCCTAAGCAGCTCACTGATGCACTTGATACTTTAAAATATTTCAATCAATATTTTTAGTGGAAAAATCAAGATGTCCTATATGATGAAACAGTTAGTCAAGGAAATAATCTGTAGGTTCTTACTGCTTTGTGGAATTGAAATGTGTACATCACTGGGATAATTACGCTATGGATTTACCCAAATCAAACACCCTATTTATGCTGAATTATTTGCCCAATGGTAAACCAGTGGGCTTGAGTCTTTTAATTCCACTGTAAAACATATCTTTTTAAATGAAATCATTAAAATTAAATTATTTTTGAAATGCAAGAATTAGTTGTAAAATGCTTCAAGAGCAAGCTTCCAGTCTTTCTCATCTTTTATATTGCTGTTCTAGAGTGAAAAATTAAATCAATGGATGAGTGATTTACACTAACATTCTAGCTACATATGTGTTAGGATATAAGACTTAATAAGAAAATGCAGAAGCAAGAGGAAGATATTTGTTTTTGTCTTTTTTTAACTGAAGATTGCTAGAACAGGCTTCATCTATGTAGATCTACCCATAGAACTGCCAAACAGATACATATTGTTACTTGTATTAGAAGTTGTGGTCCTGGAATTGCTAAAAAAATTTGATGAGGTATTACTTTAAAGCAAAGGCAAGGGGAAAATTGTCATCAGTGCAGGGTAAAAAGATTAAGAATTCATATACATCCCAACATCGGAGCTGGAGAAAACAAAGCATAGCACTTCACTTTAAAATGGCTCTTCAACAAACTAAAAAATAAAGGAAATTCCCAAACACAATTTCTGAAAAATCTTCCTTGCCTCAAGTTCCTATGATCTTGAAAGTTCATTGTCATTCAACGAAGATTTATTTAGTGCATACTATTTGCCAGACACTATGTAAGGCACTGAGCACATCAGAAAGCTCATAGGTAAATAAGGCAGACAGATAAATAGTGAAATAAATATAACATAATGAAAAATAAAAGCATACACTATTCTATCAGCAAAATAATCCACAAATTCATTTTCAGTTAAATTCTGACTAATTGTAACCTAATATCCATAAACATAGATGTTATTTATCAACTGGCGGCAGCCAATGTTTAATCCAAGATGGTCTAATATAAAATTCACAGCAAAAATGGGTTACTTGAGGGTTTCTGCGTTCACAGGGTGTTGGTTAATTTGAGTGAAATGGTACAAGTTGCCTCTAGTCACTTGCTTCTAACATTAAAAAAACATTACACACTCCATTAAGCTGCCAGTCTGAAGCCTGAAGAGCAAACAGACAAAACAACAATGAAACCAGACAATGGAAATTAGCCTGTGAAATGGAAGCACAGAGTCCCATTTCTAGAAGTTAATGATCATCATCAAAGCAGAAAAAATTAATGTAAAATCAAATTTCAATGGGCTTGGAAATTCCCTGCCTCAAAAACATGAAATTATTGAAAAGCAAACAGTAGAAGTAAATAAAAGCACAGTGAGAAAGAATGAGAAACAAATGTTATGCATTTAGACTAAGTGATTCTAAGGCTACTTCAAGTCCTTTGCGGAAAAAAATTTTAATCCCTAATATTGCCCTCCACCCATTAGGTGGCTTCATCTGAGTAGCTGAAGGATCAAGAAAACCAAATAAATGTCTTTTGGAATGTGGCCTTGCTGACTCCAGAGGGGCAGGAAGAAATGCCTGGGGTGCTTTTGCTTCCTGGCCTATCATGGACACTCTCTCCCTTACAATTTAAAAAGTCTTGTGAGCTTATGATCTTTAACGATCATTTAAGATCTTTAAAGATTATTTAAAGATCTTTAAGACTTTTTAAAAAAGTCTTATGAGCTTAAGATGATAAGTACACATGAATCAATGATCCAAAGGGAGACAAAAACATGGTAGTGGGAAGTCAAAGGCTAGAACAAGCAGTCTTGTCTTGGAAACTGGGCAAAAAGATGAGCAGAGAGGCACAGGGCAATGAAAGACACCATGCATACAAAGGCAAATAAAGTACAATAGTGGGCACATACTCCCAGAGTCCTAGTTACATAAGGAGATTGCGTTTCATTCATTCATTCATTTTCATTATAATTAAAAATTACAATACACTGCCAGCTTCTTAAATAGAGACTAGGTTTCCTTTGGGAACATACTTAGTTTGGGGAGAAGTAACAGCAGTGCAGCTATAAAAGCCTAGTAATCGGGGTGCCTGGGTGGCTCAGTGGGTTAAAGCCTCTGCCTTCAGCTCAGGTCATGATCCCAGGGTCCTGGAATGGAGCCCCGCATCTGGCTCTCTGCTCATCTGGGAGCCTGCTCCCTCCTCTCTCTCTGCCTGCTTGTGAAAAAAAAAAAAAAGCCTAGTAATCACCCATTGTTTGGAGGGCTGGTTGATCTGGAATTACTTCTAGATTGTATGTTGGTGGCAGGTGAACACACCCAGGTAGTTATATGTATATGCAAATTGTAAGAAACAGGGAGGTGCAGGAAAGGGTCAGAGAAGAATTAAAGAGAACAAAGGAGTGGTTTCAAACTTCTTGCGGTTATATTTTTGAGAGATTCTTTTCTTGGTGTAGAATTCTATGTTGACAGCTGTTCACTTTCCTATTATAAAGATGTTGCTTCACTGTCTCCTTGATTGTGTTGCTGGTGAGTCAGCCTGAGATCCCCATCAGAGGGATGAAAGCTGCTTAGATACCATAGGAAGAAGTGAGCCTCAGCTCCCCTGATTGCAGTCTGTGTTGAGAAGTTTGCCCTCTGCTGCTAAGATGACTGACTGGCTTCAGAAGCCAATATAAGTGCTGTATGTGCACTTAGGTGCATGTGTCCCTTGTATCATCCTAATCTTAATTAGGATCCTAATTCATCAACAGTCTGAAACAGGTATTGTGTAGAAGGCTGAGACAAAGGCTTGGGGTTTCAATTTGCCAGACATCACTGCAATTATAATACCGAGCCACTTTTTTAAAAAACTAAGTGGTTTCTGTGTTGTAGAAAAGGCAGCACATAATTGTCAATGTCCCTTTGGAAGAGGGGATAAATTTCCTGGGAAGGTGGAAAACAGTGGAGAGGAGCATGACCTTGATCTGCTCCAACACAAAGCCTAGGGTTAGGACATTCAGATGATCTGTGTCATTGCTTCTTTGCCTGCTTGGTCTGGACCCTGTATATGGGGACTGCCCTCTTCCTATGGAGAGAAAACCCATCCACTGTCACCATGATTCCGAACCATGGCGGGAAGGTGCTAAGACTCGTGCAGGTATTTCCTTCTTCCCTTTGGAATTTTCCCTTCTGCCTCTAGTTGAGCCCTGGCTTGCCTCTCTCCATTCTTTTCTTCTTCTTCTGGTATTCTCACTCCACCTATATTACAACTTTTGTAGTGGTCCTTGGGTAGTCCATTGGATAGTCCATTCTCTCTTTTTCAGTCTTTATTCTCTTTACTTTTCAGTTTTGCTGTTTCTACTGTTATATTCTCAAGCTCAGATAATCTTTTCTCAACCATATCCAGCAGACTAAGCATGTATTGCATGGAGCATTGGGTGTGGTGCATAAACAATGAATTCTGGAACACTGAAAAGAAATAAAAACAATAGCAGCATCTGGTTGGCTCAGTGGGTTAAGCCTCTGCCTTCAGCCCAGGTCATGATCTCAGTGTCCTGGGATCAAGCCCTGAATCAGGCTCTCAGCTCAGCAGGGAGCCTGCTTTCCCCTCTCTCTCTGCCTGCCTCTCTGCCTACTTGTGATATCTCTCTCTCTCTCTCTCTCTCTGTCAAATAAATAAAATCTTTAAATATAAATAAATAATAAAAATTTAAAAAAAAAACATTCTTCACTTCATTCCAGTTGTTTAGTTTCTTTAGCATTTCTTTCTGATTCTATGTTAGGATTTCCACCTCTGTTCATGATACTCACCTAGTTTTGCATGCTGTCTACTTTATCCATTAGAGAACTTAGCATATTGATCATACCTGTGTTTAATTTCCAGCTTGATGATTCCAACATCCTTACTATATCTGGTCCTAAAGTTTGTTCTGTCTCTCCAAATTGTGTTTTGGTCTTTGAGTGTGTCTTGTAATATTTTCTTGACAACAGGACATGATGTACTAGGTAAAAGGAACCGTTGTAATTAGGCTATTAGTAATATGGTGGTGTGGTGTGAGGGTCAGGAAGGTGTTCTCTAGTTCGATGATCAGGTCTCAGTCTTTCAGTAGCCTATGCCTATGTTCCATGTCATAGGGTTTCTCAGGTTGTTTTTCCCTTTTAGGTGGGACAGAATTGCTAGTGTGGGCTAATATTGGGTATTTCCTTTTCCCACCAGGAAAGCTAGAGCTGACTGGAGTTGGATAATCCCTTTGCCCCGGGTCAATTAAGCTTTGATAAAAACCCCAGCAGGTTTGGTTCTGGTTCATTAGTTTCTCCTGAGGGCAGACTTTATTACAAAGAGCAGAGTGCCCAAGGTGTGGGGTGGGAGGGGGATGGTATTTAAAAAATAGTTCCTTTCTCCACCCCCTGTCTAAAGCAGGAAGGAATTTTTCTCCAATATGTACTATACGGAAACTGGTCAGACTCCTGGAGGTCAACTCAATATATTGTGCCTCTTGGTGTTTTTCATTTTCAGAATGATTCCCACTGAGCCTCCATTAATTCATTGATTATAACTCAGGTTTTTCTATCCCAGCACTGGATCTTGCAGTGTCTGTGAGCCTCTGCTAGGGTAAGAGTGATTACCTGTATCCCCTGCCTGTGTCTCCAGTCTTATAGGTAGTGATTTGTTCTTCATCCTCCCCTCTCTTATGAACCCAAGAAGAGTTGGTTTTTTGGGGTTGTTTAGCTTTTTACATGTCATTAGGATGGAGTGGTGACTTCCAAGCTGCTCACATGTAGAACCAGAACATTCGGTGTAGTTTTCTTCATGTGTCTATACTTCATCTTTGTGGAGCTTCTGGGGTATGTGGGTTTATAGTTCCCACCAAATTTAGAAATTTTTCAATCATATATTTTCAAAAAAATTTTTATGTATTTCACTATTTTCCTTTTAGAATTCCAGTTAAATATATGTTAGGCCAGGAGAATTTTTTCAGCAGCTCCTTGATGCTTGGTTTTGTTTTGTTTGAATTCTTTTCTGTGTTTTCTTTTGAATGGTTTCTATTGCTGTGTTTTTACATTTACTGATTTTTCATTGGCCCAATGACATCACAGCATATGAAAACTGAGGAACATCTAAAACACCAGGTTATGGGTTCTTTGGTCTACTTTCATAGTCATATTCCAAGAAATTGGTATGATTCGGTATCTATGAGAGGTATCTAAGAGCAATTGCCTTTGAAATTCTGGTAACACTGGTAATATTAGCTGGATCTCCATTTTTATCCATTATAAAGAACACTGTATAGAGGAGGGTAATCTAGCATCCTTGCTGCAAACTGAGATCACAGGACCTCACATGTGTTGCTGGGAAAGCTTTCGTCCTTCTCTTCTTCCTTGAAGACAATGAGCTTCTTCAGTAGGAAAGGATGGAAAGGGTGATTGATGTTGGCAGTGTTGATAAAAGTATGATGCAAGACATGAGATTTCTTATTGTTGGCCAAAGTAGTAACAGAAGGTAGCATCGGACTTCTAACATGCTTGTCCAATGGCAAATGGAGAAGGTGGTCTCTACTGACAGACTTGTGTCAGTGAAGAGCTGAACCCACTGAATTAGGATTTTTTCAGCAATGCCACCCAACACCTCAAATCTCCAGGGGAATTCTTAGGGAGTTCTAAAGAATGCAGTACGAAGTTGTAACCTAGAGAGATTTTTAAAAAGCACTTTTTGTAGCTTTCAGATTTGTCCAGAGTTTAAAGGTGAAGCTATAGTGCAGTCAGCCAACACTCTACACAATTGTCAGGAGTGATTATGGAATTAAGGTCTTCTAGTTTCACTGCTGCTGTGATCACCACAGCCACTACCCAGTTTTCACCAGCAATGTCTTCAGGTTTCCATGCTACTTTTCATAGATTTAGGTGTAATGTCTTGACCTTTTGATTTCAGATAATTGGGGAAAAGCACAAGGATTTTAATTTCCATGTTAGTTGGTGAGTGAGTTGTATTCCCATATGGCATCAAATTTTACTTCTCCATCCAAGAGCAATAAGTTCAGCCCAGTGGACCCTGTTTTAGGAAGGCTTCAGGGATACTCTATATAATGATTAATTGCTCCCATTCTCCTCCCTGCCCACCTTTTGCAAAATATGTATTGTTTCTCTGTGAGCATATATTTTAAGTTTTCACTGCTGGTTTTAAAATATACATTGCACCCTGAGTCTTAAATTATTTTTCTAATTCTGTTTTTACCATTCATTCATGTTATATGAAAACTTAGTTTCAAACTGTTACATTCCTAGAGAGCATCCTTCTGTTTTAATTATCTATCTACTCCACCAACACCCCCTTCCCACAATGGATACTGGATTACCTCCAGCTCCCTGCTATCATAAATGCTGTTATGATGTACGTCTTTAGGGAGCATGATCTATCTATGATCCATCTTTATGGACCTACGTGAGGCTTTCTCTTTTGGGTTTCGTCTTCTGTTAATTACCTGTTCATATTCTTTTGTCCTCTTGCTCTCAGTAATTTGCAGCAGTTCCTTTAATTATTCTAAATATTATTTCATTGTTGGCTTTATATTTTGGAAATAACTTCACCTAATATGCCATTTTTCTGTCACTCTGTCCATGATGCCAGGATTCAGATCCAAATGCGGGAAATAAGAAAAAACTGGAAAACCTTACATAGCTCTCAATTATCAGACTCAAAAGGAATTGTTAACATCTGTCTTAAATTGTTCCCCAGGAAGGCTAGTTCCATCAAGATATTCAGTGAATAACTTCACATAAACCTACAACTAACACAGCCTTAACAATATTTAGAGGTAAAAATGTAGGGTGTTGCCAGAACGGCATTTACCATAAATATACCTTGGTTTGATTGCCTTTTAAAAATCCATCCACCCACACTCCTTGATAATATGCCTATTTAAGCACATAACCAAGCCAAGTCTTAAGAATCATTAAACATTAGAATGAGGTCAAGATGAGAAACTTAGTGCATTCATTAGGGTGGGTGTCCAGGAAGTCATTAAGGTGGGTTTCCAGAGAAAAAAACATACTACTGTTCCTTTCAAGATTGAAACAGAAATGTAGCAAGATGTTAAAAAATAGTGTCAGTAAATTCCCTAATGCTGAGGAAATTCTAACTCCTTTGAATACTGATAAGAGTGCAACCTAATGGAAGAACTTTACATGGAAATGTTCAAACATAGATTTGTTGTCAGATACTTCTTTCATATTAAGCTAAGGCAGTCCATTTAAAAGTCCTTTTCCAAATGGACATATTCCTAATACATAAGAAGAACCATTGAATTTACCATGACCTTAGTCTTTTGCTTGTACGTCTTTGACTAAATTAAGCTTTAGTGATGTGGTCATTTCTCCTGTTTTGCTTCATTTCTCACCAAAGAAGTACATACCCTCTTGAAAAGGTTAATATTACCTTGAACTGGATCTTAATATAATTTTCTGCTAACATTTCCATTTCTGAAATGTACTATGTCATATCTCATATGTTAAATGGCAGTGTACCATCAATGCCACGAATATATTGGAAACATATATAACAGAAATATCTAGACATAGAGATAGAGATGGCCATGAAGAGGGAGGTAGAGAAAGAGATAAAGATGAAGCTAGAGATAGATTTGTTTCTAAATGCAAAAATTGAAAAAGATTTAGAAGATCTGTATCTAATTCCTACCTTAAGACTCAAACAACTGGAATGCCTGGGTGGCTCAGTTGGTGAAGTGTCTTCATCTGTCTCAGGTCATGATCCCAAGGTCCTGGGATTGAGTCTCACATCAGGTCCTTTGCTCAATGGTGAGCCTGTTTCTCCCTTTGCCTCCTGCTCCCCCTGGTTGCGCTTTCCCTCTGTGAAACTGAATCTACCATGTGAGACTTAGTCAGTTAAATTTGATTATCATAATAAATAGCTTTCAAAGTTAGGTTATTTTTAGTTAAAAAAATAAGACTTAATTAAATATTAAGTAAATTACTGATAGTTGTTTTTCCCTAACATGACTTCTAATGATACTGATTCAATGAATTAAGACTCCTACTACAGTGGCGCCTGGGTGGCTCAGTGGATTAAAGCCTCTGCCTTCAGGTCAGGTCATGATCTCAGGGTTCTGGGATGGAGCCCCATGTTGGGCTTCCAGCTTGGCAGGGAGCCTGCTTCCCCCTCTCTCTCTCTCTCTCTCCCTGCCTGCCTCTCTGCCTACTTGTGATCTCTATCTGTCAAATAAATAAATAAAATCTTTAAAGAAAAAAAAAGACTCTTACTACAACATGGGATAAACTGTAAGTGTATCTTCTGGATAGATGTCAGAGCTATTAGCACATATATTTAAATGAATAATAATTTTTGTTGGGTATTATTAGTAAAGAATAATAGTTAACCTACAGAATACTAGAAAGTTGTTTTAGAAAAAAAAAAAAGAACAATTATGGAAAAAACGGAAGAGAAATAAATGTCTATAGATCTCCTACACATACCATCCTCTGTATTAAGAGGTCTTACATATTATGCTTGTTATCTTACATAATTTTCATATTGAATCCCCACAGAGACTTACATTTCATTTTCCCACATTTTTACAGAGATAGATCACTCAAGGTAACTATAACTGACTGCCACTGCATGTTAATTAGTCTTCTCCTCAACAACAGGTGCTATCCAAGTTTTGGAATAATAAAGTGGAAAGGAGTAGAAACGTCTAGAAATTTCTGGAAGTCTTTCTCCCTCCCTAGTTCTCTCCCTCTCTCCCTCATTTTCTTCCCAATAGACAGCAGTGTATGTTACATTCTTTTTCTTACTTCTAAGGGATTAAAAGTAGATTAAGTTCCAAAGGTCTGGAAATAAAAGAATAATTCCTACTACCATATTTCAAAAGATGTAAAGTAAAGCTCTAGAGCTAAATGCACATTTTCCAGAGTTATACTATATATAGTGTACACACACACACACTATGATTTATATAAGATCATAAAACAAATAACTGTAATTAGTAAGAAATATAACTACAATATGTATTTCTGATTCATAGCAACTGTTATTATTTAGTCAGTAGAAGGAATGAAACATTCACCTGTTCCTATTTGACTTGAGTTAGAAAGAAATTAAATGTGGAAAATATCATAAAATTTATCTTTCTGCTAATGCGAGAGCTGAGCAGCTTCAAATTCATTAAGAAGGTGTTAATTAGAAATTGCATATGTAGTTCTATTTCTTTAAGACTCTGGCCTTGTCTGTTACTCTTTTTCTCGCTCACAAATTAGATCCCATTCGCCCATCAATAACTGCTTTTCCCTGACCAACAATATGTTCAAGTCTCCTCTCACTGAACACACAAAACCAAACAAAACCTCATCAGTCCTTCCACTTGAAGATGGTTCTCCATATGTATCATTTTCTTCATGGCCAAACTTCTCAGGGCAGGGGTGTCACACACAGATTCATTTCTTCTTTCTAAGAAGAAATTCTCAACTCACTGAGATCTGACATCTTCCACATCTTCCCTGAATTTCTTTCCTTCCTTATCTCCTGAAAAGCTTTACCTTGTTGGTTTATTTCTCATCTCTTTGTCTTCACACTCCCTTTGGTTGTGTCTCCCTAATTTTCCAACCATAAAGTTTGTACCTTTGGACACAGCTGTGGTCTAAATCTTTGTGCCCTGCCCCAACTTAATATATTGAAAGTCTAATATCCAATGTAACAGTGTTCGAAGGTGGGGCCTTTGAGAGGGGCTTAGCATGTAAGTGTGGAGCCCTTATGAACGGCATTAGTTCTCTTACCAGAGACCTCACAGAGCTCTCTTGCCCTTTACGCTCTGGATACAAGAATTCTCTAGAGTGAGGAAGGCTTCATCTATCCACACAGGCAACCTGATCTCAGACTTTCAGCCCCTGGAACTGAAAGCAACAAATTTCTGTTGTTTATAAGCCACCCAGTCTGTTGTTTTGTTAGAACAGTCTGAACTACTCACACAGATACCTCATTTTGTTCTTTCTTACAGATCTGAATTTTCAACTACCTACTGGACATCAAAAATATTACTCAGTGTATTCCCCCAAAAAAACTTTTTCCTCCATGTTATTTAGTGACATTCCTATTCTATTAGATAGAGTTATTTCATTTGTTACCAGAGATAACCTCTCAAAATATTAGCTTGCACAATACAACTTATTTCTTGCACATATGTAGTCCAAAATAAGGGTTCCTGTTCAGTGGGCAATTCTCTGCCATCAGTGATTCAGAGAGACTCAGGACCCTCCACCTTATTATTTGGCCATCTTTAACACTTTATATTCAAGGTCACTGAGCATGTCTTCATTGAGCCATTAGAAAGAACAACAGTATAGGAAAAAGCAAAGGTAATTTTGTGGTCTTTTCTGAAAATGATACACATCACTTTCGGTCACATTTATAGAGCACATCGAAGAGAAGTATATTAAACTGCTCCTGCTACCATAACAAAATAGCATGACTATGTGACTTTAAGCAACAGAAATTTCTTTCTGTTGCCATGACATGGCTCTAAAGCCTAGGAAGTCTAAGATCAAAATGTCTGGTAAGAGCGCTCTTCCTGGCTTACAGCTTCTCATTGTGTCATCACATGGGTAAGAAGGAGGGGGTAGGAGAAGAGAGAGAGATTTGTGGGAGAGTAAGAGAAGAGTCTTCTCATAAGGCCACAGTCTGATCAGAATAGAACTCAGCTTTTTGACCTCGCTTAATCTACATTATCTCCTAAAGACCCTTTCTCTATATCCAGTCACTTTGTGGGTCAGGGCTTCAACATATGAATTTGAGGAGATCACAATTCAGTCCATATCTGATCTGTTTTCCCAGAAAAAAGATGAAATGGGTCCATTAAATGGCTAGGTAGACTCTACCACAATTCACCCTTCTGCTCGTCAAATATCCTTTCCACCCCTTCTACCCCACACAAAGAACATACCTACCTTCTCCCTAAGGGATAGAGGTCAAAGTCCCTTCCAGTAACTACACCCAGCTCAATGTCCAGAGTCTCTGGGTGATGCATGTTCTTCTCCAGTATAAAAATGTCTTTTCATGGTCCAGTGACCCAGAACCTAAAAATACAAATGGTCTGCCTCCCTAACCTCTCCTTACGCATGTACACATATACTCATTCACATCTGACATATAAGTTATAGCAAGGACAAGATAGCCACAATAAACACTTTGATATTAAAAAGGAAAGAATAGAAAAAATAGTCACTGATCCATAGCAATGATGAAATTCTTCCAGATGGGAATTTTGAGTAATCTCTGTACTGTCCTGACAAGGGGGTGGCATGGTGGGAGTTCCCTGCTTCTGCTCTCTGGAGGGAATCCCCTTGTCCATTGATTTCTGTATCCCGTGGAGTTCATCAAACCTAAAACTTTTACTCTATAAAAACTCAATAAAAAGGACAAAAAGACAAGCCACAGTTTGGGAGGAAATTATTACAAACTACCTATCTAAATGTGTACATTTCTCTCAATCCTCTTCAACAATAAAAAAGATCAAACAGTAAAATTAGAAAATGGACAAAATACATGAACACACATTTCACCAAAGAGTGAATAAGCAAATAAGAGATAGCAAATAAGAGAATGAAAAAATGTACATCTTTAGCCATTAAAAATGCAAATTAAAATGTAAATGAGATATTGCTACCCTCATATCAGAATGACTAAGATAAAAAAGAGTGACAAATCCAAATGCTGGTGAGATTTCACAGAAATTAGATCACATACACATTGTTGATGGAAATGTGAAATGGTGCAGCCACTCTGCAAAACAGTTCGGCAGTTTCTTTAAAAACTGAATGAGCAACTATCATACAACCCAGCAATTACACTCCAGGGTATTTATCCCAAAGAAATGAAAACTTATGGGGTGCCTGGGTGACTCCATTGGCTAAGCATCTGGCTTTTGATTTGGGCTGAGGCCATTCATGATCTCAGGATCCTGAGATCAAGCCTCACATCTGGCTCCGTGCTCAGCAGGGAATCTGCTTCAGGATTCTCTCTCTTTCTCCCTCTCCCATTGCCCCTCCCTTCCACTTACATGCTCTCTCTCACTCTCTCTCTCTCCCTCCAAAGTAAAATAAATATTTTTAAAAAATAAATCAAGGGCACCTGGGTGGCTCAGTGGGTTAAGCCCCTGCCTTCGGCTCGGGTCGTGATCTCAGGGTCCTGGGATTGAGCCCCACATTGGGCTCTCTGCTCAGCAGGGAGCCTGCTTCCCTCCCTCTCTCTCTGCCTGCCTCTCTGCCTACTTGTGATTTCTGTCAAATAACTAAATAAAATCTTTTTAAAAAATAAAAAATAAATCAAAATTTGTGTTCACAAGAAAACTGCATGTGGATGTTCATAGCAGCTTTATTTGTAATAGGCAGAATCTGTACTCAGCCGGAATAACATTCAACAGGAGGATGATTAAAGAAACAACAGTACCTCCATACTATGGATAGAAGTCAGCAATTGAAAGGAACTATCCATACTTGAGCTTCAATAAATCTCTGGGAAATTACCTTGAGTGAAAAAAGTCAATCCCAAAAGGTTGGAAAAATGGCAGCAATGGAAGATGGATTAGTATTTACCAGCAATTGGGGAAAGAGAGCAGAAGAGAATGGGTGTAGTTATAAAAGCAACATAAGGGATGCTTGTGACATTGCACAGTTCAGGATCTTTAGAGTGATCATACAAACACACAAAGGTGAAAAATTTAATACACACATGCAAAAGAATGAATAATACTGGAGAAATCTGAAATAGATGAGTGAATTGTATCAATGTCAATATCCTAATTGTGATATCTTATTATAATTTTTGCAAAATGTTAATGACTGGGGGGAAACCAGTCAAACTTCATAAAAAATTTCTCTGTATTACTTCTTACAACTGCATGTGGATCTACAATTACCTCAATTTTTTTTTTTTAAAAGTCTATTAGGTTAAAGAAAAGTTTCTCATTACAAATTACTAGGAGTTGCTGTGGGTAACAACTCTCTAAGAGGAATGTGATTCACTTCTTATTTTTAAAAAGTTGCATATTATGGGAAGGAAAGGAGCCAGCCTCCATTCTTCAAGAATAAATTCTTAGCATTGCAAATAAGATTCTCCTTACCTTATTCTAAAATACTCTCCCATCCCCTTCTTTTCCTACAATATATAATGCCGCCTACATCTCAGCCATGTCTATTTCCCAAATATTTCAAGCAGTTTCAAGACCCTATGCTCATGTGATTCTCTCAAGCTGAAATAAGTTTTCCCATCATCTATTAAAATTCGTATCCCTTCAGCTTATTCAGATGCTACTGCCATGTCTGAAGCTCTCACTGGTCTGCCTTGTCAGAATCTCTGACTCCTTATTCCACATTCTTACACAGTTCATCTTTTTACTTTGCATCTCCTTTTATACATTATTCAATATTTGATTAACCAGGCTAACTTCTCTCTCTCCTACTTTATGCAATATATTATAAACTCCTTGAAAAAAGAACTTAATCACATTTATCTTTGCAAATTATTATCCTCCAAAACTCCCAATACAGTTCTTTGCATGTAATTTAATATTCACCAAAATCTATCAAGTGCCTGCCATTGCCAAGCACTGCCCTAAATGCTTTCTGCACATCAAAGAATGTAATCCTCAACACTAGGAAGGTCTTCTTATTTCCACTTACACATGATAAAACCAAAGCACAGAAAGCTTACATACCTCACCCAGGGTCACAAGTACTGCTGTATGCACGTGGTCACATTCATACTCTTCACAGTCAGGTAATGCTACTCCTAATTAGCCTTCAATGATTAATTATCTGATACATTTAAGGAAAGCGCTCTGAAGAAGTATAGCAACTTGTTTCCCAGCAAATTAGTACTGTTAGTTCCTGGTTATGTGCCAGGCACTGTACTGGCCACTGTCACATCAATTCATGGAATCCTGGTCTTCCCATAAAATAAAAGGGAGAAAAATGAAACCCAAAGATATTATATAATTTAGTCTACATCTCCCAGCTGGTATTAGGGCTTTGTTTGTTTGTTTCATCAGCTCAAGTTACAAGTAGGGACAACACCATGATTTGTGAAATCAGGTGAAACAAATTAAACGAGATCTTTCTAATAAAGTAGTTAAGTCCATAAAAATTAGGACATCTTAGAAAATCTGCCCTCCATTTGTATTTTTCACAAATTCTATGTCCTAAATCTGTTATTTGATCTGCCTCTTACACAAAATTTTCTTTCTGTATATTCTCAAGTTCTCAATATTCTTATGAGCTGCTGTAAGGTATAATGTCATAAATAATCACTTTGATAAAACATTGAGAAGAATAATTACATATATGAAGTTGATTCCCTCTGTCAGAGAATTCACTTAAATTGCTACGTGGGCTTTAAGTCAACCAACACTTAATATAGGATCTGTTTTCTCCTGCCTTCTACCCTGTGCCTGGGATTGTGCTGAACATAAAGAAAATCTAAGAAAATATTCAACAGGTTCTTATTCTTTAAGGCCTTTTAAAATTCATAGAGTAGATGTTATTTCAAGGATTAATGAAATACTTCATCCTGGTATATGGTCTTTTCTGATGCAATTATATGTATATATATAATTATGTAAATAATTATAAATATTTTATATAAGTATAGAATATATAAAATTATTTATGGCTATGCATATGTATAGAACAAGGTTCTTAAGAAATCCCAAGCTTTCTTTACAAATCTGTAAAAACTATTAATGTAAAGGGCATGGAGCTACAGAACTCCAGACTCACTATACAAAATTGTTGTCCCTACAAGAATTCTGGAACAAACATGGCTTTTATAGCAGGACACTCTATATGGTGCATGTTACTTCAAGTTAAAAAATGATAAATTGGTGGATTAGAATCTCTCTTCTCTGATCTGGAATCCACATACTTGGGAACCACTTCTCTTGATCACCTTTGGCCTTGACGGTCATTTAGCTTCTATCAAAGTTCAAACTCTCCAAAGGTAAATAAGAGAACAAAAGAACAGCAATAAACAAAACACCCCCAGAGGGAAGGGCAGGGGTGCCTGAGAGCAAAGCAGCAACAGGGCCTACTCATTTGTAAAGGACCTGTTGCCACTGGCATTATCATCAACCGGGATCCCCTTGATGTCAATCTTGTTCCTCTGTTAAGTTTTATCTCGGGCTCGTAATGAACACTGTCAGGGAAATTCATGTATGATCAAAAGCTTTTTTATGTGTGCTGTGCATGAATGCATTAAGACCCCAGTACAAGGATGAGAAAGGGTTGAAAGAGTCAGCAAAGCCTTCATGAGAACATGGAATTTTGAGCTGGACCACAATATAAAGATAAAGAGGTGAAATGTTCTGTGAAATATGTAGCTAGGATGAACAGTATCTCAGCAGGAAACAGTACTTATGAGAAGAGTTTAAAAAGGAGAAATGAACCTGGAACAGGTGCAGTACCAAACTCATGCAGCCAATGTGGCCATTTCTAAATGAAAACTTTACAGAAGATATCTGTAGCCACCGGTAGGTAAGGGCAATTAGATGGAGGCCTTAGGGAGCCTCTGCCCCCTCACAACCACTTTCCAGAAAGGTAACCCTCAACTGAATTTGTCTGCACCTACAGACAAATTATTAGCAAACAGACAAATAAATAGAAACCTGTTCTTTTTTAAGATCTTAATTATTTTTTGAGAGACAGAGAGCTTGAGTGGGGGAGGGGGAGTAGAGGGGAAGGGACAAGCAGACTCCCCATTGAGCACAGAGCCCAATGCGAGCTTGATATCAAGACCCTGAGATCTCAACCTGAACCAAAATCAAGAGTGAGCTGCAGAACACCTGGATGGCTCAGTTGGTTAAGCGTCTGCCTTTGGCTAAGGTCATGATCTCAGGGTGCTGGGATCTCTGCTCAATGGGGAGTCCTCTCCCTTTTATTCTCTCTCTGTACTCTCTCAAATAAATAAATAAATCTTTTAAAAAGAGAGAGAGAGAGAGAGAGATGCTTAATTGAAGGGGCCCCAAAACCTGTTTTTTGAGGTCAAGTCCCAGCTGTCTCTTTAGGTGCTCTAAACATAACTGACATGAAAGGGACAATAGAGAAGAAACTAATAATTTTTCAAATGCAGGATCAACAAAACTTCTATTCAGCCCAAGACAACCAAACTTTTCTGAATAGGAAGGTGCCCTCAGGCAACATTTGGGAATCAAGTCATAGGCACCAAGCCTTGAGCACCATACCAAAGGGTGGAGACTATTGAGCTTACAGTCTATCCATATATCTGGCCAACTCACACCTCTAGCACACTTTGCTAGCAAAAGCCCATTCCAAATATTCATATTGCTAATCAACAAAATGCCTTGTGTTGATTAGAGCTAAAAATAGTTGAAGAGCCACTAGGAGCTCTCTCCTCCGAAAGTGCCCTTTTGATTAAATGCCACCTCACCATCCCTGAAGTGTGTATCCCTCCTTGGGCAACTACGCGCCATCCATGTGGATTAAAGATAATTAAAACACTTCTACATACCACATGGTCTCTGGTGAAGGATTTTGAAAAGTAAATCATCCCTGACACAGCAGGCAGGAGACAGCAATAAATCCTTTAGTGAAACAGGCTGTTTGAGGCAGAGAGAATTTTGGCATATGCAGCGGAGGACAGGGCGAAGCCAGAGGATGGGAAGTGCCCAATAGCAAGGGAAGTACATTTCACAGGCTGCAGGGAACCTTTGCACAGGAGACTCAAATAGTCTTCTCCTGCAAGGGTAGTATTGGAGAGCATGGACTCTAGAGGAGGACTGCGGGTGGGGATGCGAACTCTTGCCACTTATTAGCTGTGCGCACTTGAGGAAAATGTCTCTATGCCTCCATAAAGAGGGGATCATTAAAATATCGAATCCATCATATTGCTGAGTAGAGTTAATTATAATATTTTTATAACATAAAATGCTTGTAACAGTGTCTGACACCAGTAGGTGAACAGATGTCAGCTATTCCAAGAAGGATGCAAGGGTGCAAAGAGATGGAGGAATGCAAACTAAGACATCACTCAATTGCACCCAAGTGGTAATGTGCACAGGGCCTGAGTCCCTGCCATCCAGGCAAGAATGATGGTTTATTATTTGCCTCCTTCCCTCTTTTTTTCCCCCAATAATCTTGATTAGATGTGAAATTTAATTTGCAGGATTGAATTTGCCCTTGCACCTGGTGGCAACACTGCAGTCCCTGAAGTGGAACCCTCAACATGGGAGGTGATATGGGACCTGCCGGAACCAGCTGACTACTGTTCTATGGAGTCAACAAAGCACAGAGTGTAAAAATCTCCTCTTAGACACAGAAATGTGGTATGACATGTTCAGATTGTGAACATAATGTGTGGTAAGATCAGGGGCTGCTGCCACAGCGTGGAAGAGTCATGAATCTTGCACATGACAATTCTTTTTCTTCTTAGCCAAAACGAGTGACAATTCATACAGGAAAGTAAAAAGAGATTTGGCTTCACTTATTTTGCTGTTTGAATGCCTTTCCTGAAAATATATACTCAGGTTTTCAAAATAAAATATACTTTTAGGGTTTCTTGCATCAAATTGTTCAACTGTTCTTCTAAATAGAATTAAATCAAACTGTTCTTCAGTAACATGGCAGATTATTCATCTACGTAACCATTAAAACATACTGAGTGCCCACTGTAGTTACTTAAGCTGCTTCAGTTAATAAAACAGACATAAATCCCTATCTGAATGGACCTTCTATTCTAGTGGGAAGAAACAAACATGAACCATAACTGTGATGAATACCTCACATAGCATATTGGCAGATGGTAAGTACAGTGGAAACTAACTAGAGAGCAGTAAAGGGGATTAAGCATGTGCGGGTGGGAGGGATGTGCAGTTTTAAATGGAATGATCCATCTTCCAGAAGACGGCTTGAGGAATGTGCTGAAGAAGGTGATGAAAGTCACCAGAGACATTTAAAATTAAGAAAGAACACCTCAAAAAACAAGACAGAAGAAAGAGAAATTAAGGAGCCAATCCCATTTACAATTGCACCCAAAACCATAAGATACCTAGGAATAAACCTAACCAAAGAGGCTAAGAATCTATGCTCAGAAAACTATAAAGTACTCATGAAAGAAAATGAGGAAGACACAAAGAAATGGAAAAATGTTCCATGCTCCTGGATTGGAAGAACAAATATACAGTAGAAAAAAGACAGTCTCTTCAATAAATGGTGCTGGGAAAACTGGACAGCTATATATAGAAGAATGAAACTCGACCATTCTCTTACACTGTACACAAAGATAAACTCAAAATGGATAAAAGACCACAATGTGAGACACGAATCCATCAGAATCCTAGAGGAGAACATAGGCAGTAATCTCTTCGATATCAGCCACAGCAACTTCTTTCAATATATGTCTCCAAAGGCAAAGGAGACAAAAGCAAAAATAAACTTTTGGAACTTCATCAAGATCAAAAGCTTCTGCACAGCAAAGGAAACAGTCAATGAACTCCTCAAACTCAACACACACAAAACAGACAATCATATCCAAAAATGGGCAGAAGATATAGACAGACACTTCTCCAATAAAGACATACAAATGGCTATCTGACACATGAAAAAATGTTCATCATCACTAGCCATCAGGGAGATTCAAATTAAAACCACATTGAGATATCACCTTACACCAGTTAGAATGGCCAAAATTAGCAAGACAGGAAACAACATGTGTGGGAGGGGATGTGGAGAAAGGGGAACCCCCTTACACTGTTGGTGGGAATCCAAGTTGGTGCAGCCACTTTGGAGAACAGTGTGGAGATTCCTCAAGAAATTAAAAATAGAACTTCCCTATGACCCTGCCATTGCACTACTGGGTATTTACCCCAAAGATACAGATGTCGTGAAAAGAAGGGCCATCTGTACCTCAATATTTATAGCAGCAATGGCCACGGTCACCAAACTTTGGAAAGAATCAAGACGCCCTTCAATGGACGAATGGATAAGGAAGATGTGGTCCATATACACTATGGAGTATTATGCCTCCATCAGAAAGGGTGAATACCCAACATTTGTAGCAACATGGATGGGACTAGAAGAGATTATGCTGAGTGAAATAAGTCAAGCAGAGAGAGTCAATTATCATATGGTTTTACTTATTTGTGGAGCATAACAAAAAGCATGGAGGACATGGGGAGTTAGAGAGGAGAAGGGAATTGGGGTAAATTGGAAGGGGAGGTGAATCATGAGAGACTATGGACTCTGAAAAACAACCTGAGGGGTTTGAAGTGGCGGGGGGAGTGTGGGAGATTGGGGGAACCAGGTGGTGGGTATTAGAGAGGGCATGGATTGCATGGATCATTGGGTGTGGTGCAAAAATAATGAATACTGTTATGCTGAAAACAAATAGAAAGTAAATTTTTTAAAAAAAGAACAAATATTGTGAAAATGTCTATGCTACCTAAAGCAGTGTACACATTTAATGCAATTCCTATCAAAATAGCATCCATTTTTTTCAAAGAAATGGAACAAATAATCCTAAAATTTATATGGAACCAGAAAAGACATTGAATAGCCAAAGGAATATTGAAAAAGAAAGCCAAAGTTGGTGGCATCACAATGCTGGACTTCAAGCTCTATTACAAAGCTGTCATCATCAAGACAGCATGGTACTGACAAAAACAGACACATAGATTAATGGAACAGAATAGAAAGCCCAGAAATAGAACCTCAACTCTATGGTCAACTAATCTTCAACAAAGCAGGAAAGAATGTCCAATTTGGACAGCCACATGCAGAAAAATGAAATTGGACCATTTCCTTACACCACACACGAAAATAGACTCAAAATGAATGAAGGACCTCAATGTGAGAAAGGAATCCATCAAAATCCTTGAGGACCTCAAGGATCTCAGCCACAGCAACATCTTCCTAGGAACATCACCAAAGGCAAGGGAAGCAAGGGCAAAAATGAACTATTGGGATTTCATCAAGATCAAAAGCTTTTGCACAGCAAAGGAAACAGTTAACAAAATCAAAAGACAACTGACAGAATGGGAGAACATATTTGCAAACGACATATCAGGTTAAGAGCTAGTGTCCAAATCTATAAAGAACTTAGCAAACTCAACACCCAAAGAACAAATAATCCAATCAAGAAATGTGCAGAAGACATGAGCAGACATTTCTGCAAAGAAGACATCCAGATGGCCAACAGACACATGAAATACTCCACATCACTCGGCATCAGGGAAATACAAATCAAAACCACAATGAGATATCACCTCACACCAGTCAGAATGGCTGAAATTAACAAGTCAGGAAATGACAGATGCTGGCGAGGTTGCAGAGAAAGGGTAACCCTCCTACACTGTTGGTGGGAATGCAAGCTGGTGCAACCACTCTGGAAAACAGCATGGAGGTTCCTCAAAATGTTGAAGATAGAACTATCCTATGATAAAGAAGATGGATAATGAAGATGAATGGATAAAGAAGATATACACAATGGAATACTATGCAGCCATCAAAAGAAATGAAATCTTGCCATTTGCGATGACGTGGATGGAACTAGAGGGTATCATGCTTAGCGAAATAAGTTAATCGGAGAAAGACAACTACCATATGATCTCCCTGATATGAGGAGGTGGAGATGCAACATGGGGGGTTAAGGGGATAGGAGAAGAAAAAATGAAACAAGATGGGATTGGGAGGGAGACAAAGCATAAGAGACTCTTAATCTTACAAAACAAACTGAGAGTTTCTGGGAGGGGGGGGGCTTGGGAGAGAGGGGTAGGTTTATGGACATTGGGGAGGGTATGTGCTATGGTGAGTGCTGTGAAGTGTGTGAACCTGGTGATTCACAGACCTGTATCCCTGGGGATAAAAATATATTATATGTTTACAAAAAATTAAAAATTAAAAAAAAAGAAATAACACCTCAGGAAAACTAAAATAAATTATGGAAGACATCGTAATGTATAAGATTCTGACCTACAAACTAATTTCAGAATTATCTATTGCAATAAAAAGAGGTAATGATGCCAAAGACTGCATTATGGCTGGAAAAAATAGAATCCAACATATAGCAGTGTGAAAAATGAGCCACTTCTTTTTTTTATATTATTTAAATTCAATTAACATATAGTATATTATTAGTTTCAGATGTAGAGTTAAGTTGTTCCTCAATTGCATATAACACTCAGTGCTCATTATATCACCTGTCCTTCTTAATGCCCATCACCCAGTTATTCCATCCCCCCATCTCTTTCCCTCCAGCAATCCTCAGTTTGTTTCCTATGTTTAAGAGTCTCTTGTATCCCTCTCTGATTTCATCTTATTTTATTTTTCCCTCCCATCCCCTATGATCCTCTGTTTTCTTTTTTTTTTTTTTAAGATTTTATTTATTTGACAGACAGAGATCACAAGTAGGCAGAGAGGCAGGCAGATAGAGAGTGAGAGAAGGAAGCAGGCTCCCTGCCCAGCAGAGAGCCCGATGTGGGACTCAATCCCAGGACCCTGAGATCATGACCTGAGACGAAGGCAGCAGCTTAACCCACTGAGCCACCCAGGTGCCCCCTCTGTTTTGTTTCTTAAATGGGTGAAACCATATGGTAATTGTCTTTCTCTGATGGTCTTATTTCACTTAGCATGATACCCTCCAGTTCCATCCATGTCATTGCCTATGGTAAGATCTTATCCTTTTTGATGGGTGAGTAATAGAAAAATCAGTCACTTCTTATTTTTTTTAATTTTTTATTTTTTATAAACATATATTTTTATCCCCAGGGGTACAGGTCTGTGAATCAACAGGTTTACACACTTCACAGCACTCATCAAAGCACATACCCTCCCCAATGTCCATAATCCCACCCCCTTCTCCCAAACCCTCTCCCCCCAGCAACCCTCAGTTTGTTTTGTGAGATTAAGAGTCACTTATGGTTTGTCTCCCTCCCAATCCCATCTTGTTTCATTGATTCTTCTCCTACCCACTTAAGCTCCCATGTTGCATCACCACTTCCTCATATCAGGGAGATCATATGATAGTTGTCTTTCTCTGCTTGACTTATTTCGCTAAGCATGATACGCTCTAGTTCCATCCATGTTGTCGCAAATGGCAAGATTTCATTTCTTTTGATGGCTGCATAGTATTCCATTGTGTATATATACCACATCTTCTTGATCCATTCATCTGTTGATGGACATCTAGGTTCTTTCCATAGTTTGGCTATTGTGAACATTGCTGCTATAAACATTCAGGTGCACGTGCCCCTTTGGATCACTACGTTTGTATCTTTAGGGTAAATGCCCAATAGTACAATTGCTGGGTCATAGGGCAGTTCTATTTTCAACATTTTGAGGAACCTCCATGCTGTTTTCCAGAGTGGCTGCACCAGCTTGCATTCCCATCAACAGTGTAGGAGGGTTCCCCTTTCTCCACATCCTCGCCAGCATCTGTCATTTCCTGACTTGTTGATTTTAGCCATTCTGACTGGTGTGAGGTGGTATCTCATTGTGGTTTTGATTTGTATTTCCCTGATGCCGAGTGATATGGAGCACTTTTTCATGTGTCTGTTGGCCATCTGGATGTCTTCTTTGCAGAAATGTCTGTTCATGTCCTCTGCCCATTTCTTGATTGGATTATTTGTTCTTTGGGTGTTGAGTTTGCTAAGTTCTTTATGGATCCTGGACACTAGTCCTTTATCTGATATGTCGTTTGCAAATATGTTCTCCCATTCTGTCAGTTGTCTTTTGATTTTGTTAACTGTTTCCTTTGCTGTACAAAAGCTTTTGATCTTGATGAAATCCCAATAGTTCATTTTTGCCCTTGCTTCCCTTGCCTTTGCCATTGTTCCTAGGAAGATGTTGCTGTGGCTGAGGTCGAAGAGGTTGCTGCCTGTGTTCTCCTCAAGGATTTTGATGGATTCCTTTCGCACATTGAGGTCCTTCATCCATTTTGAGTCTATTTTTGTGTGTGGTGTAAGGAAATGGTCCAATTTCATTTTTCTGCATATGGCTGTCCAATTTTCCCAGCACCATTTATTGAAGAGGCTGTCCTTTTTCCATTGGACATTCTTTCCTGCTTTGTCGAAGATTAGTTGACTGTAGAGTTGAGGGTCTATTTCTGGGCTCTCTATTCTGTTCCATTGATCTATGTGTCTGTTTTTGTGCCAGTACCATGCTGTCTTGATGATGACAGCTTTGTAATAGAACTTGAAGTCCGGAATTGTGATGCCACCAATGTTGGCTTTCTTTTTCAATATCCCTTTGGCTATTCAAGGTCTTTTCTGGTTTCATATAAATTTTAGAAATATTTGTTCCATTTCTTTGAAAAAGATGGATGGTACTTTGATAGGAATTGCATTAAATGTGTAGATTGCTTTAGGTAGCATAGACATTTTCACAATATTTATTCCTCCAATCCAGGAGCATGGAACATTTTTCCATTTCTTTGTGTCTTCCTCAATTTCTTTCATGAGTACTTTATAGTTTTCTGAGTATAGATTCTGTGCCTCTTTGGTTAGGTTTATTCCTAGGTATCTTATGGTTTTGGGTGCAATTGTAAATGGGATTGACTCCTTAATTTCTCTTTCTCCTGTCTTGCTGTTGGTGTAGAGAAATGCAACTGATTTCTGTGCATTGATTTTATATCCTGACACTTTACTGAATTCCTGTACAAGTTCTAGCAGTTTTGGAGTGGAGTCTTTTGGGCTTTCCACATGTAGTATCATATCATCTGTGAAGAGTGATAATTTGACTTCTTCTTTGCCGATTTGGATGCCTTTAATTTCCTTTTGTTGTCTGATTGCTGAGGCTAGGACCTCTAGTACTATGTTGAATAGCAGTGGTGACAATGGACATCCCTGCCGTGTTCCTGACCTTAGCGGAAAAGCTTTCAGTTTTTCTCCATTGAGAATGATATTTGCGGTGGGTTTTTCATAGATGGCTTTGATGATATTGAGGTATGTGCCCTCTATCCCTACACTTTGAAGAGTTTTGATCAGGAAGGGATGCTGTACTTTGTCAAATGCTTTTTCAGCATCTACTGAGAGTATCATATGGTTCTTGTTCTTTCTTTTATTAATGTGTTGTATCACGTTGATTGATTTGCGGATGTTGAACCAACCTTGCAGCCCTGGAATAAATCCCACTTGGTCGTGGTGAATAATCCTTTTAATGTACTGTTGAATCCTATTGGCTAGTATTTTGTTGAGTATTTTCGCATCTGTGTTCATCAAGGATATTGGTCTATAGCTCTCTTTTTTGATGGGATCCTTGTCTGGTTTTGGGATCAAGGTGATGCTAGCCTCATAAAATGAGTTTGGAAGTTTTCCTTCCATTTCTATTTTTTGGAACAGTTTCAGGAGAATAGGAATTAGTTCTTCTTTAAATGTTTGGTAGAATTCCCCCGGGAAGCCGTCTGGCCCTGGGCTTTTGTTTGTTTGGAGATTTTTAATGACTGTTTCAATCTCCTTACTGGTTATGGGTCTTTCAGGCTTTCTATTTCTTCCTGGTTCAGTTTTGGTAGTTTATATGTCTCTAGGAATGCATCCATTTCTTCCAGATTGTCAAATTTATTGGCGTAGAGTTGCTCATAGTATGTTCTTATAATAGTTTGTATTTCTTTGGTGTTAGTTGTGATCTCTCCTCTTTCATTCATGATTTCATTTATTTGGGTCCTTTCTCTTTTCTTTTTGATAAGTCAGGCCAGGGGTTTATCAATTTTATTAATTCTTTCAAAGAACCAGCTCCTAGTTTCGTTGATTTGTTCTATTGTTTTTTTGGTTTCTATTTCATTGATTTCTGCTCTGATCTTTATGATTTCTCTTCTCCTGCGGGGCTTAGGGTTTCTTTCTTGTTCTTTCTCCATCTCCTTTAGGTGTAGGGTTAGGTTGTGTACCTGAGACCTTTCTTGTTTCTTGAGAAAGGCTTGTACCACTATATATTTTCTTCTCAGGACTGCCTTTGTTGTGTCCCACAGATTTTGAACCGTTGTATTTTCATTATCATTTGTTTCCATGATTTTTTTCAATTCTTCTTTAATTTTCCGGTTGACCCATTCATTATTTAGAAGTATGCTGTTTAGTCTCCATGTATTTGGGTTCTTTCCAAAATCCTTTTATGGTTGAGTTCTAGCTTTAGAGCATTGTGGTCTGAAAATATGCAGGGAATGATCCCAATCTTTTGATACCGGTTGAGTCCTGATTTAGGACCGAGGATGTGATCTATTCTGGAGAATGTTCCATGTGCACTAGAGAAGAATGTATATTCTGTTGCTTTGGGATGAAATGTTCTGAATATATCTGTGATGTCCATCTGGGCCAGTGTGTCGTTTAAGGCCTTTATTTCCTTGCTGAGCTTTTGCTTGGATGATCTGTCCATTTCAGTGAGGGGAGTGTTAAAGTCCCCTACTATTATTGTATTATTGTTGATGTGTTTCTTTGATTTTGTTATTAATTGGTTTATATAGTTGGCTGCTCCCACTTTGGGGGCATAGATATTTAAAATTGTTAAATCTTCTTGTTGGACAGACCCTTTGAGTATGATATAGTGTCCTTCCTCATCTCTTATTATAGTCTTTGGCTTAAAATCTAATTGATCTGATATAAGGATTGCCACTCCTGCTTTCTTCTGATGTCCATTAGCATGGTAAATTCTTTTCCACCCCCTCACTTTAAATCTGGAGGTGTCTTCGGGCTTAAAATGAGTTTCTTGGAGGCAACATATAGATGGGTTTTGTTTTTTTATCCATTCTGATACCCTGTGTCTTTTGACAGGGGCATTTAGCCCATTAACATTCAGGGTAACTATTGAGAGATATGAATTTAGTGCCATTGTATTGCCTGTAAGGTGACTGTTACTGTATATGGTCTCTGTTCCTTTCTGATCTACCACTTGTACGCTCTCTCTTTGCTTTGAGGACCCCTTTCAAGATTTCCTGTAGAGCTGGTTTGGTATTTGCAAATTCTTTCAGTTTTTGTTTGTCCTGGAAGCTTTTAATCTCTCCTTCTATTTTCAATGATAGCCTAGCTGGATATAGTATTCTTGGCTGCATGTTTTTCTCGTTTAGTGCTCTGAAAATATCATGCCAGCTCTTTCTGGCCTGCCAGGTCTCTGTGGATAAGTCAGCTGCCAATCTAATATTTTTACCATTGTATGTTACAGACTTCTTTTCCCGGGCTGCTTTCAGGATTTTCTCTTTGTCACTAAGACTTGTACATTTTACTATTAGGTGACGGGATGTGGGCCTATTCTTATTGATTTTGAGGGGCATTCTCTGAACCTCCTGAATTTTGATGCTCATTCCCTTTGCCATATTGGGGAAATTCTCCCCAATAATTCTCTCCAGTATACATTCTGCTCCCCTCTCTCTTTCTTCTTCTTCTGGAATCCCAATTATTCTAATGTTGTTTCGTCTTATGGTGTCACTTATCTCTCGAATTCTCCCCTCGTGGTCCAGTAGCTGTTTGTCCCTCTTTTGCTGAGCTTCTTTATTCTCTGTCATTTGGTCTTCTATATCACTAATTCTTTCTTCTGCCTCATTTATCCTAGCAGTAAGAGCCTCCATTTTTTATTGCACCTCATTAATAGCTTTTTTGATTTCAACTTGGTTATATTTTAGTTCTTTTATTTCTCCAGAAAGGGCTTTTATATCTCTCGAGAGGGTTTCTCTAATATCTTCCATGCCTTTTTTGAGCCCGGCTAGAACCTTGAGAATTGTCATTCTGAACTCTAGATCTGAGATATTCCCAATGTCTGTATTGATTAGGTCCCTAGCCTTTGGAACTGCCTCTTGTTCTTTTTTTTGTGTTGAATTCTTCGGTCTTGTCATTTTGTCCAGATAAGAGTATATGAAGGAGCAAGGAAAATACTAAAAGGATGGCAACAACCCCAGGAAAATATGCTTCAACCAAATTAGAAGAGATCCCAAATCGTGAGGTGGGAGAAAGGGGATAAAAGAGGTTCAAAAAGGAAGAAAGAAAAAAAAAAAAGAAAAAAAAAGAAAAGAATTAAAAAAAAGAAAACAAATAAGAAAAATATAAAAAAGAAAATATATATATATATTAGATAAACTAATTAAAAAACATTAAAAAAGAAAAAGATAAACGTTAAAAAAAAATTTAACCAGAAGGTGAGAAAAAAAACAAAAAATGAAAAGGAAAAAAATTAAATTAACTGCAAGACTAAAAAAAATCACAGGGAAAAAGCCATGAGTTCCGTGCTTTGCTTTCTCCTCCTCTGGAATTCTGTTGCTCTCCTTGGTATTGAAACCTCACTCCTTGGTAGGTGAACTTGGTCTCGGCTGGATTTCTTGTTGATCTTCTGGGGGAGGGGCCTGGTGTAGTGATTCTCAAGTGTCTTTGCCCCAGGCGGAATTACACCGCCCTTAGCAGGGGCCCGGGTGAGTAATCCGCTCGGGTTTGCTTTCAGGAGCTTTTGTTCCCTGAGCGCTTTCCGTAGAGTTCCGGAGGACAGGGAATACAAATGGCAGCCTATTGGTCTCCGGCCCGGAGGAGCCGAGATCCCAGGGCCCCACTCCTCAGTGCACCCTCAGAGAACAGTGCCCAGTTACTCCCGTCTGCCTGATCTCCGGCCGTGCTCCGAGCTCACGGAGCCTGTGACCGGTTCAAGGTAACACCGAGCTGTGAGCTTACTGTCGGCTCTGTCTCTGTAGCCGGCTTTCCCGTTCCAATACCCGCAAGCTCTGCGACACTCAGACACCCCCGATCCTTCTGTGACCCTGCGGGACCTGAGGCCATGCTGACCTCGTGTGGGCTTCGCCCCGGTTTAGCCTCTGGAGCGATGTCCCTCAGCGGAACAGACTTTTAAAAGTCCTGATTTTGTGCGCTGTTGCTCCAGCGCTTGCCGGGAGCCGGCCCCTCCCCCCGGTGTCTATCTTCCTGTCGCTTTGGATTCACTTCTCTGCTGGTCTTACCTTTCAGAAAGTGGTTGTTTTTCTGTTTCCAGAATTGCTGTTCTTCTTCTCTTCGATCTGCTGATGGATTTGCAGGTGTTTGCAATCTTTAGATAAGCTATCTAGCTGATCTCCGGCTAGCTGAAGTAGTCTCAGCCTGCTACTTCTCCAACATCTTGACTCCTCCCCAAAATCAGTCACTTCTTAATGGTTCAAAGAATGGCTTCAGTCAGAACTTCAAACTTCAGGCCAAAATTAACATCTTTATCCAAAATTAAAGAAGAGGGCTCTTCTTCTTTTCATTAAGTTTCTTTTTTTAAATTCCTTTGAAACACCACAGTATTTGGTCTACTTACATCATTTCTAATCAATCAAAGACTATTTATTGAGCTCTACAATGTTCTCGGGCTTGTTTGTAAAGATACTCTATGAAAACAAACCAAATTTTCTGAGTTAACTACCTATTGGGATGGGAATACAAGCTTTAGAGTAAGTCATATAAAACCTAGGACCATGGAAAAACTTCATGTTTGAGGCTTTGGATTTGTTCATTTTAAAATGGGATCTCCGCTGTCCCTGTGACCGGCCGCCCTGCCACCGCTCCCCTCTGCTGCCACCTGCCTCCCCTGTCCGGCTGCCCCTGTGGGAGCCACACACATTCCCTGCTGCGCGCACACTCAGAAACACGGCCAGGCCCGCACACCTAGTAGCGGTGCATGTTGTATGTCAGAAGGAAGGAAAAGGTTTTCTCACTTTGCATTCCAGCAGAGCAGCCCTGGATGCTGTTGGAAACACAAGGTGTACCCTTCAGGTGGACCTGCCCTCAGCAAGACAGTGCTTCCTGTTTGAGAAAAAAATAAAAACGAAAGGTCACCTGTTCGCCAGCCCTTTCCTCTACCCTGGTATTTTCTCTCCTCCCCCTCCCCAATAAAAACAGAAAACACTAGAATTTATTTATATGTATTGATGTTGTAGGTCTAGGTGAAAAAAAGTAAATGTTTCACTGCTCTATTTATATATAATGTCTGAGTTCTTCCGTGCAGGAAAGGCCAGGAAATTGCATGTGAAGGTCAGTGCGTTCACCACCTCCGTGTGCTGGAGCTGTGGTCTCTTTCCCACTAAGATACAGATTCTAAATTGGGCTTGGGGCAGAGGGCAGGGCTCTCCACCCCACTCCAGTCCCTTCCTCGGTCTGATTAAATGCGGTGTTTAGTGCAGATAGGTTTTAAGGTGCAATATCTCCTTTTCATTTGGTTTTAGAACCAAGCTCAAGGTAATAGGGCTTAGGGTCTTACTTTGGTTTCAGAACCCCGTCCTCAGCGCATACACATGCAGAGGCTTCTGCCAGGATGCTACGGGGTCGTCGGTGGGAACAGGTGAAGACCAGCACTTTCCTTTCTGGGGCTTCTGAGATGGGGGCAGGGGGCAGTCAGAGACTCCTCACTGCACCTTTGCTGCCTCCTGATGCTGGCAGCTTGGCCCTGGCCATTGATGGTGCAACTCATTGCTTGGCAACCAGTGACCCCCGCAATAGTGTCCCTGCAGTGTCAACTACTCAGTGGGGGAAGTCCTGGAGTGTGGGGTCAAGTGTCCAAGAGGCATTACCCCCCACACACACCCGCCGCCAGAAACTTCTCTGCCAGTTATATTTGGTCTCGTTTTCTTAACTATTGCTTCCCCCTTTTTAATCCACACAATTACTATTTTCAGACTTGGAATTCATACACTTCTAGCTCTGGGTTCCTTATGAGGGAAACCAGAGGATGACTTAGACATTCAGAAATTGGTTGAGTTCCAAAGCTGTGGCCGTTCCAGCCACCTCTGGGGATATTAGGGAATCCTGTGAAATACTGACCTCGGGTCCCCCCAGCTCTGCCCTTGCCCTCCTGTCTTCTGGATCTGCCCTCTGGATGGGTGATGAGGTTTGTGACTGACGCTCAGAGCCAAGGAGGCTGAGGATGTGCACGTGGGTGCACAGCCGTGGTCAGAAATGGCCCACTGAGGCAGTGTGTGGTAGACTGGTACAGCCCCTCCCTCCCAGCTGTTCAGTTCCTTTCCACCAAGTAGCTGCATGTTGCCTCTCCAGTCTGTATTTGTCCCTTTTCACTGCTTGCAGAGCAAGCCTGGGTTAGGTCTGTGGGAAATGGCCTTTGACGACCAAGGACACCAGTGTGTGCTGTGTCATGTTCTGTGCTGAATGGGAAATGCAGACTTCCAGAAAACAAGCTCTTCCTGCTTGAAAATGTGAGATGGACCCAAGAGATCACCTGGGACAGGGTGTTTCAGTGTTGGGGCCAGGCACTGTCCCCTAGCCATGCCCTCTGTCAGGACCACCAGTGCATACTTGGCTAGTGGTCTTCCAGGCGCATCTGACCATGCCGTTAACCATTTCCCCACCCTGGCTGCGTGGCAGTGTCCCTAGGACCCTGTCTTCAGCATGTTATGAAGCTTTAGAGTGGAAGTTTCTATGAAGGCTCTGTGTGGGTGACTTTCTTCCATTGTTTAAAGGGGATTCTGTACTCTTAAGCTGTTGACCTCATGCCTTGCATAGTAAAAAGGGTTTGGGTTTTTGTTCTTGAGGGTGGTTTTGTTTTTGTTCCCTTTTGCTTTTAGTTTGGCCTTTCCTCTTTGTCTTTTCATGTAGACCAGATATTTGAAAGGGCAGACGATGGCTAAAGGTGTCTTGTGCAGCTTGTTTATATATTTTTTGGTAAGCTTTTGCCTTGGATGGGAAATGGAATCATGGATTCAGCAGGCCATGGTGGCACACTCACCCTTTGCCCTTCCCTCCGGATCACTACCTGTTGTTTCTCCTTTCAAATATGTGATTGTACTAGCTCTTTCCATATGAAAGAATTCTCCTTATTTAAATAAAAAAAATTTAAAAAAATAAAAAAATAAAATAAAAAAAAAAATAAAATGGGATCTCAAGAACTAAAATTTTATTGCTGAATTCCTTGGGTGGTAAACTAACTACAAAAATAATTTCAAATTGCATCCATTGTATTTTCAATGGTTATAACTTTGATATGATAGATCAAAGACTCCAACCTAGAATTGTTTAAATAAGACAGATTATTATTATCCACCAAACTATAGTCTAGCTGTTCTAGACTGACAAGATCTCTCTGCTCCACATGGGCATTCTAAGATCCATGTGTCTGCCCCCCCATGCTTGATCATTCACAAAGGCATTGTCCTTGTCTTCAAAGTCATAGGTCTCTGACACATCTGTGTTCTATTTCCTACTTTGGGGGAAAAGATCCATTGTCTGGGAAAAGTAACTAGTCCTTAAGTTGGAGAAGAGATGTAAGTTGAAATTGTCACATTCTTCCCAGATATCCTTGGTCCAAAGTTAGTCACATGGTCATACTTCTCTGCAAGAAAGACTGAGAAATGTGACTTCTATATAAATTACCACATATCCAGGAAGAAAGAGACAACATGCATTCTGCTGTGGTCTGCCCTTCTGTCCACCCAAATATCCTACACACCATTCTACCCACACAAGCAACACACTACACTTTCTCTGAAATACTCAAAGTCCCATCCAGTTACTATGGCCAGATCAACAAAACTTTAGGATCCCCAAGTGATGAGCAACTTTTCCATCTGGTCCAAAGTGGCTCCTCATGGTCCAGAAGGTATACACAGCTTATAACAGATGAATGAATAAAGAAGATATGGTCCATATATACAATGGAATATTATGCCTCCATCAGAAAGGATGAATACCCAACTTTTGTATCAACATGGACAGGACTGGAGGAGATTAGGCTGAGTGAAGTAAGTCAAGCAAAGAAAGTCAATTATAAAGTTTCACTTACTTGTGGCACATAAGGAATAACATGGAAGACAGCAGGTGAAGGAGAGGAGAAGTGAGTTGGGGGAAATCGGAGTGGGGAGATGAACCATGAGAGACTGTGGACTCTGAGAAACAAACTGAGGGTTTTGGAGGGGAGAGAGGTGGGAGGGTAGGGGAGAGCCTGGTGGTGGGTATTAAGGAGGGCACATGTTGCATGGAACACTGGGTGTGGTGCATAAAAAATGGATCTTGGAACACTGAAAAAATAAAATTAAATTTAAAAAAAAGAAAACAGCTTATATATGTTATCTACTTCCTTCCCAATATACACTCAATCTACAATGGGGACCAAATTCTTGCCTGAGCATATCCCTTTCTTATAATGCTTTGTTGACAGCATCAGAGGATCATAGGAATGCATGTCTTCAAATTATGCAGATCTCTGGCACTTGAGATCATTGATATTGGCTTCCTGGGAAGTTGAGTCTGAGGGAGTGGTTAATGGCTTCTTGGAGCGGGATTTCTGTGATTTTTACCTGCCCACTGGTAAGCTCTCCAGCAGTGCTGGGTTAGATCAGCAATGACAACTTTCCAGCTCTTTACTTCCCTACTCCTCCCAATGGTAGGGGAAGCCTCTACTTCTCTATACTAAAATATTTCATTCTTGGATTGCTAATTGACTTTTGTTTTCCTGATCAAACCCAAACTGTTGCACCATATTTCATCAAATCTATGTCATTGTCAAATGTAATATCCACCATTAATATATTCAAAACAAGAAAGGAAAGATTATATAAGCTAACTGAACTATGATATGGCATTGATTGTGAAAACATCCTGGTTTCAGAGAAAGAGATATTTGAATGTTTAAAATGTGTCTCTTAGACTCAAGAAAATATGGGATAGTAATCCCCCTTGGAATTGTTTTTTAAGTGTGGGATGAAGTAGGATCTAGTTTCATGTTTTTCCACATGGATACTAGATTGTCTCAGCATTGTGGATGATAAACTATGTGCTTTCATCCCTGATCTGTAATGCTGCTTCTGTCAAATGCCAAATACCCTTATGTGTGTAGATATGATTCTGGGCTTTCTAGTCCATTCCACTGATTTGTCTATCTCCATACCAATACTATGCTGCCTAGGTTGCTATGTTGTCAATACCATGCTGCCTAGGTTGCTATGTTGTCAAAAAAAAAAAAGAAAGAAGAAGAAGAAGAAGTTTTGATGGCCGTAAACAAATCTTACAAACTTGTTCTTTTTTACAGCAATCTTGGCCTTTTGTGTATTATATAAATTTTAGACTTAGCTTGTCAGGTTACACACAAAGCCTTCTGCCATTGGTCATTCAGATGGCAATGACCCTCTAAATTAATCGACCTGTCCATATAGTACTGCTTCTTCCAATTTATGAGCATAGTACATAACTCTCCATTTTATATTATTCTTTTAATAAACTCTTTTAAGTTTATTTGTAGAAGATTGACACAGAGTTAGTTGGATTTATTCCGAAGTGCTCCATACTTTTGATGTTTTCGTGTATGGCATCTATACTGTTCAATTCATATCTGTTGGCTTTGCAAACTCTCACCAGACTCTGAATAATGCCAGTTTTGTTTCTTCCTTCTAATCCTTGTATCTTTTATTTCTTTTCTAGTTTTACTGAACTCTCTGGAATCTCGAGTAGAGTGTCAGATGGATGGGGTGAGAGCAGACATGTTTGTCTTCTTGATCACAAAGGGAAAGGATTCAACATTTCATCATCAAGTGTGATGTTAGTTATGGTTATTTTGGAGAATAAGAATTCTACCTTCTCTTTTTCTCCTAGCTTTTTACTAGATATTATTTTAAAATAGATAGTTTTATCACATATTTCATTATGTGGTAAAAAATGGCCAGCAGTATTCCAGATTACAATACCTATTTCTTCGTCCCCTGTCCCTCATCTACTAAAATGCAACATATCATCAATTTTGTGTTATGAAAGTACACCATTCCCAAGTACCTATCTCTAAATTTGTTAAGGTAAAGTCTAAACTAGTCTAACAAAGTTAACTCATTCCCACAGCAGTTCAAATAACATGTCTTCTTGCGTACCTAGCAGCCTAATCATCTACTCTCACAGGGATCCTCTCTTCAAAGTTGTCATGCACTTGAGATTCTTTTGAGTACAGTAAAGCCTTACTCCCTAAAGAAAAGAAATCAGTATAGAACTGGGTTGAGGAATTTCAATACAAAAACCATTGGATGGTGCTTAAAATGGTCATGCTGGTCATATTCCTCCAAAGTCTGTTCTTCCCACGTCCTTGGCTGCCCAGCCAAAGACTGCGATTCTAAGTCTCCCTGGCAGCCAGGTGTTGCCATGTGACAGCTGAGCCAATGAAAGGAAAGGGAGCTTTCAAGGAGATGTCAGCTCCTTTTTCTAGAGAAGCTGCCTTTCCAAGACTCTGGCTCTTTTTCCTTTCCTGCAAACCTGAGAGCAGAGATGCCAGCAATCCATTTTGAATAAGCAGATAAAGATAAGGGCTAAGGGAGGAGCAGAGTAACTGGCAGAAACTTCACCTTTTCTTATATTGTCACCTCCACTCCATTAGCATAAACATCTTTTGGAAAAGATGGAAAAGGCATTTTATCATCAATCAATAAGATCTGATTTAAAAAATTAATTGCAAAGTTTCTTATTTCATTATCTCCATGAGAAGATAATAAAGTGTTCAATTATCTAGGAAAAGATGGATGGAAATAGATTTTTTAAAACCAAGTCAACTGCTCATGCACTTTCTTATTTGACAATCTCAATCACTAACTTCAAGCCTAAGAAATATCTATTGACTATCTAAACTTTGTTCTAGCATAGTCGGAGGTACTGGGAAACAATAATCAATAAGACAACCACTGACTGCATGGCAGTAACAAATAAAAAGACACTGACACACGTTTTTCCCTTTATGTCTGTCTCCACTTTCCGCTTTGTCTCTGAAATTTGCCTAAAGGATGCAGGTACTCATGAAAGAGTACATTTTACACTATTTAGTGGATATGGGACAGTACTCAACATCAAACTAAATCAAACCTTTGAACTGTTTTCAAACAGATCTCACAGAATCGTTGCTGCAATACAAAGGAAAATTATCACTGTGGTGGGTTGCCCTGGTTCTATTATTCTGTAGAAATTCAAAAATGAGAGAAGAACAGCCTACACTGTAAGAAGTCGATTTTGCTGATCGTTATTTTAAGGAGTTGCTAAAACTAAATCTTATTTGATGCTTACAGTCTAAAGAATAATATGACCTAATATTAGTACCTTATGTATTAAGTGATTCTATCTTCACACAAAAACTCCTTGACATAGCTATTACTAATGTCCTCATTTTACCGATAAGAAAAACAGGGCTAGCAGCCATTGAGTAACTTGCTCACCTGACACTGTATTCAAAGGCACAAGGCTTGGATCATTATTATATTCTCTTTGTTTGAAGTCACTATCCTGGTCTCATTCAGCTTCCCTCTGGCCTTCTCTCCCTTGGCCTCACTTTCTCATCTATTTAGCGTGTATTTCATAGGGTGCATTGTATGAATCAATAAGGACTGTCTTAAACTTCTTTAGAATTAAGAAGGATGTAGAAAAATAATCACTCAAGTTTTATACCTCTTTCTGTAATTTATTTTTAATTTTTGGGTGATGTTTCATTTATGCATAATTTACCTAGTTATTTTATTTAAATGGCTTTAGTTACAATAAAAATATAGTAATAATTCTTAACTTGCTAGAGGACACTGACCAAGTCAAAAAAGAAGTTCTCAGACACTTCTCCAAAGAAGATATACAAATGGGTACCAGACACATGAAAAAATGTTCATCATTATTAGCCATCAGGGAGATTCAAATCAAAACCACATTGAGATACCACCTTACACCAGTTAGAATGGCCAAAATCAATAAGACATTAAGCAACAGGTGTGGAGAAAGGGGAACCTTCTTACATTGTTGGTGGAAATGCAAGTTGGTGCAGCCACTTTGGAAAACAGTGTGGAGATTCCTTAAGAAATTAAAAATAGAGCTTCCCTATGACCCTGGAATTGCACTACTGGGTATTTACTCCAAAGATATGGATTAGTGAAAAGAAGGGCCATCTGTATCCCAGTGTTCATAGCAGCAATGGCCACAGTCGCCAAACTGTGGAAAGAACCAAGATGCCCTTCAACGGATGAATGGATAAAGAAGATATGGTCTATATATACTATGGAGTATTATGCCTCCATCAGAAAGGATGAATAACCAACTTCTGTATCAACATGGATGGGTCTGGAGGAGATTTTCCTGAGGGAAATAAGTCAAGCAGAGATGGTCAATTATCATATGGTTTCACTTACTTGTGGAGCATAAAGAATAACATGGAAGACACTGGGAGATGGAGAGGAGAAGTGAATTGGGAGAAATCAGAGGAGGATACAAACCATGAGAGAATGTGGCCTCTGAGAAACAAACTGAGAGTTTTGGGAGGGGAGGAGGGTGGGAGGTGGGGTGAGCCTGGTGGTGAGTGTTATGGAGGGCATGTATTGCACAGAGCATGGGGTGTGATGCATAAACAATGAATTCTGGAACACTGAAAAGAAATTAAAAAATTAAAATTAAAAAAGAGAAGTTCTCCCTTGTCAGTTATATATTCTATAATCCAGTGTATGCAAATATCAGTGAGTTACAAATGTTCTTCCATATATTAAGAATGAGGCAAAATAAGATTTGTCATCATTTTTGGGTTTTAAGGGTACAATCCTGTAGCAATCTGCAAACCACAAATGCCATTGTGTGTAAGGTCACATATTTTATGCATCCCAAGGATCAGTCATAAAATCAATAATCAACCAGACTAAAAATAAGATTGAATTATCTTTCTTATATCTCTATAAAAATTATATTACTTTGTTGTCATATAAATAGGCAATCAAAGATTACACTGCCAGAAACAGGGAGATGTCCTACAGATATGTGTCAGGTAGTTCATTAACAAAACTGCAGTTATCTTTCTAGCTTTGGAGATGATTACAGTATTTATCATTTTTTTAAGTTTTAATTTGTTGTGACTTTTTTCCTCATTCCAAATAAATGTTTTCTTACATAATTTGGTTCCTTTTCTTACTGAGTACCCCCAAATTATATAAGCTTTAGTCTCCATCAGAACAGTTAGATGGTTTTCCTCCTCTGCCTCCATACTTCTTGCACATATTACATGATTGTCATGAGGATAAAATGAAATAATACATTTTAAAGATCTTGGAAAAGCAAAAAGTACTATTTTATAAAAACTGTTAGTATTATATTGCTTTGGCTATGACTCATTTTCGCCTAAATCTTTCACACATGGTATAGAGACGTCCATAAATGGATTTTCCTTTCTAGCTCAAAACAGAATGTAGTTTCCTATGTATAATATTCAGGTGTGAGGCATAACTGTTAAATTATGGGGTATCTCAGAAATCTAAGATATATTCTCTGCATTGAAGAGGTTTATAAATTCCTGAGGAATCTCTTCATTTGTTTGTTGATCCATACCATAAGCCAGACAATATATTATACAGTAAGATGAGTCAGAAACAGAGCCTCCTTGGAAGACAGTCTCAAAGATGGTGTTATCCATTGAGAATGGGTGTGGTTTTTGAAAAAATCCAAAAGTCATTTGGACGTAATGGGATGGATGAGTTGAACAAACTTGAATAATCATTTTTGAGTAAGAAATGAGTGAAATAAAGAGGCTACTTTTTCTTATATGGTCCATATACTGGATTTGAATACAACTCGTGAATTATTTGTTTATAGAGGCACCTAGGTGGCTCAATCGGTTGGGTGTTCAACTCTTGATTTCAGCTCAGGTCATGATGTTAAGGTCCTGAGATCAAGCCCTTTGTCGGGACTCCACACTGAGTGGAGAGTCTGCTTGAGGATTCTCTCTCCCTCTCCACTGTGCCACTCTCTTCCCTTGTATGGACACATGCTCTCCCTCTCAAATAAACAAATAAATCTTTACAAAATAAAATGAAATAGTTGTTTTTAATAATCATTCATGACTTTATTGCCACATTTTGCACACACTGTGACTTGGAGACCTGCTTGTACACATGTCTTCAGTAAAGAGAAGCCAGTGCACCTATATGTTTATAAGTTAAACTTCTTCAAGTGTGATATATTCACTAAAGCAAATTTTACTTTAAAAAAAAAAACCATAAAATTGTGAATATATGTATGCACACACATAGGCCTTCAAAAGCACTACTTTCCCTGAGACAATTATTGACATAATTATTAATTATGTATTGACATAATTATTTGTATTGACATAATTATTAATTGCTATGAAATAAGGTTTCATTCATGTCTATGAAAAATGGCTATTGGCTTGAAATTTCAGATCAACTGTCAGGATTTCTTCTGCTTTTTGAAGAAACAAATTTAACTTATAAAGGCATATAAAAGAAACACATGTTAATCAACTGTCAAATCAATGAATTTTTTTTAATCTGCCTACTGGAGCCCAATAACATCACTAAATTTATATGCAAACCTGAACCTCCTTAAGTACCTATTCCTTTTGCATAGAATGAATTTAATTTTACTTATTATGGAAATCAGGCAAGCTTAATTCCTGCATTGCTCATCTGTAATGGATTTGTGAATTTCTAGCCCACTCATAGCTGTAAGAAGCACAATGCTCAGGGTGACATACTCAGAACCTTGGCCAGCAAAAACACGGAAGCAGTATCATACACCATGCTGCTAGAACAATCCTTACAGTTTACCCAACTTTGTTACCTATACGGCAGGCCTCCCTTTGCTTCTGAAGACTTCTGAAGACACATCATGAACACTAAGAGTCTATTCCTCAGCTGGGAGAATCTAAAACCAATCATCTTCCTTTATAATTGCTCCCTTTCACAGAGCTCCATATTTAATAGAGAAGTTGTGCATATTCATCCTCTATTTTAAGAAGCTACCTTTAAAAAATTATGTATACCCTGCCTCATTCCACGAAAGTTGAGAAAATTTACTAAAATCAATGTATTACAACTGGACAAGATAAACATAAAACTAAAACATCAAGGCTGGGAGGGAAAGACAATCATGAGGGTACTAATAATGGACCTTGCAAAACGTGTTAGCAAAGACTCTGCTAAGCTCACTGGGAAAGACCAGGACTTTTAGTCTGTTCACAAGTACCCTTTGACACCAATTTTTTAGCCAGGGATTTGGGTCACTTTTCAATTAAATAGATATATCTTTCTTGAGCCCTTTCTGGGTGTTAGGGAGTGGGCTCAGCAATGAAAGATGGAAAATTTTATGATTCCCGCTTTCAATTTAGTGAAGACAGACATGTTGACAGCTGGCTCCATATCAAGGATGAAAGGGAAGTCTTAAGATAGGCGTGCACACAATGAATTGAGGAGGGGTAGCAATTCCCAGGAACCAGGAAGGACTTTTGCAGAAGTAATAACTGAGGTGAGCTTTAAAAGACAGAATTTTGACAAGAAGTTAAGTGCCACTTCCAGTCGGTGAACGGGGGAAGAATAAGACACAAACAAGTCAGCTGCAAGAGAAAGGGAGAAGGGGACAACAGTTGAAAAGAAGCTGCAAGTGGCGCCCAAACAGGGACCAGAAACAAAACAGGAGAAGAAGCCCCAACGTGAGTTTTTGCACGGCCATGCCTTTTTCCTGCTGGTGAATTGTGAATTGTGGTTACTTATCGCAGGGTATGGGTAATCTAGAGAGCACAAAGGATTATCGCCCTTACATTTGCTTACTGAGATGGCTCCTAAAGGCAGGAGGAGCAAAAGTCAGCGAACGCCAACTTATGAAGCTTTTAAAGATAATTAAAGAACATTGCTCCTGGTTCCCTATATTCGGGACTTGAGATTTACAAACATGGGAAAAAGTAGGTCATGAGTTAAAACTTGTGCATACTAAAGGAAAACCAACTCCAATTACTATGTGGCCTACTTGGACCCTCATTCGCTCCGTTTTGGAGCTTTTACAAACCCCTGATTCGGAGAGCGATAATGAATTTTCAGGAGAAACTAAAAAAGAGGAACCTGAACACACCATGCAGGAGGAGAAAAAAATTACTAAGGCCATCATAAAGGAGTAATCTCCTCCTCCTTCTCCAATAACAGAACAAAAGGTGCAAGTGGCACTGCCGCCCTCGGCTTCATCATTCTGTAAGAAGGCACCATTTAATGAAAAAGATGAAAAATACATGATATCAGCCATTCAAAAAGGCCTCCTTGAAACACAACGAGCAGGAGACCTAGATGTCTTACATTTTAATTTCCCGGTTATTATTAAAGAACATGTCCCTCAGGGACATGATCCTAACAACCTTAATGGTATCTATGAGGCCAAGCATGAGCCATTTCCCTTCAAATTATTGAAGGAACTAAAATAAGCAGTACAAAACTATGGAGTTAATTCTCCATTTACAACAGGAATCATTCAAGGCATCGCAGAAGTCAATCAACTTAATTCCGATTGATTGGTCATTGTTAGAAAAAACAGTTCTATCTTCAAGTAAGTTCTTACAATTTAAAACATGGTGGCAAGATCACGCAGAAACAGCAGCTTCCCATAATAGAGCTAGTAATGTCCCTATTTACATGGAACAGTTCATGGGTATTGGGCCGTGGGCTTAAGTGCAAGACCAGGTACTAATGAATGATCAAGCTATTGAGCAGCTCCGGCATTACTGTTTGAGAGCCTGGGAGAGAATAGAACCCCAAGGAGAGAAGTGCTCTTCTTTTCAAAAGGTGATACAAGAAAAGGAATTTTAGGTTTAATTGACACTGGCCATATAATTCCTCTTCTGTTACTATTACAGGAGTAGGACCGGCTGGCAATGTGTGTCAAAGCTCCAATATTCTTTTCTGTGAAGGACCTGAGGGTCAAAAGTGTTATCCACAGCCATATATTGTAGACTTACCCATTAACCTTTGGGGGAGAGATTTACTAAGTCAATGGGAAGCCTCTTTGGTTATACCTTTCCCTAAGGAGGATTCCCAGATTTTTCACTGAAGGCCACTGCTCTTGAACCCATTAAATTAAATTTGAAAAATAACAAACCTATTTGGGTGGAGCAGTGGCCCTTAACATAAGAGAAATTACTTACTTTACAAGCCATAGTAGAGAAACAGATTAAAAAAAAAAAAAAGGACATATTGACGAATCTCACAGTCCTTGGAATTCACCAGTTCTTATGCTCGCTTCGGCAGCACATATACTAAAATTGGAATTCACCAGTTCTTGTTACTAAGAAAAAATCAGGAAAATGGAGACTTTTAACACACCTGAGTGCGGTTAATTCTGCTATCCAACCCATGGGGTCTCTCCAACCTGGATTGCCTCCGCCTAATCTAGTCCCACGCGAATGGTCAATAATCATCATAGATTTACAGGATTGCTTTTATACTATACCACTTGCTAAGGAAGACTGTCCCCATTTTGCTTTCATTATTCCCAGTGTAAATTTGAAAGAACCAGTCAAACGATATCAATGGAAAGTTCTTCCAGAAGGAATGTTGAATAGCCCCACTGTCAGGAGAATGTGGCAAAAGTTATACAGCCAGAAATCAATTTCCACAAGTTTATCTTATCCATTATATGGATGACATGTTATGTGCAGCCTCTGATAACATGCAATTGCAAGATGCATTCAGAATGCTTCAATTGCAATTTGAAAAATACAAACTAATTATAGCTCCAGAAAAAATACAAGTCACCACACCTTTCTCATATTTGTGGTTCATTATGGACAGGACCTCAGTTAAACCCCCAAAAGTTCAAGTCCGTAGAGATAAAATTACAACCTTGAATGATTTGCAAAAATTATTGGGAGACATTAATTGGATAAGACCTAAAGTTGAAATTCCCACTTATGCTTTACAGCATCTATTTGCCTCTTTAAAGGGAGATCCTAATTTAAACAGCCCTCGGACCCTATCAAAAGAGGCCTTAAAAGAATTACAATTTGTTAAAAGCCAGATTCATTCAATGCAAATGGATAGAGCCCAACCTGAGATACCATTAGATCTTCTTATTTTTCATACCCCACATACACCCACTGGGTTAATTATTCAGGAAAAAATTAATTATAGAATGGATTTTTCTCCCAAATAATACTGTTAAAGCACTCACTACCTATATAGTCCATATTGGCAGTATTATTCAATTAAGAAGAAAAAGAATTTGCCAAATACAGGGGTATGATCCACAGGTTATTGTTCTGCCTTTAAATAAGACACAAATTGAAATGACATTCCAAAATAACTTAAACGGGCAAATTGCCCTTAGTGGCTTTACTGGAAACACTTCTTCTCTAACCTAACTCAACCCTAACCTTGTTGTTTCCTTTTTAAAACATACTGCTTTTGTCCTTCCTAAAATTACTTCTAAAAATCCAATAACAGATGCCCCTATTTATTTTTCTGATGGCTCTGTCAAAGATAAAGCTTGTTATTATGGTCCTACTTCAAAGATCATATCTACTACCAGTCTCTCAACACAAAAATCAGAATTAATGGTGGTCATAGCATTGTTTCAAGATGTTTCTTCTGCATTTAATCTGTTATCTGATTCTTTATATACAGTATATGTTTTACAGCATATCAAAACTACTACTATTTCTACATCTGATGTAATATGATGGCTCTCATCATGGTAGCCGTAAGTCTTTTTGGATGTTATGCACAAATAAATAACTTTGCTTACTGGGCTTATATACCCAATCCTTCCTTGCTCCGTCCAGGAGAATGGGGAGAAGATATAATACCAATTTATTTAAATGCCTCAAAATGGGTACCTGGAATTTTAGATCCTAGATTGCCACTATTGCACTTAGAGGAGGGCACAAATATTAATCTCACTTTAGGATATCAAAATAGACCAATATGTATCGGCAATCATTCCAGTTGTCTTATCCCCGATGATCAAAGATGGTTGGTGGACTTTCCTACTGATAATTATCTGAGTAAAGTTCAGTTACATTTACTCTCTACTAAAGGATTCTTAGCCAATGAATATTGGGGTCCTAACCATAACAGAGCAGCACCCCCTACTCCCAAATGCAAACTAACACAAATGTGGTCTGATGAGGGAATTCACCCTTTATGGGACGATTGTCGAGCTTCTCACCCGGGTATTGTTATTAATGATTCCTATGGAATTGTATGGGACTGGTCCCCTAAGGGGATGGCAGTCACCAATTGCACTGGGAGACCCTGCTCCTCTCATTGAAATTTAAAATGGCAAGTTTTTTTATTATCTCATTTCACTACAAACCTTAACCTCAGGAGATGCACCTCTGGTCTGGCTTGGGCAAGGACTTTCTATGCCATCCCCTTTTGTTAATTATCATAAAAAACAAAAGAATTTATGGAAGGTCACCACCACTTTAAATCACATAAGAGTTTGGAAGGACTTTCACATTCATCAGTCTAATGACTATGCATTCTCTTTTTTCCTAATGGATGAAGAATGGGTGAAAGCTTGTGTTAGAGATCCCTATGTTTTTGTTATTGGAAAAATGACTTTTGATCATAACAATAGACTGTCATAACAAATAAACTGTCTCAGATGTAAAATGTTCACCTGTGTAGATAAGAATGTTTATAGGGATAATTCTATCATTCTCATAGCTAGAAGAAAAATAGACATTTGGTTACCAGTGAAATACCACCGTGTTTGGGAAAGCTCTCCAGATATACATGTACTTTTAACAATTTTAAAGAACTGGGTCCATAGAACAAAAAGATTTCTTGGGTTACTTATAACAACTATTTTAGAAATTATAGCCATTACTGCTACAGCTACCACTATAGGAATAGCCTTGCATCAAACTGTACAAACCACACAATTTGTACAAAAGTGGCACGAGAATACTAGCAAAGCTTGGAATCAACAAATGATCATAGATCAAAAATTAAATAAAAGTATCTCTGATTTAGAAGCAGCCATGATATATATAGGAGATGATCTTCAAAATATAAAGCTTAAACTTCAGATTTTATGTGACTAGAATGTTTCTTCTTTCTGTGTTATTCCCCATGCCTATAATGAATCAGAAATATCTTGGAGCAAAATTCGCCGGCATATTACTAATCATTATGGTGATAATCTAACTTTAGATATTAGACAACTTCAAGGTACTATTCAAAGTATTAGTCACTGATCATTACGATCAGTTCCAGGAGTGAGTTTTACTCAAAGAATTAGCGATATTCTGTCTAATCTAAACCCTTTTACTTGAATCAAACAAACTGGTCTTGGCATTATAGGTGGAATGATTATTCTTTTTATTGCTATAATCTTTTTATGCTTAGTCCTCAGATGCATGTGAAAATCCCTCCAAGGACTAGAGAATCAAGAAGCGGCAAAATCGACTTTTCTACTTCTTCACAAACAAAAAGGGAGAAATGCAACTGCCCCTCAGAACAATGTATTACTTAAAATACAACTCATAGGAAATTTTACTAGTTACCCAGCACATTAGGATATAGCCTTAAGAAAAACACATACTGCAACAGGCCTCTGGGGGAGAGGCCTTGAAGCTGAGCAGCTGGGAACGGCCAGCCTGCTCAGGGCTGAACGCCGCCAGCATCACTTTTCCCGTCATCTCCCCTTTCTCCTCCCAAAAGTGCCTGTGGCTAGTTAGATAAGTCCTTTGAATGCGCTTGGTAACTAGTAAAATTTCCCATGGGTTATATTTTAAGTAATACATTGTTCTGAGGGGCACTGGCAGTTAAGGAAGGCCAAGAGCACTCCAGGCTCTGAAAATAGCCTGACCCTCTTCTTGCCCACAGTGCTGTGTAATAACAACCCCTGCACCACACACTACAAACGTATCCTGATGAGCCTTCCTGCTCCCGACATTCATCCCCAAAACCAAGGCTGGAACCTTGCACCATACCCACCTCACCTTGCATCTTCCAACTCTTCCAGCAATTCTTTTAATCTACACAACCTCCAGGTCATTATGACTGTTATCGTTTTGTTTTATTAGCTAAAAACAGAGGTCCAGGCTGAGTTTTAACAATGGCTTCACTGGGCCACAAAGCCTCCCTCTCATGGAGGGCGGGGATCTTGTCTACCATTTTCTTTTTTTTTTTTTTTTTTTTTTTTTTTTTTAAATTTTTTTAAAATATTTTATTTACTCACTTGACAGAGAGAGATCACAAGCAGGCAGAGAGGCAGGCAGAGGGAGAGGAGGAAGCAGGCTCCCCGCTTAGCAGAGAGCCCGATGCGGGACTCGATCCCAGGACTCCGAGATCATGACCCGAGGTGAAGGCAGCGCTTAACCCACTGAGCCACCCAGGCGCCCCTTGTCTACCATTTTGACAAGCCTCAGCCACAATGACTTAACATGTGCTTTCTAGTAAAAAGTTATTTAATTAATAAATGTTAGCAATTTTTGTACTTATAAAAATATGAATTGTTATCTACTAAAAACCTACAGCATTGATATATATATGTATTTATAATTTTAAATGTTTATTTACTTACATATTTGTTTACTTTAGCAACTATGAACTAATTGTTAACTTAGATAAGTTAACATTACGGGGCACCTGGGTGGCTCAGTGGGTTAAGCCGCTGCCTTCGGCTCAGGTCATGATCTCAGGGTCCTGGGATCGAGTCCCGCATCGGGCTCTCTGCTCGGGAGGGAGCCTGCTTCCCTCTCTCTCTCTGCCTGCCTCTCTGTCTACTTGTGATTTCTGTCAAATAAATAAATAAAATCTTTAAAAAAAAATAGATAAGTTAACATTAAATAAGATAATAAATAAAAGTTACCTAATAATATCTTTTCAAATTGTTCTCCAGACTATAGTAAGGAATAATTTGGTGATGTTGCAACCCAAACAGAGCCCTCTTTTGTGTCCCCTGCCCCCGACCCTTGGGTGATACCCCAAACTTAGCCTGGTTCAGAAAGTTCTTCCTCATCTCCCTGTGCTTAGCAGTCATGCCCTGGAACCAGTCGTCTTACAGTCATGCTCTACAAAGCAGCTCTCAAGTGCCACAAACCACATCTTTTACTTCCAGGTCTCTTATGCTTTTAGAGACTGTTCACATCGTCTGAAATCTCATACCAAATGACCTTCCAGGTTAAAGCCCCTTACAATCCTCTTACTGAAAAAATACAGAAAAAGAGGTGGTAAGAGGTTCATTTTTAAGGTAATTATTAGAAGGCAACCCTCTCTAGGAAGAGGAGGCAAGCGAACATAATTTTGATGACAATCATTTGATGCTCAGGTCTGAATTCCTCTAAGCAGGGCATCTGCTTAGAGGGATCCACAGAGAAAGCAACCTTAAAGAGACACCTGAAAGACAAGCCCAAAGCAGGAGTATACTATTTTCTGCCACACTGGAATAAAGCAAGGTTGAGATTGCCAGAGTTAGAAAGCCCTGAGAAGTTCAAAGGCCATGCCTTGGTGAGCCAGAGTTGGATGAGCTGAGTCTCTGAGGGGCAGAGCGAGGTTTGCAATTATAGTTGAGCAGTAACCTAAACAGCAGTGATGCCCAGCCCTGAAGCCCAGGAAAAGATTCCTTATACTGCCCTGTCCCTGATTCCATTCACCCTACAACTTCCTTTACTTGGCTACTCTGCCACTCCTTCTTCATATTTCAGCTTACCCCCCACTTTCCAGTATCTAGAGACCACCCAGTAGCAAGTTCACAACATTTTCTGTGTTCCTCACCAAGGTGTTAAATCTTGTATCACCAAGGAATGCCCCCAAACCAATATACCCTCCACCTAAGTCAAGCACCTCAGAGCCCAGGCTCATTCATACTCTCCTGGCTCCTGCCAATGTGTGTTGTGTTGCATCACATTTGAGGTATTCTCTTTCCTCCTTTATCAGGCCCAGAACATCCTGCTGAGTGGTGTTGAGACTTAATTCTGAGTGCAGGCCCTGTGGCCAGGAGGAGAGACAAGATCCCAAGGGGACCTCTGCATCACCTTCAACAAAGGGCGAATGTAGCTATTAATAGGGGAGAGCATGGTTCAGGCTCAGAGAGTTCAGAGGAATCTGGGAACTCAAGATTTGGGCATCAGGCAAATGGGATTTATTCCCAGGATGCATGGGTAGCTCAATATTCACAAGTCAATCAGTGTGATACATCAATCACACCAATAAGAAAAAGAATAAAAACCATAATTTCATTTCAATAGATGCAGAAAAATCATTTGACAAAGTACAACACCCATTCATGACCAAAACCTCAGCAAAGTAGGTTTGGAGAAAATATACTTTCAACAAAACAAAGGCCATATATGAAAAACCTACAGCTAACATCATACTCAATAATGAAAAACTGAGAGCTTTTACCCTGAAGTTAGGAACAACATAAAAGTGTTCACTCTCACCACTTTTATTCAAATAGTAGTAGAAGTCCTAGCCACAGCAGTCAGACAAGAAAAAGGAATAAAAGTCATGCAATTTGGTAAGGAAGAAATAAATTTCAGTATTTGCAGATGACATGACAATAGTATATATAGAAGACCCAACCATAAAACTACTAACACTGATAAATGAATTCGGTAAAGTTGCAGGATAAAAAACCAATGTAGAGAAATCCATAATATTTCTGTACATTAATAATGAAGATGCAGAAAGGGAAATTGTACCCTTTGATCACCTTTCTCCAGATTCTATAAGTTTATTTTTCTTTGCTTGTTTTGAGATTCCAAATGTAAGTAAGATCATACAGTATTTGTCTTTCTCTGACTTATGTCACATAGCACAATGACTTCAAGGTCCAACATTTTGTTGCAAATGGTAGGATTTCCTTACTTTTTAAGGCTGAATAATATTTCATTGCATATACATGTCACAACTTATTTATTCCTTTATATCTTGATACATACCTAGGGTATGTATGGGTCCTTGTTTTGGTGTCTTGACTATTGCAGATAGTGCTGCTATGAACATGGAGGTGTGGGCATCTTTTTGGGTTAGTGGGATTTTTTTACCCCTCTGGATATATACCCAAAAGTAGAATTGCTGGATCATATGGTAGTTCTGGGTTTTTTAAAAGATTTTATTTATTTGTTTGTTTATTTATTTGAGGGAAAGAGAGTGTGAGAGAGAGCATGAGAGGGGAGAAGGTCAGAAGGAGAAGCAGATTCCCCGGGGAGCTGGGAACACAATGCAGGACTCAATCCCAGGAGTCTGGGTTCAAAACCCAAGCCAAAGGCAGTCACCCAACCAACTGAACCACCCAGACAACCATTAGTTCTATTTTTAATTTTTTGAGCCTCCTCTGTACTGTTTTCTTTAGTAATTATACCAATTTACAATTCTACCCACAGTGCTCATGTGTTCTCTTTCCTCCAGATCTGTATCAGGCAAATGGAAAAGCAGGTATAGGTCAGACAATGACGATGGCATTTAGACCAGAGTTGGCCATGGAAGCTTTGGGGCAAGACTGATAAAATCAGAACTGAGAGTTGAGAAGATGATTACAGCACTGTTCATCACTTCAACATTCATCCAACTAATAGTTATTAAGAAACACCAATGTGTTGTTCCAGATATTATCTATACTTGGGTCCTTGTCCCAAGGAAATAGGCAATAAACAGGTACAGGTGCTGACAATATGTAGTTATAAACTTTGCCTGTGGGAGGAAGTCATCAATACAGAGCTCAGGCTGAAGGCTACTGTAATGGTTCAGGCAGCACACACACACACACACACATACACACACAGACCAAAACAAAACAAAACAAAAAAACTTAGATAAGACTCTAAGGAAGATCAATGGCAGGTAAACAGGATAGAAATAAAGGACGAGGGATGCCTGGGTGGCTCAGTGGGTTAAAGCCTCTGCCTTCAGCTCAGGTCATGATCCCAGTGTCCTGGGATTGAGTTCTCTGCTCAGCCAGGAACCTGCTTCCCTCTCTTTCTCTCTCTCTCTGCCTGCCTCTCTGCCTTTTTGTGATCCTTGTCTGTCAAATAAATAAATAAAATATTTTAAAAAATAAATAAATAAAGGATGACACTTCTGGAAGCCAAAGAGGAAGACTGCGTGACTGATGGGAATAAGAGAGTATTTTAGGAAATAAGAGACACGGTTAGTTGGATTACAGATACATCAAACTTTAGATTTCCACGGTATATCTAGAGGGACAGTATGAAGAGAAAGAAAAATCTAAATAAAAATAAAGCATGTGGTAACACTCTTATATTTGGGAAAGAAGAGAAGAGCCTAATCAGGTCACTTCATCTCACTATAGCTCTACTTCCCTGTACTGCTAACATCACAGGGTTTGAAGGAGGATTAAAAAAAAATAGTATGTGTGAGGGGTGCCTAGGTGGTTCAGTCAGTTGAGCATCTGCCTTCAGCTCAGGTCATGATCTCAGGGTCCTGGGATCAACCCCTCATCTTCAGGCTCCCTGCTCAGCAGGGAGACTTCTTCTCCCTCTGCCCCTGCACTCACTTGCTCTCTCTCTCTCTGTCTTGTAGGTGCTCTCTCTCTTTCTAATAAATAAAATCTTTAAAAATATAATATATGTGAAGACACTTTGTAAATCACATTAGAAGAAAGCTTTCTAAGAAACGGCCTTGAGGTGCCTGGGTGGCTCAGTCAGTAAAGCCTCAGACTCTTGATTTTGGCTGCGGTTGTATTCTCAGGGTCTGGATCAAGCCCCTCCACAGGCTCCACGCTCAGGATGGGGTCTGCCCTCTGCTCCTCCGCCCACTTGCATGCTTTCCCCCTCTCTCCCCCTCATTAAAATAATTAATATTTAAAAGAAAAAAAGAAATGGCTTCAAATACTACAGGAAAGTCAAAGCAAGTGAGGATCTGGCAAAGGCCTCTCCGAATGCTGCCATTTGGTGGTCAAAAACCAGGTGCAGTAGGAAGAGAGTAAAGGTGACCTCTCCTTTCAAGGCCCATAGATAAAGTAAGAAGACAATGATGTGCCCCATCAATGTCTCTGAAAAACAAACATTTTAAACATCAGATTGAAAGAAATCTTTAAAATGATTTATTGCCAAACATTAATCTTTTTTCTTTAAACTCAAGTTCACAAACCCTGTTTTTTTCCCTTTTGTATCCCCAGCACACAACACAGTGCCTCAATGAGGCAGTCAGGTAAGTTTCAACTGATGAAATGCACAAGGAATGGTGATGCCTCTGTCCCTCGGTCCTGGGAGCTCTTTCCAGCTCTCGGAAAGCAAACAAATTACAGCAGGTGGTCATTTATGCTTTTAGATTATGTGGGCCCTCCAAGCACTGGGAGTACAATGAACATTACACATGTGGTCAGCGAAGATTGACTTAAGAGAACACACATTCTTTCAATCTTTTTTCTTAAAAAAAATAATAATAATAAATATGTATATACACACACACATATATATTTGTGTGTGTATAATTTCCCTTCACCCAAGGAATATAGACTAGGAATCAAGCAAGCGCTTTTGCAACTTTCTCCTTCCAAAACGCTCTTGCAATCCTTGCCAAGCCAGAGGGCGGACGCCGCCCGTTGCGGGCTCTGTCCTCATACACTAGAGGATGTTGCCCCCTGCAGGAGACGTTAGGTAAAGAAAACTGTTCTCGAAAGATCCCATCCGGAAAGGGTCATAACTTTTGCTGGGGAGGAATCACCGGCCTGACAAGGGCTTCTGAGAAAAGGCAACTCGGAAACAGGGGCCTCTGAAGTGCAGTATTTTGGGGAATTTTCGGCAAATCTAGGTAAAGGGGAAAGGCTCGTTGTTTTCTCCTTGCCCCGCACCTCCAACAAAAAAGCAGCGTGAAGCAGGGCACTCTCGCCGCTCGCGTGGGCACCCAGGCTGTGGCACTGCAGACTCGGGGAGTGATGAAGGTCGCCGGCGACATGGCTGGAGGGACGGCGGGCCCGTCCGGAAGACGGGCAGGCACGGACTCCCCACCCCTTCGGTGCAGGGGACAGAAGCCATTCTAGAGAACTCCTCGGGAAGGGGTTTCACACGGGAAACCGAGTGCTTACACGATTTGCTAGACAGAGGTCGAAGTCAGGAGCCACCTCCCGACCGTTGGGATTTCCGAATCACTCCCCTGAGCCGCCCTCAGCCACGGGGCAGGTGCGGGTGCTGCTCTGAGCACAGCCACCGCCTCACCCCTGCAAAGCGGATGGCGAGAGCGGCCTCTGCCGCTAGAAACACCCTCCTCTCCCCCAGTGTATCGAACGGTAGGAGGACAGCCTCTACGTCACTCCCACACCCCAAAGCTCCTGTGGGGACAGCCCCGTAGCAGAATCAAGTCCGGAACTTCAGCTGCAGGAGCGCCTGGAAAATGCAGTTTCGAGCTTCCACCCCTTGGGACACCGGCGAGAATACAGCAGCACCCAAAAGAAGCTAATTGCCAGGCTACCGTACCCAGCAGGCCACCTCATCTCACCAGAGAGGAAAGCTTCTTCTGGGTTCTTCTCTCTTCCCCAAATGGTACCTCCAGTCATTTCCAGGGATCTCCGGAGTACGCCTTCCGCAACCCCCCACCCCCAAGCCTGTCACATATAGATAGCCCTGCTGTTGCCGTCTCTCACCTGGGTTCCTGGAATGGCTTCCTAACCCAGCTCTCCTCCTCAAGGCCTTAACCAATCGCCAATCTGCCTTTCTGGAATGCGAATGATCATTCTTTTCTCCGTTTCAGGCCCTTTGGTACCTGGCTTCTCAGGTGCCACAGGATAAAGCAGGAGCGCCTCAACATGGCGTACAAGGCCCTTCGTGCCCTGACACCCACCTTCCTCTCCAGGCTAACAGCTGGGCTCCCTCCTCATTCTCATCCCTCTGCCCGCCCTGCGATGTGTGCCCGCAAGGACTCCAGACTGCTTCCCTCAGCATGCTATGGTGCCTCGCAATGCCATCTTTCATGTATCATTTTTCTAACTGGAAACTCCCCTTCTCTGCTTAGAGAACGATTTTTCCTAATTCACACGCCGTATTTTCCTGATGTGGTGCCTAAGATTTCAGTGGTTCTATTGGGGTATTTAAAAGGTCCGGGAGTAGATACTCAAGTGGGATTGGCTTAAGAGACCCTAGGCAGCCAATTCAAGGGTCAAAGATCATTCGGTGGATGACAATTTGGTGTGCTTTTCTCTCCAGTGTTCTCTGAAGGTTGCCTTTTAAGAATTACCTATTATTGGAGAACATTCTACAGAGCCCTTTTGTAATGAGTACATAATTGCCTAATCAGAGCTGAGGTATTTCACCTTAACATTTGTGCTATATAGAATTTTGTGCAATCCTGATGATCACCTTATTTATTGAGGACTGGATATTGGTGTGGAGACTAATGGTTCTCAGTCATACCTCTGTTATCAAACAATCTAGAAGCTTCCACCCAGAGAGTTTTACATATCAGCTCCAAAAGAAGACAAAGTATGCTCATCCGACACTAATTACAACAGGAATAAGTAGGCATAAAATATATATCTGCTGAATGAGTGAATATAAGGAGTCTACATGTAGAATACACGAGATCAATGATGAACTCTTTTAAATTAGGGGTGAGAGAGGATACCATTTCTACTTGATAGAAACAGCAGTGCTACTGTTCCTGTCTTTCTGAGAGTGGCTTCTGTTGCTGATTTTGGAGTGTCTGTATCATGGTATTAAAGGTCACTGTGTTTAAATGTGGAGAGACACTTGGGTTATATAAACACCTTTTTAAACTTTATGTTGGCCTGAATTAACTTATGACATATTAAACAAAAGAATCCTCCTTTCCCCGGAAACTTTGCTTTTCCAAGGCTGCTTGTACATACCAGAATTTTATTATTATTATTATTTTTAGTATTTTCACTGTTGGGATGGGCTTCCTTGTTGGCTCACCCTTTGACCCTCTACTCTTTTTTTTTCCTATTTGGTTTTCCAGACCCCAACATACCTCTGCTCTCTACAAAGTGTTGCATCAAGAGCTCAAAAAATAACTGTCCTGGAACTCATTTCCGTATTTATTTTTTACTTACAGCTATTTTGCAAATTGTGTAGTGTTCTCTCATTATGCTGAAGGTGTGGATCATATGTGGTTTTATTTGCTTTTGCTATTGTTCTGCATAGTTTCTAGAAAATGTGTAAAGAGATTTAGATTTTGGTGACTTCCATTATCCTTAGAGTACTAGGTTCCCATTTTTTTCCCCTTGGCCAAAGAATTTTAGAAACAGAGAGTAAGGATCGGCAGCATAGCAAGAATACTTCGGACTGTCATACATCATTTCTGCTAGACAGTAGTGCTACTGAACATGTTCAGCTTTATGAACTTGGTGATCAAGTAACAACCAAGTTCATAATAGTCTCTAACAGCAGTTTCTCAAAAAGGCAAATTATTTGTTTCAGAGAACCCGGCTTTGTTCCCTGAGGAGTCTTCATATGTTCTTCCTACCAGAGATTATAAACATGATATATTTCATAGGAACATATTTGAAGTACACTGGACCCATTGAGTCAAAAGTAGTGAAGTACACAGCTGCTTGCATTGTTACATCGCATTGCATTTACCATCTGGGTGTATTTTACCATGGATCCCTACTCAAAACCCAACTTTTGGTCAATCAGTCATTAATGATCAGTGTAGCTTTTCCTACTGTCCTTGTGTTCAGACCATGGTTCCTTAGGGATCTTTTGTTTCTGAAAACATATGTATTTTTACTTAAAAAAAAAAAAAAAGGATAGTTGATAGATTAGAGAGAGACATAGATAGATAGGTAAGATAGATAGTCACATTGTGTCTGGAGTAAAGGGAACTTTTAAAGTGTAATCTTACCTGCTTTCTCATAATCACTTAATTTTTTGTATAGTCTTCCATTGGCTGGTATGCAAATATAAGCACAAATGTCTTCTTCCTTATTCCAAAATACAGCATATTGCACACATACTTCTGAACTTTGCTCTTTTTCACTTAACATTATCTCTTTCTATATTAGGAATAAAGAGTGTCTCTTTTTTTATTTCTTAATATGCACCAATAAATGTATCATTTTAATCAGTCCCATGATGACAGGTATTGATTGGGCTATAAAAAATGTTTCAATGAATCACCAAAACATTAGGATTGCAGGTCAAATGATTGAAGTATTTGTAATTTTTGACAACTGCTGCCAAATTGTTCTTTATATGAATCATACCAATTTATAATCTCAGCAGTAAAATGAGAATACTTCTTTAAAATCTTACCAAAACTTTATCAGACCTTTGAATTTCTCAGATTTCTTTGAAAATCTGAACTTTCTTTGCACTTCTGAGATAAAGCATCTTTTTACACATTTAAGGGCGATCTGTTATCTGCCTATTTTATCCATTTTTCTCGAGTAGATGGTACTTCTTTTAAAGAGTTTTGAGGGAGAGAGAGCTTAAGTGAAGAGAGAGGGACAAGCAGACTCTGGGCGCACAGCCCAACATGGGGCTAGACCCCACAACCTTGAGCTCATGACCTGAGCAGAAATCAATTCATATGCTTAACCAACTGAGCCACCTAGGCGCCCGTTGAGTGGATGGTCTTTTATTGATATTTTAAAATTTTAGAATTTAGCCTTTTGGAAAAATAACTTGCGATTCTTGTTCATCTTTTTCCTTTGACATATGTACTTTCTTGCCGTGCATGTTCTTTTTAAATTACTTAACAACCTTTTCTATAATGGCTACAAGATGTTAAGTCATAGTTAGAGAACTCTTTTCCACTGTAACACTATAAAAGATTTAAACTAGAGAAATAAGGTTAAGCTTTCTGCATAGTCTTCTGATTTGTTTAGAAGGGATTTTATGCAAAATAGATCATCGCTCCATAATAGGACTACTCCACATCTCAGCCATGGTCCCTTGCATAAAGTTGCACAGAGAATCTGATAAAGGACTGTCTTAAGAATTGTTTCCCTGACCCGTGAGCTGTATCAAATAGCTAAGAGGCTTTTATCCATAATAATTTGTGATGAACTAACTAGGGAAGCCCTTATTTGAATCAAAGGCTTTATACAGCCTATAAGAATTAAAGCAACAAGTAATTAGCATCTATGTTCACAAACCAAATGAAATTTCATGTGCAGCATGAACAAAATTAATTGCTCATCTATAATATATAAATGGACAGTGTTTGACATGAATGTACTGATGTTCCAGATTTCTGCCTGAAGGGAGAGGAGATGAAAGACTTGTACAAATAGTATATGATTTATATAATTATATCCAAATAATATCAACTACCATTTGAGTGCCTTCTACTTGACAGGTGTTTTTAACATTAGAAGGTGTGTATTGCCATTTTACAAATGTTAAAGTATGACCCAGACAGATCAAAAAACTGTCTCCAAGTTCAAAGAACTGGAATTGGAAGGGGAGGTGAACCATGAGAGACTATGGACTCTGAAAAACAATCTGAGGGTTTTAAAGGGGTGGGGGGTGGGAGGTTGGGGGAACCAGGTTGTAGGTATTAGAGAGGGCACGGATTGCATGGAGCACTGGGTGTGGTGCAAAAACAATGAACGCTGTTACGCTGAAAAAAATAAATTTAAAAAAAAAGAACTGTTACCTGGCAGAAGTGGTAATCTAATATGATAACCAAGGCTTACATATTTTCCATCATATTAGTGTGTGTGGCTGGTAAGCTCTCTCAATGTGGGTTTGTTTGTTTAATGAAAATGCTTGGGAACTTGTAACTGTGATTATTTGGGCCATTACAAACACTCCTATGAAAAACTATATTAATATGTTTTCTTTTGGTTTGGAAACAGAGTCACCTCCATATCCCCAGGTTATTAGCACAGTAGCTGACTAAATACTCTATGTGTTTGCCAAAAGAGTGATATGAACCTGTAAGTCATGGTATTTAAACTGCAAAAGCTATACAATCTATGTCAGGAAAAAAATTAAATTTGGTTTAGTATAATATCTATGCTCATTTAAATTAGAAAATCTAAGGCTGTAACCTGGAAAATTAAATACTGCATATGGTTATATGGAATAAGCATTCCATAGAGGGTGAAAAAAAATGAGACTACAGTTGACCCTTGAACAACAAACATGGGGCTCAGGGGCACCAACTGCCCCATCTCAATCCCCATGTAGGCAAAAATCCACATTTAACCTTAGACTCCCCCAAAACTTAACTACTCAGAGTCTGTTGATCTGAAACCTTACCAGTGACATAAACATTCTATTAACACATATTTTGTATGTTATATGTATTATATACTGTATTCTTACATTAAAGCTAGGGAAAAGAACACATTATTAATAAAATCATAGGGAAATATATTACAGTACTGTACGGAATCCTTGTATAAGTGATTCCACCCAGTTGTTCAAGGGTCAACTGTAATTTACTCTCCATTTAACTTCTGCTAGAAACAAGCTAGAAGAAATATTTGCAACCATTTCATATTCTATGTATGGAAATCCCATGTTCTATGCTCCTACATAATGAGTTAATCAACAAAGTTAATGTCTGGTATCTAAGGCTGGAAAAATTTTTGTCCCTGATTATTATGTAAATCATCATTAGTTACCAAACCATTAAACAGCCAAAATGAAAGGATTCACTAAGTATTCATAAGTAAAAGAAGAAAACTTCACTGGGTTCACCAATAAATTATTTCTATTGGCTCCTGAAAAGGATTTTGGTTACTATGTTTCACAAAACACTTTTTTTGGTCTGCAATATCCTTTGCTTTGGTCCCATAAAGTCACTTAGCCCATGAAAAGGTCAAGATGATTGTGAGAGCTAACTTTTTTGTGTATACTAATAAACAAAAATAAAACACATACATATTAGAAGCATCACATATTTAATGTCAAAGAATTTGAATTCACGTACAAAAATTAAACAACACATGATTTCAACATTAAAAAACCATAACACTTATTAGTCAAACAACTATACAGTGAATATCAAAAACACAAAAGAAGTATAACTATAAAAACCTGAAATACATTAACAGCAAAATTAAAATTTATTTCTATAATAGGTAATTAAGTAAAATATTTATAGTTATTTTCAAGGACCACATTGGTAGACTGCTTTTCCTTTCGTACTGCAAAAGATTTGTATCTTAATTTTTGCCCTTCATTTCTTTCTACATAATAGTTAGTTGCTTCTGGTTATATAACTGTTACAATCTCTAATACAGATAGTGATCCTTGGCAATCAAATGTAGTGTAACCATTGTCTGCAAGTGCTTAAATATTTGTGAAATGCTATTTGGCAAAGCTATTATGCAAAAATTTAACATAAACTATTGGGTTCTACTGCCCACTCAGGAATTAGAAGTATTTAAAATCCCAAAAGTTTAAAAAGAAGAGTAGTTTGCTATACCTTTATCAAGAGAAACTACTTAATAACTTTTTAAACTTAGCATTTTTACAAGTTCTGCAATTGTAGGTTATTCCGAATTATGGTTGATGTTTACTATGTTGAAATAAATATGTATTTATCATTTTAAAACCAAATGTGCAAACCCGATTCTAAAATAAAACAGTATTTTAATTTGCATGCTTTACAAAGAAACTTTCATACTCATGTTTACAGTATCTTCTTCAGAAGAATGAGGCCTGATTGGAGATATACAGTCGCTGTCCAACATGGCTGCCAGTAGCAAGTGATATTGTTGGTGACAAGGGATAGCTTGGATAAGAATAAGGCCTTGAAGTATAAGGAAGCACGCTGGGAGTCCCAGAAGAGAAAGTAGCACTAACAGGGGAAAGACTATTTACTGAGCTGCGACGAAAATTGTAGTCTGTAAATAAATACATGAACAATTATGCTGCACATCTTTATGGATACAAATTTAATTCAAAGAGACAAAGCATTAAAACTATAATCACAGTTTGACATAATGTTCTAACATTCAAAATCCTGCTAATACTATTTTGCTGGTAAAGACTGTTTCAACATTCAGAGCATTGCAAATTCTAATGGTTTTTTACTAGAAGTTTCTTTCACTGACGCAAGTTTCTTTCACTGACGCAATTTCTTTCACTGACACAAAACTTCAGAGATCTTACTAGAATGCATTCTTGGATATCTTTTACTTGCGTATCTATTCATTGTTTTGTGGGTTTGATCAGAGAAAAAAGAGAACCTCTGATTTCCCTTGTTCTACAATGCAGCTCCTTTTAAATTTGGTTCTAATGCTAAAGGGTAGTCCATGAAGAAAAGATTAAAAACCAGCGAATTCATATTTGCTTATTTTTTTTTTTTGAAACTGTATTTGGCATCAAGCCAGCAGAAACATTCTCCCCTGGGCTGCAAAAACATTTGGTGTAAACTAACTGTCCAATATTTCATTATTTAAATACTAATATAAACTTCTGTATAACTCAATATACCAATTTAACATTAGCGTTCCTACTTGTACCATAAAACAGTAAAATGAATCGTGTTTATAAAATAAACTTCAAGAAACCATTATCAACTTATAGTATAGAAAAATCCAAAAATTAAAACCAAATTATTTTTTAAAAACCAGTTATATTTGAAGTATTACTATTCCACAATAAACATTCATCTTATGCACCAATAATTTCCTTGCTTCATTGTTATGTTTTTGTGTGTATATGAATATTAAAGACCAAATTTGTAAATCCTGTACTTTCCAAAAACTCAACTATGTTCTTTAGGGTAGAATAAGCCAAGGGCCTAACAATGACTATAAAATGATTATTTATAAAAGTTATGGTGTTTCTAGGAATGAAAAAAAATGAATTAGGTAATCTAATGCACAAGTCAAGTTTTTTCTGTATTTTCCTGGTCTTATAGATGAGGCCTAAAACATATAAGCATTAACTTAATGTTGTCATGGGACTTAATATTTAGCCAACAGGAATGTGATCAACTGCAGGAGAATAAGCTCAAGCAACATCAGTAAGGACCTAGTTAAGAAAAAAAAAATGGAAAAAATAAAAATCAGTTAAATATGTTTAATTTCTAACACTATAAAACTCTAACTTGATTAATTTTATAATCTTTTTATTTTTATTAGTGGTACCATAAAAGCAATAAAAGCAGTCTGTTCCAAAAAGACAAATACATTTAAAATATCCAGTTCAAAATATTTTCAGTATTTTGAAGTTGGATAAGGAATTACTTTGATACCATTTGCTTTCCTAATATCCAAAGTAGGGTAAATAGGTATCACAGAATTGTTTTTCTTGAAGGAGGCACTGTGCCTAAATGGTATGGTATTTAGTATTAACAAAAATCTTAGTGCTTCCATAATTCAAATTGTTTAAAAGAATTTCTGATTCTCTCCCCCTAAAGAATATTACACAAATATAGACAATTATTTATTAGACAGGCATCTATGATACAACTTTCTCTTTTAATTTTTAACAATGTGGCCATAGACAATTCGATTTAGAAGAGCAGATCTTTAACTAGTTATACTTATGTAGGTGGGGAAAATGTAGTTTTCAGAGAAATCACTTTCACTTTGGGTTTACACCCATGCAACAGTTAATGCAGGCTGTTCATTGAAATGTAGATAAGAGACATCTTCAGAGAATGATTTCACAAAGAAAATAGCCAGGCAACTGGCTACTGGCTTAGTACTTAGGTCTGAAAATGGGCATTTTATATAGTCTCCTACTGTAAACCTTTAATTTAAAAATACACTAATTAACTGTTGTCTTCTCAAATTTCTAAGGAAACTAAATTGAAATACAAAATTTGACCTCATTCATACAGGATAAATCAAGAGAAAAAAAATTCCCCCGAATACTATGAAAATTAGGAAATGAAAAGCTTCACTGTTCATAAGATTTTATAAGCATTTCAAAAGTAAATTTTATTACAAGAATCTAAATATATTCAGAAAAAATCTGGATAATCAGAAAATACAATACATATCAAACTTAAGATAGTAACTACTGACATAAACCTAGATGAATCGTGTTTTCCTTAGATCTAACATATAATATATATCACAGAAAATAAAAATCAGGAAGCATCACTGATTTTTATGAAATAAATTAGGTCAGTCAGAATTCCTAGCATATACTTACTTGCCCACCCCTGGTTTTTCTTCGCAGTGAATATTCTTAACTCTTCAATCCCACTGTTTCTGTCTCAAGACTTGGATCTGTCCTCCCCTTTTCCCTTCTTAAGGGAATGACAGAGCCAATTTCAGAATTTAAGTTTTACACTAAGAATTATTCAACTGTCTTAATACTTTCTAAATTGAGGTACAAATTTATATACAGTGAAATGCATATATCCTATGTGCCCATTTCAGTGAGTTCTGATAACTATAAACCTATGCAACAAGATATAAAATATACCCATCAATCCAGAAGTTCCTTGTGTTCCTTTCCAGTTAATAGCCCTTCTGCAGGAGGCAACCACTTTCTGATTTCTCACTATAGCTTAGATTTGTCTTAGACTTCATACAAAATGTATTTTTTAAAATATCTTAAGCCTAGCTTCTTTCTCTCAATATAATTTCTAAGATTCACTATGCTGTGTATGTCACTTTTTATTATTCAGCAGTATTCTATTGTATGTATACACTATAACATTTTTTATCCATTTACCTGCTGACAGATAAATATTTGTTTCTAAATTTCAACTATTACGAACAAAGCTGTTATGAATATTCTCATATGAGTCTTTTTGTGGATATATGTTTTCATTTCTTTTGGGTAAATAACTAGGAGTGGAACTGCTGGGTCTTTGGACAGACAGATACTGCTCAGCAGTTCTCCAATGTGACCATTTTACATTCATACCAGTAAAATACAAAAGCTCTGTTCCATGTCCTCACCAACATTTAGTATTGCCAGTGTTTTGAATCATAACTATCCCAGTATGTGAAATGGAATCTCATTTTGGTTTTAATTTGGATTTCCCTCATGACTAATCCCTCATAACTAATTATGTGTTTAGTTGCCCATCTGAACATGTTCTTTAGTAAAGTATGTATTCAAGCCTTTTGATCTATTGTTATTTGTTTGACTTTTTATTGTTTATAATAAAAATTTTTAGCTAATCAAATTCTCTAATTCAAAATCATAAACCAGGAATAGGTTGGTCCTCAGAAGTCTCTGAAATTCTAACCACCTTTCACTGAAGAGTGACACAGACCAAAGATGGTTGATTAAATGACTGTTGGCTACTCCCACAGTTAAATGAAGAAAAAAGAGTTAAAAATTAGGTCTCCTAATTCCTAGGAAAGTATTATTTCTACTTGACCAGCTTTTTCACTCTGTATATCTTCTCAAAACTGGGCTGGGGAAAGTGTTTGTTAGAGGTTGTCTAATAAGAGGTTGTTAGAGGGTAGAAATACAGTAAATAGTGCTCTCAGCTATCTGGCTGCTGCTTGCACCCACTCACCCCCACATTTCCCATTCAAACCACGCAGCTCTGCATTCCCGTTTTATATGCTAAATGTTATCTAAGAATCTCATTTGAAGAAAAGGCCCTTTGCAAAAATAAATAAATGGAGTTTGCTCTAATGTAATGATTAGAGATAGCATTTTGAGCAAATTGCCTACAATTTCATATTTATATCTGGAAAGAATACACTTCCATAGAGTAACTTTGATCTATACTGGAAACAGGCTTAACCTTAAGTGCCTATTCTAATCAAGCAGTAATGGCTAAAAGGACCCCCAATTCCCAACCATATGGAAGCTGTGGCTATATTGAGCAAGAAAGTGAATAGGCAGTAACTGCTGTGCCACTGACCTGGGAGCAAGTGCAGAGACTGGCAGCACTTTCACCACCATTCTTCCAGTTCCACTTTTGTGTTAATTCAGTCTACTACCTTTCTCTGACCAACACAAGAGATAAACCACCACCAAGATGCTTCTCAGTGAAAATTTAAGCAATGGATGTATACGCTGCTTTACTCTATTTGTCTCATTTGTTTGTTTCTAATTCTCTTACACATCTTGACCAAACACCATGGATTCTCAAACTGCTTCTCTGCTTCATATAAAAGAGGGAGGAAACCCTTAATGGAGACCTTACACTGAATTTGCTCCAAGTGTCTTCCTACACTTTTTTAGCTATCTGTTTCTTCTGATTTGTTTCTGACCATACTCTTTAACTTTCCATTAAGTAAGTACATTCTTCATAATTCTCCTTGTTAACTATTTTTCTTCTTCTCCTTAACTATTTAAGTTCTACCTTCAAATCCACTCCCTTTTTGATGTACCTTTTTTAAGTATAATTCAAGTGTTTTTTAATAGATTTACAAAGTTGTGTAACCAGAAACACGACCCAGAATATTTTCATCACCCTAAACAGAAACTCTGAACCATTTAGCAGTCACTCCTTTCTTTCCTCTCCCCCAGCTTCAGCAACCACTAATTTTTCTGTTTCTATTGATTTGCCTGTTCTAGATTTTTAATAAAAATGGAAGGGGGCGCCTGGGTGGCTCAGTGGGTTAAAGTCTCTGCTTTTGGCTCAGATCACGATCTCAGGGTCCTGGGATCAAGCCCCGCATTGGGCTCTCTGCTCAGCGGGGAGCCTGCTTCCTCCTCTCTCTCTGCCTGCCTCTCTGCCTACTTGTGATTCTCTCTCTCTGTCAAATAAATAAATAAAATCTTTAAAAAAAAATGGAATCATACAATTTATGTTGTCTTTTTAAACTACCTCCTTAGCATTTGTTTCCAAGGTTTACCCATGTTGTAGTATATATCAGAACTTCATTCCTCTTTGGATTCCTTGCATGAATATACCACATTTTGTTTATCTACTCATCAGTCAATGGATATTTAGGTTGTTTCTCTCTGTTGGCTATTAAGAATAATGCTGCTAAGGAATAATGTGTACAAAATTTCATGTGGATATATGCTTTCGATTCTCTGAAGTAAATAACTAGAAATCAACTTGCTGGATCATAAGGTAATTTTATGTTTAACTTTAGAGGCAACTATACTGTTTTCTAAGATAGCTATACTGTTTTACCCTCCTAAAAGCAGTGTATGAGAATGAAGCACCTGATATTTTGATCTATGAAACACATTTCCCATACCCTTAATACATATCCCATAACTTTAATACATACTTTAAGTACTTCTTTTGATTTCTATAGGAAATTTACTAAATTTTTTGAAAAAATTTTTATTTCACCATTTTATTATTTCAATTTCTAAAATTCAAAGAGGCCATAACTGAAACAACTCAGTAACTTTCTTTCACTAAATTTCACCTGCCTATTAACAAGTTAACACAGCACTGTATATATGCAGAACACAAAACATGGCTGGATTCAAAGAGAGATTTAAAAAATCTCTATTACAGTGTAAATGACATTTATCAATTATTTTGTCCTTTCCATCCTAGGAAAGAATTATCAAGAACTAACTGTAAAACAGAAGAGGAAATTTTCAAAATTACTACTTATTAAATAACTTATAACTTACGACATATTTAAAAATTATTAACAAGAATTTTTAAGTAATATTTTTGGCTAGAACACTTTAGTTATTATCAAATTTACTGGCATTTTTATCTAGTTTACTTTCCCTATTACAATTAAATATTGACCAAAACAAGGTATTTTTAACCTTTACTTAATTTTTGCTATAGGCAACTGACAGAAAAGAGCAAGAAGTAGACACGACCAATGTTTTTTTCTAAGACTAGGCTCATATAATAGCTTAGGTAAGTTTTTATGTTTTAGATGATTTTTAGGAGGCTTTCAGTATGATAATCCTAGTAATGGTGGCTGTATAAGTATGAGAGTTATTATCTCTAACTCCTTTATCTTATAAAGTTCTAGTTGGTTAGTTCTCTGTTTTTCAGATTCAGTTTTGGGGAAAAAATCATCTGTTTTTGTTTTTAATTGTTTTTTAAATTTACAATTTATTTCTTATTTAATTTTGAGTGATTTGTTTCAAATTCTTGCTGTGAAACTTTGACAGTATATATCAATTTTTATAAACATAATTGTCAGATACCTGTACTCGTATTTTTAAGAAATTACTACTATTTCATCCTAAATTACCTAAAGATTGTTATTTAAGCTTTCAAAAAACAAAGGTTTGAAATTCTAGAAAAAGCAAACTAATCTATAGTAACAGCAATCAGATCAGTGGTTGCCTGGAAAAGAAGACAAAGGAACAGGTTACTGTAGGAGTGGCAAAATGTTTTCCTGACTGTGATATCATTTCACAGATATATACATAAATCAAAACTGACCAAAGTGTACTACCCTTTAAATGTGCACTTTATTGTATTTGTTATACTTTTTTAAGGTTAAAAACAAAACCCAAGTGTTTCTTTCAGTTACTTTCAGTATTTCCCAACGTATATCACTGTACAATTGAAGTACTCAAAACAAGAATCCCTAAGCCAAATAAAATACTGAAAAAATTTTAGTAAAACTGGATTTAACACTTACACAGTTTGCTACTGCAGTGATTTTTTATACACTAATAAGCATTATGATTTTTCCTAAGGCAGTATGTAGTACACACCATTCCCCAAACTCTCGTTTGACCTTAGAAACTGTTATTTAACTGAATAAACATTAAAAACCCTTTGGGAAGAAATTTTAATAGAGCTAGTATGTAATGGCAAACATTAAAAATAAAACAAATATTCTTGAACTATGTTAAACACAGTGATTACAAATTCAAATGCCCTCAGAGGCTCAGCTGTAACAAAAAAATGAAAAAAGAACTCAAAGAGGACCAAATGTAAAACAGGTGTCGAGCTATTTGTACTGAAATTAAATCAAACTGATTTCCTTTCAAAAAACCAAAGAGACTAAACAAACCACACCTAGAGTTTCCAGTCTGTTACATTTGTTTAATAGATTATGTCAAATTCCTTTTCAAGACAGTTCCTAAACCATTTGGAAGAGATTAATAGAAAAGCAACCTATATGAGAAAATTATTATCTGAGCGCTACAGTTATCTAGGTTTCAGTATGGCTCAAAAACTACAGCTCACTAGAAAAACTATCTGGGCAAAAGTTAAGAGAGAATAAAAGCCTTAGAAAAGATGGCAACTCTTTTCAAGTCTCATTTCTATCAGTAAAATTAGTCCTCATAATTCAAAATTTGAACTACAGAATCTTGTAAAAGGAATTTCTGTGAATAGCATCCATATTTGAATTTTATGTTAAGATTAAGATATACAAAAATAAAGTCATATGCCTCAAGCATAATAAATACATTTCCTTGTATCTAATGCATGAGTTCTATTAATGAGTTAATTATTGAGTACTTAATAAGTGCCAAAGCTACCTATACACAACATCAGCACTATTTAAACCTTATAAAAGCCTTGCAAAACAAATACTATTATTTTCCTCTTCAACAAGGAAATTGAGGCACAGAAAGATGAAAGTTAATTTACTTAAGAACACAGAACTAGTACATGGATTCTACCCAGGGAACCACAACATTCTCTTTGCCTCAACATGTGAAAAGGAAGCTGAATGAAAGTAATCTTTATTTAAACTATAAACTACCTTTAATATCCTACTAAAACCTATCCTTTCAGCACCATGTTGGAAAAACTAAAGCATGAATCCTAGTAAATAACTTTTATTCTAAGTTGCATCAACAATAATTGTTGTTTTATTAGTTAAAAAAAATAGATAAAAATTTTTCAGATAAACTTGAGAAATGCTGAAAATCTACATATAATACACTCACTCCAACAACATCTACATTAAAATACTGTTTACCACATGTAGTGGTTCAAAACATACACTAGGTATGTTATAAGCTTTGAGAAGAACCTGAAATATGGAAACCAGTTAACTTTTTAAAACTTTTCTTAACAAATCTATAATTAATAAAGCTATTATAACCAAATATTTCACAAGCTTTTTTAGACAATTTTAAATTCTCTTCTTATAACCATAAGAATAATTTATAACTGGCTTTCTGAAAACTAAATATATCACTTAATATTCCTAAAAGACTTTTTCTTACCTGTTTATTTTCTCCAAATTCTTCTACATAGGTCCAGGCTGAAGAGATTGTGTTCCCTGTCTGTAATCAGTGAAGACAGAAAAGAATTGAGTCTTTAGATTGATGTTATCCCTAATCTTGGAAGTGCATGGAATCCTTGATAACTTTAGTTAAAAACTCAATCAGTAAGTAGGAAAATAAACTTAAAGAACAAACAAACAAGGGACAAATAATTATCATTTCTGAATCTCTGCAAAGATGAAAAAAGAAAACAATATTCTGATATATAAATGAAAAGTATGAGTTAATACATAATCCAAAAAAGTTTCTCTATATAAATTAAGTCTTTATTAATTGGTTTTTCCAAAAAGTACTAATAAAATAAAGGACTTTAAAAACAAATAAGATTGCCCAATTTCTGATAAGAAGATAGCCCAAAGAATCTTAAAGGAATTTGAAAAATGTCAGTATCTTTTCTGTCATAAAAAGAGATAGATGGCCAAAATAATACTAAGCTTAAAAAAAGTTTTCTTATTAACAGCTAAACTTTATATACTTGAAACATAATATAACCATATATAGTACAACTTTGGATATCCATACATTTTAGTGGTTATCTCTTTATATCCCTTAAAGCATTCTGGTCAGGATGTACATCCAACCATATGCTAAGATATTGTGCAAAAAAAAAAATATGAACAAATGAAAATGTTTGATGATCCACATAGAACTACAGATTTTTAAATAGCCATCTTAAAGATTATAACTCAGTAGAAAAAAAGTGAAAATATTTTATTATTTACATGATGAACTTAGGTAACTACCATCAACCCTTCTAGTAAGAGTTTAAAAAATGCAGGTAATTATTAAAAGGAAAAGGATTTATCAAAAAGCACTGAGAAGGACCAAGGAAGACAGTGAAGAATTATGGGGCTGTGATCTTGGATAAGAAGGAAACCCAACATAGTTTGCACACCTTTTGGAGATGTGTTTTCCCCTAGAAGGACTGGTCATCTCTGAAGAGGGATCTGATAGCCAATGGAAGATAACAAGAGACAAACAAATTTCTGAGGATAAAAGGACAAAATTAGAGCTGTGGAGCTAGTGATAGCTGGGAGCCTGAATAAAACTGAACTTTTTAAGAGAAGACCAACTTTAAGAGAGAGTAAACTCAACTTCAACTTTTCCTGATCCCTGCCTGGATTAATAAGGCAATCTGGGATTGCCAGTACCTTGGTCATCTTTCTGAAGCAATATAAATCTTCTCTAAATAAACGTAAGTGCATGCTAGCTTTCAAACTATCCCTATACTTTTCATAGACAATATATGACATTCAATCAAAAATAGTCAGTCACAGAAAGATAAAACAATGTGACCTAAAACCAACAGAAAAACATTCAACAGTAACTTATCTACAAGGAATTTAGATAAAGTTTTCAGAACTGGATATTAAAATAACTATGCCTAATATGCTCAAGGAAATAAAAGACTAAAAATTCTGAAGGGAAAATGTAAATCATAAGTCAAATGAAATCCTAGAACTAAATCAAAATAAATGGTTTTATCAGCATGTTACACACATATTTTTGAAAAAATTAATGAACCAAACAAAGGGTCCGAGATAAATACACAGACAAAACATACAAAAAAGTGCAAAACATAGAAAAAACATAATAGATAAATGGGATACAGTAAAGAGGTCTAACACAGGTGTAACTGGAGTACTGTATAAAAATGAAGGAAAAAAACAAGACCAAACCAGTATTTGAAAACAAAGTAACTTAGAACTTTCTGTAACAAGTGAATAACATTGATCCACAGATTTTAGACATGGTGAAAAGTCTCAATTAAAATAAAAGCCAAGAAAACAGTACGTAAGCACATCACAGTGACACTTTCAGAAATCACAGATATTGAGAAAATATTAAAACTCCCCGCAGGGGTGAGGTGATTGTTCAAAGGAACAGTAAGTAAATTACAGCTGACTTCTCAACAGAAACAGTGGAAACCAGAAAACAGAGAGTGGAATTATAACTTCAAAGGGCTAGAGGAAAATAACTGCTGATCTTATATATAAGATATATATATATATCCTTTCAAAATGTGGGTGAATCAAAAACATATTCAGGTAAACAAAACTGAAGTAAAGGAAATACAAATGAATGTTCTTTGGGCAGAATATAAAGGAACAAGTATAGAGGAAACTTGGAGATATAAAATAGGAAATGAAGAATAAAGAAAAAGCTAAAAATGTAAATGTAAATGAATACAAATATATATTTAGAAAGAACTATTATAATTAGGTATGTGGGAGCTAAAATATACAAGTTTAAAACATTTGGAAATACCAGGGTGCCTCTGACTCTTGATCTCTGCTCAGGTCTCAGTCGCAGGGTGATGAGTTCGAGCCTCGCATTGGGCTCTATGCTGGGTGTGGAGACTACTTATTAAAAAAAAAAAAAAAAGATAAAACATATGGTAATACCATGACACTGTAGAAATTGGAAGAAGAAATAAGTTGAAGTGTATAAAGGTTCTTGCACTGTCTGGAATGTGATAAAAGCATTAATATTAGACTTTAATAGGTTAAGAATCCAAGTTGGAATCAACAGGGTAATTACTACAAGAACAGTAAAGACTCTACAGCTAATACAGCTGAAAAAAGAGAAAAGGGCAAAGTAATTATCTATCTAAAGAAGGTAAGAAAAAGAGAATAGGGCAATAGAACAAAGAATGGAAAGCAAATGGCAAGATGAAAGATTCTAAGCAAATCAATAAGAAAATTAAATGCAAGTTAACCAAACACTCAAAGAACAGACTTTCAACAAAAACATCAACAAAAACAACAACAGAACCTAACTATAGGGGCGCCTGGGTGGCTCAGTGGGTTAAGCCGCTGCCTTCGGCTCAGGTCATGATCTCAGCGTCCTGGGATCGAGCCCCGCATCGGGCTCTCTGCTCCACAGGGAGCCTGCTTCCCTTTCTCTCTCTCTCTGCCTGCCTCTCTGCCTACTTGTGATCTCTGTCTGTCAAATAAATAAATAAAATCTTTAAAAAAAAAAAAAAAAGAACCTAACTATATACTGCTCTCATCTTATGGCTAAGATACAGTAAAAGTAGAAATTACACAATGGAAAAATATATAATATGCAAACTAACCAAAAGACAGCTTATAAGTAAGTTTAAGTTAACATCAGAAAAGTACAGTACAGCTTAAGGCAGGAAAGCATGATAGAGCTAGAATGACAGTATAATGATAAAAGGTACACTTAGCAGAGAAATATAACAAATTCTGGATTTCTATACACCTAATATATAACCTCAAAATATAAAATGCAAAACCTGAAAGAACCAAAGGAGGAATAAAAATAGACCTATAATCACAGTGGGTGGTTTTTATAACCCTCTCTCAATAAAAGAATGAGCAGACCAAAAAAAAAAAAAATCATGAAACATAAATTTAAATATGATTAACAAACTTGCCCTGACTTGAATGTCTCAAAAAGATATGCTAAAGTCCAACTACTCATGCCTCTGAATGCGACCTTATTCAGAAATAGAGCCATTGCAAATATAAATTAGTTAAGCTGAGGTCACAGCAGAGTATGATAGAGCCTTAATCTAATATGATTGGTATCCTTCCAGGAGTAGAGAAGACAGAAGATTGCCCTGTGAAGACACAGAAACACAGGGAGAAGACAATTATTACAATAGAGGCAGTGACTAGAATTATCCATCTATAACCCAACAACTCGAGGACTGCTGACTACAGAAGTTAACACAATAAAAATAAATCAATACATAATAAAAATAAAAATAAAATACAACAAACTGTGTCACAGTGATCACCATACCTTAGGAGGGGAAATTTGTAGCCTGAATATGTATATATTACAGTAAAAAAAAAAAAAAAAAGGCTGAAAACTCTAAACTAGGATGGCTTCCTTGATGGTATTTCACATATTCAAAAAATATATCATACCAATTATATACAAACTCTTCCACAGAACAAAGAGAAAAAACTTCCTGCTTTTAGGAAGAAAGACATGGGTCAATCTCACTAATAAACAGAGGTCTAAAAATCCAAAAGAAAATATCAAAAGTCTCTTCAATAAACAGTGCTGGGAAAATTGGACAGCTATGTATAGAAAAATGAAACTCAATCATTCTCCTACACTATACATAAAGATAAACTCAAAATGGATAAAAGACATCAATGTGAGGCAGGAATCCATCAGAATCCTAGAAGAGAACATAGGCAGTAACTAGAAAGCAACTTCTTTCAAGACATGTATCCAAAGGCAAAGGAAACAAAAGGGAAAATGAACTTTTGGGACTTCATCAAGATAAAAAACTTCTGCACAGCAAAGGAAACAGTCAACAAAATAAAGAGGCAACCCACAGAATGGGAGAAGATACTCACAAATGACACTACAGATAAAGGGCTGACATTCAAGACCTATAAAGAACTCCTCAAACTCAACATCCAAAATACAGATAATCATATCCAAAAATGGGCAGAAGACATGAACAGACACTTCTCCAAAGAAGATATACAAATGGCTAACAGACACAAGAAAAAATGGCTAAAAGACACAAGAAAAAGAAAAAATGGCTAAGAAAATCATTAGCCATCAGGGAAATTAAAATCAAACCCACATTGAGATACCAATCTAACACCAGTTAGAATGGCCAAAATTAACAAGACAGTAAACAACACTAGTTAGAGAGGATGTAGAGAAAGGGGAACCTCTTACACTGTTGGTAGGAATGCAAGTTGATGCAGCCACTTTGGAAAATAGTGTGGAGATTCCTTAAGAAATTAAAAATAAAGCTACCCTATAATCCTGCAATTGCACTACTATTTACTCCAAAGATATAGATGTAGTGAAAAGATGGGCCATATGTACCCCAATGTTCATAGCAGCAATGGCTACAATTGCCGAACTGTGGAAAAAGCCAAGATGCCCTTCAACAGACGAATGGATAAAGAAGATATGTTTCATATATACAATGGAATATTACGCTTTCATCAGAAAGGAGAATACCCAACTTTTGTATCAACATGGATGGGTCTGGAAGAGATTATGCTGAATGAAATAAGTCAAGCAGAAAGAGTCAATTATCATATGGTTTCACTTGCTTGTGGAGCATAAGGAGTAACACAAAGAGCACTGGAAGATGGAGAGGAGAAGTAAGTTGGGGGAACTCAGGAGGGGGAGATGAACCATGAGAAACTGGACTCTGAGAAACAAACTGAGGGTTTTGGAGGGGAGGGAGGATAGGTGAGAGGATAGGTGAGCCTGATGGTAGGTATTAAGGAGGGCACATATTGCAAGGAGCAATGGGTGTGGTCCATAAACAATGAATTTTGGAACATTGGGAAAATTAAATTAAATTTAAAAAAATAAGGAAAACCAAATTTAGCAATACACAAAAAAGATAATGCATGATGACCAAATTGTATCTATTACAGAAATACAGGACTGATGTCACACTGAAACACCAATGCAAATCACCACATTAAAAGAATAAAAAACAAAAATGATATAATTATCTAACTATATACAAAAAAGCATTTGATAAAATTCATCACCCAAGTCATTCTTGATAAAAACTCTTAGCAAACTAGGAATAGAAGAAAATGCCCTTACTGTGACAAAGTGCTTCTATAATAAAAGCTATGACAAACATCATACCTTAATGGAGAAATAGTGAAAGTTTAAAAGGATGCCTTCTATCATCATTTGTATTCAATGCTGGACAAGCGGTTCTAGCCAGTGCAACAAGGCAAGAGAAAAAAGAAAAGTGTAAGGATAGAAAAGAAGGAAAAAGCTCATTATTTGCAGCTGACATGACTGTGTAGGTAGAAAATTTAAAATAATGGAGGATCAAATCATTAGAATCAGATCATTTTATTTAAAACATAAAAAATAAAATGTACTTATATAAGCAATCAGAAATCAAAATTAAAAGGCACCTTTTACATTAGCACTGAGCAACATTAAATACCTACAAATAAATCTAATAAAAGATGTAGGAGAAATTTATATAGCAGACTACTGAATATTTGGAAAAATTAAAGAAAGCCTAAATAAATGGAAAAATCTATAATATACATGGATCAGAAGTTCCAATAGTATAAAATGTCATTCCTTTGCAAATCGATCAGCATATACAATTCAATTTTAATCAAAGTCCCAGTAGGACTTCTTTTTGGTATAAATTAACAATCTTATTGTAAAATTCATATGGAAACATAAGGGCTGAGAAGAGCCAAGATAATCAAGAAAAAAAATGTAAAGATGTTCTCTATCAAATTAAGACTTTTCAAAGTTATATAATTAAGAAAATGTGGTAAATTAAATTAGATCAATGAAATAATGAACCCAGAATAAGGCAGGTATGTGCACATAGGCATGCATGTGTGTACATACACATACATATTTGATCTATGCTGAAGGTGGCACTTCAGAGTCATGAGAAAAGGGTAGTCTTTTCAATAAATAGTGCTATGTAAATGATTATACATACTGAAGGTAAAATAAAATGAACATGTACTTCAAACCCTCACTAAAAGTAAAAGAAAAAAAATTCCCAATTTCTAGGAGAATTATTTCATGACTTTGAGGTAAGCAAAGATTTCTTAAGCAGGACACAACCAAGACTAACTTTTAAAAAACTGATAAATTAAACCATACCAAAATTAAGAACTTCTTTTCGAAGTATACCTTGAATAAGAGTAGAAAGATAAGCCACACAGAAAAAGGTATTTGTAGAAAATATATATCCAACAAGGGGCTTGTATCTTAAGTAATAAAAAAAAAAAAAAAAGCAACCCACTACAATAAAGAGACAAGAAACTTAGAACAAGACATTTCATCAATCTTAATGCCCCATAATCCTTTTAAAAGATGTTTGATATCATTAGTAAACAGTGATATAAAAGTTAAAATCTCAAGGAGATAGCAATATATACTAACCAGAATGTTCCAAATTTTCAAAGATTAAGAATACCCATGTGTTGGCAGGAATTTGGAATAACCGAAACCCACATGTTGCTTATGAAGTGTAAATTTATATAAACATTTTGAAAAACTGGCATTATTTACTCAAGTTTTAAAAATATGACCCACTTTTACTCCCATGTATTCAACGGGAATGCATGCAAGAATCTTCACAGCATCATTATTCGAACAGCACAAACTGAAAGCACCTCAAATTTCTATCAACAACAGAAACAGCAAATAAATTCTAACATTCTGATGGAATATTACTATCAATGAGAGTGAATGAACCGTACTGCCACATGCAACAACATGGACCAATCTTTATTCATAAACATAATGTTAAAAGAAGCCAGACAAAAGTATATAAAATGCTGTATAAAAACCAAAAACACAGAAGTCAGAAGGATGGTTTGGGAAGAGAGGAGATAATATGTGCATTGGGGTACAAACAAAGGAACTTTCTGAGGTGTTCATATTTTGTTTTCACTGGTAGCTAAACAGATATTTCCTCTGTAGTAATTCACAAAGCTTATAGTTATGATTTGTGGAGTTTTCTGTCTGTATGTAATGTAATAACTTACTAAGTTAAAAAAAAAATGGAATTACAACAGCTACTGTAGTGATATCCATATATGAGAAACCCATCACTATGATTAAAAAATAAAACTATATTCATAATACAGTTAGCAAAATAAAGTAAAAATGATTCAGAGCAATTCAGAAACTATAATGGTGATTTTCAGTAAAGAATCTAATTGAAACTACTATTAAATACGGAACCAGTTGTCCCTCCATAAGGCCTTCACACACTGCCTGGAGTTTTACAATTAATTATTTGTTAATCTTTAGTAAAGTTAAAGAGGGAAAATGCTGGGATTTAAATTATCAGTCTAAGACAATTATATTTCTGTTAATGTACAGAAGAGATGATGATAATCCTCAAAGGAAAAGTAAAAACCATCAGCAGAATCTCAAGTAAATGTCAAACACAAGGTTACTACTGGTGCTTTGTCATTTGTTAGTTTTGTCATTCATTATTCCTTTTAAAAAGTATTGACTGTTAATAAATTCATTCAGTGAAACTATTTCAAAAGAATTTTTTTTTTTAGTTTCAGGTATACAACATAATGATTATTCAGTAAGGGATTATTCAATAATCCAGACACGAGGGAAAAGAAAAGGCATGTCAAAAAGTCAAGAATAATAATAGGATACATCAAATTTCAAAGATCAGAAACAGGATCTCATTTTCTATAAAGCTGAAATCATTAGATATGTTATTTTTAGTCTTCTGTTATGCTGAAGTAAAAGCCAAAAAAAGATAAACTAGGTAAAATTCCTACTAATTAAGGTATTTATTTTCATTATATCCACTAAGACCTATCATTGTAGATATGAACTGTTCTATAAACATGTGATGAAATGTTTTAAAAATCACTTAAAACTAACTGTACAAGCATACTGTGTATTTTGGAAGATTTCACTGGTTTTCAGTTTGAAGAAGAATTCCATACAAATTTTTAAATAATTAGTATAAAAAATGAAGAACTGTGTTTCAGACTTTCAGGTTTGGCATACTGCTCTTTCTTCTTTTCAAAACAGAAAATAACTGAATGCACAGGATTCTAGTATATTCCAAAAGAAAATTCTGTATGAGCAACCTGAATTTTCAGGGTTTTTCCTGTCTTTAGAAAACTAAACTGAAAGAACTCCATCTTCTTATTCTACACCTGTTTAGAAGAATGAAGAAATGCAAGCCAGTATAATAAGTTTAGAAAGAACATACAGCAAATAAGCTATTGCCAATTATTTTCCATTTGTGATGTCTTAACAAATGTTATAGATGGCACTATATGTAACTATGGCTTATGTTATGAACTTAAGAAGCTATAATGGTCAATAAATATTAAAAAATTAAATAACATTAAATTATTTTTAAATAAAATTACAAAATATTTGGTCAATAAATGGTCAACAAAATTATAAAATTGTACATATGATCCAATATATTCTATTCTACTACAACCAAAATCTCCTATTCTTCCACTATCCAAATTTCATTTATATATATATACACACATATATAATTTATAATCTTTAACATAAAATAATCCATGACCCAAGTCTATATTTTAAGGATTTCACTATTTTTAAATACTCATTTCATCAGCATTTTAAAAACTATACACTAATCATTTCTACTTTATTGAAATAAAATTATATAACGTCCTGTTAACCACCATTCATAATGTAATTGTTCTGTATCTGTGCCAACTCCATATCTCAGATATTTCTTTTCCAATCCTTTTCCAGTTACTGCTCAAAGTACAGTCTTTATCTTTCATAAGAATCTTTAGCTTTAATCTTAGAGTGTGAAGATAATTTTCAATTATTTGAAAAGCACTACAGGCTAAGTATTAAAGGAGGAGACAATACTAGATTATAGAAATGCAGTAAATAATAACAATTTTTTTTAAAAGTATGAAGTCCCTAGGCTTTACAATCCTGAGGGGTCAAAAATTTTACAATAAAAAATAAAGAGTAATATAAAAATTACTAAACTGTTGAGTAATATAAAGAACAAGTCATCCTCAGCAGTTATTATGTCTAAGAAAAGCTTGATATAAGAGGTTAAGTAAATGACAGCAAGTAGAAGAATATTCCAAGCAGAGGGAACACCACTTGGAAAAGCCTGGAAGTGCCCATGAGCATGACAATTTCAGATGATCAAAACTAAGAGGTATTTGACTATGGTTAGGTAAGATGGGGAAAACCAGGAGAGCATTCTGAACAAGAGAATGTGGAGTTCAGAGAACTTTATCATATCACAATAGCAAGCCAGTATTGGTTCCTGAACAAGAAAATAACAATGAAAAAACAGATATAATCAGACTGAAAAATCATATGGCTGAATTATGTGTTTGAGATGTTTTGAGTATAATCAGAGAGCAAAATGAATGTACCAAACAAGGGACCATGAAATAAACAAACTCTACCTGTTTGAGATTCTGTCTATCATCTGATAGAGGAAAAGAAAACATCATCTGCCACCTTGAAACATACAGTACTGGTTGTCAATGTCCATCTTAAATTTTAAAATCCCAAATTTACCTTGTAAACAAAATATGTTCACCTATCTCTGTAATTTAGAATCAAATGATTCATTTAGGTCTGAGATAGATGTCCTAAGTCCACACTACACTGAAGTGGTCTGATACATGAGCTTGTAGGACTGGTAAAGATAAAACTATCTCTGAAAAGGATGTAAAAGCATGGAACAAAGACCCATCTCCTTCCATTTTAATTTTTAGAAGAATAACTGGCCAATAATATCCCGCAAGTTCACAGTCTGTTATCAAATATTTAACAGTAGACTCAGGTTAGTTATCATTTCAATCACGTGACGTTACAAAGAACAGCAGCTAAGAGCATACAGTCTCTTAGCTAACTGGGGGATCCTGGCAAACTATTTAATTTCCTAGAGCCTCAGTTTCTCCGTTTGTTACCAAAAAAAAGCCCGTATAGGCATTAAAGTAATATTTACCTAAGGAAGTTTCAGAATAATGTATTATATGTCAAGGCATTTAGCATAGTACCTATATAAATATCGAAATTATCTTAACTATTACTAATATTTATAATTATAAATGACTGGAAACTGTTGTCTTAGATTTGTTTTCTGAATGTTATTTTTCAATATTTGTATGACACACTTAAATACACAAATGGCATTACTGTGTGCTTTTTAACATTTTAACACATTTATTACAAACAATTACCCTATGGGATAAATACTGTTAATATTCCCATTTTTATAGATGAGGAAACTAAAGAACAGAGAGGTAAAAATAACTTTTCCAAATAAGTGATGAAGCTGGGATTTGAATTCAGGAAATCTGGCTCCAAATGCCATGCTCTTTTAGTCTATGGAGCCTAAATTTATACTAAATATAAAGTGCTGAATTTCATTTTGCAGAAATTCTTTCCAAGTGCAATGTACAACCCTAACACTCTCACCTCAGGTTAGGTCAGGTCATCCAGTTATGTATCCTCATATACCCTGCAGCTCTTCAGTGTTTATCAGAAATGTAACTTAGCACCTTCTTCATAGAAGGTAAACCCTATGAAGGCAACAACTGGGTCTGATTCACTACAGATTCTCAGAACTTTATAGACAAAGTACAGTGTTCGGTAAGTATTTACTGAATCAACGCATATATTAACAAGGTTTAACAGTCAGCCAGCTGTCCATTAATAAACCAAAAAGGAGAACAGAAAGCCTAAAAGAGTGAAGAGTAATAAACAAAAAGGTTGTTCATATGAGAATAAGAATGCCAAAGCCAAACCTGCTTACACTGAAGTTTTGAAAAGCACATTTTTCAGAGGGATTCAAAACAACAAGGCTCTAAGTGATGTTAAGGAAAATAATTCAGAGTTCTAATAGTCTAGTAAAGAATCTTTCCTTTCCCCATACGTTTGTTTAATAAAGAGATTTAAAACAAAGATTTTTTTTTTCTTTTTTAACTGGGTGAAACAGAGCTTGTAGTACTTTAAACACTTACTTGGTTCTGGGTTATATTAAATCATAATCTGCCCCCCTGAAACTTTCCTCTATTAGACTTAATTCTAACCCCTGAACTTCATATTACAGTCTTTTTACCATGTGCCAGCTCTTCCAACACTTGAAGACAGCAATCGTATTTCCTCTGTAAATACAGAATATATAAACTAAAAAGCCCCAATTCTTCAATTGTTCACTGTCCTACTTTGCATTAGATTTTCCAAGTCCTCCCTGGTTGTCAAGGATTAATTAAACCACAGGTCCCAAAAGAAAACAAAACATTTCACATACAGTCTGAGCAGAATAAAAATATTTGGTCTGGAAACAACACAACTTTCCTATATCCCTGAATTACATGAATTTGAGAATCTCTAGAATACAACTGACTCATTCTAATTTTGATAAAATAATTCAAGCTCAACGCTTGGCTGGTTGGGAAACTTTCATTCTTTGCCAGCTTATTTACCTAACTGTAAAAGTATGTTATATAAAAAGAATATATAAAATATAAATGTACAGTTACATTATTTATAGAATAAAAACATGTACTCACCGCCCCAGGCTTAGAAACAGAAAATTATCAATAACTTAGAAGTCTCTCTCGCATTCTTTCCAGTTTCTCTTTCTGAACCCTTAAAGTAATCATGATCCTAATTTTTGAGTGTTATTCATTCCTTTGCATTTCTCAATGATTTTGCCACATATTCATATAACCCTAAACAATAAATTGTTTGGTTTTGCTTGGCTTTATTTTCCTACTCATAATTCCCCATTGCTTCAATTCTTTCAATTTAAAATTTGAATCCTGGGGTGCCTGGGTGGTTCAGTCAGTTTAGCGTCTGACTCTTGATTTCGCCTCAGGTCAAGATCTCAGATTCTCAGATTCTCAGGATCTCAGGATCTCAGGGTCATGGAATCAAGCCCCAGGTCAGACTCCCTGCTCATCAGAGAGTCCACTTGAGATGCTCTCCTCTCTATCTGCCCTCCGCCCAGCTCGTGTGTGGTCTCTCTTCAACAAGAAAGTCTTTAATCCACTTCACAGTTTTCATAGATAATTAATTAAGGATCAAAGTGAATAACCCCATCCATTACCAGAAAAAAAAGAGAAAAAAAAATAGAGGGAAGATGAATATTCTACTTAAATCCATGCACTCCACCAATATGAGATAATGCCATCCTCCCCCCTAGAAAACTGAGCAGAGGAGAAGTTTCCAAATTTTCCTAAGTTGGGTTTTATAACAGGGCTTTAGAATGTGTGTAAATTTCCTGAATTGATGAACCATACACGTAAACAAATCCTGGGATAAACAAATATAATTAAATAAATAAGCCAATTATACATGGATTATTTAGTTTTGGTTTATTCATATCTCATATCTAAGTATAAATATTTGGGAGTTGACTACAGAATTTTTCTTGTCATAAAAAAATTCTCAATACAGCACATCAAACTGAAGGAAATGAAAATAGAAATTACCTGAAAATTCATTTATTAAGGCAATGGAATCATTCCCTTAGTTACCAATTCAAATGGACGAGTGCCTGACATCACCAATCTACTTTCTGAAGCCTTAGAGGACTGATGAAAAAGTTTGTCTATCTCTCTCTCCAAGTCATATACACTAATGTAGCAACTCCTTGTTTGCATATGAACTACAATAAATAAGAATAAATAAATAAATAAATAAAAATAAAGTACAGAAGTTTTTAAAAACCAAGAGAAGTGAAGTTTTTAATAAACACTGGTACCTAAATCAAAGTAGATGACTGCAAAAAGAACAGAAAAATCACACATATCCTAGATGCACTGTAATAAAAGAAGTTAAAGAATCTTAAGTCTACTGCTAAGTAAACCATAGGGGAAAAAATTTAAGAAATGAAAAAGGAAAAACAATTACGAGTATTTCATCATGTGTGTAAATCCCCCTCAGAAGCTAGGAGAGTGCTTTCATGGGACAAATAATCCTATTTTTGCTTAGTATCTCCTTTTCCCCTCTACTTCTTAAGAGAAAAGGAATAGCTTTCCAATGCTCTAGTATCATCACTAATTCCATACTTGATAAAACTAAATTTCAGACTGAGGAATCCCTAAGGGATTCTTGATCACTTAAGGAAACTTAATTCGTGAAATCTCAAGGAAACATGAAGACATAATACAAACAGGTAAGAATCATTTAAATTAATAAACATGTCCTTGCTTGGATTTTTTTTTTTTTTACTTTTGGTAAAAAGTATTAAATTTATAGTGCAGAATATAACTTTAAACATTTTTTCCAAAGATTCATAATGGCTCATTTGGAATTTTATACATTCTGTGCCCAAAATAATCTTTAATCTTCATAGATTCACAAACACTGATTTGGTCATTCTTGAACCAAAAATTAACACAGCAGTGGTAGGGAAAAAAAAAAAAAAGCCTTATACATATATGGCACATAAGCTGCAAACTGATTTGTTTATCCCATAACCTGGCCAATAAACAAGCAGACTGGAACGTGTATTGCTGAAACAAAGGCAACAAGAAAAAATATTAATGGGCTTGCCCTGCAGTCTTACAAAAATCCACATACAACTATTTTTTTTAAAAATAGTTGAAAAAATAAAGTATTTCTAGTAATAATATCCTTTTTAGAAAACATAATGAAAGAAAATCAAAAGGTACAAGAGAAAAGTGAAGGTCAACATAGCCTATAAGGAAGCTGGAATTGTATATCCTACTTTACATTTTTTTTATCTATTTAAGTTTCTCAAATGTTAATCTGCTTATAAAAAACAAGCTATGCTGTTTAAACACAAAATAAAGAGACATTTCTGAGTACACTCACCAAATTATCAGGCAATACAATTACAAAATATTGTTTTCTAATGACTGCATTTCTATATACCTTTTAACCTAAAGTTACAGATACAATTATAGCAGAATTATCAGTGTGGTATACAGATGATATTTACTGAATCAAAACAATGCACGAAGGTATATAAACAAATCACTTTCTTAAAATTTGAACTACATTATGTATATAAAAACCCACAAACAGGTCATTTTTGTAGTCCAAATGTCATTTACTATGAGATAAATAATGGCTCACACATAACTAGCGTATCTTTAGGCAAATACTACAAATTTAAGGAACAAAGAACTCTGAGCACTTATTAATACTCTCATGATTTAAAACTTCTATTTAGAATCCCCAGAAGTAAGAGCATCATTTTTGGAGGTAGTGCCTATCATGTCTTACATAGAGTATGTATTACTCTAGAACAGAGAATCATTTGCTCTAGAGTAGATGATATATCTGAAATTAACTAATAAAAGTAGATACTTGGGGCGCCTGGGTGGCTCAGTGGGTTAAGCCGCTGCCTTCGGCTCAGGTCGTGATCTCAGGGTCCTGGGATCGAGTCCCGCATCGGGCTCTCTGCTCAGCGGGGAGCCTGCTTCCTCCTCTCTCTCTGCCTTCCTCTCTGCCTACTTGTGATCTCTCTCTGTCGAATAAATAAATAAAATCTTAAAAAATAAAAAAATAAAAGTAGATACTTTATTTAATCTAACCAAAAGACCTGGAAATGACTGGCACTGAATAATTTTAAAGTAGTTAAAAGCACAGATGATTACTTGAATAAAATCATCATAGTAAAACCATTTTTTAAAAACATTCTGTCTCCATTCACTAGTCCTATCACTAGATTATATTGCCAAAGCATAAGTAACTACTGTCTACCATTCAATAGGAAACAGAAATAAGGGCATAGCAGGCAGAAGACTAATGCAGCTTTTCACACTGATTTTGCTGAGTCTACCTCCCCCCAAAAATAAGCCAGAAAGAAGAGAAATCTCAATATAACACTGAAATTCCTTTCAAAGCCATGCCAAAAAATATATTTAGGGGACATCATGTGGCAAAATTATAAACTGCTGCTGACATCTAAGAATGGAATATACATGCAAAATTTATTGTGGCATTTGATACAAGGGAGGAAAATTTACAAACCATTATTTTTTAAATGTTAAATGACAAAATCAGATATTAAATTTAAAAATAAAGCAGTAGCTACTGTTAAAATGTATATTAGAGCAAGTATTTCAGAAAGGTATTACCAAAGAAACAAAAGAAAAAATGATCAAACACGATTAAATAAATATATAAAACAAATGAAATCACAGATCACATTAGTCAGTTAATAACATAACTATGGAAATGCTGGTCACATGATATGTTTTAATACAGATCATTATTTTCCTAGATTCTCTGTTACAAAAGAAGGCAAATTTCCAAACTTTTAAGTAATTAGGTTGTTTTATAAAATCTCAGTTTTGATTATATTTAACTGAAAAAATTCAGGGATAGAAATAACCAAAAAGAAATTACTTGTCATAATGCAAATAAAATAGGTGACTCGTTACTTTTTTTTTTTTTAACCCATTTTTCTGCTGTGAAGGAGAGAGATGAAAGCTTTCAATTATATAAAGAAAGGGATATTAAACTGATAGTTAATTCCTAGAAAAGCAGCCCTTGGTTTTAAACTATTTAAATTCAAATATATATATATATATATTTGTGTGTGTGTGTGTGTGTGTGTATAAAAATTCAAGTTATTATTTCTGGTCCTTCATAGGATTTTTTACTATATTTTAAACAAAAACATAAATTGGGGGGATAAAGGAATCCTTAAAGCTCATCAAATAAAAACCCTGACATTTTAGAGGTGAAGGCACTGAGGTACACAAAGAGTAAATGATTCATTTGCCATGAAAGGTCTGTTTGTTGGTGATTGAGGCTATAGGTTCTTAAATTTTTACTCAATACTTTGTGTTAAATAAGCTGCTTCTCTTACATTATTAACTCCATGATAATTATGGTTCATTAATATAAAAGTATTAATAAGATAAGAATTATGAGTAATAACAGATGATGATATTGCAGGAGAAAATAGTATGTTTCAAGAGGAACAAAAATACATTTTCATGAGCACTGGGCCCTCTAGAGGGTCAAAGACACATAGTTGAGTTAATGGAATTTTCATCTCACCATTTGGTCATACAAAATCAAAATAATGTACAAATGTTGATGTTATCCCTCCTTCCTTTTAACTAGATGAATTTTAAAGGAAATTTAGATTATTTTTCTTTAAGATTATCAATTTGAAATAGTATCATCAAAGTTAGGACTGTAATTAAAACTGGAAAAAATAACTTTCTAAAGGCATTCTTTTTCTTTTATTTATAATAAATTTCATTTAAATATGATACAAACATTACATATATTGAGCTTGTCTCCCAAAATTATTTCCTAAATTAAAAAAAAAAAAAGTTTCTCTGTTTCAAAGCAATTTGTTAGCATATTTTTTTAATTAAAATTTTATTTTTGCATTTCTGCCCATCAATCTGGAAATAATGATAGCTCATAAGAACAAAAGCACCAATTATTTTTCAGAATAAAACTTCTCTTTCATTGTACTGTGTCTTCTATTTTATAACTTTCAACCAAATTATAAGTGGTAGCAAAAATCAAAACTTAATTTTAATGACATTAAAGGTTTAGCAAAGATAACAGCTATCATGCTTAGAATATATATCTAAATATTTTACCACTCTATGACCATAAAATATTAAAAATTCTAAAGAGTATGTCATTACAAAGTCAAATATGAGAAATAATATGCAAGTCAGCCACAAAATGAATACTGAAAATAGAAAATATAGGAGATATTAAAAAAGATGACCGTAAGATGACACATAAAATAGTCCACACAACTTAGGATGGATTCATCCAGAAAAAAATTACTTGCTCAAAAGAAAAGCAACTTAAATCAACACAGTCATACTAATAAAAAAATTAAAAAAAAAAAACCTTGCAAAGTTTTATAAAAATCAAGACTGATGAAATTTCAATTAACTAACGTCCACAACTTTTCAATTTCTAATCCTTAAAATCTGACTGAAATCACCAAAGCAAATACCAGACACAACTGTTTGCCATTAGCCACCCCGAACCATACTGTTTTTCTAGCAGGTATTTGCTCATGTTGTGCCCCTCTACCCATAAACTCTCTCAAGATTTACAACTCAAATCAGGTGGGCACACCCTTCCTTTGTACTCTCAAAACTTCTGCAGTTCGTCTCTGCCTTCTCCCTAAGACCAAAAACAAAGTTTTATTTATATTTAACTCCTGACTGCTACAAAAGTACACTTAGTACATGAGAAGCATTCAAGAAAAGTTGTTCTTAAATAAACTTCATTAGTCACAGCCAAAAGATGATGAAATTACATCAATGGCACAAGCTGATTTGTGACAGAGGTTCTTTATTGCTGTTTCAAAGTAAAAACTTGCCACTTGTGTCAGTATTATACAAACATAGAAATAAGAAAAAAAATGCCTTGCCTTCAATTGGTTACTAATAAATTATATAACAAGGTGAACTGCCATGACACACTTGAGGCTACTCCCTCCTTCCAGTAAGTATTTTCCAGGACTTTCGTCAAAACTGTAACTTTCCAGGACCTCCCTTTATTTCCTTGATTTTTCTTATCCTACTCCTAACATGTTTAAGAATCCTCCAGGGGAAAGCAGTGGCAAATATGGAAGGCCAATGTTCAAAATAGTGGCAAAGACTATCACACTCATAGTCTGGATCCATTATTAAACAGATACAAAATTATTAACTAGAAAATGCTTATTTAAAAAGATATGATACTCAGGGCGCCTGGGTGGCTCAGTGGGTTAAACCCTCTCTGCCTTCAGCTCAGGTCATGATCCCAGGGTCCCAGGACCTGAGCCCCGCAACAGTTCTCTGCTCAGCAGGGTACCTTCCTCCTCCTCTCTCTCTTTGCCTGCCTCTCTGCCTATTTGTGATCTCTACCTGTCAAATAAATAAATAAAATCTTTAAAAAAGAGATATGATACTCAATGACCCATGATATCTCCATATCAAATACTTAGCATAGAAAACTATTTCTGAGCCCACAGGTATGTAGTCTATGTATTAAATCCACTGAGTATCTCACATATTACAGGTTCCTAAATATAAACAGGCGACAATTTCTCATCCCATTGGTTGCGTAATCAGTTTCCAGTGAGGTTAGCGAGATCATTCTCTGACATTATGAAGAGGAAGATAGTCTCCAACTTCAAAGTTTTAAAAAAAAAAAAAAGAGGGTTCAATTTTGGCATTAAATCCCAGCTTTTAGCTTCTTCTATTAGAGGTATTTTGCTTAAAATAGAATTCACTTTAAATGGGACCAAATAACCCCAATTTTTTTTAATTGACTTTAAAGAACTACCCACCAAGAACTTTTAGGGTTCCACTAAAAGCATTAAATGGTCACTAGAAGTAAACTCTCAGACCTCTAGTACTACTCATTTAGGTACCTATTATCCCTTTAAGAAAACTATTTTCCTCATAACACCAATGATAATCATTTAACTAAAGTCTAATTTTTTGTTTTATTTTTCAAACCTGAAAAATGGGCATGATAACACCCAAACAATGTGGGTATTAAAAGTACATTCTTAAAGGCTCTGAAATAAAAAGGTAAATGACTATATCACATATAATAATCAAAGACCATCAAGGTAAGACTAGGTAATAATGCTCAGAATAACATCAAACTGAAAGGGTTAACAGAAGGGTATGAAAACAAACTTAAAAAAAGAAAAAAAAAAATTACCACACCCAAAGAAAACATTTTAAAATAGAAGTCAAATTCATCTGTACCATCTGGAGAGGTACATTCAAATTCTTTAAGAAAACAGAGCCAAAAGATGATTTAATATTTAATGAACTCTATTTGGGAGACTCTAGGAACCAATAACAACCTCTCAAGGACTCAGAAAAATCCAATGCTTGAAACATGTATATATTTAGTAGGATAGGAAGAACATACCACCCTTTACCCTCTAAGAACACACTACTACCAACTGATCTCAACTCTTAAACACCCAATAAAACCTTGCAAACTTTAGATCTGTACCTAAAAAGGCATCAACTCTTTAAAGCCCAATATTAACAGAGTCCAATATTAACAGAAGTAAAAAGCAAACCAGAATACTGCCACAACAATATTCAGTCTATATATATACCTTAATCTCCCATTTAGCAACATGTAACCTCCTGGCTGTCTATAATTCTTGCCCTACTTTAATAACCTTCAAAGGTCAGGCACTTGTTTTCTGATCAAAGATTTCTAGACCCCTGATTTCGGTTTCTTACACTTCCCTAAATTCTATCCCTTCTTCTCAGCTGCCTCAACCTTCACTCACATATCTGGTCAACTGCAATAAGGATTTTTACGTCACTTTGTAGATAAGGCCTCAAAAGCCTTGTGTAGTGCATCCAAACAAGTCCTAGTGTTTAATTAAAATTTTTGGCTTATATTTAGATCTTGGGTCTTCTCTCTGATGGTAATTAGAAACTGAGAAAATATATAAAATAGAAATTGTCGATTTTTTAATTTTAAGTAGCTTTTATATAAGGCTGATAAAATCTGAAATAGAGGACTAAAGCAAACTGTGTCCTCTAAGTATTTCATTTATTGAAGCTAACTTCATCCATAAAAAAAAAAAAAAAATCAAGTTGGGAAAACTATACCTGAACAGGGATTCTCTTTAGGAACTATAAGGTCAATATAACTAACTATGGTCCTAGAACTCAAGTCAAAACCATCTCAATAATGGAGTTAAAAGCTGATGAAAAACCTCTGGTTCAATTAGCATCTGATCTTTATGGAATAAGTAGATGGGCAAATCATGTCGAACTGGAAAATCTACTATGAACTAAGACTATTTTAAGAATCTTGGAAATTTAAGCTAAGTTAAATTTGTAAGGGAATGAGTAGGGATAGAAGTATGTTTTAGCATTACCATGTTAGATCAGATATAAGTATTCTGAGAAAATCTTGCTCAGCAACTAATTACCTATATTCCACTCCAAAAAAATAATTTGATCCATTTTTTCTAAGAACCCTAATTTGAATTATTTGCTGTCCATGTAATTTTAATCTTTAAATTAAATTGTCTTTATTTAAAAAAATGGAAGGCTTCTATTTTGTGCATTAATGAAAATCATACTTAAGAATTTATTAATTTCAATGACTATAAAATCCCCTAATGTTTCCAATAATTGAGGACATGACCAAAAAGTTTCTTTTGAAAGAAACCCTACCTTCAGCCCTGAAATTCTGATGATCAGATTCTCCTAAAAACATGCATACTATGGTGGTTAAGCATGAATAAGCACTATATAAAATTCATCTATATAAAATTCCCTCCCCCCTTCGCAATGGTTTTCCTTTTAGACTGCCTTCTCTTTAATAAACTTGAGCATCAATTTTAAACTGAAATAAGCTTCAGTAGTATGGTTCTGCAACCATATAACAAATCAATTTTAAGTTAAGAGTTTGACAATTATAATCAAGAAACAATTATAATCCCTCTTGGGGACTCATTACTGTTATCTTCAAGAAACCACTATTCTTCTAATAAATATTATTTGAGGCACAAAATAATCACACAATCTATAACTCTGTCAAAAAACTGAGAAAAAGTGGTGTTGGGGGGGGGGAGGGTACTAACAATAAAAAAAACAGAAGAAAATACCAGAGTGATATTGCATCTCTTCCTTCACAATGCAAAATGTTTTGTTACCAAAGCCTTTTTAACTATCCCTCAAAGGTATTAAGTAAACTTAATCTTTTAAAAGCATGAAATTAAGAAGAGAATGGTCATAAACACCTCTTGGTGATGCTTTTCATCTTTCATGAGTAATAATGACAAATTTCCAGATTGGTGAGCATAAGGTTGTGTCTACACATAATCCATCTGAAATACCCCTGATTTTACCAACTCTCTGCTACTGCCCCCCAAAATGATTACTATGTAGACTTCACCAAAGATGTAGGGACACTCTTACAAGCTGGTTTAAGTAACATCCTGTAAGTTATATAGAAATTATCAAATGAAGATTAGTCATTACAAAAACAATAAATTAATGAAATAAGATCATGATCTCTGTAAATCAAAACCAAATTTTCCCCTAAGTAATGTTTAAAAAGCTAAAAGCTAAATATAGGAAGATTATACAAGAGAAAAGTCTCAACATAATTTACCATGAATTCATAAAACTGAGGTAAAACCTATATTAAATACTATCAATTCAAAATAATTTTTAATAATAGTATTTCCTAGTTTCATATTCTACAATAATTATGTAAAGTATTTTTAAACTTACCCAAATGAAGTAATGTAAACTGGGCTGCCAGTTCCTTTGCATCTTCTAATGTAGTACAGAGTTTGTCTGGCATAAAGTAACTCTGGGATCCATTTGCAATAGCAGGAATAACAATTTTATATACCAAGAGTACCTTCCCATCTTGACTTGTTGTTGAATATAAATAATATTCTGGTGGTGCCCAATTATTTTTGTTGCAGTAATAATCCAAATGCATTACTGCAGAATTGAAATGATTGGATTTTAAAGAATACATACTAATTGGAGTAAGCTTTGTTCCAGGAAAAAATGGATAAGTGCATCTTTCAATTTCAGGGGGGCTTGGGCTATGTTGACCATTGAGACGAGCTGGAAGAGTTGGTGGTTTGCCTAGAGTTTTTGGGTGGCTTTCTTCCTTGTTAGCAAACACAATCAGATTTTCGGAATTAGGGCTAATCTGACCATTAAGATGTTGTCTCCAAGTGTTTTCTTTATTTACTGGTTTTGCCAGTGTTACCTCAATACTTGCTCCATCAATGCATTTTCCATTCATAACTGACATAGCAGCCACTGCATCTTCTCGGTTGAAAAAGTGAACAAAAGCATAATCTCTAAGTTTCTTTACTCGTTCAACTGCACCAGGTTTGAATTTGTTGAATTCTGCTTTAATAGTTTCCTCTGTAGTTGAGATCATTAAATTTCTTACATAGAGAACTTTAACTCTCTGCATGGTTTCCTCATCAACCTCCTTCTCTGGGTCAGCCCAATCTACCTGTATGGTATGGCCCCATAGTTGGAATGTACCTGTAAAAAAATAAATTAACCTGAAGACAATTAAAACAACTAAAAGTCAAAAACTATTAAATAAAACTTTCTCGAAAGAAGCAGGAACTCCAATATCAGTATATTTGGTTAAATATAGTTTCTCACATGATACCTTCCATGAAAGTTTTTACTAAGGCAAACCCAGCCAGAACTTACAGTGGAATTCAAGAGTCAACAGTACAAATACATTTCAAAAATAGACATTTATTGGGGCACCTGGGTGGCTCAGTCAGTTAAGCATCTGCCTTTGGCTCAGGTCATGATTCCAGGGTTCTGGGATGGAGCCCTATATTGGTGGGAAGCCTGTTTCTCTTTCTCCCTCTGCCCTTCCCCATCCCTCTCCCCCTGCACATGCTGTCTTTGTCTCTGAAATGGGTTAGATCTTAAAAAAATTTGTAAAAGACCTTTAACAAAAGAATTAGGTACCGTCCTTTGGATTTTTACCAAACAACAATTAACACCACAATAAAAGTGTATATGTGTATATATTCAGTAAATTCATATATTATTACAGATAATGACTGATTTTATAGGGACAACTTCTTCTTGTCTTTTTAGAACCATTTACTTTACTTCCTTACTCAAAAAATCTCTTTATCTCTTTAAGGGCATTACATATTATCAAAATATCAATCCATAAGGTGCTGTCATTTTTCTATATTTACAATTAGGTTAATATGAAAAAATAAACTTTAAAAGGCAAGTTTACCTGGGATTAGTTTTCTCCTAGCCATGGCAGCAGCTCTGTGAGATTCATATTCAACAAATGCAAAACCACGATTTTTGGTCTTATCTGTGGCACTTGGATAAACAATAACATCTACAACTCCTTCTGTAACTTTCTTCATTTCATCCAAAATTTCTTCTTTCTTCTTTTCCTTAGGAATAGCTCCAATAAATAATCTGCAATTATCCAAGCTTACACACACACCAATAAACTTTCCTGGTCGAATTTCATAATTATTAAGAATTCTGATGGCTAATTGGGCCTCTTCTTTTGTAGTGTACATCACAAAAGCATACCCTCGATTTTCACCACTAAATTCCATCATAAGTCGAAATTCATATATCTTCCCAGCTCTTTCAAATACAGGAACTAACTCATCTTCATACATATCACGAGGTATTTTTCCTACAAAAACTTCACAGCCTCTAGGTGGAGGGGGACCTTCCCAACCTGAAAGACAAAAATAAACAAATTCTAATAAGATATTTATATGCACTATTCAATGATTCACTCATTCCACAAATTTACTGTGCCTGCTATGTGCTATGCACTATTCTAGATATTAATGGTACAACAGTGAACAAAATAGAAGACCCTTCCTCATAAGGCTTACATTCAACAGAGAAAAGAGATAATGACTAGTGCTATGAAGAAAAATAAAGCCACAGAAGAGCTTATATTCTCGGTATTCAGGTAAACCTTCTCTGAGCATATGAGGTTTAAGAGGAGATGAGAAAAAAATGAGGGAACGAACCTTCCAGATATATTAAGAAAGAGCAAGTGTTTTGTATGTTAGAACACCATAGAGCACACAGGCCTATACAGCTAACACATACTTGAAGTAGTACTAAAGTTGTAGTGCTGCCATCCAGGTGCCTAGAGGCAAGATTTTATCTTAAGTCTAATAAAAAGCTAACTGGAGGTTTCTGAGCAAATAAAGTACACTGGCTACTAGTAGAAAGGCAAAACATCGTATTTATGTAGCTGTTTCCATCTGGTTTGCCTCTAGTATAAACACCACTCCTCTATTCACTGTTCTTTCAAAATCCTCCCCAAAATAACCTCTCCTTTAACAGTACTCTTTTTCCCAGTGACCCAATCCTGACTCTTCATAAACCCAAGTAGTAAGCCCAATAGACTTCACCAAAAATTGTTAGAATACACAAATTCTGCAAAGTTGCAAGATATAAAATAATGTACAGAAATCTGTTGCATTTCTATACACCGATACTGAAAAAGAAAAAAAAAATCAAGGAATTGACTCCATTTACAACTGCACCAAAAACCATAAGATAACTAGGATGAAACCTAATCAAAGAGGAAGAAGATCTATACATTGAAAACTACAGAATGCTCATGAAAGAAAATGAAGAGGATACAAAGAAATGGAAAAAAAAAAACCATGCTCATGGACTGGAAGAACAGATAATGTTAAAATGTCTATACTACCTGAAGCAGTCTACTCCTTTAATGCAACCCATATCAAAATACCACCAACATTTTTCTTCTTTTTTTTTAAGATTTTATTTATTTGAGAGAGCAAGCAAGCATGAGATGGAGAAGGGTCAGAGAGAGAAGGAGACTCCCCACTGAGCAGGAAGCCTGATGTGGGGCTCAATCCTGGTACTTCAGGATCACAACCTGAGCTAAAGGAAGATATTTAACTGAGTCACTAAGGCACCCCATCCACTAGCATTTTTCAATGAACAAACAATCCTCAAATTTTTATGGAGCCACACAAGACCCCAAATAGCTAAAGCAATCTTGAAAAAGAAAAATAAAGTCGGAGGCATCATAATTCTGGACTTTAAGCTATATTACAAAGCTGTAATCATGAAGACAGTATGGTATGGGCACAAAAATAGACACATATAATAGATCACAATAGACACAAAATAGACACAAATAGACACAAAAATAGATCAATGGAACAGAACAGAAAACCCAGCAATGGACCCACAACTATATGGTCAATAAACCTTTGACAAAGCAGGAAAGCATATCCAGTGGAAAAAAAGGTAAGTGTCTTCAACAAATGGTGCTGGGAAAACTGAACAACATTCAGAAGAATGAAACTGGATCACTTTCTTATACTATACGCAAAAATAAATTCAAAGTGTATGAAAGACCTAACTGTGTGAAAGGAAAAAAACATCAAAATCCTAGAAGTGAACAAGGGCAGCAACCTCTTTGACCCCAACCGTAGCAATTTTTTTTTAAGATTTTATTTATTTATTTAAAGGGAGAGGGAGAACCTCAAGCAGACTCCACACTGAGCACAGAGTCCAATGTGGGTCTCAATCTCATGACCCTGAGATCATGACCTGAGCTGAAATCAAGAGTCAGATGCCTGACCAACTGAGCCACCCATAAACCCCAGCCATAGCAACTTCTTACCAGATACATCTCCAGAGGCAAAGAAAACAAGAGCAAAAATGGACTATTAGGACTTCACCAAGATAAAAAGCTTCTGCACAGCAAAGGAAACAATCAACAAAACTAAGTCAGCCTACAGAATGGGAGAAGATATTTAAATGACTTATCTAATAAAAGGTTAGTATCCAAAAATCTATAAAGAACTTATTTAACTCAACACCCCCCCCCAAAAAAAAACAAATAATCCAGTTAAGAAATAGGCAGAAGACATGAATAGACCTTTTTCCAAAGAAGACATCCAGATGGCCAACAGACATGAAAAGATGCTCAATATTGCTAATCATCAGGAAAATACAAATCAAAACTATAATGAGATACCACCTCACACCTGTAAGAAGGGCTGAAATTAATAAAACAAGCAACAACAAATGTTGGTGAGGATTCCAAGAAAGTAAATAAATTTCCTCTATACCATTGGTGGGAATGCAAACTGGTGAAGTCACTCTGGAAAACAATTAGGAGGTTTCTCAAAAAGTTAAAAACAGGGTTACCATATGACTGAGCAATTGCACTACTAGGTATTTACCTAAAGGATACAAAAATACTGATTTGAAGGGGCATATACACCCCAATGTTTATAGAAGCATTATCAACAATAGCCAAATTATGGAAAGAGCCCAAATGCCCATCAACTGATGAATGGATAAAGAAGTATACTTTGGAATATTACTCAGCCATCAAAAAGAATGAAATCCTGCCATTTGCAACAACATGCATAAAGTACTATGCTAAGCAAAATAAGTCAGTCAGAAAACGACAAATACCATATAATTTCACTCATATGTGGAATTTAAGGAACAAAACAGATGAACATAGGGAAGGGGAAAATAAAGAGAAGGAAGCCAACCATAAGAGACTATTAACCATAGAGAATAAATGGGAGGCTCCTGGAGGGAAGGTTGGCCAGGGGAGAGCTAAAGAAGGGATAGGTATTAAGCAGGGCACTTGCTGCATTGAGCACTGGGTATTATATGTAAGCAATGAATCACTAAATTCTACTCCTGAAACCATTATTAACTATATGTTAACTAACTAGAATTTAATAAAAAACTGGAAAAAAGAAAACCCAACCAACCCAACTTTCTCCTCAACTATTTCCTAAACCAAGAGCAGAGTTGAAAAAAAAAATGTAAGAGTCAAACATGCATAACATACATAATCTACCAATTTTCCCTCACAATGGTAAAAATAACTGCTAAGGTATTTCAGCAGTTATAAGGAAAGAACTATTATTTGGAATATTTGTGGATATATATGCCTAATGTATATTGAAGACTCAATAGTTTTGAACATAAATAAATCCACACCTGGAGGAGGACCACCAAATTTCCTTTGCCCATTTTCCTGTACCATGTTGTAACCAGTCTTTTCCATCAAAGCAAGTAATGCTGCTTCATTCTGAGTACCAGTTCTGACTTTACTGCATCCATTTGTTCCATCTATGTTTTCTTCATTCATGGTTGCAATTCCTAAAACAAAATTCAAAATCAGTGTTTATGACATGAAGCACCAGCGACCTATGAAGGATTTCTTTGGGGTTCAAGAAACCAAAAACAGTTGTGGCTGCTACAATTGGTGACCACTGTGGTCCTGCCCACAAAGTTATGTTACATAATGGAAGCTGGAAACTTCACTTAGTGTGACTGATCAATTAACCAGTACCTTTAAAAAGCATTAAGCTACAAAAAAAGAAGGCAAAAGTAAAAAAGAGAAAAGAACAACAACAAAAATAGAAAACACAAATACATGAAAGGAGTTAGAGAAGAAAAAAAGCAGAAATAACAAAATAAATATACTGCCATCAATGAATATATGACCACTGCTGATCCACGGAGCCCAAAGTTTAAATTATTTTATCATATAGGCCAACTGGATTTTATGATGTTTTTTTAAAGATTTCATTTGTTTATTTAACAGAGAGAGAGAGAGAGATCACAAGTAGACAGAGAGGCAGAGAGAGAGAGGGAGAAGCAGGCTCCCCGCCGAGCAGAGAGCTCAATGCAGGGCTAGATCCCAGGACCCCAAGATCATGACCTAAGCCAAAGGCAGTGGGTTACACTGAGCCACCCAGGTGCCCCTGGATTTTATTATGCCTTATACTTTTCAGATAAATGTAGCCTAATGCCAGTATGGTTCAAGTTGTCAGCAGTCTTTAAGGACCCCACCAGTTATCAGAAATTGAACAGATCCTTGGAGTAAGTAAACAAATACCCTGTTCCAAGAAGCTGCTACTAGAGAAAGTGGGGATCAAAACCACTTCCTCTGAGCAGAAACAGGAACTACTGTGATTTTCAACTAGCAGCAGATTAAGAAAATTACATTAGGGGCTCATCAGTGGCACAGTCAGTTAAGCATCCAACTTAGTTTTGGCTCCAGTCATGATCTCAGGGTTCTGAGACTGAGCCCCATGTCCAGCTCCCTGCTCAGTGCAAAGTCTGCTTAAGGTTCTCTCTCCCTCTCCTTCTGCCCCTCCTGCTCATGCTCTCTCTCTCTCTCTCTCTCTCTCTCAAATAAATAAAACTTAAAAAAGAAAAAGAAAAAGAAAGAAAATTACATCAACGGGTAAGCAGGACCTAGAGAGAACCTGAGATCTATGTTGAGCACTATATATAAAGATGTGTTTTTAATTTTTTTAAATGAACTTAATTACCATATCCTTAGGTTGCCAGAAAAATCACTTTGATCCAAAAGATTAATACTCTGATTTACTCTATTTCTTAATTTTATGTCTCTCTTATTTGGTGTTATCATTAACAAATACAAAAATTAAAATCCACAGAGGTGCCTGGGTGGCTCAGTTAATTGAGTATTGCCTTCAGCTCGGGTCATGATCCCAGGATCCTGGGGTAAAGCCCCACATCAGGCTCCCTGCTCAGCAGCAAGTCTGGCTCTCCCTCTCCCTGTGCCTGCTGCTTGCCTAGCTTGTGCTCTCACTCTCTCTCTGTCAAATAAATAAATAATTCTTAAAAAGTTAAAATCAAAATTAAAACACCTAGGCGACTCAGGTGGTTAATCATCTGCCTTCAGCTCAGGTCATGATCCCAGGGTCCTGAGATGGGAGTCCTGCATCGGGCTCCTTTGCTCAGCTGGGAGCCTGCTTCTCCTTCTGCCTGCCGCTCCCCCTGCTTGTACCCGTTCTCTCTTTCCCTCTCTGACAAATAAATAAAATCTTAAAAATAAAAAAAAGGTTCTCTTAAAAAAAAAACTAAAATCTTGCACTGAGCAAGCCATTTTTGACTTTCAACAGAACTTTTCTTATTATAAATGGAAACCAAACCACAGCACAGCATTTAAAAAAGTACAAAACTTTTAGCCAGAGCACCTCAATTTGACTTAGCTCTGCCACTTTATAGCTGTGCAAATTGGTCAGCTTATTTTCTCTCTACTCACTATAAAATGAGAATACCAATACAAGTTATTGCAAAGCCGCTGTTAGGATTAAATGGGGCAATGAAGTAAAAGTCTTGTTAGAATCACCTGAGGCTTAATTAAAGGTTAGTTTTGATAAATATAGAGGGCAGCTCATCTTATTTTTTCACATACCCACAGTGCTTTTGTTTTTGCTGTTCTCAGAAACATCTTGCATTTTCTCAAAGATTGGGGCAGAGGAGTTGTGCTGTGGCAGACACAAACCTAGGGAAGAGCATTAGCATCTCTACAGTGGACAGAGGGTGGGAATGGAGAAGACATTACCAAAGAATTTCGGCTCTAGAGTAAGTGAAAACTGTCACTGCAGTTTTACTCCCTAGTACTTAGTAGACTGTGGTTCTGAAGCCAAACTGCCTAGATTCAAATCCTTTTGCACTCAACTAGCTATAATTTTAACTTACTTAGCCCTTCTGTAACCTAATTTTCTCACCTTTAAAATGCAGAAAATACACTGCCTATCTCATAGCTTTCATGGATATTAAGTTAGCTAACTGTTGTTAAAAACCTCTAAACTCATTTTTTGGACATAAACATGAATACTAATTTTATGCATATATTGGAACCTTTAGAACCATTAAACATCTGCAAATAACTCTAGCTTAGAATCCAGATACTTATCTTTACAGTAACTGATTTCAGAACAAAAGTATGACACTGGATAAAAACAGGTTGAAAACAAAAATCAGAAGAGGTTCCGTTTATTTAGTAGCCTATTATAAACACAAGAAAACATGTATACATTATCTCTAGCTTCTAAAACCACTAAAAGGGAGTCTCAACCTTGCTAAAAGAAAATTATTTCCAAGATCATGGGGCCAGAAAGTGGCACAGAAAGAATTCAATACGAGGTCTTCCTGATCTCAATATCCCCCTCCTGCCAAGAAAATGCCCTTTTGCCACAATTTTACCTTAAAAGCCCCTCAAAAAACAAAGTATCCAAACTGACTTTTATGCAAGTGGAATATTCAGAAATTATGAATTCATATACCTAAGTCAAGTGACTCCTAGAATCCCTCCTAATTGTAAAATAGCTGAAGTTTTCTGAGTGATGAATATAGCTACAAACACATTAATATCACACATATAACAGACATACAAACTTTTCACAGTCTTTAAAGCTCTTTGCGAACTGTTATATTTTATTCAATGAAGTAATTCTGAAGAAAACAAGGCAGGAAAGTAGCTCATAGACCCATATATTTTCTACCTGCCATCTACCTTATTCCTTCAACTTAGTAGCCCAGTTTTCTTCAGGAAGCTAAGATTCATTTACCAAACTGCCGAATGAACGTATTGAAAATGAGATACTCAGGCTCCATTGGTTAAGGGTCTGACTCTTGATTTCGCCTCAGGTCATGATCTCAGGGTCCTAAGATAGAGCCCCTCATCAGGTTCCATGCTCAGCAACGAGTCTGCTTGGGATTCTCTCTCTCCCTCTGACCCTCCCCCACCCCCACTAGTGTTCTCTCTCTAAAAAAAGGGAAAGAAAATTAGGTATTCAGTAGGCATCCTGAATTCAACATATCCAAAAGTGGGTACCACTTTATCTTCCAAACCTGTTTATATTCCTTCCTGTTTTATATCTCCCATCAATTCATCCATTCAACCAATAAACGGCATCACAACAAACATACTCCCTCTCCTCCAAACTTAAAACCAGCAACTTGCAAGCTAATGTAGTCTTCCTTTAATTCACAGCTAATCAGTCACAAAGACCTGCATATTTTACCTATGAATATATCTTGAAATCAATCTCTTCCTGTCCATCCCCACAGTCCGTCCTCAATTATTTCTTACTGGGTAAGTACTAGGTTCCTAACTGTTGTTCCAGGTTTTAGTCTTACGCCCTTCAAACAAAATCTCCACAATGCCATCAAGGTGATATAAAATGTATATCTGATCATCTTAAGCTTTGACTACAAATCAAAACTAAGGGGAATCTTAGAAACAAAAAGGACCTTCAAAAAATAAACAAGCCTCAAAGGAAAATATTACTCTATTATTTTTACTACATAAATATTAAACTATTTTGGAGGGCAAAAAAGCAAAATCAAGATAGAAAATTTTAAACAAGGAAAAATTATCTGCAACACATACATTTAAGGTTTATTTAAAATAAAGATGAGCAGAATGGTGTGATAAATTAAAGAACAAATTCAAGTACCTAAATAATTGCTTAAATATAAATCCTGGCTTTTCCCTTACTAGCTCTGACTTTGGTCTTCAGTTTACTTGTCCTTAAAAAATGGATAATAGGGGCACCTGGGTGGCTCAGTGGGTTAAAGCCTCTGCTTTCGGCTCAGGTCATGATCCCAGAGTCTTGGGATCGAGCCCCACATCGGGCTCTCTGCTCAGCAGGGAGCCTGCTTCCTTCCTCTCTCTCTGCCTGCCTCTCTGCTTACTTGTGATCTCTCTCTGTCAAATAAATAAATAAAATCTTTAAAAAAAAAATGGATAATAATAGGGCACCTGGGTGACTCAGTGGTTTAAAGCCTCAGCCTTCGGCTCAGATCATGATCCCAGGGTCCTGGGATCAAGACCTGTATTGGGCTCTCTGCTTAGCAGGGAGCCTGCTTCCTCCTCTCTCTCTCACTCTCTGTCTGCCTCTCTGCCTACTTGGGATATGTCTGTCAAATAAATAAATAAAATCTTAAAAAAAAAAAGTGGATAATAATAGTTTCTACCTCACAGCGTTCTTACCAGGATTAAGTATTAAGGGCTGAAAACTATTTTCATATAAACACTATAAATGTATTTACTATCTAATTAATATGCAACAATAAATAAAACTAACTTCTAATAAGTATTATTGTCTAATAAATTGACTAATAAAATAATAAGAAAAGCACAAACTGCAGACCAGGGATTGCAAACTCAGGATTCATTCACTTGTCCAACAAATGTTTGTTGAGCACCAATTGTATGTGGATACTATTCCTTATGTCTGGGATACATCAGTAAATAAAAGACCAAAATTCTGATAATGAAAGTAATAAGGAAGGAATATATGTGAAAGGTAGTAGTGTTGCAGGGGACAGACAGGGATAGGACTCATGGAAGGAACTGACAGAAGAGAGAGTATAATTTTAAATAGGATAACTACTACTGACCTCAATGAGAAGATAACATTTGAGCAAAAAATTAAGAAACCTATCCATGCAGGTATTTGGGAAAAGCACTGCACACAAATAGAAAAACGAAGACAAAGGTACAAGGTACAAGTGTGCATGGCACACAAAAAGTACAGGCAAGGGAACTGGTATGGTAAGACGGTGTGGGGTGTGATAAGAATAGTAGGAGAGGAGGTCAAAGAGATAACAAGCTGTCACGTGACACACAGACCTTGTAAGTCAGGTCACAAAGGACTTTAGCTTTTATTCTGAGTTAAATGAGAAGCCACCATAGGTTCCTGAACACAGGAGTAATAGGATCTTTCCTTTCAAAAGGGTCTTTTGGCTACCGTTTTGGAAAGTGAAAAGAGGTGGTATGCCTGGTTGGCTCAGTTAGTAGAGCATGCAACTCTTGATCTCAGATTCTGAGTTCGAGCCCCACACTAGGTGTAGAGTTTACTTTAAAAATCAAACCTTTAACAACAACAACAAAAATGGAAAGCAAAAAGTGGAAACAGGGAGACTAATGAGAAGACTACAACTAAAATTCAGGTGACAGAAAATGGCAGAATGGACCAGAGAGGCTGGTGAAGGGAAAAAGAAGAAAAGGAGTCTCTGATATGAGATATATTTTTAAAATACATACAAAAGAATTCACTGACAGACTGGATATGGGTTGTGAGATAAACAGAGAAGTCAAGGATAACACCCCAGTATTGGCCTGGGCCATGAGAAGCAGAAAGATGAGGAAAACGAACAGACTTTAGGGGTAGAAACAGTTCAGTTTTGCACATGTTAAGTTTTTGTATCCACTAAATGACCAATTCAAATGCCTACAAGTCCCTGGGAAGAAATGTTAGATAAGCAGAAAGGCCAAGGATAAGACTCTAAGAAGTGTTAAGCACCATCTGAAAAGGGCTACAAAATTCTAGCAAATTGTTATCATGATCAAATCCAGTCTCCCAGTTATGCCAAATTTTCCAGTTTTTCAGGAGGGGAGCCAGAAATCTGCAGATTTTTATGTGACTCAAAATTTTTTTAATTTGAGAACCAAAGAGCTACTTTTACCTACTAAACTGCAGAACTGGTGGGAATGCATTTGGTACAGCCACCATGGGAAACACTATGGAGGTTCCTCAAAAAATTAAAAATAGAATTGCCATATTATCCAGTAATTCCATTACTGGGTGTTTACCCAAAGAATAAGAGAACACTAATTTAAAAAGATGTATGTGCCCCTATGTTCACTGCAGCATTATTTATAAAGACCAAGAAATGGAAGCAACCTAAGTGTCCACTGATAAATGAATGGATAAAGAAGAAGTGGCATATTCCATATAGTGCAATATATTCAGCCATAAAAAAAGAATGAAGTTGTGCCATTTGTGACAACATGGATGAACCTAGAGGGTATTGCGCTAAGCCAGCCAAGTAAGTCAGAGAAATACAAATAACCGTAAGATTTCACTCATATGTGGAATTTAAGAAATAAAACCAAATGGACAGACAACAAAAGAGACAAAACAGAAACCCCCCAAAATCCTCAAAACAAACTCTTACAGAGAAACCTGGTGGCTGCCAGAAGGGATATGGATGGGTGGTAGGTGAAACAGATGAGGAAGATTAAGAGTACACTGAGATAAGCACTGAAAATGCACAGAACTGTTTAGTCACTATACTGTACACCTGAAACTAACATAATACTATATGTTATACTTCAATAAAAAATAAAGTAAAATATTGCTAAGCTACATAAACGTTATTGCATTTACATGTGTGATACTCAACAGACATAAAAATGGCATGACTAAAAAGTAATCTGGTAGAAAATCATGTTCAAACAGTCCTGGTTATATATTAGTTCTAAATTCCAATTCAAAACTTAATGAGTCAAATTCTCAAAATTCAGTTCAATTCTCTATACCGTTATTAAATGTTTTCTATGTCCAAGTCACTTTACTGGACTTTCAGTCATAATGATGACCCTAAGGGGCAGAATTACAATCACGAATGTCTGGTGCTGGGGACAGAGAGTAATATAACTTTCTACTTAGCAGACAGAACTGTGCTAAGTTAGAAAGGACTGACACAGAAGGTAACTTCCTGCCAAGTGGAAGTATTCAAACATGGTTCCTTGAAAACAGAGTATTGCATACTCAAAAAAACCAAAATAAACCAAACAAAAAACTGAAAATTATATCAAATATATAAACAGTAACAAACACTGTACAGACCAAACACCACCTATGGACTTCCTATGGTTTTAACTCTGGGCTGCGTCTAAGGGCAGAGACTCCATATGCCTTGAACAATTAGCCTGCTATCCATTACAGTGTTTTGTACATAGTAGGTGCTCAAGAATTATTTGTTGGATGAAGAATCTACAGAAAATTCAGAAAAATCCTCATAGGACTTCATATATTGTTAAGAGGCATGTATTTAATTGGAATTATCTTTTTAGATGGAAATTTGCTAATATTTATCAAAATCTAAAGTGTTTATAAACTTAGTAATCACTAAAAAATTAACCTACCGATATAGTTTCACAAGTATGCAAAAATATGTGGGCTGAAACAAGGTATGTAAAAGCAAAAATCTGGAAGGGCCCTGAGTGACTCAGTTGGTTAAGCATCTCTCTCTCAAGTAAATAAATAAAATCTTTTAAAAAAAGACCAAAAAATCTAAAAAAATAGCTAGTTGTCTATGAATAAAATATTTAAAAATTATGGTTAACTACATAATGGAATATTATGTAACTGTTAGAGAATGTCAGATTTGTATGTACTGATATGGAAAAATACTAAGAAATATATGAGGGTGGCACCTGAGTGGCTCAGTGGGTTAAAGCCTCTGCCTTCGGCTCAGGTCATGATCCCAGGGTTCTGGGATCAAGCCCTGCATTGGGTTCTCTGCTCAGCAGGGAGCATGCTTCCCTTCCTCTCTCTGCCTGCCTTCTCTGCCTACTTGTGATCTCTGTCTGACAAATAAATAAATAAAAATCTTTAAAAAATTACATTGGAAAACAAGATGTTTACTGGTCTACCAACCGAAATATTTTGTTTAAAGATATTCACATATACATTCACACGTTTGTAGAAGCATAAAAAAAATTTAGAAATATTTACAAGACATTTAAACAGTAATTATCACTGGTAAGTAGGAATGAGGAGTCAGAGTACTCTAATTTTCACTTTTCTGTGACTGCCAAAAACATGTACTACTTGTATTAAAAGCGAGAAGCCTTTTTGAGGGTTTCCACTCTTCCTTAAATATAAAATCTAAACTCTTTAAAAAGCCATAGTGTTGCCTAGGTATCACAGTCAACTAAGCATTCAACTTTGGTTTCAGCTCAGGTCTGATCTCAGAGTCCTGAGATCAAATCAAGAGCAGCATCTGGGGCTCTGTGCTCAGTGAAGAGTCTTGCTTGAATCTCTCCCTCTTCCTCTCCTCCTTCCCCTCACTGCAATAAATAAATAAATCTTTAAAAAAGAAAGAAAGAAAAACAAAAGGTCACTTTTAAAAGTCCTTTCATAATCTGGCCCAGTCTACTTCTCCAATTTCATTTCTTAATATATGTGAACAACAATACTTACCTTTTTGCAATTTGTCAAATGTGCCAAGTTCTCACATACCAGCCTTTGTATAGCCTGTTCCCACAGTCCTTTCTCACTCTCTTTGCCTTTCCCATTCCTAATATCCTTTAGGAAAACCTCCCCGTGACCCTCCCGTCTAAATGCTAACTAAGTATTCCTCTATTTGTACTATCATCACAGAACCCATCTGAGAGTGCTGGTCTGTCAATCCCTTCTACCTCCCTCTCCCCTAAATTTTGCCAAATAGCCAGAGTCTAGCCTTTCATTTCCAAATCTCTACCACCAGGTACACTCCCTGGTATGTGATTACCATTCAGTGAATAAGACAGAAAGGATGGGATTATTGCAATTAGAAATAATAGACTTGGGTGAGAGAAGACCTGAATTCTGTGCTTAGTCAGGAGATCTTTGACGGGTTACTTTACAACATTTACCTTTACATTCCTAATCTAGGAAATTCCATTTTATGTTTATTTCTGCATTCATTTATTTAGCACCTTATATACCCTGCATGACAGACACTTTATAAACATCATTTCATTACCCTGTGAGGTACTATTCTATTTTATTTCAAAAATAAACTGAGACTAAGATAAAGTTATAGTGCCCACAAATTGGTAGGGTAGATACTCAAATCAGAGACCTGTCTGCCTAAATGTTGGGCTCCAAGCTCTACTTTAGACTACCTCCATTTTAGATATTTAATAATCTGAGATCTCTGAAAAGTGATGTGATTCGCCTGAAATCATATAAATTGCAAAACCAGTATCTAAATCCAAATTTTTTTTCACATCAATCTTTTTTTTTTAAAATACAACTGTAACAACTATTCAGTTACTCATGCCTCTTGAAAAACTATACCATTAAAAAAAAAAAAAAAAAAAACACCTGTATTAACTTAGAGGGGGGAGAAGTCAACAAAAAAAAACCTCTTGGAAAAACTCTAATAAATAATGTCAGATTTTTTAGAGATCCTAAAAATTATCTCATTCTATCACCCACCTTAAACCCAACATTTCCTAAAATGGTATCCCTTAGAATACTATTCCAAGAGCAATTAACAGCCCTCAAAAATGTGTTCCATACCTAAATACATCTGAGAATCACTATACCACTCTTTTAAGAGTATCACAATGAAAATCAGTGTATTTAAGGCCATGAAAACTTTCAGTTAAAACAAATCTTTCAGCTATAACTCCTATTTCAACACAATACCCTACTTCCTTCCACCCTACACGACCTTACTACTTCTATTAACTTTCTCTGAAATTATTTAGAAAATGCTGCCTTAACTACTCTTTACACAAACAGTTTCATGTTCCCTCACTATCCTGACTCTTTTTTCTTTAAAAGCATAGTGGCCAAAATTACAGAGAAAGATGTGTTAGTGTTCTATATAGCTGCATGGCATTGATGTTTCAAATCAAGCATACTGTCAACAAAATACCCAAATCTTTCTTAGCCTATGTCAAAGTAATTGGATTTTAAAGCCATACTGAATTCCATCATATTAGATTCAACCCACAATTTCTTAACTTCCCCTCTGACCTTTTACCCACTTGTGTCCCATCTACGATATGGCCTAACTTAACCTCCTTTTCCAAGATATAACTTTTTTTTAAAGAGAGAGTGAGAGGCAGGAGAGAAGAGAGGGAGAAGGAGACAAAGAATCCTAAGCAGGTGCCACAACCAGCATGGCCCCAAAATCATGAGCTGAAATCCAGAGTCGGACACTTAACTGACTAAGCTATCCAGGCACCCCCAAGACATAACTTTCTTATTTTCATGCTTAATTAAGAACAATCTTTCCAAATATAATCAGAAAATATTTAAAAACTGTCCTGGTTGGACCAGTGAAAAATGATTCTACACTTTTTTTTTTTTTTATGTTATTTATTTACTCGACACAGAGAGAGAGAGATCACAAGTAGGCAGAGAGGCAGGCAGAGGGGTGGGGGGGGGCTGACTCCCTGCTGAGCAGAGAGCTGATGCGGGCCTCTATCCCAGAACCCTGAGATCATGACCTGAGCCAAAGGCAGAGGCTTAACACACTGAGCCACTCAGGAACCTTCTACACTGTCTTTTTAAATAGTCGACATTCTGTCATCCTTGTAATGAGACTGATTATTCAAGTAACAGTTCAAATCAAGCCTTTAGCTTGATCCATTTTAAAAATGTGTTTACATTTGAAGAACAAGTATATGTGATATTCTGAAGAAACATTTTTTAAAAAATAATAAAGCTACCTTTCTCCATTTAAGATTGTTTTTACCAGGTTTTGACATTATACCATCCTTGAAGATTTTCTACTAAGAGAATATTAGACTTGCTTAAGGTCACAAAACTAGTAACCGAAAAGACCTGTGGCTCAAACCTTCAGACATTTATAAACTTAAGATGGCCCACCCCATGGGACACTACGCTGGTCCATTACACTAAAGAGATTACGTTGATACAATGTGGAGAAGTGGCAAATATGAGATTTATATATTTTAAACATGCCACTAGTTTAATATGCTACCTTACATATCTATTTACTGCTATAAAAACAACTGGTAAATATACCTTCTGCTTCCATTCTACCCAAGATGTAGAATTTAATTAATACACAGTTTTGTTTTGTTTTTCTGTAACTCACAGCTTACTGTAAATGGCTGATGTGTGCAATAAAACCCACCCCAGCAATTACTTACAGATATATATTTTGGGTCAATTCATGTCTCTAAAGTTGTATTTTTAAAGATATCTAGCGTGTCATGTTGAAATTGCTCAGTCTACACATTAAAGACTCTTTTTAATAGATAACAACTAGAAAACTATGCTGGACTTCATACATTAAAGAAATCTCAACCAAAATATCTTAAAAACTTAAAGTTACATAAGTATAAGACATACAAGAGAGTCACTAATCTCACCTTTTTTTTTTTCTTTTGTCTCACCCTCTCTTTAGAAAGGGGCACCTGGGTGGCTCAGTTAATGTCTGCCTTTGGCTCAGGTCATGATCCCTGGGTTCTGGGACTGAGTCTTGAGCTTGGTGGGGTATCTGCTTCTCCTTCTGCTCCTCTCCTCAACTTCTATGTGTGTGCACTCTCTCTCTCTCTCTCACTCTGCTCTCCCTCTCTCCCAAATAATTTTTTTTAAAAAGGAAAGGAATATATGCTTTTTCCTAAAGCCTCCACAACACAAGTAATATATACACATAGCTAATGCAAAAATCTAAAAATATATAACTTTAATACCATACTTAACAAAATACATTTCTAAAAAAAGCCAGAATTTAAGAACCTTAACAAGAGAATTAAAAATCAAATCTAAAACAGGCATATCATGTCTTTATATTTATTATAAAATATTCCAAAATCAATCTGAGAATTACCAAAATTCCAAGAAAGCATAGCAGTCCTATATATCATAACCAAACTGACATACCAACTGAAGCTTCTAGGCTCAATTAGTCTTGCTGACCCAAGGAATCTGAGTAAAGGAAGGAGGTTCTTGACATAAACAGCAAAAAAAAAAAAAAAAAAAGCAGGGACAGCAGATTAAAAGTTGTTATAAAAGTTATTATATCACATATAAACTCTAGTTTTCATGGATAAATTTTTTTCCTGAATTTTGAACTTCAAAGATTCCTCCCCAGCTCATTTTCAAAAGTAAAATTAGAAGAAAAGTTAAAGAAAAAAATCCTCTGAGCTATAAAGTAGACAGCCACATGGCATAACCAATCACAGGATAGGTATTCAACTAACAGTTCAAACTAACAGTTCAAATCAAGCCTTTAGCTTTAACTGCTAACTTTATCCTCATTAATTTTAAGCATCCTTAATAAGTTGGCAAAAATATAAATTTTCAAATTCATACTGCCTTTCAAAATAGATATTAGCCAAAAAATAACTAGCACTATTTTAGCAAAATATACATGAAAATTAATCATTTATCTAAAGAAATCTGTGTCAGCCACATTTAAACTACTGAAGTTGAAACTTCATTTTATGAATTACAGTAAAAATTTATCAAGTGAAAATGAACATTTTATAAATTTTACTATGATTTTTAAAATGTGAATACAATAGTGAAGAAAACATTAATTTTTAAGGTATCAAAATGCTTTTATAGAAATCACATTAGATCTTTATGGCATTCCTTAAATTACATGGTATTAAATTCCTGATTTGTTAGTTCAATTGAGTATGGTATGCTTAGACCACAGAGGCCAAGTCAATGAAAGTTTTTTACTGGCAGCTCATTTTATTAACAGACTGCACTATTTTCCACATGGTTGGAAACTGAGAAGGATGATTCAAAAGTGTATGGATTTAGAAGTCTAACAGTATTTCAGAGTAAAAAGGTATAGATGGATCAATTCAATTCCATTTTAAGTTATTTTTATTAAAATATGAGGACACATTTTTGTTTCTATAAGTTAAATATATAATGTATAAAAAGCGTTGGCACTGGGTGTTTCACAACTTTTAGTAATACTGTGGAGGGCAGTACAGTTTTTAATTTATAATTAACAATAAATTTTTTAAATACTGTGTTGAACACAAAATTCTCGGAATTTAAGATAAAGATATCCACAATACAACCAAAATTCTTGTATGCCACTACCTAATACACTGCTACTCCTTACATAAGTTTTTCTAAAAGCTTTCATCCAAAATGTGAGTTTGAACATAGAGATCACATTTTCTTTCCTCAATTTTTTTTTGTTTTTGCTTTACCAATGATAAGATAGTAAAATAAAATAAGACACAACCCAGCATTAATATACAAATCCAGACAGATTTTACAATTATTTCATTTATAGTTACAAACCCTCCTTAAAACATGTCTGTTTCCTAACAACAAAAATGACAGCATTAAAAATATGAGGCTTAATTTCAGTCCATAAATTCGGCATATTCTTATAATTGTTAACTCATAATACATCCAATATTACACATGTATATTCCAGACGTTGATATGTATTATAATCTTTGGCAATAATGCTCAAGTCCAATACTCCACCCTCTAAAGTGAAAATTAGCAAATAAGCAGTCCCTTAAACAGAAATTAAGGCGCTGCTAATTGCAGCACTAACAGATCTTTATGTCTATTATGGCATATAGGTGCAAAAAAAAAAAAAAAACAAATTTTTAAGAAGAAACCTTTAGATATGTACCCTGGAAAGAAGTCAATCATTACAGCTGAGGAGCTTTAATTCTGAAAATCTCTGAACTGAAGTTTGTCCAAAGGCGCAACTATACATTGTAGTGAATCCTGAAATGAAAATATCTTCCTATTATTCATGTAAGGAAAATCCTACCAACAGTGGGTATGTTATTTATATATTAGTGTACTTATACACTCAACATATCCTGCTTCCTGACTCTGACGCCATTCTCAAGCACAAAGTGGAACAGATCTGTAAAGAGAAGCCGAGTCTTGAAAAGCTCCTCCGGGTATTCCATCGGCAATATCGGCCTGTGTTACAACCATCGTATATTATAAAGGCTATAAATTACTTGTCAAGAATAGAAAGGGGGAGCTTAAAAGAAACTTCAACATTAACCAAATTCACAGAGGAGGAAACTGGTGCCCCAATTCACTGGTCCTGGCTTCCCAAGGATCTCAGAATTCGCATCAACGCCACGATTAAAGCCCGGATCTCCGGACTCCAGGTTTCGTGGTCCTTCCAGGACTCCAAAGAAAAGACGCTAAAAAGTAATTGAAACTACTTGACGTCAGGAAACACAGATACTATTGCGAGTATTACCGTCCGTGGCGGTCTGCGGCGCGAGTCGCGGGGCAGGGGGGTGGTAGGGGGTCAGTTATCTTGCCCGCACACCCGCAACCTTTCGCTGTTCAAACCCCTACACACAAGAGAGCACTTGGGGAATAAAGAGAAAGGGTCAAAGGCAGAGGAAAGTTCGAGGCTCATCCCCAGAACTCCGTGAAAACGACCGGATTGCCAAATCTCACCCAGCAGTCGGGACGCCCCGGACGTCGTCCCAAAGCCTCTAGAGGGGAACGCGCGAGCGCGACAACGGCCGGACACCCTCGACGTGTGGCGGTCGACGGACGCGGGGTTAGGAGAACATGGAGGGCAGCAGGTGGGAAGCAGCCGGAAGGCGGCGGGGGAGAGCGGAAATAAGGCAGAAAGAGGGAAGGGCGCCGGGGGGCGGAGGGAGCCGCGGAGGGGCCCCCCCGACGGCCCGGGGAACTGGGAGCCAGACGCCTCGTACCACGCGGCGCAAAGGGTGACAGCGGGAGTTATCCAGTCAAAGATGCCCTCTGGGGCCAGGAAGCCCAGCCTCTGACACTAGCTCTCCCGAGGCTCGACGGGGCAGGGGAGTGAGAACGGCGAATCCGGCAGACACCGCCTCCAGCGGGGCGTGGGTCCCCACTGCGCATTTGGCGTGACAGTGTGTCGAGCAGGGCCTTTTGCGGCTGGGAGGCAGGGTCTCCAGCCGTTACCAGCGGTTTGGCAGTGACCCCGCTGTCCCCATCCCCTCCTCACCCCTTCTGGCCTTCAAATGTTGGTCCTAAATCCCTGAGACCAACGACCACAAACCGCCGCCACCGTTTCGGGGACCAGTCGGTCAGAGCGGAAGTCGCCGCAGGGGGAGGGGAGCCCACACGGAGGAGCTCGCGCGGTCCTCGCGCCTAGGTTTGTCTCCCAGCAGGCGCTGCGCGCAGTGGTCTAGACCTCCCCACGAGGAGTGGAACCTCAACCAATCAGTGACCAGCCCCGGGGAGGAGACAGGGAGGGGCGAGTGGGAGGGACCACGGTTTTCATCTGAATGAGGCTCTCTGAGGGGACTAAAAGCGCGTGGAGCGACAAGCACTTTAACCAATTGGAATTAGGAGAGCAAGTTTTAGGGGGTGGTCGTACATGTAATGATGCCGAAAGAAAATTTTGTTAAGGTGTCGAGAATTCTGTTAAGGTGTTAAAAATCTGTTAAGGTGTTTGTTAAGGTGTTCAAAAACGAAGGCTACGATTTTGACATACTTCTGTTACTTCGGGGAAAATATGGATATATTGTCATGATTCTTCTCTTTTGACGGAGTTTTCAAGTCTTAAACTCCTAGTTTACACCATTTTTTAATAAAGGCGGAGGAGGATGGGGAGCTATGAGGCTGAACGGGCGGATTTGCAAATAAGACTAGACACATGAAAGTTAAATGGTTTAAATGCCTAGGAGAATGGGCTAAATCGGGGGAGACTTAGTAATAGGCCTGATTCCACCCCTAATCAGTTTGGGTGAGAAATGACAGTGTCGGAGCTGAAGAACCAGGTATTATGCTTGTGTAAAACCAACGTTCACAGGTACGGTTGTGCGTTATTCTACATACACGCCTTGAATTTTGCTTCCTTTGAAGATATTGCATGAGTTTAAATGGCAAAGAAAATAAAAACGGCTTTAGGAACTTAGTCTGTTGACTAATAGACTCAGAATAATAGGACTGGAAAGAACCTCCATCTCGTAGCTTCTGCTTTCACAAATGAGGGACTTGATAGCCAGAATAATCCACTGGGTTACACAAAGACCTAGGTGCCCAAATACCCAACGTCAAGGTGCTTTCTTCTACATTAACTAGTGATTTTAATTTGTCTCCCTATGTTCAGACACTAACAAATGTCTTACATTTTGTTAACAAGACATGCTTGTGTGCTTTTTATCCCTCTTCTCGTAGTAGGAATTAGCAAGGACTTGGGAGTCTAATGGATCTGGACTCGAATCCATGTTACCATTTTCTGGTCGTGACATAATGGGGATTGGGAGGATTTTTTTTTTTTTTTAAGATTTATATTTGTGTATTTGTCAGAGAGAGAGAGAGCACAAGCAGGGGTAGCAGCAGCAGTCAGAAAGAAAAGGACGCTCCCCGTCCAGCAAGAACCCTGATACAGGGCTCCATCCCAGGACCGTGAGCTGAGCAGAAAGCGGCTTAACCGGCTTAACCAACTGAGCCACCCAGGTGTCCCAGGGATTGGGAGCATTAATGATAAATAATGTTAACAAATATTGAGCACTTGTTATGTTCCAGAAACAACTATAAGGTATTTTCACATAATAGTTCATTTAACTCTCATAATAACGTTGACAAAGGTACTTGCCCCATGTACCTGCATGTGTCAGATGGAGACACGCAGATAGATAGTTTAAATTAGTTTGTTCAAGGTCATACAGCAGATAAGTGTATTTCCACTGTAAACCCTGCAGACATAACCACTATGCTATACGGTCTCAAAATGTGTCCAGAAACAAGTGGTGTAATGCCCAGAGCATGTTAAGTAGAAGCTTAACAAATACCTTCCTAAACTGTGTGTCCTTCAGTTCATGAACACCACCAATCTCACGTATATAGACTATATGCCTATATATAAAATAATAATAATAATAATAATAATAATAAAACCAACCAGAAAATCCAGACACAGAATGTAACTATTTGGCTGGGTTTTTTGTTTGTTTGTTTGCTTTTTAACATGTCAATTCTCTACCTAAAGAACTGCAAATATGGCAAGCTCTAGCATGTTGATTACTATTAGTGACTGCTCTTTCATTTCTCCTGAGATTACCCACATTATTTATTTTTATGTCAGTGCCATCTCAATTCTCAGTAATTAATTCTAACTACATGTGTTTAAGGTCTAACTACATGTGTTTTAGCTGAAATTGTGTTAAAACATATTAGTCTGAAAAATTCAAACTAAAATATTTCTAGGAGTTGCTGTAAGATCCTTAAAGCCTCACTAGGTGGAGATGTCATCTTGTGAAGTGCAAAAGATAGTTCCTGGAAAAGCCTCAAGGGTTATTTTACATTTCTAGCTTCCTTTTTTCCTTTGCCAGACACCCTCTCCCGGCCCCATATAAAGAAAAACAAATAAACAAAGGCTTCTCAACAGGCATTAGGCCATTAGAACCTTGCTTTGATGAAGACAATGCTATTTGAAGACCCTTGTGGTATTTACATTGTGTGTCCTTTTGGTCAGATTTCTTCGAAAATTTTTTACTATCCAAAATCTATTAATAGATGTATTTTTCAAATGCTATAAAACTATTTTCTCTGTATATAAAAGTAAGACTTTCTCAAGTCTCTTTGAAAAGAGAATCTTAAATACCTTTACCAACTAGAATTCTTTTTCAGGAATAAATTCCAAATTAGGGCTTTCAAGTTCATGAGAAAAGGAGATCCAAATTAATAGGAAGAATGAAGGATGAAAATAAGTGATATGGAGGTATATTTTACTGAAAAGAAGCCTAAAGTTGAATAAGTAAAGGAAAAAATAGAAAGGGAGCTCTCTGCATGACTTTGGGATCTGGGAAGAAAAAGTTATCAGTAAAATCAATTCAATCAAAAAATTGAAAGGGATACAAAAAATATAGTTGGTTCAAGTAGTCTAGATATCATGTATGTGTGGTTTTTCTCATATGAAATGCAATTTTTTAGAATAAATATCTTCATATAACTTCTGTAAAATACGAACCCCCCAAAGAGGAAGAAAAGCAATAAGAAGTCTGTATTAATGCTTAAAATCCAACTTAGTCCTAATAAAAGAAATGAGGAGTGAATACTTTCATACAAAAAAAAAAGAGCACTGTATAGTGTTAGAGCTTACTCCCTCCATATCAGGCAGTGATAGCAGAGATCCCCCAAAAACATGCCAACTATTTGCTTTTTTACAGAATTAATGATCTTTCTACAGGACACAGCTTGGGAGCTAAGGACCATCCTTTAATCAGGTGACTCTCCAATCTAAATGATATCTCAAAACGCTCTCAGAAGTGTGGGGGCTTTAAAAAAAAAAAATCTCAGAGTAAATATGTTTACTCACTTCAACTCACTGATCCTCATTTGAGGCTTTCTGCTTAACAGATTAATTTGAACTTTTGATGTCTCTGGGATGTAAATGTCAGCACCAAGATGATTATAAGGTGGAAAAGTGCTTTGACCGGTTAAGGTGATAGGCTATCCCGAGCCATCTTTTCATTCAGTCAGTGTACTTCCCATGATTAGCAAACTATCCTCCCAAGACAACAGATTAGAAATGGGAATCTTTGTACATAATTTAATGGTCTATACAGGGACCAAATTTGTAACTAAGGCCTCAGTTAACATAGGTGCTAACTAAAGGAAGCAATACTAAAACCAACCTTTGCTGATTGCTATTAGTTGTTAGTTAACAACAGGATTCAGTCATCCAGTTGTTGTTGTTTTTTTAAAATCAATTACAATATTAGAAATAGTGCTTGACGATCCCGTAAAAATCATCTTTTCCCCGCTTTGAGAAACAGACTTACCTCATATGAAATAACCAATAACATACGTTAAAAATAACTTCCTCTCTCTTCCTTTTTTTTTTTTTTTTTTTTTTTTTTTTAAGTAGGCTCCACACCCAATGCAGAGTCCAGTGTAGAGCCCAACCCAGGGCTTGAACTCATGACTCTGGGCTTGAACTCATGACCCTGGGATCAAGACCTGAGCTGAGATCCAGAGTCAGATGCTTAACTGACTGAGCTACCCAGGCATCCCTAAAAAATAACTTTCTGATTAAAAACTTAAATACTTGGTTAGGGAGAGAGTATGATGAACTCTTTCCTGTCTTACCTCACTGAAGAATCTTCTTTAAGTCACAAATTACAGTGGAACTAGAGCCGACAGACACCATAGCAGTTGTTCAGCTGGAAGAGCCAGAATGACTTGTCCCAAATCAGAGCCAGTTAATAGCAATACTGGATCTCCAGCTTCTCTCTCCTGACTTTCAGTCCTAAAACCTGGCTCTCAGAGAAACTTTTAAATTGTGCTTTAAATTACACAGTGGTTTAAAAAACCCTATCACAGATATATTCAACGAAGAATATTATTTTGGCCGAGGACAACCAGGTCAGCTTTGGCTCAGAGATATTAGTACTCCTGGCCATAAAGGATGTGTGAAGTAGTTTCTTGGGGATTGACATTTCTTTCTTCAGAATCCATGGGTGGTGCCCTCCCAAAGTGACTGCAGCTATGTCTATCTAACTCAGTTATTGTCTTAGCAAAAGAAGCAGAGGGAGACTGCCCCTCTTTGCTTGTGAGAGTGTTTTGCATTTTCTCAAATGCAGGGACTAGAGAGTCCATGGAACTCAAAGGGGAAAGTAGAAAACCATTACAATCCACAATCCAGTCAATGTTCTACGTTAAAGCATCAGATCTTTCTAACAAGTTATTATGTTTGTTTTAATTTGCATTGATCTGCTTATACATACAATTTCTAGGGCATCATTGAAATCACTGACCTTTTATGTTTTGCCAATTTTTAACTATTCCATTCCAATCCTCATTCTTAATAAATGGGATACTTTTCCTTTTCATCTCAACCCACATCTTAGCCACCACTGAATTGCCAAGCCCTTGCAAGTTAAAAAAAAAAAAAAACAATCTACATTTTGTTCTGTCGAAATAATATATTTAAATAAACAACTACAAAGTATAATTCTGATTTTCATTAGGACTGCCCTGTGTATATGGGGCAGGCTAACCAGACTGGATTAGAACTGTTTCTTTGGTTCCATACAGTAGCCCTGTGTAACCCAGAAATAGGGCTTTACTACTACAATAACTAAGAGAGGAAGTCTGTAGTATGTGTTTAGAAGGCTGGGAAGTGGGTGAGTAGTATTTACATCAATTAGTTAGATGTGTAGAAGTAAAGACGAAGTAGGTGTAGAATAACCATAAGGTCTAAATTGATAAGGACTGCTTTAAGAACAAATATTAATAGCATTACATCATACTAAAATTTTACACAGGTTTGTTTTTCTTACTACTTATTCACTACATGCATGGTTAAATATCTTAGTTTATCTTTGTAGCAAAGCCTGTTTTTATATACATCTTATATCTAGGATGGTATTAAAAAAAGAAAAAAAGCACTGGAATCAGAGCCAAAAAATCTATATGCCAATTTCAGCTCTTCTTTTTCCAGTTGTGTATGGCCTTGGTCAACTCACTTAATGTCTCCGAGCTTCAGTTTTTGCAGCTGTCTCAGAGGTGGGTCGTTTACCAGGAGAGAGCAATGAAAATACGAAGCCTTATAGGGCCCATTTCTTTTGTGGGATGTGAGATTTTTTTTTTTTTTAAGATTTTGTTTATTTATTTGACAGAGAGAAATCACAAGCAGATGGAGAGGCAGGCAGAGAGAGAGAGAGGAAAGGAGGCTCCCCGCTGAGCAGGGAGCCTGATGCGGGACTCGATCCCAGGACCCTGAGATCATGACCTGAGCCAAAGGCAGCGGCTCAACCCACTGAGCCACCCAGGCGCCCCATGGGATGTGAGATTTTAAGTGTCTTTTTTTGATTTGTTTGTTGTGTATTATTGTAATTTTAGAAATTTAAAAATAGACATTTAACAAGTTAGATGCAATGTACTTTCTCACAACTCAGAATTGATTGCTGTTAACAACCAGTCATGTTGGCTTTCATTCTTCTTTTCTTGAAAAAAAGTGTACGCACATGCACACATATGATAAAAATTGAATCTCCTTTGGCCTCCCATTTATTCCCTTTGCCCATTGATAGGTTCATTTATCAGTATACGTTTATGGAATGCCTACTACATATCAGGCATAATGCTAATGCTAGGGTGGGGATTCATGGTGAAGGAGGCAGACAAAAATCCTTGCCTTCACTTTAGTATAGTCACACTGACTTCCTGATTGTTCTTGACTATAGGAGGCCAACTTCTGCCTCAGGGCCATTACTCTTGCTATTCCATAATCCTGGAATTGCTTCCTACACATGGTCAAGTGATGGGCTATTTCTTCTTCTTTGAGGCTTTATTGAAATTCCCTTCTCAGTAAGACCCTCCAAGGCCATACTATGTAAATTACATCTTTTTCCCCAACACTCATACAAGCTATATCTATCTCTCTCTGCTTAGTTTTTCTCCATAGTGCTTCTCACCATCTACCTATCCATAATCTTGCCATTATCTGTCCTCCTAAAATATAGGATCCAAGAAAGCAGAGATTTTTGCCCATTTTATGTCTTGCCCACCTCCAGTGCTTAGCATAGTGCCCCTAACAATTATTTGTCAAGTGACACAAAGGAATGAGTAGGAGTTTAAAAATTAGGAGCAGCTAATTTCTTCTCAAATTTGAATGCTTAAAGTGATCAAAAGAAAACTATAATTCCTATATGATTTACCAAATTACTAAAATGTTGATGGACATTATCTCCATCTCCCTGCTTTGATAGAAAAACTAAACTACTTACTTGCAAAATATGAGTGAAATGATTTTCATAATGTCAGGGTTTAGAAAAATTATATCTAAAGTATTTTGAGACTGATAAAAATGGAACTCTGAGGGGTGCCTTGGTGGCTCAGTTGGTTAAACAACTGCCTTGGGCTCAGTTCATTATCAGGGTCCTGGGATCAAGCCCCATGTCAGGCTCCCTGCTCAGCGAGAAGCCTGCTTCTCCCTCTCCCTCTTCCCTTGCTTGTATTCTCTCACTGTTCTCTCTGTCAAATAAATAAATAAATAAAATCTTAAAAAATAATGGGACTCAAAAATTCATTTTTGCACAATTTAAGCTGCTCTGTTTTGTTTTGGTTTTTTTTAATCCCTGGATTTGAAATTACCGTAAAGCTGAAATTACTGTAAACCCCAAAGGAAATTTTACTGTCAGCCTTCTTGTTGGCCTCTAGAAGTAGACTTAGCTAGCCCAATAAAGGACTCCAACTGCATGCATCACTTCAAGAGTAGTTCAAGGACATGAGCAACACTGTTCAATAAATATTTGTCTACAACCTACTACTCTCTAAGCACTTGTGAAGTCTAATGAGTTCCACTTCAAAAATAATTTTTTTTGTTAGTCACAGTAATAAAGCGGAAATACAATGGGCTTTGGAATGAGATAGTTCAAATCCTGGCAGTGTAAGTTTGGACATAAATTATTTAGCCTCCCAATGTCTCCATTTTCATATCAATTACACATACAACAATACTGGCTGTCTTGGACATTTGTAGTCTAGCTTAAATAAGGTTCTCTATCAGTCAGGATGAACTGAGTTATGCTGCAATAAGAAATAACCCCACAAATCTCAGCGGAAAGTAACAGAGGCTTATTTCTCTCTTGAGAGAAATGCAATTGCCCATGTGAGATGGTCCTTTACTTTACTCAGGAACCCAGACAGATGGAGAACGGCTGGCTATTACACTGCAGGCCACCATGGCAGAGGAAAAGGACCCTCCCACGTGGGCATTCGCATGCCAGATTTCAAACTGACACATATCCTTCCAATCACATCGCATTAATAGCAGCTGGTCACATGGAATCACCCACAAAGGGGCCTGAGAAGTATAATTCTAGGGACCCAGAACATTAACACCTGCTTTGGTTGAACAGCAAAATCAATGACATGGTAAATGTAAACTGTTTAGTGTAACATCCATCTTGGGTCTGTCTGTTTCCTCTAGGTGGCTTCCTGTATGCCTTCCTGTTTATTAAGTAGATACCCATGTTTCAAAAACAGTGTCTTTGAATTCACAAACTGTGTTCAGTACAATGCTTGAATTAGAAAATGCTCCATGAAAAAAGTTATGTGACCAAATTAATTTGATAAACACCACCTACTACATCCCTTCTTAAAAATTCTAATTGTGTAGTAGCTTATTAGAAGTTTAGAGATGTCCTCTGGTAAAGATAACTCTTTACTTCTGTTTAACGCAAGGTTTAACAAACTAATTATTTTTATTTTTTATTTATTTATTTATTTATTTTATCCAACAGACAGAGATCACAAGCAGGCAGAGAGATAGGCAGAGAGAGAGAAGGAAGCAGGCTTTCTGCTGAGCAGAGAGTCCGATTCAGGGCCAATTCCAGAACCCTGGGATCACGACCCGAGCCAAAGGCAGAGGCTTTAACCCACTGAGCCACCCAGGCGCCACAACAAACTTATTTAACTACCAAACAGCTTCAGATGGTTGGAAAATGCTACTCCAATGACTGTAAATTTAACCTCACTAAATTTCCACATGACAATGAAAAGGTCTTAGCATTTAAAAACAAAATGTCTTATTCTGAAACTTAATATAGATTTCCTAGTGTATTAGTTGTTTAAAGTAGTTCTCTATCAGTATATCAGTAAAAGGATGTTAATTACTTTGTTCAACAACTATTTATTGAGAATTTAATTCTACCTCCAGTACTACCAAAACTAACACTACTATTCACATTTATTGAACATCTCCTACATGCCAAATCAATATTTGACCCTCGAGATACAAAACTGAAAAAGGCAGAGAAGATCTTTGCCTTGATGGTGGTCATGGTCTAGAAGAGGAATATCAGTCAGCATGCTTCTGAACACTTTGCATGTGTTAATGCCTTAAATTCTCCTGACAACCCTTAAAGTTGGCATTATTATTGATTTCATTGTACATATGAGAAAAAGAGAAGTTGCACAGCTAGCAAAGTGTCCAAAATTCAAAGACTGATTAAATAAATTGTAAAACATCCATATGGTGGAGTATTTGACAGTCACTAAAACTTCTGTTGTGGAAGAATATTCAGGAGGGGGAAAATACTGCTTATGATTCTAAAAGGAGAGTCCATTTTTACTAAAAGTAGAATATTCTTATGAAATATTAAGAGAAGGATTAAAATAAAGTATTTTTTTCACTTCATTCTGCTATCTTGAACAATGTAATAGAATTCTTTCTTAAAAAGAAAAAAGATAATGTGATTTTTAAGGGAAGATAAATCAGATAACTTACTTGTATTCCTGCACTGTGGTGCCAGCTATGAATATGTCTGGGGTTCAGAAGAGGCTGGCCTCCAGCATCAGCTGTTATGGCAAGAAGAGGCTCTGATTGGACTCCAATAAGGCCAGTGAAATAGTACCAACTCCGGTTGGCAGATCTGGAAGCTAAACATGTGCAAGCCTGTGACCGCCCATTCCTGGGCTTGATGCCAGAAAAGGACAGCCATCTGTCTGGGCATAGGTAAGCCAAAGGGTACTGGTGGTGCTTGAATGTCCGAGAAAGTTATCTGGATGAGGAGAAGGTGAACTCTCCACCAGCTGCTCAGAAGGCACTGCAAAATTAAGATGGGCAGTCACCTGTATCACAGCCTATACTTAGCGGTGAAGGGGAGCATGTCCAAGAACAGCTGGATTCTCATGCAACACATCACTAGCTGAGGGTTGAAGAAGTCCACCAGGAGCTCCCAGCTGACCAGGCTGGGACCCCCAGGACCAGGGCGAGGAAGCACCCAGTGCCCCAAGGAGTTGCTTCAGGCCAGAAGGAGCTCATCAAAACTATCTGTCCAGGTAGAGACCAAGTAATAAACCTTCCCCTCTTTTGTGTGTATGCTGTGACCACGGCAATTACATAGATCAGTACTCAGTAAAATCTGCCTTCATCTGCCACAGGAAAAAAAAGAGAGAGATAATTTAGTAACCCGCCAAATAAGTGTTGCATTTAGTTTTAAAACGGAATCTGTTACTTGATTGTGCACCATTTATCTTGTCTGAAAACACCCTCCTGATAAATAGAAAAAAAAAATCTAGATACTGCTTACTCTGAGAGCTAGAATCACCATGGAAGTCGGTTTCTTATTACAGAGTCTATGCTGTCAAATAAGGTTAACACAAGGTCAGCTAGAATGTTATGTTGCACTTAGTAAAGATTTAATGCTAGATTTCTCTTTACAATAGAAATTTAACTCATTAATTCAGATCAGAAGAGGCGAAAGAGCTTTTATCTTAATTTAAGAAAAATTCAAATGTTTTACTTCTCCGGACTGACAATAAGTATTTATTATTTTAATAACAGAAACGTGAACATGAAATACTGACTGAAAGAATTCTTTTGAGGACAGACTTAATGAATACGTAAGAATGACTTATTTACCTTAGCGTATTTGCAAGTTAATGGGTATGAGTAAATGACTGCTTTAGAAGTATTTGGGATCTTTAAAATGATTGTCTCAAGTAATTTACATATCCTCTCTTGTAATCTTGAATACACTACTAGTGTTCTTAAATTCATGCAGAATTAAGCCTTAACCCATCCTGTCAGTAGTGTCAAGGAATACAAAGTGTATCTCTGAATTAATGAGGTTTTAAGTCTATTGGTACCTAATTTAGCCTCATTTTATCTGCCTTTTGCAGCAACAAGGGAATAACCAAATTGAGTGTGTGACCAGTTATTAACTCCTAATGAGGTTGGCAACTTGTGCCTGGTGTAATTAAGAATAAAGGAAGTAGGCATTTAACATGATGGCAAAGAAAAGGATGTGGCTCTTTTATTTTTTTCCCTTTCCCAACTTCTACTCTAGATTATTTTTCTGTTTGTAAGAATATTATATACTCAATATGTCTAACTTAACTAAGACCTATACTCATCAAAATTTTTATTTTTCTTATGATCAAAGCAAGGACTCTAGAACTCTGTCAGCTCCCTCTTTTCTTTACCGGCTTCCCAACTAAACCACACACACATGCTTTGTGGCTGCTACCTGGTTTTCACTTTGGATTATCAAACGTGTGCACACATGCACACATACACACATTTCTTTTCTTATAAATTATTTAATAAGTTATTTATTCACTCATTATTCCCATATATCTTAAGGTGACTGTTTAGATTAATTTCTTTTTTTTTTTCCTTTGAGTGATTTCCTCCAATAGTCTTTTCAAAGTTGGCCTTTAAATACAATCTTTCTGAGCCTTGAATGCCTGACACCATTGTTCTTGCTCCATCATATTTAAATAATAGTCTTCCTGGAAATAAAATTTTACTTTCTCAGCTTTCTTATTTCAACACCTTGAAATAGTACTTTGTTTCCTTCTTGCAACCAGTGTTATTGTGGAGATGTCTGACATCAGTTAATCTTCTTCTTTTTGAAGGTGTTCTGTTCTTTCTGGAAGCGTTTATAATTTCTTTCTTTGGCCTTAAATTTTATCATAATGCGTCTACATATAGTTGTTTTTTTTTTTAAACTATATGTTTAAAAAAAAAAAAAACTGAGGGAGAGAGAGAGAGCACAAGCCAGGGAAGCGGCAGACAGGGAGAAGCACGCTCTTTGCTGAGCAGGGAGCCTGATGCAGGGAGCTGAGCAGGGAGCTCAATCCCAGGATCCTGAGCTGAAGGCAAATGCTTAACCAAGTGAGCCACCCAGATGCCCCTTTATGTATAATTTTTTTTTCTCATCCATTTTGTTTAGCTCTCTATGAACTCCTTCACTCAGATACAGTTCATCTTTCCTTCATTCTGGAGTACTCACAGGCTTTTCTTCAAACATTTTCTTTTTTCCACCTAACTGTTTTTTCTCTTCAAGGATTCTTATTAATTGAATATACTTCTCTCCTACACTTAAAATTTTTTGTATGTCTTATCCCTTTATAATAATCATCATAATTTATACTTATGTAGCATCTTCTGTCCATTTTGCATAAGTTAATTCAATCTTCACTACAAATCCTATAGGGTAGGTCCTATTACACTATCCATTTTACACATGAGAAAATGGTTGTAATTAAGTAACTTGCTCAGGATCATTCAGCCAGTAAGTGGCAGAGGTGATATTTGAACCTGTGCATCTGGATGGAGAGTTCACATTTTTAAAAATCAAGATGCTGTAAGGCTTGTCTTTATTTATCCATAATGTTGTGGGTAAAGTTTTTGACCTGTTTTATCCAGCTTCTTATTAATTTATTGGTTATATGCATTGTGCTACTTATCTCTCCTGTTGCGTTTTTATTTTAGATCATGTTTTTCATATTTAGCTATTTTTCTAATTTTTTGTTTGTAAGTACTAGTTCTTGCTTCATGTTACGATTAGCCTCCTTTATTTCTTAGGGAATATGTATCATGCTTATTTTAAACTTGCCTTCTAGTTCATCAATGTAACTTCATCCACTATGGCTTGTCCAGTTCTTTGGTTGCTGTTGTGATCTTTGGTTATCTAATGTTCCTTGTGAGCTCAAGGCCATACTGATGCTCTTCATCAGTAATATGAACTGAGGCCCAGTCCTTTGCTGGGCAGCTTAGGGAGTTGGCAGCTGGCCAGAGGCCAGAGAATCTTCTTAGATTTTGGTTATATACTCCCAGAGTAAAGGAGGGAGCAGGGAGAATTCCAGGACCTACTCTTTCCCCCCCGCTAGTACTACCCTGGTAGGCCCCTCCCACTAGGTGCTGCCATCTTTCTGCATCCCAGTGACACAGTAGAGTTTCTATTCTTTCCAGTAGAATTTGAATGAATGAAATGATGTAACACTAACTCTTCCCCAAACTATTCCCATGTTCTCCCAGGAAGATAGGTAATCTTAGGTCACCATTCTGTTATTAATTTTGGAAATATTAGAAGCAGGATCTGGAAAATATCTTCTTCAAGGAAGATAATTTTGGTTTTCCCTTATTAAAAACTTCAGAGAAGAGGTTTAAGAGAATGTATTTAATAAAGCTTCACAGATGTTTTACACACCATGAAACTGAAACATTTACTAGAATGAGAATTTACCAATTACAGCTAATGCTTACTGAGCACTTACTCTGTTTTGGCACTGTGCTCAGAACTTTAAATGTGTTATCTTACTTATTCTTTACTAGTTTGATGTAAAAGTACTATTTTTATCTCTATTTTATCAGGGAAGAAAACCCAAGCTTAGGAAGTTTAGTTGTTCTTTTTTTTATTTTTTAAGTTTTATTTTTTTAAGAAATCTCTACACCCATGGGACACCTGGGTGGCTCAGTTGGTTAAGCCACTGCCTTCAGCTCAGGTCATGATCCCAGCATCCTGGGATCGAGTCCCACATCGGGTTCTTTGCTTGGCAGGGAGCCTGCTTCTCTCTCTACCTCTGCCTGCAACTCTGCCTGTGCTCGCTCGCTCTCTCTCTCTCTCAGACAAATAAATAAATAAAATCTTAAAAAAAAAAAAAAAGAAAGAAATCTCTATATCCAAAATAGGGCTCAAACTCATTACCCCGAGATCAAGTCACACAACTCCTCCCACTGAGCCAACCAGGGACACCCCCTCCCTTTTATTTATTTATTTTTTTAACTTCAGTGTTCCTGCTTTGTATAGGTAAGAATTTAGCAACCACTTTATCTTCAAGCATTGCCCTATGATAACAATTATGAAATCTCTTACACTCAGTAGCGTATTCCAGTACTCACAGTGAAGAAAGAAAATTACTTGGATAAGTTGACAGATTCAGTGTCCTAGGGAATATGGAAATTCAAGCAAAGAGCTGGATTTTTTTACACCCTTTTAGAAACATTGGATGATCAATGTCTTAAAGCAGGAGGTGGGTCATTTCCAAAAATCTTGGCGAGAATCCCGTAGATCATTAACATGTCTCATCCCTGACTCCCTGGCACCACAGTTCTAAATGAAAGACCTAACTTTTCATCCAGATAACTGGCATTTTTTTTTTAAGATTTTATTTATTTGACAGAGAGAGAGCGAGAGCACAACAGCAGAAGCAGGAGAAGGAGAAGCAGCCTCCCCCCTGAGCAGGGAGCCAGATGCAGGACTCAATCCCGGGACCCTAGGATCATGACCTGAGACAAAGGCAGACGCTTAATGACTGAGCCACTCAGGTGTCCCAATAACTGGCATTTTTCATGAGGGTGATTATCACAGTTATTAGTTACCATAATATTAGAGGCCATTTAATGCCCAGGAACTTGGAAGTTTACTTTGTTCATAAAATGACATGTGTGTCCATATAAAGATATAGAGCATTAAAGCAATACAGTAAGCATTTAACTGCTTTGTGTTTAAAACTGGATTTACTCCCCACGGGGCTAGCATCACTGAGTGACTAAGTAGGATCACTGGGCTCTTGCTATCCCCCGGTAGCAAGTTCTGGACGGGACTCCACACTGAGAATCTTATCACAGCAAAGCTGCTGCTCACTGTGTTGCTGTGAGGTAGTATAGTTAGGACTTTCAAAGCAGTAGAAAAAGATTTACCTTCCAAGCGTTTTTTAAGGCTGTCCTCAGTAAAGAAACATTTTCTCTGGTAGCTAAAGGAAGAAAATTAAGGGGTGAAACAGAAAACAATATTCATTCTGTAGACTTTGATGGACCATCTCCAGTATTTGTCAGAGTACTAAGCACTGAACGATAAGAGCAATTCCTATGAATAACACCATTCCTATGTCTGGTTGGTTCAAGAGATAATTGTGAAACTACTTATGGACCTTGAATAGCATGGCAGTGAATTTAAGAATTGTCTTGAGGGGTAGTCATTAAAAAAGAAGATATCTAAGATCCCTGTCAAGATTTTGAATCAGCAAATTTAGCAATTGCAATTAGGTCAGCTGCATAGAACAGAACATTCTAAAATAATTCCAACTGCCTGAATACATTAACAGCTTATTTGCTCTAAAGGAACACAGTACAAATCTGATATAGTATCATCACAGGGACCCAAGGTTCTTTCTTCTTGCTTCAACATTTTAGGTTGCTGGCTCCCATCCAGAGAGTCACCTCATGAGCCGGAACAGCTGATGGCACTTGAACCCTTATGTCCACTTCCAGGCTGTCAGTGAGAGAAATAGCAAAAGAGAAGGCACACTCCCTCCCCTTCAAGGTGCCCACCTGGAATTCCTCTACAACATGTCTGTCTTCATTAGATTGGTCAGAACACTGTCCCATGGAAAAGACAGTCGGGAAATTTGGTATTTCGACAGGTGTTTTGCTAGCCCCAACTAAATAAGGATCATATTACAGTGCTGATGTGATAGCCGACTAGGAATCCCAGCTCCACTGTATGTGGAACGTTGTCCAGGGACCTGCAATTTTAACACATTTCCTGGGTGATTCTGATTCAAGCGGCCCGTGGAGTATGCATTGGAGAACAGTACTGTAGACAATCAGAAAAAGGGAAAAAGAAGAATGGGATGATATTAAGGTTTTGTTTTGGGGGGATTTTTTGGAATGATACTAAAGTTTTTGTTTGTTTGTTTGTTTGTTTGTTTTTAAAAGCACTCCATTTAACAGAGGTACACAGGCCTAATGAAATGTATACCTTGAAAAGAAAACTGACCTTTATTAAGAATGCTAGAAATGGGGTGTGAGTGTTAATTAAAATAATTTAGTTGGCTAAGTGTCATGTTATTATGTATGCATTATTATTGCCCAGTATTTGGGAGAAACCCTGAATACACACACATGCACACTCCACTCCACCTCACTCACGCCCCCCCCCGGCCTCCTGCTGCCCCCATCCAGAAACTGAGCATAATCAAATCTTTCTCTCAGGTGGAATCTTGAATGCTGTAAAGTCCAGTTTTTTTTTTTTTTTTTTTTTTTTTTTTTTTTTTTTTTAAAAGCATTTATTTTTTTAAAGATTTTATTTATTTATTTGACAGAGAGAAATCACAAGTAGATGGAGAGGCAGGTAGAGAGAGAGGAAGGGAAGCAGGCTCCCTGCTGAGCAGAGAGCCCGATGCGGGACTCGATCCCAGGACCCTGAGATCATGACCTGAGTCGAAGGCAGCGGCTTAACCCACTGAGCCACCCAGGCGCCCTGTAAAGTCCAGTTTTCCATATGATTGCTAAGGACATCTGAATGGTTCTTTTAGCTTTCCTAGGTTCCGATTTTAGAATAAGAGGTGCCCATCGATGTCCCAAGCTGAAATTCACATTTCACAGCCTCTGTGTTCAGGCCACGCTTTCCTTTTCCCTCCTTCCTCCTTGCCCTGGCTCTTCCAAACTTTTTCTATTACCCAGATTCGACAGAAAAAGCTTTTCACTGACAGTAGCCCCTTCTCTTCATAAAAGAACCAGTACCTCTCGTTGCTGGAAGCCTGGCCTCTGCTGGGATTTCCAAGAGGTCAGCAGCTGGGTCACATCATTGGAATGGGCAGACCGACTAAACAACCATCTGGGGACCTTGGGACCTAACCGCCCCCTGGCATAAGCCTCATGCAGTGCCCCAGAACCCCACTGGCCAGGCTTTGCTCCACAAAAGCACCTCAGCAGGAGACACAAACAGCTGCTTTGCTTTTTAGAGCTAAGTCTGAAGAGGAGAAGCTGAGCCCAGAAGAATCCCTTTGGTAAACATTAACAGAAAGAATTGGTGTGTAGTTTCCAAAAGGAACTGTAAGCCTAGAAGCAACTGCTTAGAGCATGGAAGAGGCAATACTGACTATAACATCTTGGTTACCATGCATTAAGCAGATTTATGGACCAAGCCCACAGCAGTTTGACATACTGTAACCTTCACCATAATCTTGGAAATAAGTAATGTCGTCTGTCCCCCATTTATGCTGGAGAACATTAAAAGCAGGATAGCTTGCCAAAGAACTCTCAGCTGGTCAGGAGCAAGACCCAAAGCCCAACCTTTCCATTGTACCACAGAGACTCCCTGACAAAGACTGAACACGATTGTTGAGGGGGGAAAGTGAAATCACCTTGGGGAATCACAAAGAAATGTGAAAACATTTATGAAACAATAGAAAAAGGATTAAACGACACTAACATTTCCAGGATGAATCAATGCTCTTGCTATGAAATCTAGAAATGCAATTATTTTGACAATCTCCCATAGATTAGATGGTGGACAAACAGGAAAACTTGCAAGATGGAACAGGGTGTTTGGCAGAGAATCAGAGTCGTTGAGGGAGTGCGTCATGGAGGCAAGTCTGCAAGCCTGTGCCTAGTGCTGACAGGTGTGCCTGCTGGGGCTGTGAGGTGGGCAATGCGCCCACACCCTGGGAAGCGGCGGTGTTGTCAGAGCCAGGGGAGGAACACCTGAAACTGGTGCATGGCCAAAACTCTTTCTTGTACGTTAGCTATCAGGGCAACAGAAGAAATTTAGCAAAGTGACGAAAAGAAAGGCCATCTGCTCCTTAAACCCAGAAAAAGGGCTAAGAATGAAAATGTGAAACTATGACATGAGAGGAGCAAAGGACTAAACAAGAAATTTACAACACTCATGACATACTACATGTTGGCTAATTGAATTTAAGTTAAAAAAATAAAATTTAAAATGAAGGAAAAGAAATTGACAACAGTCAGGGATAAGTGCCACGTTCATGCCTGGAAAACCCAGCCTGAATAATATCACCATTATCACTGCCAGGCATGAGACTGTGGGAGGCTACACAGGGCCCTTGGCCTTCTGGTGGAAAGGAAGCCCTGGGGCCTCACTGTCCACATCCATAGCTCATAAAGCACCTTGCATGCAAGTACTCAATGTCTGCTTGCTGAAAGGAAGAAAGTAACGAGAGAAAACAATCAAAGGGTGAGTGGCTAGTTAGATGTCTAAGTGTAAGTCTGCTATGGATCTAAAAGTGAGAGAATGTTCTTCCTTTGGCTGAATGTCTATAAAAAAAAAAGTGGGAGATACTGAAATTGTAGTTATTTTTAAGAATTTATTGAACACTATATTATACCCTCAGAAACACTTTAAGAGAACGTATAATTTAATGCAGGGGCCTAGGAAACCAGCTACCAACAAGGCAAATACATTGATTTCAAACCTGCGGCATCTGGTTATTTTGGGTCATCTCAGACCCTTGAACTTGGCCCCAAGCCCCATTGGAGAATTACAAATAAAGGCAGCTGGGCCCGCAGCCACCAGTTCACTCCTGCACTCCAGGTGTAGTCTTTCTGTTTTTAACCCCTCACCTTGCTGCAAACATTGGGTCTGGGTTTTAACAGGTGCCCAGTGGGGGCACATGAGGCAGAGGCCTGTACTTATGAGACCAGGCCAATCTTGTGGCTTTCCAACAGGGGCCATCCCACATCGGGCTCCTTGCTTAGTAGGAGTGTGCTTCTCCCTCTGCCTGATGCTCCCCCTGCTTGTGTGCTCACTCGCTCACTCTATCTCTCTCTCAGACAAATAAACAAAATCTTAAAAATAAGCAAACAAACAAACAAAAAAAAAAAACACACAAAAAAAGCACCTGGGAGCTCTGATCCTGGGACATTCTTGTTTCCCACCTCACCTTACCTTCACTCTGTGCACCCTAAGGATTTGGTTCAGCTTGTTACCAATCTAAAAGATCGGCTTTTAAAGAAAACAAAAACAAAGACCTGCATCTCCACCTACCTGTCTCTCACTTTGCCTTCTGACACAATGTCCATCTCCTAAGCTCAAGGGCCTCACTCTTCGACCCACTGCCTCTGTCCTCTGCTTACCCGGTGGTGGTGCTGTCAGCAAGGATTCTAGGGCCTGGTCCATAAGAATAGAGACTGGAGGGAAAATGTTTTCAACTGTAGGAGGATATTCAATCCAGCCTGTTCTCAGAAAATTACCAAGACAGATTTCTGCTGAATCAACAATATTAGATATATTGTACGTGTAAATAACGTCCTTCAGTTTGTAACATAGGTCTATCATTATTTGTGATTCTACCGCTCACAATAAACTTTTGAGAAGGCTTTTCACCATGCCCCATAGGTGGAGAGCCAGGAAGGTTCATTTGCCACCCCCGCTTTCTCAGCTTTTCAATATTCACCCGTTGAGTTGGGCTCTAACTTGGAATATGAAACACCTGGCCCAAATAATAAGTCCCAGATGAGTTTTGTGGTTTAGGGAACTGTGTGTGCCCTTGTGTGTTTACCAACAAACAGACAGACACACCTGATGTTCTTACACAGGCCTTGGTTTTATCTCTGCATCTGTCTTGGCATTGCTTCACAGAAGGAAGCTGCCTTGTAAATAACTCACCATGGAATTTAGAGTGTTCACCACAGTGCCAGCTTAGAAACTCTGTATTGTCCACATCAGAAGGCTGCTGAGCAGGAGCAGTACCTGCAGTAATTGGAGCCACTTAGCATATCTAACAGAACTAAAACCAGGCATCAGCTGTGTTAGCCAAACTTTCCAATTCCAGGGACAGGGACCAACTGGCCTTTACATATCAATTTCTTGTGAGGACTTTCTTTCTTTCTTTTTTTTTTTTAAAGATTTATTTGACAGAGAGGAACAGCAAGAGAGTGAACACAAGCAGGGGGACTGGGAGAGGGCGAAGCAGGCACCACGCAGGGAGCCTGATGCGGGACTGGATCCCAAGGCCATGATGCAAGTCAAAGGCAGACGCCCAATGACTGAGCCACCCAGGCACCCCTCTTGTGAGAATTTAAGATCTTCAGAGTGGTTACATCCTTTTGAACTTTAAGATTACAACCAAAAAGCACAGGTAAGGACTAGGCAAGTAAAGGTGTCCCCTTCTTATGCCAAGCCCACTGGCTAGACACAGCAGTATGATCTCGGAAAGAAATTGATGTCCTCATTTACCTGGTTGCCCACAATGAGGGTGATGGGATATGATACAGAATTTAGGGTAAAAATACCAAGGCTTGAGTCCTGATACTACATCGCTGACTTCAGGGTCATGAGCGTTGAATCAGACTGTAAAACAAGAACAGTTTCCCAGACTGTAAAACAAGAATAACACTTTGGTGGTTAAAAAGGAAGTCATTTATTATTTGTAGGCCCAGTTTCTTCTTTATAGGGTAATTGTTATCAAATAAGCAAATGTGTGCAACAGGAGTTTATAAAATAATTAATGAGAATATGTCAGATATTTTCTAAAGCCACTTTCAACCAAAGATTGTTTTAAAACTGTGGTCACAACATACCTTCTCACTAGAGATTCTTTTTTTTTTTTTTTAAGATTTTATTTATTTATTTGACAGAGATCACAAGTAGGCAGACAGGCAAGCAGAGAGAGAGGAGGAAGCAGGCTCTCCGCTGAGCAGATAGCCCGATGCGGGGCTCGATCCCAGGACCCCAGGATCATGACCTGAGCCAAAGGAAGAGGCTTTAACCCACTGAGCCACCCAGGCGCCCCTCTGCCTTCTCACTAGAGAGTGAAAACTTTCATCTCCCACCCCTTTAGTCCCTTTACCAAGGTCAGTGACCCCTATATCGTGGACACTCACTATAGGTGAGCTGAATGGGAGGAATGCAGCAGAATCTGAATTCTCCCCCATGGGAATGAGTTAGCTGCACTGCCAAAAAGTAGTTGGTATCCTAAGCCTGAAGGACAAATGTGGAGTGGTTGATCAGGAAGCCCCCCAGATTCTGGGTACCTAGGAGAGACCTCCCTCACCCCGCCAAGTCTCCCTCCTACCAGGAAACAAATGTGTACTTGGGAGCACATCCTAACACGCTGACTTCGGAGTCCATGTCCTGAGGTTCAGAGTTAGTCACTATCACCGCAAGACAACTGCCACGTGGAGGCAATCTGAGGGCAAATCAGTTTGCCACAGATGTCATGACATCCCTTCATTCCAACATACTTCTTAAATAAATCTTGGAAACTTTCACGTTCTGGGCTCTCGAGGAGAGTCCGTTCCACGTGTCAGCATCAGGTCACCTTGCGTTGCAAAGTCTGCATGAGCAGGTGAAGCCACCAAGAGCTGCAGCACCTGAGTCTGGACGTGATGTAAAGATGAACACTTGGTTGCCTTTTACATAGCAAAAAATAAAGGTGAAGTTCCAAGAAAGAAAATGGACTCATACGTCCCTAAGTAAAAAAAAATCAATAATAAATAATAAAATAATAATAACAGATAAAAAGGAGACTACCAAATTTACAAATTATATTTAATCATACTTAATGACGCTGCAAGGGGGTAAACTCAAATGCTTATTCAGAGGCAACCAAGATGACGACTCCTTCAGTATTTGCCCGTTCAAGCCACATAGGCCTCTCACACAGTGACTTAAATTCCTGCTTCATTATAAGAAGGCAAAGACTACAGCTCATCAATCCCACCCATTCTCATTTTTGTGCAAACCAATGGTGGACTTACGTTGGGGGGTGGGGGATCAGTTTGAGGCCTGGAAGGAAAACCAAGGAAACGGCCATATGGGGAGAATCACGGCTCTGATCAAGTCTTCTTGTTGGTGTCTTCACCTATTGCTGAGGTGTGTAGAAAATAAATGGAAAAAGTGTCCTTTCTCCTTTGAGAAAAGATATCCATAGCACTTGGTCTCTGGGTGGTTAGGGGAATGAACACCAGCAAAATAGAGAAATCTGAGCTATGGAAGGAGGGGTGTCAGTTCCCACAGCAGCCACAAAGAGAAATGCAGATGGAGTAGCCCCTTACCTCCTGAGGAGCTAGTCCCTCAGACTGCTGTTGCTATAAAGCCGTTTCCTTCATTCTCTTTTATTTTCAGATGTTATTGTCACTTAAAGTCCATTTCCAGGAAAAATTAGATGTAGGGAGAAAAGGAGAGAACTGACCACTGTTGACAGTCGTCGACTGTCCTTTGTCTGTGACTTGCCAGAGATGAGGTGGAGGGAGATGTGTGTGCAGTAGTGGAGTGTGGAGCTGAGTTGGGGAATCTCAAAGAGGAAATAAATGTTGGTGTAGCTTCAGCATGTAGCAATTGCTACATTCTGGGTTTCCACCCAGCAGTGAGGCACCTGGTCAGACCAGGTGTCTGGACCAACATGGTTCTTCGGGGTGGGGGGGAGGGCACCTGGGGCTCACTCTGATAAGTGGCTGCCTTTGGCTCAGGTCATGGTCCTGGGGTCCTGGGATCAAGTCCCATGTCATAGGGCTCCTTGCTCAGTGGTGAATCGCTTCTTCCTCTGCCCCTCAGCCCCCCTTGTTCTCTCTCATTCTCTAGGGCAGATCCTTAGGGGGCAGCTGCAGGCTGAGCCAGGCTTAGCATACAAGAACTGTTTATTTGATAAATTTGGGAGTTTCAGCTCATTGATTTACTCAGGATAAACAAGAAGATTTACTTAGGAACACTAACACATTCTTCCTCAAAGAATAAGCGATTCAGCTGAATAGCAGATAAAATGATCTCAAAATTCTACATGCATTGAGATCAATATAGAACTAATGGATAAGAAACCATTATTTTGGATAATATCCATTGAACAGGTTAGCGGTTTGGATTGGTTTAATCTTGTGTTATGATTTTTATGACTTTTTAAAAAGATTTTATTGATTTATTTGATAGACAGAGAGAGACAGCAAGAGAGGGAACACAGCAGGGGAAGTGGAAGAGGGAGAAGCAGGCTTCCTACTGAGCCAGGAGCCCGATGCTGGGCTTGATTCGGGGCTTGATCCCAGGACTCTGGGCTCCTGACCTGAGCTGAAGGCAGATGCTTAACAACCGAGCTACCCAGATGCCCATGACCATTTTAATCTGTAGAGAATCTGAAGTATACTTGAGGTTATCATGCCCCCCCCCAATTCCAATAGCATTTGAATCTGAGTCTTGCACTGTGTCTTGATCTCTCCATCGTTCTGCGAAAAAGAAGAAATGGTAATGGACTCCCCTCAACAGGTTGTTTGAACAAGAGCTCAAGACTCTAGAGATCTGGCAGTATGGTTTTTGTTTCTACTCCTTCCCATTCTCCCTACCCCCTTACCAGAATTTACATCTGAATATGTGTTCTTTTCAAGGAAGACAATAGAAATGGGAATGTTCATTGATTTGACTTAACTCTCTGATAGTCATGGCTGCTCTGAAAGAAAAGTGCAGTTTTGATAATATCCCCAAAAGTTATTTCCCTCAGAAAATAACTATGAAAATTAACTTGAGTTATGCTTCTTAAATGAGGCATAAAGCAGTTCACAGTATGGTCCCAGTATGTTCCCTTCCAAAGAATGCTGAAGAGGAAACAGAGATGTCGGATATTATGCGGTTCTCTGTCTTAGGGCTTTGTTGACTTCCTTTTCCCACCAAACTATGACAAAAGGAAGCCCACGCTCACTTTCCATTTACATTTCAATCCATAATCTGCCTTCTCCCTTAAACTCCCTAACATCCCCATACCTAACATTGTGGATTCATTAAGGCCACTCAATCTCATTTGTCAAATCCACTGTGAACACCCACCAGACCCCAGCTCTCTTCTGTATCTCCATGCTATTCAGATTCTTAGCTTCTAAAACTTACTCCTTCCTGGCCTTCTCACAGTCTCTCCTTGGTCTACTCTAACCTTTGTGCCATTATTCCTCAGTCTTCTGGAACTGTTACTGCTTTCTTCTTCCCTCTTATTTTTTTGTGACCTTACTCTTACCTCCTTTTTAAAATTCTGCATAGACTCCCCCAGAGGGTCCAATTCATATCCTTGGCTTCACCCACCACCATTATGACTCCTAAATATATCCCCATTCCTGAGCTCTGTCTTGAGCATGAGACTCCAATTTCCAGTTGTCTACTGTGCATTTCCACCCATGAGACCAAAGCCTTCTCAAACTTATATATCCCAGATCAGGCTCATTCTATTTCTCCCTACTTCTGCCCAAATTAGCCGGTATGTCACATACAACAGGTACGGTTATCTTGGTGCCAAATCATAGCCTGTCATGCCTCAGACGCATTTCTTGTCATTCTTGGCAGGCTTTTCTGTAACCTGGTTTCTGGCTTAGTTGGCCAATGTGAAGCCCTCGAGGGAGACTGGAGGGTGAGAGTAGAGGGGAAACCAGGAAATTACACACATCTACATGCTCATTCCACCTGACAATACTTAGAATGATTTCTGTTTTCTTCATTGGGCCCAAATGAAACCCCCTCCTCACCCCTCAAATCAGTCATTCTCTCTCCTCCCTCCTCATTCCATCCTACTGAGTTACTGTTGGTCTTCATAATTTCTCTCCTACATTTTGGTGATAGAACTTATGTCCCTTAAGTTACATCTCCTCACCTAATCCATTCTCTACACAGTTGCAGAGTGAGTTGTGACGATAATGAGATGTTACTCTCTTCTTGAAAACTAAAACTGATTGCTATCTTCAAAGAAAAATCAATCATAAGTAGCCTTTTTATTTTATTTATTTACTTTTAAAGATTTTATTTATTTATTTGACAGACAGAGACCACAAGTAGGCAGAGAGGCAGAGAGAGAGGGGGAAGCAGGCTCCCCGATGAGCAGAGAGCCCGATGCGGGGCTTGATCCCAGGACCCTGAGATCATGACCTGAGCCGAAGGCAGAGGCTCAACCCACTGAGCCACCCAGGCGCCCCATAAGTAGCCTTTTTAGGCTCCTTACCTTGGAGCATGTCATTGTGCAACTTGGCAACAACTGGCCCAAGGATGTCACGTGAAGGGAACAGACCTAACATATATGGAAAGAACAACTGGCCATGAGGTAGCCTCAAAGAGAGCTTTGCTCATGACCACCAATATTACATAATGACTGGTCAGCTTCATTAGATCCTTTAGAAATTTTAAATGAGAGACAGAGGCCCAGAGAGTGGAGAGGTAGAAGAAACACAAAATCAAGGAGTAGAAAACTGTGAGGCAGCAGAAACGATGATACTCTGAGGGTCAGGAACAGTAGGTGGGTAGCAAGAAGAGTAGCAGTTACAAGCTCAGTGGAATGTGGAATGAAGTATCTGGGACAGAATCTAGAATCAAGAGGAGGATGGCTCCAGGGTTGTTGTTGGATCATGGGAGCAGATGTGAGCGGATTGGGGAGATGTGACCATTCATCCTTTGATTCATACAGCTCCCATTTCTCCTTAAATAAATTAAATAAATTTCCGTCCATAAACTTTACATTTCTTTTCCTAACAACCATATCCCATCCGATCATGTGTTTGACAAAACAGGATGCTCATAAGGCTCACCTGAGGTATTTGGAAAGTTTAGGAAATGCTTTCTTTCCACTTCAGACTTTCATAGTGTCAAGTTCTCCATGATCTTGCCTCTTTTCTCTAACAGCACCTGAGTCTAGAGTTGTCCTCCTCAAAGGAATGGTCGAAGAGTATGGATACATTGCTCTCAGACAACAATATAAACACAGGTAATTGTTCTTTGAGACTAGCAGTAATCCAACTGTGCTTTGTTTTCTCATGACTCCGTGCCTTTCCATGTACTTCTCCAGGTGGCTGTAATGGCCTGGAGAAAGATCTCTTTCACTTAGAATGCTTGTACTCTTTACAACTCAATGAAGATATTGAAAACTTGTTTCACCATCTCTCTCCTTTACTTGCCCCCAGCAGACAGGTATAAGTTTTGCCTCTGCCCTTCTGATACTTGCACAAACTTATTGTTTTGAAATCTGTTTCCTTGCCAATCTTTCTCATGAGACTGAGCAACTATAGGACTAAGATTCCAACTAGTTCATTCTTTTGTGGCCCTGCTTGGAGTAGACAAAAGGTCTGCAAGAAATTAATACATTCATTGGATGAAAGCTTGTCTAATTTATGGGAGACCTCAGGAATTCAAGGTCATATAGAGGAAAGAAAGCTGGAGTCAAATTATGGATCTGCCTCTGGTTATTTGTGTAATCGCAAAGTATTTCAACTTCTGTGCCTGATTTTCCATGTCTGAAATGTGGTTAGATGTTTAAGGGTTTGGCTCAGCAACCACTGTGGTTCTTTACAATACGGTAAATGTATCTCTCAAAACCGACCCTGAGATTTTGTCCTACTCACACTGCTGCTCCACTCAGCCAGAGGAAAATGGCAGCCACACTGGCAGGGTTAAATATCTGGTGACTGAGTTCATGTGCATGGCTCTTTGTGCTGTTGCTGCTTGGCTTTGTGGAATGGAGAGAGTTGTTATTTAATATACACAGAAACTTTTTCTACATAATCAAGATCGGCTTCCCGATGTGGATAACATAAATCATATCAATCTGGAAGCATATCCCCATAGTTATAATTTCAAATATGTAAAGCCAATTATGTTCAGTAAAGGAAGCCTTGAAAGACAAAATTCTCAGGCTACCATGCTCAGAAAAACATTTATGTGTATCAAATTCAAAGACAAGAGAGGACAGCATATACAATTGATTTTATTTCATATACATATAAACCAAATATAAAACTAGTTGAGCTAACAGATATAGGTTAGATAAAATTCTCTAAACAGATTATATAAAACATAATATTGGCAATCATCATTTCTTATATGCTTCTCATCTATCACAAAATTTTGCCATTGGCGTAATTGTGTTATCACTGGAAAACTCCTTTCAGCAGTAGTATGAAATAGAAATGGAAAAATAAGAAATATATCTCTATTCTGAAAAAAAAAATTAAACAACAAATCTGCACTTCTTTGCTTGTCCTTGCAAAGACACAGAACTAGCAGAATAAAGTTCTGAAATATCCAAAATACATACAGTTACCACATGAAGTTCTATTTCAGGAACAGATTTTTTGGCAGGAAGGGATGCATGACTCCTCCCTGACACTCCACAAACAGTTACTCATGAGTCAAATAGAAGGATTTGGCTCCTCTGCTGACAGTTTCTTGACATGTTTGCTCCCCACCCTCACAATTACAGGCCCTGATTTGAGAGATTAGGGACCATAACTAGTCTCCTAAGAGAGTCCTTTGTCCTGTCTTGCCCCATGCTCCCTCCTTCCTCTATACTTTTGGGAATTACCTTGCTGAATTCAAACCTCCACTGCCTGTTCATAAAATCCAAACTTCTTGGTCTGCACAAAACTTGTACCCACCTAATCTTTGCTCTCTTTTTCCAACACCTCTCCTCATCAGCCTTGCTCTACGCTAGCCTGTGAACCACGTGCCTATGCCTGACTGCCCCATGCAGTTCTATGCTTTAGTCAATGAACAGTTGAGTGCCTCCCACTTGGGTGCTAGGCAAGGAATGGGCAGTTTTCCTGCATTCGCTCATACTGTTCCTGCTACGTAGAATGCCCTACCCAAATCTCTCCCCTTGGAAAACATCCCGTTTCCAAGTCCTAGTACACATCCCTATAATTTTGGCCCTATTGGTTAAAACTAACCAGGTCATTTTCTGTGCTTTAAACCAGCTCTATTACAGACGTACTGCTTCTGTGTCAATGAGGCCCTAAACTTTGAGGTCCACGTCTGCTTCTTTTCATTCTTATTACCTGCCAAGTACTGGAGACATTATTTCATCTTAGCCCCAGCTAGTTCTTTGGCCTTCATCTACATATGGCAACAAAACAAGCACCAAAAAGCTGCCTTAGACACTACTTACCATTTCACAAGTTAGAAGGGAAATTTAGAACTGTAAGGGACTTGCAGAATCCTAAGGATGAATCTTAAGTAATGAAGCCCAGAGACATTCATCAGAGACACAGGAATGGCTCAGTTTCTTCCACAACCACAAATCAGGGATCTGTGCTGCTTCTACCTTGTTAAGCAACTCATCAAACTGAGCACACCAAAACTTTCCTCTGTCCTAAGTTCAATAGATTCTAGTGTTGTGGGGTACCGGATAAACGCTTCTTCCCAGTTTCCTCTTCCTGTAAATAGCAGAACACATCAGTGTGATAAAATCACCTCATACTACTTCTCAGCCTAATGCTAGCATTGCCTACTTCTGATTTCTCTGAACTTTGGGGAGATTTAAATGCTTCTTCCCCTGTATTCCCTGAGCACTGTATATACTCTGATATGGGTAGTTCAAATGTAATATTAATTCTAGACCCTGAAATTACAACAGGTCAGTGCCTGGCATATAATGAGCACTCAAATGAATGAGGAACTGGATCTTACTTTAAGCATATGAAGTAAGACTAATTATGTTAATTCTAACCTTAATACTTCCCTTAGCATTTAATAAGGGATTATTATCTGTGAACACAGATTTAACATCAGGCAGTGGGTTTTGCTACCTGACATACTGAAGTCTGCAAAAAAGCAGGACACCATATGTTTAAAAAATTTTAACATTTAACATTATTTAGCAGGACACCATATGTTTAAAAAATCAATTTATTTAAACAGTTGCTACAAAGGTAATATACAGTCAGGGAAAAACCACTAATACAAGGGAGTTCTCATAGTGGTTGCTTTCATGTACACATACTTAAGATAAATTTAAGTTGTTGGAATAGGCCCAGATAACCTTTATTCTGTGGTGTTGCCATTTCGTGTTTTGACTATTTAAAACATTTTAAGTTATTAAACACAAAGTTTAATTATTTTTTTTAATTATTTATTTTACAGAGAGAGAGAGATCACAAGTAGGCAGAGAGGCAGGCAGAGAGAGAGGGGGAAGCAGGCTCCCCGCCGAGCAGAGAGCCCGAGGCGGGACTCAATCCCAGGACCCTGAGATCATGACCTGAGCCGGAGGCAGAGGCTTAACCTACTGAGCCACCCAGGTGCCCCGAAGTTTAATTATTATTAAACTCCAACTGAATTTGTTGTAAATTAGTGGTAGTAAAACAACAGTTACACTAAAATCTGCTCTTAAATTTGTTCTGATTAGATCACTGAGTAACCGACTCAACTTCCCCATATCACTCATAATGTGACTCATTATCTTGTGATTCTTGATAGCTTAAAAAGCAATTTTAATACTTGAAATGCAAGTCTAGCTTGTGGCCTAATTTTTATAATTTGGTAATTCTACAAAGTATTTGAATGCTGTCTTTAACAGTGCTACATCTCAACCGTGATATTAAGACAGCCTCAGTGTAATCGATTTACACACCTGGTGACACTGACACTCAGAAATTACTTCTAACAGTAATTTCCTTGGGGCATCCTTCTTTAAAGGATGGAAACTACACTTTGCAATGAAATTAATAAATCTGTTAGAAGACAAATCTGAGGACTTTTAAAAATTATACAATACATTAGTAAGTGCTTTAAAAGGTAAACCATCCAATGACATATATGAAAGTTATACTGTGGATGCAAGGTCTAAGAAAACAGACTAAACTTGTTTTTACATCACTTCTACAAATGCTCTCTGGCAACCACACTGTATTATAAAGCAATCAAGAATGTTTGTCTCTCATCAGTCTGTGTAAATGTGTACATTTGCATATTTAATTGGCACATACACTCTCTAAGTATCCAAATTACTTCAATCCTGTATCTTTTTACCTCTCAGAGTGGTTTAATATCACCACAGTGACACATAAAAGGAAAAAAAAATAACAAATGTCAAGTTTCTGGGTAAGTAAATCCAAATCAAATTGTTCAACTGATGCTATACTAGCTTATTTCTGCAGGAAAACATAGGTTTCTATAGTTCTAGTAAGTTACTTTATCATTAAACTCCAACTTTACAACATGGTTTCAAGTAATAAAAATACTTTTGACTTATTGGGAATTATATATAATACATGAAAAAAAAGATTATGTTTTTTTGTTTTTTTGTTTTTTGTTTTTTTTTTACCATCACCAAACATGTTTTCATCTGAACAAGGGAAATTCTTTTAGTTTAATGTAAGGTTTTCGATGAAACAGAATAAATTTACAATGAAGTTAGTGGGCTCATTCAGTAAGTCTTCTAATCTTCAAATTCAGGCCTAATGGAGAACCATGATTACAGGAGAAAAAATAATCTCCTGTGGCCATCATCTTACTGGCTGGTTCCCTTGGAAGGATGACTTCTATCACAATTTGCCATGTTTCCAAGATCTGCACAGGGCTTTAAAATGGAACTGCCTGAAGATTGAGAAAGCCTTTGTTCTTGGGCTTACACAGTAAGCACTTTGCATGATTCTTAGTCACATTTTTATCCAGAACACAGTGTTATAGGTCACATTTTTCTAGACGATGCATATACTGACTTGTGCTCTATAAATATAAACATATTTACACACAGAATACACACACTGACACGGGGATATGAAGTTAGCCAGCCATCCATAAGAAGAATGGGATAAAAATTGCAGGAAGGGTAGTATACGACGCCAAGCCCAGACAGAATATAGATGCCAATCCCAAGACTGCCGAAGCGAGAACACTTCTCTGATCACGGATAATTATCTTCACATTCTCACAGAACTAGAAAATAAAATTTAAGAATATTAGAAAAGGGGCTGAACCTAAGAAGAATCACCTATACCAAATAGTAAAGCATAATTTTCTCACCTATTTTTCTGTCTAACAGAAAAACTAGAATTGCTCTTAATGACTTTGGAAAAGTATTTAAGATGTGAGTAGTTCAGTTTCTTGGTTCCACATCCCATAAGTGACTGAAATGATGCTTCAGGCAACGAGGTTCATAATGACAATTTCTAAATACAGAATTTTTATAGAAAACTACAGTAACCATATAAAAGTTATTTGGGATTAAAGATTAAAATTTTAAATTGCCTTTCAATAACAATAACATATTCTAAAACTACATAAGCATAGGAATCTCTAATCTTGAGTGATAAAATTTAGTTTATTATTATTGGTGAATTCAATTCCTACAACTCACATTTGAAAATTTGATGATACCAGTGAAAATGTTCTTCATAAATCTCAAAATCTAAAGGCATAGAAAGTCTAATTTTTTTGGTCATATCCCATTCCCTGAGTAAATTAAATTCAATCAATTATGTGACATAAAATTGGCTGCTGGAGATAAATAAATGCCTCTGAGGAAACCATTCTTCTAATATGTGAAATTGTTTTTCTTTAAAAATTTAATGCACTCAGAAATGATGGCTTATGTTTGAGTCCTGGCTCAACTCTTGTTAGCTCCAGTAAATCTCATGTAAATCATTTAACTTGTCCAGACTACCCTCTTCTCCTCCATGGGAATAAGGAGGTTGTTGTGAGGATCAAATGAGATCTTTAATGCAAAAGTACTCTGTATTCTTCTACATGCTGCATAAATGTAAGGCATTATGGTGATTATTATTACTGCTACATCTGTTGACAATTATCTCTACCTCATCACTGTCTGGGCAAAATTTATCAATGAACTGATTTTATGTGTGACTTTCACTACTCATACTAGTTTTAAGCTCCTTTTCTAGACATGACATTGTATATGTTTTGAGGGTGTCCTATACAGTCCTGGACAGCTAGGTTTCTAAGTTCTTAATGGACAGACTATACAAGCCCAATATATTTTAATGCGCTACCTTGACTATAAGGTTGCCTCTATCCATACTTTTATACAAATACAAATACGAAACTTCCTGTTAGTTATCCAGATGCTGTTTTTCTTACATGTCAAACAGATGATTTGTCTCTTTCTGCTGAACAAAAACACTGACCCCAAATAAACAATCTTAAAGTGGTGAGGATCAAACTAAATGAAGTTTTCAGGACAATGGGAAAAGTGCTTGGCAAATAATGGGAAGATATGCATTTAGGTAAATGAGTAAGCTGTCTCCATACAGTTATGTCCTTTTGTCTTTTTCCCCAGTAATTGTTAATTAAGGAAAACAGGGAATCATTGTGGACTCCTTTCCCCAAAAGCAGATTTTTCCCAAGGAGTGTCTTATTTCTATGTCCTGTTCTTGTTCACTTGGCCATTAGCTCAGAATGCATCTCTAGTCTAGTGTTGCTCAACAGGAGGAAATGTCCTGCATTGCTGGAAGGTGTGAAGAAGCCTGTAGGGGCACTTTCTGAGCACTGAGACCCCCCAAATTAAAAGGGGTATTTGCGTTAATTTTTTAACAATGAAAAGCATGACCAGCAATTAAAAAGAAGAAGAAGAAGAAGAAGAGTTGAAAAAGCATAAAGCATAGCAATAGTTACTAAAGGGCTTTATAGTTTCCAAAATACTGAAATTGTTAATAGTAATATAAAACTCCCTTAATTTTATGATTTCTACACTTGTTTAAAGAGCTTCATGCTACAAAAAAGCAAAATGTTTTCTTCCAATTTATTTTCCAATTAGTTGCAGTGCTTTCATGAGGGAAAGTGCTCTTCAGAGTGTTTATAAACTCACACTTAACTAAGAGACAACTTACAACTCTCAGTGTTATGCTTACAGTTGTCTACATAGATGGAGAACCCAGCAATCAGACCCTGCATCAAGTAATCCCTTACATCTCTGAAAAGAAGAAACCAGTCCTCCTTCAGTATTAATGACCTACTTCTCTCAAGGCATGTTCAAAAAAACAGTTCTTAGAATTGGAAAATTTGGGATGGGTTTGTTTTTTTTTTTTTTTTCCCCAGGAAATCTACTCTGGCCAAATTGTTTGTTACACCATTCAAAGTGGAGACAAAAACTCCGTTTCACAAGAGGTGCTATGCAGCAACAGCAATTAAAACACTTCTTTACTTCTGTAAAACCTTACAAAGTTTCCAAAGATGAAAAACGACTCCAGCTAGTTATTTATGCACACTAAATATTTTACTACCTCAAAAAAAGCACTTTTTTTTTTTTTTGGTCAAAATATAGAATACAGTGCTATATGTGTTCCATGAAAGGGTAACTCCTAATTACTGGATAGAAATACTGTTTTTCCTTAGAGAAATAATTTGCTTGGTTCCTAAGTAAATCTGGCGTGTTTCCTTTTGTACACTTTTGGAGCCACTGTTTGCAAATGTAGTGAAGTTCATTTCTAATCAGGCCTGGTCTGGGGCTGTGATTCTTAAATCATTGCACACTGCTCTAACTATATTTTTATTTTACTTAGAAAAGAATTCCTAGCTTGAGTCTGGTGTAGCTCTATAAATAATCTATCAAGAGTTTCATAGACCAATGTATAAAAAGCATAGAATTTGTATGTTCTGCCACAGATGAAAGAAAGATTTCTCCATATGGTCAAAAAATTCATCAAGATGTGGAGCAATACAAAATCAGTTGCATGGACTCATTCTTTTGGTCCACAAAGTATCTAAACATGAAGGCTAAAATGTGAAGCTCATTAGGTGATGGCCCAGGTTTCACTTAAGAGTGAACATTAACAATAAACTCTTTAACAACTACAGCAAAGACTGAGAAAGCATCTAATTGCAAAAGCAGTTACAGGCTTAGAAAGTCAACTATCTTTAAGTTAAGAGGTTTCAAAAGGAAATAAAAAATCCATCTCCTCCACCCCTTTGGATTTGTAATTTAATCATCGTCAATGCTAATACTGGTTTTATTTTTAAGTGCCCATTAAAATTACAACATTGAATGGACCTTCTTGAAAACCAATTGTTTTGATCTTTGAGGAATCCATAAACAATCCCACCTTTGGAGCTAAGGGTTGAAGGATGCCTAACAATGAGGAAGTCTAGATGGGGATTAAAGCTTTCAAGGAAAAGAATTCAGAATACCAAGGAAATAAATTCTCTGAAGCCAGACACAAGAATAAGGGATCTACCAGGGAGGTCTTCCTACTGGGAATTATGATAGTTTATATTAAGCAAAGGGAATTCACTGTGCAGCTTAAAGACGGAGAAACCTGCATATTTCCTTAATTTTAAAGGCACAACAATTTGTACACAGGGTTATAGATAAAATACAAACGATGAACGCCTTTCTTCGATTGCAATTCTTGGGAAAATTTGCAAGCACAAAACGACAGATTTTCTCTCACCCCCCCCCCCCATCTCTGACCTGCCCTTTTGTCATTTCGACGACGCTGGATGGACACCCTGAGGACCTCTGCAACAATGCGTAGATTTAGAATCGCTGCCAGCGGGACCGTATTTCCACACTTTTTAACAGCGCATTTTGAGGTTACCTTGCAAGGGACAACGCTATTTATTTACTTGGCCTCCTTCAGGAACACCAGAGACCGTTACTCATTCTAGAACTCAATCCCTGATCCCAGAGCCTAGAAAAAAGTTAGAGATGGAAAAGGGGTCCCCACCGAACCCACGGGCGAGTCACACGTGTACCTTGTCCGCCTGGGGGCTGATCGGGGTGCCGAATCTGCAGTAGGTTACGAAGTGCTCACAGTTGTTCCAAAGTAGGCTGTAGGGAGTCATGCCCAGCAGCTTCTCGGCCCTTTGCGCCACCTCTTCGTTGAGCAGCGCCTTCTTCTTGAGGGACTTGTCCAGGTGATTGACCAGGATGTCGGCTCCGTAGGCGAAGTCCTCCACTGTGTCCACGCGGATGCTGGCTACTCTGCCAATGACGCCCAGAATGAGACGCTTATTGGAGACCACCTTCTGCGTGAGCCCCTTGTCGCTGGTCAGGGCCAACAGGATGTCGGGCATCATGTGGGCAACACGGTTGTCGCCCAGGTAGATGCCGTAGTGGGTTAGGTGGGTCCGGGGCACTTCCAGCACGTCGCCGCGGCGGAAAGAGCTGATCTCATAGAAATTATTCCTCGCCTTGTCTTCGGCCGGGGTGCCCGAACTGAAGAGCTTAAAGTTGGAGATGAGGAGCAGCTTCTCCAGCAATTGGGACAGCGCCTCCAGCATCGGGTTCTTCATCCTGCAGGGGAAAGGCTGCGTTGTGGGGGGACCGCAGCCGGTCGCGCACGGGCCGGGGTAGGTGAGCTCGCCAGCCTGGGGCGCTGCGCTGACGCTCACCTGCAGGCCAGCGGCCCAGTGCGCGGAGGACTGCAGCTGCCTTGAAGGGGGAGCGAAAAGAAAAGGAGAGAATCCTGGAGACTGGCTTGGCCGCCCCGCCCTGAGGACTGAGAAGAATGAGGACCTGATCGCGGCAGACCGCGGGGACAGTGGGACCGGCGCTGAGAGCAACAATCCACGAAACCCACCTGGGGACCGTGCCGGGGCGCAGGGCCGCGCGCGGAGCTCTGGGCTGAAGCCTTCTCTGAGACCTTTTATCCCAGTCATGGGGGCGGGGCCGAACGCCGTCACAGACCCTACGACAGCGCTGATTGGGCCCAGGCTACCAGCGCAGCTCGCCGCGAGGGGCGCGCGGGTTCTTTGGAAGGGGGCTGGCGGCCCCCCGGGTGCGGTGTTCTTCCTGGAGACCCGATTCCAGATGCAGGTTCCCCCTTAGCACTCGCGACCCAACCTCTTGCATCCTCTAAGCGGTCGTTTAGAGCAGTGGCGGAGGCACTGCAGGGCAAAAGTTTCTGCACCTGTCTGGATTGGGCGTATTCTGGGCACTTCGAGAAAGTTTTCGGTGGAAGAGTCCCCTCTGGCGAGATTTCTGAGCCGAACCACCTCCCTCTAAAGGGTTGGATACCCAGAGACCTCGGCTTACTAAAGTGTTTGCATTTCCTCTTAGAAGCGTGCGCCTCTCCAAAGCATGCGGAATCCTTCCTAAATTCCCCGGAGACCTAGCCCCACGCGCCGCGGGTCTTCGTCCTCCCTTTTATATGCCCGAATCCTTTTTGCTCTCAGTTGGCGCGCGGGTCGCCTAGAGACCCGCGAGTCCAGATCCCGCGCTCTGGCGATTGGAACCCAAGGGGCCTCTGTGCTCGGACGCACCAGTGACCGTTGAGCGCGCGGCTCTCAACGGTCAACAGAAAAACGGCGAAGCCCCCAACGACCGCCTGGAAAGCCAGATTCATATCAAGTTTATTCCTCCGACCTCAGAGTCAGATGGACCCTGTGTGGTTTCACCCAACAAGACCTTGCCGCTTTCAAAGCGCAGCCGCCGGGAGTGGGCAAAGTACGGATGCGGCACTGCTTTCCTTGCCAGAGCGCCTGCAGCGTGACCCAGGCGCAACCGGTAGGGTGGTCCGCTGGAGCAGCCGGATGAGGGAGCTGTAGACGCGAAGTCCGCGCCAGGCTCCGCACCCGGAGTCCCAACCCTGCTCGGAGTTCGGTGCTAGTGCATTATGTAAATGCTTAAATTCCGCAGACAAAGGCCACAATAGAGAGCCTCGGTTGGCTCCACAAAGCTGCCCAATTCGCGGCTAATAGGTTTTTTCTGAAAGCAGATTCTCCGCTCGCCTGGGGGAGGAGGCTGGCTGTGGATGATGGATGAAGGGCCATTCATCTTACCTGGAAGATGAAGGGGACCATGGAGACCAGGCGGGGAGGAGGCAGTCTCCTCTAATTATCCTCGGAGGTCCGGCCTTTTCTCCCACCCCGGGTCTGCCATCAGCGTTCTGCCCCAGTCGTCCCGTTTGCCGGTGACTTTTTTGTTCATTTTTGCAAATGATCCCGAATCACATTAGAGTTCTAGCAAAGAGAAGAAAACTCCATTTCCCACAACCGAATCGAAAGCAGACGATGGAGAAGGGGAGACAGGCAGTGCAATGAAAGTTTAAATCGTTTATTTCCCCAGCCTGCCCCCCAAAATTTAAAGCGCAGAAGTACGCAGCTGCCAAAATTAATCAAACACCCGCGCGCGTGGGCGTTTGTTAGCTTCCAGCCGCACACCAGTTCAGCCGCTGGATTTTAAAATCTGGGGAGTCTGTGGAAATTCTTAAAAATCTGATCCGGATCTCGGCGCACACGTTAAACTGCAGATCGCACGTCTGAACACTCTAGTCTGGTACAGTTTTAAGAAAGCGTAGATGCCGGAACCTCCAGTGTCAGGAGCCAAACGGCTGGGGGAGATCAAAGGGGACTTAGTAATTAGCGATTTCCGTCTCTGGTGGTCACTAATGCGGATTATTAACGCCTACGACTGACTCCACCTGGGAAATTTGCGCAGACAAAAGTACGGAGAACTACAGAGAACTCTTTCAGAGCAAAAAATATTAGGGAGAAATCACCTCGAGACCTTCAACAGCCTCATCCCCAAGGGGTTTTGTTAAAGATACGCAGTGCCAAGCTGATTTGCGTTTCCCCTGCCCCGCCTGAGGAAATTCGGCCCTGGGTAACCCAAAGGAGGCTGCAGCACATTTCCATTTGCCGTGTTTTTGAAGTCTTCTGAGACCTCTTAAGCGGGGAGTGGTTAGGGAAGATTGGGCAGCTTCTCAACTGAAAAAATGCAGCGTCCTCCAATGAGCTCTTGAGGGCTCAACTGATTTGCCCTCCCCATGGTAACCCTACTTTACAAAAGGCAACTCTCAACGTTCTTAGGCTTGTATATTATTTTTTGTGGCTGAGCAGTCAGTTCCTGATTGCTCCCTTAGAGGCACACTTCAAAAATGTGTTTATATGCTAATAGTCACACTCCCACTAATAGACTGCATCAATATTAGCTAAACTGGGAAGGGAAAATGCTGTTAGAAGGAAAGGCCCACGAAAAATCTGATGTTTGAAATTTCTCCTTGGGGGTGCCTGAGTGGCACAGTCTGTTAGGCATGGGACTCTTGGTTTCTGCTGAGGTTGTTGGGTCCTGAGATCCAACCCCAGTGTGGGATCTGCTTAAGGCTCTTTCTCTGCCCCTCCCCAGCCCCGCACTGTCTCGGTCTTTCTAAAATAAATAAATACATCCTTTAAAAAAAAATTTCTCCTTCCTTAAACCAGAAATCATTCACTTAGAACAAGGAGCATCCCCATGGGTTGCTAGAAAAATCTCTTGTTTTCCGGATTGTATGAAAGTCAGCTACTTTCAACAAGTCTCCATGTGCAAATGCCTTGAATGCATTCAAATGGGTCACCAGGTCTGGCCTGGGAATTCTAAAAGAGCTGAGGCTTCCCAGGTCAACATACAGACTTCAATGAAAGGTTCAGGAACTCTGGCCTCAGTTACCACTTCCTTATCCTCCCAGTAGAGAGTGAGAACAACCCCACCTGTAGTTCTCAAGGCTGGGCCCGTTTCTCCCAGCGGTACAGGCCAAGACTGTGCTGGGTTTCTGTGCAAAAGGGGTTGAAATCGGGCCTCATAAAGCCCACCGAACTTGTGGGCTTCATCTTGGTACCCTTGGGTTCCTGGGAGCCCATCATGGGTCCCAGGAGAAAGAGGTCCCACTCTCAGAGACAAGGTGCAGAGTCCAGTGGAAATGTGGAAGGCTAACAGATTTCCTGCCTACAAACTTCTAGCATCTGGAGCCTCCTTGTTCCTCAGAGAAGTCTTTAGAGTAGACAATAGGATCACAAAATTCTGTGCTTCCTATGTGCTGGGCTCTGAAGTGAGCTTTTTCTCACTTCATCCTCATTACCCTGTGAATTATCATCTTCATTTTACACAGGAAGAAAGGCTTGTAATTTTGCTTCCTTCACTGTGTTGGTATGGATCAGGACTCATCTACAGGTTTCTTTGCCCCCAGGTCCATCACCACTGGGGAAGGACTGACCTTCCATCAGTTTGTTCACCTGTCATCCATTCATTTATTAAGTACCTGTTGTGCGGGTGGTGTTTATGCTTGCCTTGGAAATTCAATGAAATACCTAACCCTAAACTTAGATCCCATGGTTTTTCTTTTTAATTTGGACTTCATTTCCCTGCTTCTCTAGTGCCATGGGGGTTTAATTTTTAGCATCAGTTGTTTTCCTGTACTGGTGAGGAAGGTCTGATGAAGATTCTGATTAATAGTCTTCCCTCACCAGGAAGGCCCTAGCACTTGAGAGGCCATGTAGTTCCACGTCCTTAGACATAGGTGTTCAGGGTTTTGTTCAGGGGCATGGGCTCAGAAGCAGAACCTAGTTGATCCCAGACTTCTCACCTCTTACACCTTCTTTCCCCTGGTCCCTAAGCCTGGTGAATTTGGTTTTCTAAACTTCATGCATCAAAATTATTGCCCTTCTTTAGCATGATTTTGTTGTTGTTAGATTTTTAACATTATTAAATTTGGGGACACATAAATAATGATAATCCTACCATTTGTTTTTCTTCTGAGCTATCCTTCTGCCTTGATTTTACTTACAAATGCTCAGGTCTGGCCCCATGAACACGGAAGCCCTAACTGGTTAATTCTAAGGGAGTGGGGAGAATAAAGGCTTTGTGCACTTTCCTCTGGAAGTGGGGGGGGGGGGGAGGACACGGACAGATTCCTTTTCATGGAGATTCCACACTCAGTGCTACCTAACTAGAGTGTTAGTAATCAATTACCTCCTGGGAGGAAGACTTCCTTCCCCCAGCTTCCTTCCTGGTTGGCCAGCACCTTAGTATGAGGGCCTCAGACCTGCCTATTGTCTTTAGAAAGATTAAAGGCTTCAGTTCCAGCCAGAGAGGATTTAGGGGTTTTGTTGTTGTTGTTGTTGTTGTTGTTTACTTGTTTTTTTGTTTTGCTAACCATAAAATAAGAAGATTGATCAAAAAACCAAGAATGTGTATTTAATATCAAGAATCAGGACTCAAGTAAGTAATCTTCATATAAATGAATACCAGATTGAGGCAGCTGTGACATGGAGGAAGGAGGCAAAAATCCCAAGTTTAGGCCTTATAGTGCCATTTACAGCTAAATGAATTCAGACAAGTCACTTGTCATCTCTGAGCCTCAATGTCATCTTTCTAAAATAATATTTCAAAGGGATGCTTGGAGGATTAAACACTGTATCACAATACCAACATTCATAACATAACGTGTTGTCTATCATATGATTTGCATTATTCTTCAGAGAATCATAGTAAGGCAGGGGTGCTTTTCCTCTTCGCTGTAACAGCACAGCTATCCAAGAACGCAGTGTCGACAAAAGATATGCTTTTGCTCAGAGACCCCTCCTGGGTGAGCAGAAAGTAGGCACATAACTGTTCTGGAGTTGAGTGCAACCACAGAGGGACAGTCAGTAGACAGTGGGCCTAGGGAGAATTACACTGGGGAGATTTGGAAGCTTCCACAGAGCTCTGCTCCTCCAGCTGCTCACCACCAATAAAACCATTTATAATTTATAAGAACAGAGATAAAGGCCAGTCTTTTCTTTGAAGATGACTCCCGAAACATGCAAAACCCCCAGAGGTCCATATTTGAAATGATCAAATGACATAATACCAAGGAATGACTAAAAATTCCAAGATGCCCCACGACATGTAAAACGCATTTCATTTCAAAATACGATAACTGGCAAACTATGTGACTTCTTAGTAACTTCCGCTTGCTTCCTTTCAATTTTAACTTGTCATGGTAAGGCAATAGTAAATATGTAAATATGTAATATGTAATGTAATGTAAACATGTATATGTAAATAGTAAATATGAACATTTGGTGACCCAGATTTGTTAACAAAAGCAAATGTAGCAATAGTCTTTGGTTGCATATTTGAAAGGCAAATAAATATACCACCACTGTATTCATATATAAAATATACAGAGGAATGAGATGTTGCTGTCACCCAAAGAGAACAGTATTGGTGATCACCAGTAATGCTAAGGACTGGGAACAGTGATAAATGCCATGTTATTCACTATATTTCAAAAATTCTTTGTAAATGCATAGACATTCTAAGGATATAGTGACAAGTTACTGAAGGCCAAACTTCCTTAATATCAGGATTAGCTTTAGATGCTCCAATCTGATGCTGTGTGAGATCTGAGACTTCTGGGGCCTAGAAGGCCTCATGTGTGAAGTGTCTTGAGCCAGGTTAGAATGAGATGCTCTCTAAACCCTCCAAGTGTGAATGGTCCTGGGGCTTAGGAAAATCCGATGACCCAGGCCCTTCAGAGAGTCTTCATCATTGTTCTTGGTGAATTTTCACAGGGAGTAATTGCCAGAGAATGAAGATAAATCACTGTCCAGTACTTAGAAAATCTAAGTAGGATTCACAATAACTGCTTTAAACAATGCAATGCCTCATTGAATTTAAAAAAAAAAAAAAAGTGAGAGAAATCACTCCAGTGAAGTAGTCATTCCATAAAAAGGGCAGGAGAGACAGGGCAAAAGTTTGGTAGCAGTTGGTGCTGATAATCACGGGTTCCTTTGATTATGTATGTTTCATTGTATAGAAACTATACACTGCTTCACCAGTATTTTGTAGCCATATATATAATTGGTATGTTCTTGAAAAGAATGATACCTCTTTGATTTCTAAACTGCATTTGGAAGGAAGGAAGTATATCCTTCTGGTATTTTTGTAATTGGACTCTTAGCTCACACTAAAATAAAATTCAGTGTGGTTCAGCTAAAGCTGACTCATACCTAAACAGCTCAAACAACTATTAAAAAGGGAAACTTGATTTTGAAATTGTCACAAACTTCTTAACTGGAAGACGTCCAAGTGGACAGCTCTCTCTTTAAGAACCAGGCTATTTGTGTTCTCTATAGGCAAAAACCTTCATGTTTGAATTAAGTTCACTGATTTTTATCCTGATTGCCCTCTACAGTGACTTCCCATTAAGTTGGATTACTTGCATTTTATTTATACCCATTCTTTACCTGGAAAGCACATGAGTGGAGGGTGCCTGGCTGGCTCAGTCAGTAGAGCGTGTGACTCTTAATCTCTGGGTTCTGAGTTTAAGCCCCATGTTGGATGCAGAGGTCACTTTAAAAAAAGAGAAAAAGCAAATGAGTGGAATTGAACTTGGATCACACAGAATTAACACAGAAAATAAATTCAGTAGCTCTTTCTTTAAAGATGAATTAAAAACCTGTGTAATTGTTTTCATCCAATAGAAATTTAAATCAGAAATCACTGTAATTTTAATGTTCAATTAGTTTTACTTTCAAAAAGAATAAACCAGGATATTTGCCCTTTGGTCATAACTATTTCATGTTCTAACACTTACATTTTTACACTTTCTCTTTTCCTGTTTTTCTTTTAATCTCTATTATTTAATTCTGGAAGGTGCTAATCATGAAGGGAGGGTTCCTGATATTTTTCAGTGGTATCCTTGAAGGGCATCATCCCCATTGGCTCTGACCTTTATGGATCAGATGGCATCCAGAAAATCAGAATCTTAAATGCATCTGGAACCTGGGAATGGAGGCCTGCAGTTGGCATGGGAGTGGCCTGTGAGATGATTTGGTAAGTAACCAAACCAGCCACACTGTGAACCTCAGGATGCCATGTCAGTCAGCAGGCTATACCAATCGGGCACCCATTATAGAATGATGTTGATGCCAAGCTCAAAGATTTAGCCAAACTTCGACATCCTTGACATCACTAGTAAATTTCCTACATTCAGTCCAATACCACCCAAAACATTGTCACAACCTACTTTGCGATTCTAAGTAAATTGGTTCAACTCATGTCCTGTCAACTCATGTACAAAAGTGGTGACAGCATCCAGTACCTTCCCTGCTGATGATTCTCATTGACTCTTCGTGTTCTGAACTTTCTAGAATTCAATCTAGCAATAGTTAGAAATAGTCATCCTGCATGCCTCACTGCCAAGTCAAATATAAGATGACAATCTAAACTCTGTTTCCTCAAAGGATGGCTCTTTCAGCCCTTGTTTTTACTTTTGATGAGAGGACCCAGATTTTCTCATACAGCGCCCACCGCGCATCTGAGTTTTGCTTCATTTGGTTTCAGTTATTCACTGTTAATCACAGTCTGGAAGCAGATGATCCTCCTCCTGACATATGCTCGCTCAGAAGGTTATTAGTAGACTAACACTACGTCACGATGTCTGTGTCTTCTACCTCACTGCATCTCCTCAGGTAGGCTTTTTATTCTCGCACATCATCATAAGAGGAGGAAGAAGAAGGGTGGATACAATATTGTACAGTACAATATTTTGAGAGAAAACACATTCACATAAGTTTTGTTACAGTTTATTGTTGTAATTGTTTTATCATTAGTAATTGTTAATCTCATACTGCACTTAATTTTATAAATTAAACTTTATCATAGTTATGTATGTATAGGAAAAAAATGTAATATAGAGAGGGTTTGGCAGTATCTGTGGTTTCAGGCATCCACTGGGCGTCTTGAAACTATCTCCAGGAGATAAGGGGGACTACTGTATGTCTTTTATGACTGTACCATTTGTTTTTCAAATAACAATTTCTGGGTTTTGTCTTTCAAAAGAAAAAATAACAATTATAATTTAACCAGATGTTTGGGATGTCTGGTTGGCTCTTGATCTCAGCTCAGGTCTTGATCTCAAGGTTGTGAGTTGGAGTCTACTTCAAAAAAAAAATAATAATAATAGTAATTATAATTATTATTTATCCAGTATTTTACTTTATAGATTAAATAGAAGAACTCTTCAAGATTTTTCTCTACTTATTTAATCTTTCAATGTAGAATAGCTATCAATTTTTTTCTTTTCTCAGGATGCCAAACTCAGGAAGAATAAATAAGAAAGAGTAATTATTGATATTTAAAAGAAAAGTGTATTGCCAAGATTATTGACCAAAAACGTGACTTCAAACAACCTCATTTTAACAATATTATCTAGAAATGCATCATTCTTGATTTAAACTAAGTATTCGTATGTGTTCTAAGTTCACAGTGGGCATTAAATAGAACTCCCACTTAATTTTATCTAAAACTTACAATTTTATTATGAAGTTACATTTATTTGAATTAGCTGAGAAACCTTAAATCTTATTGGTTAATATTTCAAGATTATTCCTTTTTTTTTTCTTTTTTTAAATTTTTTTAAAATTTATTTTCAGCATAACAGTATTCATTATTTTTTCACCACACCCAGTGCTCCATGCAATCTGTGCCCTCTATAATACCCACCACCTGGTACCCCAACCTCCCCCCCCCCGCCACTTCAAATCCCTCAGATTGTTTTTCTCATGATTCACCTTCCCTTCCAATTTCCCCCAACTCCCTTCTCCTCTCTAACTCCCCATATCCTCCATGCTATTTGTTATGCTCCACAAGTAAGGGAAACCATATGATAATTGACTCTCTCTGCTTGACTTATTTCACTCAACCCATGTTGCTACAAAAGTTGGGTATTCATCCTTTCTGATGGAGGCGTAATACTCCATAGTGTATATGGACCACATTTTCCTTATCCATTGGTCCGTTGAAGGGCGTCTTGGTTCTTTCCACAGTTTGGCGACCATGGCCATTGCTGCTATAAACATTGGGGTACAGATGGCCCTTCTTTTCATGACATCTGTATCTTTGGGGTAAATACCCAGTAGTGCAATTGCAGGGTCATAGGAAAGTTCTATTTTTAATCTCTTGAGGAATCTCCACACTGTTCTCCAAAGAGGCTGCACCAACTTGCATTCCCACCAACAGTAGAAGAGTGTTCCCCTTTCTCCACATCCCCTCCAACACGTGTTGTTTCCTGTCTTGATAATTTTGGCCATTCTAACTGGTGTAAGGTGATATCTCATTGTGGTTTTAATTTGAATCTCCCTGAGGGCTAGTGATGATGAACATTTTTTCATGTGTCTGATAGCCATTTGTATGTCTTCATTGGAGAAGTGTCTGTTCATATCTTCTGCCCATTTCTTGATATGATTGCCTGTTTTGTGTGTGTTGAGTTTGGGGAGTTCATTATAGATCCTGGATATCAGCCTTTTGTCTGTACTGTCATTTGCAAATATCTTCTCCCATTCCGTGGGTTGCCTCTTTGTTTTTTTTGACTGTTTCCTTTGCTGTGCAGAAGCTTTTGATTTTGATGAAGTCCCCAAAGTTTATTTTCGCTTTTTAAAAATTGTATTATGTTGGATATAGAGTCATCTTTCTGAGTGAACCTCAAAGTCCTTTTGACCCTAAAATTCCATCCATACCTTTTTGAGAAAGATGTAAGTAATACATTTTGGTATTTTTTCATTAGCCAAATGTCAAATTTATAAAATTGAAAATGTCATAAAATAATGAAATATTAACATAATTTATGTTATATTTAACTAATTTTAAATTACAGATTATATATCCAAAAATTGTACATATCAATAAAATGTTTCCATGCTTTTATAGCCAAATGGATTAGATGAAATGTACATACTTATAATATTTGCCTATTTCTGAAAAAGCCTATATTTGTTTCTCCCAAATAATTAAGAACCCCAGGGGGCCTGGATCAGACCAATGGGTCAAAAGAAAGGGCTAGGCAAATTTGTGGACTGTCCATAGTTCTCATGTAATGAGAATGAAAATGGGATGAATGTTTAAGCATGTCTACTCTGTAGCCAGGCTGCCTGGGTTTAAATCCTGGCTCTTTTATTTATAGCTATGTGACCTTGGGCAAGTGGTTTAACTCCTCTGGTCTGAGTTATCTCCACTTTCAAATGAGAATGCTAATAAAAATGATGGATACTTCATAAGGTTGTTGTAAGGATTAAAAAATTAATATGTATATGTTCCTTTAAGACCTAGTAAGAACTCAAGAAATGAGTTTTCTTTCTGGAACACATTCAATAATCTATTGATTTCCCATAGCATGCAGGAAAATTTGCAAGAGGCAGCAAAGATCCATAGGGTAGTAGAAAATTCTAGAAATGGGGATGGGAGAATTCTAATCTCTAATCCACTTCAACAAATGATGTTGTTCTCCAGGTGAGTCTCAAGTTCTGTATGGGCACCCAGAAATACCACAATAAATGAGATTTAGTCCCCTTCCTAATGAAACACAGAGCCATTAGGTAGGGAACAGACAGACCTGAATAAAACTTCCATAGTTCAGTGTGGCGCACTGAACAGTCACAGGCACTAACGGTGCTGGGACACTTCCAAGGGAGCGATCATTTTTATTTATTTATTTATTTGTTTATTTATTTTTTAAAGATTCTATTTATTCACTTGACCAGAGAGAGATCACAAGAAGGCAGAGAGAGAGGGGGAAGCAGGCTCCCTGCTGAACAGAAAGCCTGACATGGGACTCGATCCCAGGACCCCGGGACCATGACCCGAGCCCAAGGCAGAGGTCTTAACCCACTGAACCATGAAGGCACCCCAGAACGATCGTTTTTAATTGGGGCAAGAACAGTGAGAGAAGGAGAAGCACCTAAGTTGTACCACAAGGAGTCAAGACCCCAATGAGAGTTTGCCAGGTACACAGGTGAACCTGGTTGGTGCCAAGAGGCCAGGCAAAGGCATAGCATGAATAAAGGCAAGATTTTTTAAAAAGCCTTTGGTATAATTTGCTAGTTCTACTAGAATATAAGGTGTACGCTTCTCTCAGAGAGGTTAGAACTTCCACTGGCACTTTGTGGGGTCCAGGTTGCAAAGGCCTCCCATGCCTTGCTGGGACTTCAGGCTTCACTGCAGAGGCAGCAGAGAACCAGTGCAGGCTTACAAGAACAGGAGTGATTTGCTCCAAGGTAATTCTGAAGGCAGGATGCAGAATGGATTGAAGGGAGAAGGGAGAGAAACTGGAGGCAGAGACCAGTTGGATGGCCATGTGGTGGTCCAGGGAAGAGAGCTAGAGTAAGATGTGGGGAGGGGGATGAGATGGAAAGGCATGTTAAAAAGATGAAAGATAATACTGGAGACAAACTGCCAAGACTGGTAACCTGGTTGTATTGGGGGTGGTAGGAGTGGTAAGAGGAGTACAGTGGGCCCAGGCATGACTCTCAAGTTCCTTACTGGAGCAATTGGACCAACAGTAAGAGGAGGAAGGGAAGAATAAGAACGGGCTTATGGAAGAAAGAAAATGAGTTTAGTTTCAGATATGTTTTCCTTCTGCTTATCCTCATCCCATAGGTTACTGGCTTAGACTAAAGCACAGCTGAACAGGTGAGTTGTTTTTAGCAACTTTCCACTTCTTTCCTTTAACTGATAACGGAAGCTTAAGAATGGCGTGGGGTGGGCGCCTGGGTGGCTCAGTGGATTAAGCCGCTGCCTTCGGCTCAGGTCATGATCTCAGGGTCCTGGGATCGAGTCCCGCATCGGGCTCTCTGCTCAGCAGGGAGCCTGCTTCCTCCTCTCTCTCTCTCTCTCTATGCCTGCCTCTCTGCCTACTTGTGATTTCTCTCTGTCAAATAAATAAATAAAATCTTTAAAAAAAAAAAAAAAAAAAAAAAAAAAAAAAAAAAAAAAAAAAAAAAAAAAAAAAAAGAATGGCGTGGGGTGTTAGAGAGGAGAAGGGAGTTGGGGGAAATTGGAAGGGGAGGTGAATCATGAGAGACTATGGACTCTGAGAAACAATCTGAGGGGTTTGAAGTGGCGGGGGGGTGGGAGGTTGGGGTACCAGGTGGGGGGTATTATAGCGGGCACGGATTGCATGGAGCACTGGGTGTGGTGCAAAAAAATGAATACTGTTATGCTGAAAATAAAAAAAATAAAAAAATAAAAAAGAATGGCTTTATGAGCCTCAGATAATTCAAGTGATAGACTGAAAAAGAGCGGAGCTACAGAGAAGCTGCATTTAGGATAATTTATGTACTCTTAGCCTCCTAAAATTTAGATCAAATAAAATCATTTCAATGGTTTCTCATGTTTGAGATACTAAGTATTCGATGTGGTAAGAAATATGAGAGAAGTAAAAGAGTATAAAGTACACTTACTGTTACAAATTTCCTTTCAGGCAAGTTTTACTGAGAATGTTTTTCCCATGTGAGATACCTCAGCATCACTTCCTTGGAGCCTCCTTTCAAGAGCCTCCAACTGAACAGGTCTGAGGTGGCCGGAAGCTTCATTCTAACGAGCACCCCAAGTGATTTTCAGGTAAGTGGCCCTCACACCTTGAGGACCACCTTGTTTGAAGCTGTTCTTCTTTGCAATTCTGCCAAACCCCAGGTCATTGACAAAAGTTAATGGGGCTCAGTGAGGTTGACACTGGAGTCCTGGTAAGATGACTCGTGCATATATACGTGAGAACTTACAAGAAACTCCCACTACACAGATTTGGTAACAACACTTTTATTAAAAATTACATAGCTGGGGCGCCTGGGTGGCTCAGTGGGTTAAGCCACTGCCTTTGGCTCAGGTCATGATCTCAGGGTCCTGGGATCGAGTCCCGCATCGGGCTCTCTGCTCAGCAGGGAGCCTGCTTCCTCCTCTCTCTCTCTCTCTCTCTCTCTCTGCCTGTCTCTCTGCCTACTTGTGATCTCTCTCTGTCAAATAAATAAATAAAATCTTAAAAAAAAATTACGTAGCTACCACTAGTTATCAATGATCATTAAGAAGATCTAAACATAGCAGTGTTTCAAAGTAATAAGCAAATTTTAAGACTAAGTGATATACACTGGGCTGAACTAGTTACTGATTTGACTTCCTTCTTAGGATGACGCTGGCATACTTCAACCCAGTTCCATAGTACATGGATGGCTTCAGTCGGTTCTAGACAACGATAATATATACAAATTTTATTTGCCTCAAATAATGGCTTTCCTTAGTCCACAGAATACCAATTACTCTTTACTTCAAGATGCAATCATATATGAACTGTTTTCTTCAATTTTGAGATGCAAGTTTTCTAAGCAACATTCATAATGAAGATAACTGTTTTGCATCAAGTTCTCCAAAGAGCCTTCCCTCCTAGGTTTTTCCTCATTCTGAAGGGGGAAATTCTGTAGTATTAGTGCATATGTTATATTTCATAGAATGTTGTTGATATGGGCTATGTCAACAACACATGGAAATGACACAACAGGGAGGTCATTCAGGGTTTAGGAGCTCACCTGTGGATTGCTCCTCAGTGAGGTGGTGCTTCCACCACCAAGAGAACTGTTCAACACAAAGTTCAATACATATATTTCTAACAATCCATATCTATAGAATTAAGAAAAGATAAACTATAAAATTTTTTGCCACAAAAGGGCTGCTAAAGGAAGTGGTTTCCTGGGGCACCTGGGTGGCTCAGAGGGTTAGGCCTCTGCTTTCGGCTTGGGTCATGATCTCAGGGTTCTGGGATCGAGCCCCACACACATCAGGCTCTCTGCTCAGCAGGGAGCCTGCTTCCCCCTCTCTCTGCCTGCCTCTCTGCCTACTTGTGATCTTTCTCTGTCAAATAAATAAAATCTTTAAAAAAAAAAAAAGGAAGTGGTTTCCTCCCAAGAAAATCTCATGCCAGCTTTATTATAGACATAGAAAATTAAGAAAGGATTTAGATGTAAATACACATATAAATAGATCTTTTACTCAAGAACGCCCTGAGTGAGAGGTGCCGGGATGGCTCAGTTGGTGTTGCTGACTCCTGATTAATAAGGCTCAGGTCATGATCTCAGGGTTGTGAGATCAAGGCCTGTGTCAGGCTCTGTGTGGAACTTGCTTAATATTCTCTCTGTCCCTCCCTGCTCATGCTCCCTCTCTCTTTAAAAAAAAAAAAAAAAAATGTAGTGAGTGAAACACCAAGGCTGAATTCACCCTCATGCAAGATAACCTTTACTCAAAAAAGAAAAGCATTTGTAAAAGGGAAGAGATGGTATATTTTCTTTCAACCTCTGATATAATTACAAATAGTTGCAAAAATTATGTAAAGAATTCTCATGTATTCTCCACCCATATTTTCCAAATTTTGCTTTATCCTTTCTCTCTCTCTATACACACACACACACACACACACACACACACACACACACACATATATATATATATATATATGTTTTTTCTGAACTATTTGAGAGTAAGTTGTAGATGTGATGTCCCTTTATCCCTAAATTCTTCAACGTCCTTCCTAAAATATCATGGTATTATTATCAAAATCAGAAAATTAACATCACTACAGTGATCTAAACTACAAATTTATTTAGGATTTGCCAATTACCCTAGTAATGTCTGCTATTGTGAAAGAAAATTTCAATTCATTGATTGCAGTGCTTTGTTAGAGTTGGCTCACCTTTAATCTAGGACAATTCTTCAATCTCTTCTTTCACAACATTGACATTTTTGAGGAACGCAGACCCACTCTTTTATAGCATATTGACCCATATGTGTCTGATATTTCTCTTGATTAGGGTATGCATTTTTGGCAGAAATGCCACAAGAATACTGTTGTTTTCCTTTTCATATCAGGAGGGGCGTGATATTGATTTAGTCAATTCTGGTTAATGGGTTACTATCGGGAAAGAGAAAAGCAGTCCCTGACACCTGGCATCTGAAAATGCCACAGGCCAGGCCTTGGGGTTGCTAGGAGAGACACTGGCACCCGGAGCTCGGCCTTGGCGTTCTTGTGTTGAACATAAACTACTTCACAGAACATCAATATTCGTCAAGGCCACTCTGGGACCTTGTGACAAGACCCCTCCCTTATCATGTCTGAATACAGACAAAACAATGAACACTGTCATCATTGCACAAATGGCCAATCCTTCCTTTCTCCTGGCTAAAATATGTATGCCTGTGGCTGCTTTTCCAATTGCAGCTCTCTCTTTAGCCCATCCTTTCCTCCTTCAGCATAAGATTTTCGGAGGTAGCCAGTGATAGGGTTGTCCACAATTCCTGATAGCTTCTGATCCAGAACTGTTCTCTTTACCCCTCTCCAGAGTTACCTAACACCCTCTCACTGGACTGCCTCATGGTTTCCCATGGGGTGCATTCTTCCTTACCACCACCATTCATAATCCCAGCTTGTTCAATACAGGTGTGTTCCCGGTGGTCTCAGCCTGCAAGGCACTAATGCTAGTGATGCTAACTTTGTTCACTTGGGACTGTTTCTATGTCTTGGTGATGTCTAACTTTCTAACACAGTTTTAGCATCCATTGCTTGAATCAGTTCTTACCAAGCTTGTTGCCTGGGATGTTGTGATTGATAATAAGAATTATATTTGGTCTTCCTTCCATTTCTGACACAAAGCTCCTAAAACCTTTGGAATTTCTTAAGTGATGAGAGCAATAAAGGTGTCTTTTGTTATGTTAATGAGGTGACTTTTGTAATGCCTCTAGATCACCTAAGGATGGGGGTTGCCATCAGAGAAACAAACCATATAATTATAAGGTTCCAAGTTTCAGCCCCATTCCCCTGACCTCCAATGAGAGGGGAAGGGCTAGAGGTTAAATCAGTCACCAATGGCCAGTGATTTAATCAACCATGCTTATGTAATGAAGCCCCCATTAAAAACTCCAAGGGACAGGGTTCCAAGAACTTCCAAGTTGGTGAGCACCTTGAGATGCAGGGAGACTGCCACTCCTAGAAGGAGCCCAGAAGTTCCAGTGTCTTCCCATACACCTTGCTCTATGCATCTCTTCTTCGATTAATTGTTGAGTTGTATCCTTTTACAACAGATAGGTAATCTAGTGAATAAATGGGTTTCCTGAGTTCTGTGAGCTGCTCTAGCAAATCAGTCAAACCCAAGGAAGGAATTATGGGAAATTCTCACTTATAACCAATCAATCAGAAGTACAGGTAATTAACTAAGCTTTAGACTAGCATCTGATGTAGGGGTGGAAGGGAATAGTCCCATAGAACTGAGCCCATAACCTGTATCTATCTCTAGGTTTTTGTGTCCTGGTTTGCTATCTCCAGGTAGATGGAGTCAGAATTGAATTGAATTGTAGGATACCCATTTGAACTTGGTGTTCAGAGAATTGTTGGTGTTGAATGAAAACTGTACTCCAATCTTGCCCCATTGAAACTTGGTCTAGGAATCCAAAATACTACCAAATGTTAATTTTCCCATTTTCACCATCCTTTCTACAGTAAGAAATTAGATTTCTATCATAAGGAAAAGCTTTCTATTCTCCCCTACTTATTAATATTATTTTGGGCCTCATCATATTCTTATCCAGTGGATTATAACCCATTAATATGTTATTTATTTTGATGGTCAAATTATTACAAGTTTGTCTTGCAGGAGCTCCTTCAGACTGGCTTGTGTATTCTTTGGATTTTTCTCTCATTCTTTGAACATTTCTCCACTTTTTGCCACCACAAGGTGTTCCAAGCTTATCTTTTCTTTCCTACCCCAATCCTTAATTAACCATTTATCCACACAGCCCTTGTTACTCCTAGTGTAGAATGTATTTAGAAATAAAAATCTGGATACTTGGGAAATTCATTACAACTGCTCCTAGGCCCTCTCGGCTGACAGAAAAAAAAAAGGGTATACACATACGCATGTATATTCATGCCCACATACATTTTAATCTATATTTATTTCCATGTCTGTCTTTACATACCAAAAACCATAAGTTTATCCTGATACCACTAATCTAGCCCCATAGGGGTCCTTGTAAAACTGAAAGGCATTTTAAATACACATCATGGATGAAAGGTTAAAAGCATGTCCTTGACAACGGTGCTTATGGGCAAGCATGTCTAATGCTGTATATTAGCAATCCCTCTTCAAAAAGCTCTGCTTAGAGTATAGCCAAAGTTTCTTCCAGCCACCATCCTTACAGTGACTGGTCTGTCTTCCCAAGTGTCAGCAGTGGTAATGATGCCCTACATATAAGCAACGGGCTTCCACCAATCCTAAGTTGATTTTCCCCACTGTTTCATTGACAGCTGAAGAAGACTTATGCCATGGTAAAACGTGCATTTTAACGTACAAAATCATCCTTCCAGTTTCTTTGCTATAGCATCAGCCCCAGCACTGGCATACTGCCATCAGCCTTAAAATTCAAAACTGTTTGCCCAGGGTGCAAAATTGGTGTAGAAAGCAAGAGGTCTATACACAGCACATATTATGTTAATCGTGAGGGCTGGTATAAAGATGTTATTTTTTTCCCCTAAGATTTTTTGCCTTCAAGCTTTAGTCTTTGAGCATGGACAAAGCTGCATACCACAAAGTATATGCTAAAGTCAGACAATCTCAATAGATAGTTCATGGGAGTATTCACCGGGAAGATTCCCTAATGACCAGGGAAGATTCACAGGGAAGATTCACTAATGACCACAAGCATGTGCACAAACATGCATGGAAGTCATTCAGAGAAGATCTGAATGGGGCGGGTCACAGGGGTATTATGAGTATTGTGGTTGAGGGGTATTTTTTTTTAAAGACTTTTATTTATTTATTTGACAGACAGAGATCACAAGTAGGTAGAGAAGCAGGCAGAGAGAGAGGAGGAAGCAGGCTCCCTGCTCAGTAGAGAGCCTGATTCGAGGCTCCATGCCAGGACCCTGGGATCATGACCCGAGCTGAAGGCAGAGGCTTTAACCCACTAAGCCACCCTTATTGAGGGGTATTTTGACCAAGATATGTATCCGTGAAAGGAGAAACAGAAATGAGGAAGTTAAATGAAAAGGGAAAGGTAGATGGATATGGTTACGACTGCTTGAGTATAGTATAGATACCTGTCCTCTAGTAACAAATTATTTTCCTAATATTTTAAACATTATTTTTATTAATTTCTTGAATAATGATGTGGAAAAATTAATATAATTGCAACTATGCAAGAATATATAAAAGCAATACAATTATTATGGATGCAGAATATCATGATTTATTGTATAGGCACTGATATAATAATTTATATATTCAATATTTGTCCTAGATTTAAGACTGACAGAAGATAGCTTCACTGTCCATGTTTTAAAACAATTTTTCATTTTTTTCCTTATATTAATTTTATAGCATATCTTATGTTAATCATGAGACTGGTATCAGGGAGGATTATTATTTCCTCTTAGATTTTTTACTCTGAGCAAGTCAAACAACTAGACTTTGATTTTGTTTTTTCACTGGGCGATTACAGCTACCAATTTTACACAGTATTAAATATATTCATGGGGCATCTGGGTGGCTTCTTGGTTAAGTGTCTGGCTTCAGCTCAGATCATGATCTCAGGGTCCTGGGATCCAGCCAGGTAGGGCTCCACACTCAGCTGGGCGTCTGCTTGTCTCTCTCCCTCTGCCTCTACCCCTCTCCCATGCTCTTGCAGGCTTGTGTACACACACACTCTCTTTCTCTCAAGTAAATGTATAAAATATTTTTAAAATACATTCATTATTACTCAAATGAATAAAATCCATGTTTAAGAGAAATTTCTAAACGTGTTACTTTAAGCAAAGATTAATTTTAAATAAGAGAACCTGTCCTAGGCTACTATTTCCTTTGTAAGTTAGTGAATGAATATAAATTTGACCCATTTTTTCCTTCTACATATAATCTTAGTTAAAAGATTGAAAATTATATAAGAACTGTTATTAATCATACTCTTATAATTAATGCAATTATATTAAAAAAGAAAAGCCTGCTCATGTATTTCAGGGGATACAGAATTCTCCCAGACTCCTTTTATCTATTTCCTGATTTACTAGACAGATATTTCTGCCTTGCAGAATGTAGACCAGTCTTCTATAACAATCCAGGGTCATGTGTGACAAGAGAATAATGTTCTCAAAAGAAGGATGAAATGTTGGCCAAGACTGATTCCTATTTTTTAAAGTTGAATCGCTTTAAATGTATTAGTACAAGATGAAGGTGAAGTCTCGAGCCCACATGTACCACACATCCCATTATATCTTGGAAGCAATAATGTCCAACTCTGAGAAAAGAAATAATGCAAAAGAGGGATACATTGTTGCAGGCAGGGAGATCCTGAATAGGGTCAACAATTACAAAAATAACTAAACTTCAGATAATAAAGAATCAAAACATTAATTTTAATATTTAAAAACAATAAAAACATTTTACCAGATACTTAAAAAAATATGTTTCAATATCCTGTTCAAACCAGCATCAAACTAAGCTCATGATATTCACAGTATTAAAATTTGGATCACTGGAAACATGTCAATGCTAGATCAAGGTAAAGCCTCAAACCCACATGTACCATACATCCTGTTACACCTTGGAAACAAAAATGTCTAACTCTGCTAAAAGAAATAACGTAAGGGAGAGTGTCACCTCCTTGCAGAGATGAAGACTGTGATGGGCATGGCTTTGGGAGGGGTAGGGTAATGTAGTCTTGTCATCAAAAGCACAGACCTGGGAGCTACACTGCCTGGTTGAATCCTGGCTAGACTACCATGACCTTAGGTAAATTATTTCTTCATTGTGTGCTGCACCATCTTCCCAGTATCATTAGGTTATGAGGAGGAACAAGTGAATTAATAAGTGCTGAAAGAACCTCAGTGGGTCAATTAGACTTTTAAAAATAATGCTATTGAATCAACTGATATGGCTCAAAATATGCTAATGAGGTCCGTCTACATGCAGGACATGGTGCTTGGGCTTAGATGCTACCTCCTACAAGGATCTTTAATGTGGCTGATGTGAAATTACCTGGAAGGCTTTATAAAACCAACTCAATGACCCTTGTAGATACCAGCTCTTGTATGTCCTATGTTCACTTTCACTTATTTAATCAATAGTAAGTTGGGAACATATATTATAGCAAGTGTTGGAAATATGAAGAGGTGTGAGACCTCATCTCTGCCTTGGAGGGCCTTCCATGGTAGTTGAAGACAGGCCATATGCAACCAATGATTACCAAAAGGTGGTATGTAACAAGCAATGGCATAGATGGAAACTATGTATGTATGGGTACCGATACACAAATGAGCAGTTATTAGCAAGGTCGTTCTTTTCTCAGTTAAGCATGATTGACTGAACCATTTCCCCTTGAATTGCTGTTTCAATTTTGTACCACTACTCGAGGCTTGATGTTTAGAACTGGTCCACTCCAGTTCTAAAAATTCTATTTCTCTGTGATTTTGTTTTGTTGTCATACTATTGTTTTGTTTAATATTCCGAAAGAGCTTCAAAGCAACTCAAGTGTTAGATCCATACGTTAAATATTTTGTATCACAAGCTCACTTTTCACAGTATATTGGATGTTGGTGCCCCCCCACACCCCTACATCTACATTAATAAACACAATACATAGAAGCTACATACCAAAAAAGTTAACCCACATACCAAAGTCTATATTAGACAAGTCTCTTTTCAATGTAAACACTATGTAGATTATTAAGTTAGCTTTGCATATCTTCAACTGGAGGATGATGCGGATCACTGGTAGGAGAAATGAAAGAGAGCAATTAACAGTGATGAATGATTTACAGCATTGATTTTATAAAAAGCTGAAGAGTTTTGTATTTAGCCACAAGAAAATAACCTAAGGACTGAATGCCACTCTACAGGGATTGTCTAAAGTTCATTTCCAAAGATAGAAGAATACAGGGAGTTGGTGTGAAGTATCATTTAAGTTAGAGATTAGGATTCTTTAGAGATTAGAAAAATGAAAAGAACCGCAAAGCAGTGCTCCTGCAACAGTGACCTGTGCACGGGGCAGCGTCCGCCTAATTAGTCAGAATTGCCAATGTCCAATTTCCATTGCAGAAAGGGGTGCGCTTGGCAATGTGTTTTAACAAGCCCTTCAGGTGACTGATGCAAGCTCAAAATTTCTTAAGCACTGCTCTAAAAGAGCTTTGCTGGGAAGAACGTACTTGAAATACTTATCAGAGAGAGTGGGCTTTTATTTCTCACAAAACTGCAAATCTGAATAGCAATCTAACTGACTGAGAGATTATCTCTGGACCTAAACTGGCACGGTGCACCATTCATTGCAAATGTTCCTTGCAAGCCCATTAGATTTCTGCCCCCAAAGAGATGGGAACAAGTGCGTGGCTCAGGCTTCGATATCCTGAGCACTCACTCTCATACCTTGAGAGCTCAGGGCCCCGGAAAGATGGCCAGCTAAGGATTTTAGGAAAGGTAAACATGCTGGAAAAGGGGGATAGAAGAAGGGAAAAAATGGCAGAAGATGGAGTGGTGACCCAAAAAGGGGACTAGGGCAGAAAAAGAAAAAGAGTAAAAAGGAAGCATGGAGATGAAAATATAAGAAGAAAGAGAGGAGATTCATTTAAAGTCAGAGCTGAGTTCAGTGAGAAGCAAGAGAAGAAAGGAATTTAAAGGAATATTCAAGAGAGTCGCTCTAAGGGTTACAGGAATCAGTACATGAAAAGTGCAGCAGTGCTTGGCAAATAGTGAGCACTATAATAAAGGCTGGTTATGACTAGGACTGCAACAAAGAAAAACAAAGTGTAAGAGCAAGAGATAAGAAAAACATTAGCCAACCATGTTCCAGAAGTAATAATAGGAGCAGCCCTTTCTGAGTAAGGTAATGAATCAGATGACCTCTAAGTCTTTCTCAGTTAATGGTTATTATGTGGCTGGTATGTTATATGGCCTTTGTGTGCATGTGCACATGCACACACACACACCACCCACAGTTAACTGGAAAAATACCTGTGATATTTATTCTCATTATTTTTCCAAATTGAACAGGTATTTTACTGGCATATCTAGGCCATTTGTTTCAAAAAGACATCTTAACTGACATGAAGAATAATTAAAAATATATTAATAGAGTAATGTTTCCACTAATAAAGTCTTTTAAATTTCTGTTTTAAAATGTAACATACCTTAAATTTGACAAAAGCTCATAAAAATAGAAAAATTCTCTGTTTTAGCTGACCTAAACACATATTAGTTAACATCTCTAAACACAATGGGGTGCCTTCTTAATTACTTCCTTTAATATGCTGAGCTTAGTTTCAGAATTCATTAGAGATCAGACTTCCAGAAGAATTTCCTGTTTGTTTTGGCTAAATTACTATCGGTGAATTTTAGAGAAAAAGAATTGTATCAATTGATCATAGATAGTCTTTGGAAAGTATGAAATGAAAATACAAAAAAGGAAATGTATCTGCACAGAACCTAGCTATAGAAACAACAGATGATCAGAGCACATCTCAGAATACACTAGTGAAATCCAACTCTCTCATTGGCTAGTATTAGTAAAGACTGGCAGCATATGGGTTTGTTCAAAGCAACTAGAAACATATTTACTCCTTCCTTCTTAGGTTACCAGATGACTCCAAAGAAAGGATATAATTTTTCTTCAATTTTACTTGCCCAGAAAATAAAGATCTTAAATTGAATGTATTCTAACTTTTAGGATTTCCTGGTGATTGAGCACACCCAGGAAATGAGGTTATACAAAGAAAACCCTAACCCTTTATGAACCAATCTAAGCATGAAGTCACTCAAAAACATTCAGAGAGATGCTTTGTGTGATGTTCCCTGTACTGATAGGAAACATGAGTTTATTAGGAAGAATGACAAAACAGGTTCTTTGTTCTCAGGAAAATTGCAGCACTCTTTGTGTGTGTGTGTGTGTGTGTGTGTGTGTGTGTGTGTGTGTTGAGGGAGCTGGTGAGTGACTGTATTACTGACCATGTGGTGGCCATATGCTTCTCTGGTTCACGGAATCAGAAATCGCTTTTCGACGTCTACACGTTTCCTAGAATTTGGTTCTTCAAGTATAGATTCCATTATCCAATACTGATAATGGCCATACTATTTTAAAATCATTGTATTCTGGAGTGATGTTTAAAGTTGGCAACCCATGCTACTGGTGTTAGTTAGTCCAACTGATTAGGGCAATTTTTAAATGAGTACTAAATTGGAATTACACAAGATAATTAGTATTTTAGTCCCTAGTACAAATGGCTCTTATCTCAGGCATCCTACAAATAACAAAGGGGGTAGGATGAGAGGGTGAAGATGAACTGGGAGATCTAACAACATCCTTCCAGATCAATTAATATAACGCATCTGCTTAAATATTCGAAGTGTGGGTGGGTTTAGGTGGTGCAGGCTTCAAAATAACTACCTCCTATAGAAAGACAGATGTGAGCATAAATCTGTAACTGTGTCTGACTTACACCACAAGATTAAATTTGATTTAATGTTGCATTGTTAAGGAACTATTACATTCTTAGGAAATGTACTTTATTACTTTATTTAAACACTGAATATTCACTGAAATAAACTGAAAAGTGAGAATATATAAGGCTTGCCTTTTCTGACTAAACACTTCCATTATGATGCAAATTAATTTCTTTGGTGGCAAAAGTTTTGCTTTGTTTTTCTCAAGGAATAAAACTAAAAAAAATTTAGAAACCTGAAAAATGTAAATTTTCCTAAAATACGTTTATTTAATTACTATGAATAACTATTCATAAATGACATTCACAATGTGTGCGAAAAGACAGCTGACTGAATCTTTCCACCTAACATAAAACTTAAAAAGTATACTTTTAGAAACTAAGACTTTTTTTTTAAAGATTTAATTTATTTATTTGACAGACAGAGATCACAAGTAGGCAGAGAGGCAGGCAGAGGGAGAGGAAGGGAAGTAGGCTCCCTGCTGAGCAGAGAGCCCGATGCGATGCGATGTGAGGCTTGATCCCAGGACACTGGGACCATGATCCGAACCAAAAGCAGAGGCTTAACCCACTGAGCCACCCAGGCACCCCTAGAAACTAAGACATCTTAACATAATCTCTTTAATTCTCATAGATTAAATAAAAATTTCTAACTTTTCCTCCAGTAGCTTTTACTTTCCATTCTCAAAAATTTATTCTAATACCAATAAAAAACAGATTCCAAATTATGCACTTTAATAATTCAAAGTATTTTTAAATACCCCAAAACAACTCTCAAAAAGAAGTGGTTTTAATGATTTCCTTTGCTAAAGATATTTTCTTATTGTAAAAGATATTCTGAAAAAAAAAGTATTCTGGGGGCGCCTGGGTGGCTCAGTGGTTTAGGCCTCTGCCTTCGGCTCAGGTCATGATCTCAGGGTCCTGGGATCGAGCCCCACATTGGGCTCCTGCTCAGCGGGTAGCCTGTTTCCCTCTCTCTCTGCCTGCCTCTCTGCCTACTTGTGATCTCTCTCTGTCTATCAAATAAATAAATAAAAATCTTAAAAAAAAAAGTATTCTGTTTATTACTAAATACTAGCTTACAAATTGATACTGAAAATCTGTGAAAAAGTGATAAAGGGTCACAAATATTTATTGAGCATTTGCTATGTGCTCAGTGCCCAGAATAAAAGAATGTAAGGACATTAATAGAGGGAGAACAAAACATACTCCTTGTCCTTCAAGGAGCTGACGGTGCCAGAAAGTGTCTTCAACAACATTAATACAAGGTAAATAGACACATGCCAAAGCAAAGCAGAAGGGGATTAAAGAATAAAAGTGATGTTTCTGCTTGGGAGAATTAGGGGCAGTTCATAAGGGAAGAATCCCTTGAGCTAAGATTTATAAAGGTAATAGGAGTATCTGGCTGTGAAAAGATGGCCAGGAAGAAGAGCCAAGTTGGTAGAAAGAAATACTGAGATCCAAGACATGGAGCTGGGAAAGCAGAGGTTATATATTGGGAATGGTAAAGTCTAAGCTCTTTAGTGTGGCAAGGAGGCCCTCCATTCCTGACTGAATTTCCCATCCTCAGATTCATCTGTTCCTATTTCCTACTTGCAAATTCTCTCTGATCCCTGAGCTTGGAATGCCTTTTCTCTCATTCTCTCCATTACACTGTAGGTAGTCTATTAAGTACGCAATACAATTTTGTCTAAAGAAACAATGTACTTACCTTAATTAAAAAATAATTTATTGTTAAAAAATGCTAACCATCATCTGAGCTTTCAGTAAGTCATAATCTTTTTGCTGGTGAAGGGTCTTACCTTGGTGTTGATGGTTGCTGAGTAATCACGACAGTGGTTGCTGAAGGTCAGGGTGGTTGTGGCACTTTCTTAAAATAAGATAGCAATGAAGACAGACCACATGGATTGACTCTTCCTTCCACGAACCATTTCTCTGTAGACTGCGATGCTGTTTGATAGCATTTTAGCCACAGTAGAACTTCTTTCAAAATTGGAGTTAGTCCTCTCAAACCCTACCCCTGCTATAGCAACTACATTTATGTAATATTCTAAATCCTTTATTGTCATTTCAACAATCTTCACAGCATCTTCATCAGGAGAAGACTCCATCTCAAAAAACCATTTTCTTTGCTCTTCTATGAGACGCAACTCACCTGTGAAAGTTTGATCATGAGCTTGCAACAATTCAGTACCATCTTCAGGCTCCACATCTAATTCTAGTTCTCTTGCTATTCCCACCTCATCTGCAGTTCTTTCCTCCACTGAAGTCTTGAATTCCTCAAAGTCATCCAGGAGAAGTGTAATCAACTTGTTCCAAAGTCCTCATAACGTTGATATTTTTGACCTCTTCCCATGAATCAAAATGTGCTTACTGGCATCTAAAATGATGTTTACTTTGCCCAGATCCATCAGAGGAGTCACTATCTATGACGGGTATAGCCTTAAGAATTGTATTTCTTCGGGGCACCTGGCTGGCTCAGTGGGCACCTTTGGCTCAGGGAGCCTGCTTCCCCCTCCTCTCTGCCTGCCTCTCTGCCTACTTGTGATCTCTCTGTCTGTCAAATAAAAAAATAAAATATTTTTTAAAAAAGTATTTCTTAAATGTTAAGACTTGAACGTCTAATACTCCTTGCTCCATGAACTACATAATGAAATTTATGTTAGCAGGCATGAAAACATTAATCTCATTGTTCATCAGATCTCCTAGGTGACCAGATGCATTGTCAATGAGCAATTAAAGGACTTTTTTCTGAATAGTAGGTTTCAATGGCCGGCTTAAAATATTCAGTAAACCATGCTGTAAACAGATGGGCTGTCACCCAGGCTTTGTTGTTCCATTATAGATCCCAGGCAGAGTAAATTTAGCATAATTCTTAAGGGTTCCAGGTGTTTCAGAATAGCAAATGAGCATTGGCTTCAACTTAACGTCACTAGTTGCATTAGCCCCTAACAAGAGAGTCAGCCTGTCCTTTGAAGCTTGGAGGCCAGGCACTGACTTCCTCTTTCTAGCTACAAAAGTCTTAGACGGCATCTTCTAATAGAAAGCTGTTTCATTTACACTGAAAATCTATTGTTTAGTGAGGCCACCTTCATGAACGATCTTAACTGGATCTTCTGCAGAACTTGCTGCAGCTTCTCCATCGGCACGTGCCGCTTCATCTTGGACTTCACGTCATGGAGCTGGCTTCTTTCTTTTTACCTCATGAACCAACCTCTGCTAGCTTCCAACATTTCTTCTGCAGCTTTCTCACATTTCTTAGCCTTTATAGAATTGAAGAAAGTTAGGACCTTGCTCTGGATTAGGATTAGGCTTTGGCTTCAAGGGAATGTTGTAGCTGGTTTGATCTTGTACCCAGACAACTCAAACTTTCTCCATATCAGCAATAAGACTCTTTCCCTTTCTTATCATTCATGCATTCACTGGGGTAGCACTTTTAATTTCCTTGAAGAACTTCTCCTTTGCCTTCACAACTTGGCCAACTGTTTGGCACAGGAGACCTAACTTTCAGCTTATCTTGGTTTTCAACATGCCTTCTGCACTAAGCTGAACCATTTCTAGCTTTTGATTTAAAGTGAGAGATAGGCAACTCTTCTTTTCATGATGAACACTTAGAGGCCATTGTAGGGTTATTAACTGGCCTACTTTCAACACTGCTGTGTCTCAGGGACGTGGCGGCCAAGGAGAGGAAGAAAGACAGGGTAATGGCAGTCAGAACACGCACAACATTTATTAAGTTTGTTGTCTTATATGGGCACAGTTTGTGATTCCCCAAAAGCATTACAACAGTCAATGTCAAATGTCAATGTCAAATACCACTGATCACAGATCTTTCTAACAAGTATAACATTAATGAAAAAGTTGCAAGAATTACCAAAATGTGACAGAGAAACACGGTGAGCAAATGCCCTTGGAAAATGGCACCAACAGACTTGCCACAAATGTTCAATTTGCAAAAAACGCAATATCTGCAAAGTGTAATAAAGTATAGCACAGTAAAATAAGGTATGCCTGTAAAAGGGAATATTTAAAATATTTGAGGGAGACTTACCAGACTTGGCAACTCTTTGAATTTAGTGACTGTGGAAGGGTCAGGGAATATTGAGTTTTGCAACCTGGATAAGTAAGGAAATGCTAGTATCATTGACATTGATAAGAAAGAAACTAGAAGGTACTGGCTTGGAAGAAGAGAAGGCACTCAAAAGGTATTTGTGTAGTTCTTTGTGCTAAGCACTGGCCCAGGCACTGGACTATAGATATGAAAGACACAATCTAATTTTCTAAGGAACCTCAAGTCTTCGCTCACTCATCAATTTTCTTACTATCCAATTAACACTTTTGAAGCACTAGATATTAGGGCCAAATTAAATAAGAAACCATCCTTGTCTTCAAGGAGTTCCTAGGTTGGTAGGGAAGACAGTCACCTATAAAAATGATCACCAAACTTAAAGTGCTCTAAAAGAAATCCACCAGAATGTTTTAGATTTTATCATTTTAAATTTAGAGAGTGGCAGTGGACCAGTCATATGGAATTATTTGTTGGGTAACTAATAGTCTGGCCTGAAGTTGAAGAGTGGTGTTATAACTAGGAATGTTGGTAGATTTGAGGATTATTCACTTGGTTGAGAAGAAGGCCAATGACACTGAGTGGAGGATGGCTAACACCTGCAAACAGTGTATGGCAAAGGGAGGAGGAAAAGGAGCCCCAAAGACAGAATAGCCAGAGTCCTGGACCTGTACAAACAGGGGAAATGCAGAAACACTATAAAGGAGCACAGGAAAATGAAGAACCTCATCTCCTGTAGCTGACCCTACCAAGTGGCAGACTGAAGACAAGTGGGAAGGGAACGCCTGGGTGGCTCAGTCAGTTAAGCTGATGCCTTCGGCTCAGGTCATGATCCCAGGATCCTGAGATCGAGCTCTGCATCGGGTTCCTTGCTTGGCAGGGAGCCTGCTTCTCTCTCAGCCTCTGCCTGCCATTCTGCCTGCCGTGTGCTCTCTCTCTCTCTCTGACAAATAAGTAAGTAAATACATAAATGGAATCTTAAAAAAAAAAAAAAAAAAAGCAGGATGTATGACAATCTTTGTCTTTAAAAAAAAAAAAAAGAAAAGTGGGGAGGAATGATCTTTAATAAATAATTTATCAAGGATCTAATTTTGCAAAGAAATCCAAGGAATTTGAAGGGTGAGCGGTCTGGCAACTAGACATTGAAGTAACCTTCAGGAGAGCAGAATTAAGGGAGTGGAAATTACTTTATGAGGGTTGTAAGAGCCAATAGATGATAAAGAAGTAGAACCAGTCAGTGAGTGCTTAAAATGGTTTATAGACACCGGGCCCTTCATGGAAGAAATGAAGTGGGATGTTAATTTGAAGGGGTAAGTAGTAGGTTTAACAGTTCTGTTTTTGCTTTTATTTGATACTTGGGACAGAAAAACTCAAGTACTTTTCTAAGTGAGGAAAGGACTAGAAAGGCATTAAAGATGCAAGAGACAGAGTTGGGGATGGGAAAGGACCAAAGGCTTGGGTGGAGCTGTTGTGAACCTTGGAGAAGAGATGAAAAATTCCTTTATCAGAGCGGGCAGGAAGGAGAACAGGGTGGGCATGAACAAGCTTTTGTCACGTGAAGAGTCTGAGGAAACAAGAACATGAATTGAGGGTGGTAACTGAGTGGTTTTGAGAAGAACAGAGATAGTTTGGGACAGTCACTAGTGGAAATACAACTGGGAGTCAACTAGAGATCACTACAAGTATTGTCAGTCCTGAGGGTGCTGTGGGAATTTTGTGCAGGGTAGTTCTTGGTTGTGCAGGGTTGTGATCATGTGCACTGCAGGAAGCTTGGCATCACGGGCTTCCATCCATTCAATGCCAGAATTGCTGCCCTGTCATTGTGATAACCAGAGAAACAGCCCAATTCATTTCCAGATCTCCTGGGTTGAGAATCACTTAGCCCAACACCGCAGCGGGATCAAATCACACTAGTGTATAGCTTTCCCCAGTAACACTTAGGAACCTGAGATCAGAGGTCAGTAGTTTTAAAAGCTTTGACAAAGAGACAGTAAAAGAAAGGTTTCTAGATGATTTTCCTCCATTGGTGGAGAATGTTTCTATCATCCCCAACCCAATCTTGGTAAATCTGGTTCCAGTAAGAGCAATTGCTAAAGACACATAGCATTTGAAAGCCAAGTACAGTTGCACAGAGATTAATTATTGCCAATTCAGGGACATTTTTATAGGCAATGTATGTCTAAACCCTGATCCAAAGCCTGGTTTTATAAGCCTGGCCCTTGGCCCAGAATGTAGGGGTGGGGAGGGACTGGAGTAAAAGTCTCATGTAGGAGGCTAGGCTAAAAGGAAATTCGAGGATTTAGCTTCGTGAGGGAGCTGCTGCTGACGTCTCTGGGCAGAGCACTGCTGTTCCACGCAAACATGGCTCAGGTTGTGGGAGTTTGAAGATATAGCTGCTGATTTTCCCCAGTAGTCTTAGCAATACCAACACAGTAGCAAAGCTATCTGCCCAGAGAAAAGACAAGTTAAATGTAGCTAATCAAAATAATTGACAGGAACTGATCCATATAGTACTATTTCAGAGCCAGAATTCAGCTTATTTGGCTGTCTTATGTTTCTTAAGAAATTTTCAGTATGCCTTGCTAACTTCTGTGTCATGATCTTCCCTGGGGAAGGCTAAGCCAATGGGTTTCAACCTCTTCATAGTTGGCCTTACTGTGACCCCATTCTACTGGGTCATGGCCTTCAATTAAGCCTTGCCAGGGTAATTCTTCAGGTTGCAATGCCAGCCCATTTCACACACTCCCACTCATAACACTGATGGTGATCTGTCTGGTTTTGGTCCCTGCCTGCCTTCTCAAAACTCTTGCATAAGCCTTATAACTGCAATGCCCTCCCTTCTAAACTTGTTTATCAAAGTGTAGTGGCAATGATAAGCTCTAATAACTATTGATCTGACATATCCAAATATCTAAAATAGGTCAAAGGTGAAGGTACCTGGGAGGTTCCCTCGGTTAGGTGCCCAACTTTTGGTCTCAGCTCAGGTCTTGATCTCAGGGTTTTGGGCTCAAACCCCATGTTGGGCTCCATGCTGAGCGAGGAGACTACTTAATGCAGAGCCTCACTATTGCTTTTAGTAAGGCCTAAAACACCAATAAACCAAAACAAGAAATGTGTTTAAGGAGGAACATATTCCAAAATCAAATATGACAGAAAAGATAATTTTTTAAAGATTTTATTTATTTATTTGACAGAGAGAGATCACCAGTAGGCAGAGAGGCAGGCAGAGAGAGAGGAAGGGAAGCAGGCTCCCTGCTGAGCAGAGAGCCCCATGCAGGACTCGATCCCAGGACCCTGAGATCATGACCTGAGCCGAAGGCAGCAGCTTAACCCACTGAGCCACCCAGGCACCCCAGAAAAGACAATTTATATAGTAGTAGGAATATCTAGTATACCAACTTTAGCTTTGATTGTTCTGATTGTTGATTTGGGGTGGTAAATAAATTCATCTAATTATATATTATAATCCTCTGATCTTAGACTGTTAAGATATATGAATTTCTAAATGTTTGCTATCAGAAAATGAATGGAACATAACAATGAAATGGTAAACTAATCTGATTAAAAGAAAAAAAATGTTTTCATTAAAAATGTTAATCATTACATAGGAAACAGAACATAATCATGCCAAACAATACAGATATAATTTAGGGTTTTAAAATGTATATACCATCCCATATTTTTGAATATATTTCTTTTACTCTTTAAAAACTCTTTAGTTTTAAGAAAATTAGACTATTCACATTTTATTTAGAGTTAGCAGTCAAAAGAAACTTGCATTTCATTAGTAAACTTTCTGTGGTATGTGATTCAATTAAGATTTTTGACACTGACCGGGCACCTGGGTGGTTCAGTTGGTTAAGCTTCTGACTCTTGACCTCGGTTCAGGTCCTGATCTCAGGGTCACGGGATCAAGCCTGGCTCTGGCTCCACTCAGAGCAAAGTCTGCCTCTCCCCATCCCTCTCCCTCTGCTCCAACCCCCTGACCTCTCTCTCTTTTGCTCCCTCTCTCTCTCAAATAAATAAATAACATCCTTAAAAAGAAAAAAAAAATTGACACTGAGGCAATATCTAAAAGCCTATTACTTCTAAATCAAATCTTTCCCTAGCTCATGTCACACACCTCTTTCCCATCCCTACATTTAGTGTTTGGATCACCCAATTTAACCTATGTCAAAGTGTCTCCTATTGACCTCTAGATGCTCCAAATCCTGCCAGTTTAACAAGCATACAAAGAGTGCCGATTTAGTAAGACTATTACTTCCTTTTGAAGGATGACAATCATGTACTTTTTTTTTTTTTTTTGGTACTCCTATAATGTGGGCAAAAGTCCCAGAATCAAAATAAAAGCTATTGATCTGCTAATTCAAAATTAACATCCTTAACTACTTACAAGCCCCAGATATAAACATGGCAACCTAATCAATTAAATTGAACCATACCTTATTACTGAATTCCCTTCTGATTGTTCTTCACACAAAACATGCTGGAAGTAATCTTGACTGCTTGAGCAGTTAGATATATTTTTAAATATGGGTAGTAGAAAGGTGCTATGTTATGATGTCTATCTGTATACAAAATGTCACCCTAATAAGCATATATGCTCAAGACCGATCAAGATAACTAGTTAATTTGAAGTATCTTAATCTGATTCTGTAAGGATATTGTGTAGTAGTTGGCGGTGGGAGTGGTAGAGATTGTGAGGGATTCACCAGGCAAACTGTTGCCATTGAAGTGAGTCACCTAGTGGTGAAGGTCATTCTCACTGCTTTGGCCATGTCCAGAGTTTCTCTAATTTAGTTTTTCATATTTAGATATGTCTAATTTAGGCCATAACTAATATTCCATGGGACATATCTATACTAAAAATTATTCACTGTTTTGGGGCACCCTGGGTGGCTCAGTTGGTTAAGTGTCTGCTTTCAGCTCAGGTCATGATATCCAGGTCCTGGAATCGAGCCCCATATCCAGCTCCCAGCTCAGTGGGGGAGTCTGCTTCTTCCTCTGCCTCTCCCCCTACTTGTCTGTCTCTCTACCTCTCAAATGAATAAATAAAATCTTAAAGAAATCCTTCACTGCTTATGTGAAATTCAAATTTAACAAGGCATTCCATATTTTATCTGGCAACTCTGCCCTGATTATCTCAAGGTATATTATGAAATTCTAAGAAAATATATTTCGTTCCTTAATATTGGAAACTAGGCATACACCATATAACTGCAACTTGCAAGGAGAGGACAGAAGATTGATGTAAAATCAAAGCAAGGATATTAGGATACTACCTCTAAAAGAGTATACATTTTAGAGGTCAAGGACCTTGGCTAACATGCTCAGGGTTCTATTCCTGTCCACAGCTGATGTTCTAGGGAATAGAAGGTGCTAAATATTTTTTGAATAAAAATTGGCAGATATAAATGTCTCCATTCATTTTAAGAATGTAAACTCTTCTTTCTTATCATCAGGAATAAACAGCTGGTTAATCCATTCCTTTTAGTCACCACAGTTCAAAGAGCTCAAATAAATACAACAGGTAACAGTGAAGGTGAAGTATACAAACTGGCTATGGCTATAATCCAGACAGCCCGCCAAGTACAGACAGAGTGTCAATGGGGTCACTGTAAGATTTCAGATACAGGCATCTTTAACAGGAATGTGCACACTTGCACTACAAACTCACTTGACAATAGAGATTTATATATAATATATTATATACCATATTATATATAATAGAAATAGAAATATATAATATATATTATTACTAATATATATGTTTATATATATTAGTATATATTATGTTATATTTATATATATTTTTAGTTATATTTATATTATATATTTATATATATTATTAGTATATATTTATAGTAATATAAATATATTATTACTATATAATTATTAATATATATTATTGTAATAGATATTATTATATAATATGTACTGTATAATTATATGTATTATATTTAATATATATCATTCTGATGTTTATATATTAGTTTTACTAAAGGACAATGATTTTATAGTCTATTTTAAGGCATTTATTTTAAAATATTCTAATTATTCATAGGATTTCAGTAAAGAAATGAGTCAACGGCATTCTATGTGATTAAAAGGAAAAGAACTAGGACGATCATTCTATGGAGAAGGAGAAGATCCAACAATTTCTAGAGAGGAAAAAAGTAGAAAACAAATTTGCAAGTGAATAGATATTCTTTAAAGATACATAAACAAAGGAAATATATATGAGTAAGGAAAAGCAGAAATATGGTGATAATAATAAAGTATTGTCCTATTTAGAGAACATTAGGAAAAAGAAGATTGAAAGGAAGCTCTTGGCAAAAGGCCAACTCATAGAATATGTGCATTAATACACTATAAAACAGGAGTGGATTTTTCCGGCCCAATGTTTAAAATATGTATATTTTTGTAGAAAGTAATTATTATATTGAGAGACATAGCTTTTTCAAGGCACACAGTTTCATTTTTTATGTCAATAAATAAAAACTATATAGCACTGAAAAACCTAACATAACCAATATAGTACACAAAACCTTATTTAATTGTTTAAATGCAAGTGAAAACTAACTAAATGACTGAATCAAGTTTAGAGACACAAAAAAATGGTATTTATAAGCAAAAAATTGTCCCTATTTGTTGTAACAGGCCAGACGTTCTAAGTGATATGTCAGCAAGCTACTTGGTAGATCTACCAATGGAAAAAACTGAAAAGCTATATTTAAAAAAAAGTTAAAACATGTCAAATGGAATGTGGTGGTTCTGACATGAAAGTTGCATTGAACAGCTTAGCTGGTCAAAATTAGGTAACCCCTTTGTGGAGGAATCTTAGCACTCTAGGTTGGATAGTCTGTGTGTTTCTTTAGTCCTCTAGGAACGCTTAACCTTTAGGAGACATAAATATATGTTTTGCCTAAAAAATTCCCAATTTTTATGTAAAACCAATAATAAAAATGAGAGCAGGTGACAATGTTAGTTGAATTGTTAGAAAAAAATTCAACTGAGTAAATTTGAAGATCTAATTGGCTTTATTCAGTGATTCATGAACTAAGCATTAGCCCATTTAGCAAGAAAGGAGCTCTGAGGGACTGTACAAAATGGAGGATTTTATAGAAACAAAAAACACAGGATGGATTATTTTAGGCAAGGTTACTTTCCTTTAGGGGAAGGCAGAGGTCTTATCAAGGAGGTTACCTCACTAGCACTGATCAGGAACTTCCATACTGACTGGCTTAAAATTCCACTCCCAGGAAAGGCTGAAACTGCAATTAGATTGGGTATTAACTCTTGGTGGGGTTTAGCAAAAGTGACTCCATTTGGGGCCTATTGTTTCTTTCTTTCTTTCTTTCCTTCTTTCTTTTTTTTTTTTTAATATTTTATTTATTTATTTGACAGAGAGAAACACAGCGAGAGAGGAAACAGAAGCTGGGGGAGAGGGAAAAGCAGGCTTCCTGCTGAGCAGGGAGCCTGATACAAGGCTTGATCCCAGGCCCCTGGGATTATGACATGAGCCCAAGGCAGACATTTAATGACTGAGCCACCGAGGCGCCCCTGTTTCTTTTTTTAATTAATTAATTCAAACACCAACATTTTTACAAAAAAGGTAAGAATCTTAGCCCTGGGCAGAGAGGAGTTTCTGTGAGGCTCACTCTGGGTTTCTATTGTCCTACTCTCCAAGCTCTGCTGGTTGGCTCCTGTGGTTGTCCCAGCAGCTTTGGTCCTAACTCAGTTGCCTTGAAATGATGTTTTTTTTGCATCAGGTCCCCACAAAAACAAAGTGCACACTGACTGAAAATGGTTTTGAGTCCCTGAAATGCTAACTTCAAGGGACACTTTGTATTACCTTATTTTTCAGAGTCCTGCCAGGAACTGAAGCTGAGCTGCACATCCCAGAGTCTCAGTTTTTCTCTTCTCTGTGGTCATGAGGGTCTGTGCTGCTGTGTAGTTTTTGTGATTGTGGGGTTTTTGTTTTTATTTTTTGTTTCAAATTTTTATTGAAATTCTGATTAGCAACATATAGTATAATATCACTTTCAGGAGGAGAATTGAGTGATTTATCACTTACATATAACGTCCAGTGCCTATCACAGTAAGTGCCCTCCTTAATATCCATCACCAATTTAGCCCATCCCCCCACCTTCCCTCCAGCAACCCTCAGTTTTTCCTCTACTGTTAAGAGACCCTTATGGTTTATCTCCCTCTCTTCTTTTTTCTTCCTTCCACTATGTTCACTTGTTTTGTTTCTTAAATTCCACATATAAGTGAAATCCTATGGTATCTGTCTTTCTCTGTCTGACTTATTTTGCTTCATATAATACATTCTAGCTCCATCTACATTATTGCAAAGAGCAAGATTTTGTTCTTTGTGGTAGCCTAGTAATATTCCTCTGTGTGTGTGTGTGTGTGTGTGTGTGTGTATACCACATCTTTATCCATTCATCAGTCAGTGGACACCCCAGGAATAAGTCGCACTTGATTTTGACGAATAATTCTTTCAATGTACATTGGATTCTATTTGCTAGAATCTTGTTGAGAATTTTTGCATTCATGTTAATCAAAGATATTGGCTTATAATTCTCCTTTTTAGTGGGGTCTTTGATTTTGGGATCAAGGTAATGCTGGCCTTGTAAAATGAGTTTGGAAATTTCCCTTCCATTTCTATTTTCCAGAACAGTCTGAGAAGAATAGATATTACCTCTTCTTTAAACTTTTCATAGAATTCCCCTGGGAAGCCATCTGGTCCTGGACTTTTGTTTGTTCGGAGACTTTTTTTTTTTTTTTTTTTTTATTATTTGTAGGAATATATATTTTTTTTATTTTTTATTTTTTATAAACATATATTTTTATCCCCAGGGGTACAGGTCTGTGAATAACCAGGTTTACACACTTCATAGCACTCACCAAATCACATACCCTCCCCAATGTCCATAATCCCACCCCCTTCTCCCAAACCCCCTCCCCCCGGCAACCCTCAGTTTGTTTTGTGAGATTAAGAGTCACTTATGGTTTGTCTCCCTCCCAATCCCATCTTGTTTCATTTATTCTTCTTCTACCCACTTAAGCCTCCATGTTGCATCACCACTTCCTCATATCAGGGAGATCATATGATAGTTGTCTTTCTCTGCTTGAGTTATTTCGCTAAGCATGATACGCTCTAGTTCCATCCATGTTGTTGCAAATGGCAAGATTTCATTTCTTTTGATGGCTGCATAGTATTCCATTGTGTATATATACCACATCTTCTTGATCCATTCATCTGTTGATGGACATCTAGGTTCTTTCCATAGTTTGGCTATTGTGGACATTGCTGCTATAAACATTCGGGTGCACGTGCCCCTTTGGATCACTACGTTTGTATCTTTAGGGTAAATACCCAGTAGTGCAATTGCTGGGTCATAGGGCAGTTCTATTTTCAACATTTTGAGGAACCTCCATGCTGTTTTCCAGAGTGGCTGCACCAGCTTGCATTCCCACCAACAGTGTAGGAGGGTTCCCCTTTCTCCGCATCCTCGCCAGCATCTGTCATTTCCTGACTTGTTGATTTTAGCCATTCTGACTGGTGTGAGGTGATATCTCATTGTGGTTTTGATTTGTATTTCCCTGATGCCGAGGGATATGGAGCACTTTTTCATGTGTCTGTTCGCCATCTGGATGTCTTCTTTGCAGAAATGTCTGTTCATGTCTTCTGCCCATTTCTTGATTGGATTATTTGTTCTTTGGGTGTTGAGTTTGCTAAGTTCTTTATAGATTCTGGACACTAGTCCTTTATCTGATATGTCGTTTGCAAATATCTTCTCCCATTCTGTCAGTTGTCTTTTGATTTTGTTAACTGTTTCCTTTGCTGTGCAAAAGCTTTTGATCTTGATGAAATCCCAGTAGTTCATTTTTTCCCTTGCTTCCCTTGCCTTTTGTGTTGTTCCTAGGAAGATGTTGCTGCGGCAGAGGTCGAAGAGGTTGCTGCCCGTGTTCTCCTCAAGGATTTTGATGGATTCCTTTCGTACATTGAGATCCTTCATCCATTTTGAGTCTATTTTTGTGTGTGGTGTAAGGAAATGGTCCAATTTCATTTTTCTGCATGTGGCTGTCCAATTTTCCCAGCACCATTTATTGAAAAGGCTGTCTTTTTTCCATTGGACATTCTTTCCTGCTTTGTCGAAGATTAGTTGACCATAGATTTGAGGGTCTATTTCTGGGCTCTCTATTCTGTTCCATTGATCTATGTGTCTGTTTTTGTGCCAGTACCATGCTGTCTTGATGATGACAGCTTTGTAATAGAGCTTGAAGTCCGGGATTGTGATGCCACCAACGTTGGCTTTCTTTTTCAATATCCCTTTGGCTATTCGAGATCTTTTCTGGTTCCATATAAATTTTAGAATTATTTGTTCCATTTCTTTGAAAAAGATGGATGGTACTTTGATAGGAATTGCATTAAATGTGTAGATTGCTTTAGGTAGCATAGACATTTTCACAATATTTATTCTTCCAATCCAGGAGCATGGAACATTTTTCCATTTCTTTGTGTCTTCCTCAATTTCTTTCATGAGTACTTTATAGTTTTCTGAGTATAGATTCTGTGTCTCTTTGGTTAGGTTTATTCCTAGGTATCTTATGGTTTTGGATGCAATTGTAAATGGGATTGACTCCTTAATATCTCTTTCTTCTGTCTTGCTGTTGGTGTAGAGAAATGCAACTGATTTCTGTGCATTGATTTTATATCCTGACACTTTACTGAATTCCTGTATAAGTTCTAGCAGTTTTGGAGTGGAGTCTTTTGGGTTTTCCACATATAGTATCATATCATCTGCGAAGAGTGATAATTTGACTTCTTCTTTGCCGATTTGGATGCCTTTAATTTCCTTTTGTTGTCTGATTGCTGAGGCTAGGACCTCTAGTATGATGTTGAATAGCAGTGGTGATAATGGACATCCCTGCCGTGTTCCTGACCTTAGCGGAAAAGCTTTCAGTTTTTCTCCATTGAGAATGATATTTGCGGTGGGTTTTTCATAGATGGCTTTGATGATATTGAGGTATGTGCCCTCTATCCCTACACTTTGAAGAGTTTTGATCAGGAAGGGATGTTGTACTTTGTCAAATGCTTTTTCAGCATCTATTGAGAGTATCATATGGTTCTTGTTCTTTCTTTTATTGATGTGTTGTATCACATTGACTGATTTGCGGATGTTGAACCAACCTTGTTCGGAGACTTTTGATTACTGACTCAGTTTCTTTGCTGATTATGAGTCTATTCAGATTTTCCATTTCTTCCTATTTCAGTTTTGGTAGTTTATATGCTTCTAAGAATTTGTCCATTTCTTCCAGATGGCCCAATTTCTTAGCACATAATTTTTATAATATTCTCATAATTGTTTGCATTTCTATGGTATTGGTTGTGATCTCTCCTCTTTCATTTGTGATTTTATTTATTTAGGTCCTTTCTCCTTTTCTTTTTGATAAGACTGGCTTATCAGTTTTATCAGGGGTTTATCAATTTTATAATTCAAAGAACCAGCTCCTGGTTTCATTAATCTAGTCTATTGTGTCTTTTGTTTGTTTGATTTTATATAATTTATTTCTGCTCTAATCTTTATTATTTCTTTTTTCAGCTGGATTTAGGCTTTATTTGCTGTTCCTTTTTTAGCTCCATTACACTGTTACGTGTAAGGTTAAGTTGTGCACTTGAAGTCTCAAAGAAGTCTTGCTTCTTGAGGTAGGGCTATATTACCATATACTTCCCTCTTATGACCACTTTTGTGGCATCCCAATGGTTTTGGACTGGGCCTATTGTTTTCTTTTTAAAAAGATATCCACACCATTCTAAATGAATGTACCTATATAATTGCTAAGAAGTTAAATTTCTACAGCTTCAATTAGCAAGAAGTAAGCAGAATATTTCAGTTTTTCTTTTTATGTTGTGGGAATAATAACTCTTTGTTTAGACTCTAAATCCACATCTCATTTTCACGGGAAACCAAAATTTTATAGACAGTCACTAAGGTCAAACAGCATTTAGTTTAATACAGGGAATCATGCAATACAGTTCACCAAGATAAAGATAAAGAAAAACAAAACCAGTAAGACCTCCTTAAAACGGATTAGCAAGAAAACCATTCCAACAAGCGGGGGAAAAATTCCTCAAGTTTGAATTATCCTTAAAGCACATTTCATAAACATGCAAATATGAAAACTGGGCGAAGTAGCACATAGGCAGTTATAAGGTAAACCCTTTGAATATGTAGGAAGTCCTCACCGTGCACATTTCCAATATGCATGAAATTTGGTTACCAAAATTTAGGTGACTAACACCACTTCCCCAACAATACAGTTCCAATTTCAGTTACCACGATATGTCAACTGAGTATAATTACATCATTAGTATTATTTTCACACACACACATGGCAAAGTGCAGTTGTGTTGCCTCCTTATCTCCCATGACATTTTGCAAAAATGGATCCTTGAGAGACTTGGCCAAGGAAGATGAAAGGGTAGTAAAGAAGCCATAAGTTACAGCAGGGCAAGTAAAACTGAATCAACTGTAAATGGAATTTCAGAAGAGAATGCTGACGGTGAGAAAATTGTCACTGTGGATGTATATGTAGCCAGAGGGGATGAGTGAGGGCAAACTTATCATCATAAATGGAGAAAGTGACGGTGCCTGAAAGATGGAGAAGTCCCAGAGGAAATGATGCCAGCTAAAAGCAAACCTTCACCCAAAAGGCCTTCTCGGAGATATTTCACAACATTTGAAAGTGCTGAGGATAAAATGTTGGAAGCTGCTCCAAACTCAGAGGAGCATAACAAGTCAGAGTAGACTTCTGGATTTATTTTAGCTTCCTGAAGCTGAATCTGTAAAAGGCTGAGAACTTTCCAAGGCTGTCCCTCTCTTTCTGATTCAAATATTCTGTTCCTGACTGTTTTCCGTGACCATGACTATCTTTTGTCTACTCTTCCTATCTTCCCTCCAGTGTTAGGTCTCCTCCCTACTAGGATAAGATTCTTTTTCTGAACAGTTATCTCTCCAGCCTTCTCCTTTGCACGCGTAGCCTTGATTTATGCAACAATAACCTTTACATTTGCTTGGATTCTCTTATTAAGAAAGAGAAGAGAGACCAAGTGCAATTGTAGGCTCACCATTTTCACCATGAATCTCAGCTCACAATAGTCCCCACTTTATCCCTGGTTTCCCTTTCCCTGGTCTCAGTTACCCGAAGTCAACCCCACCATCCAGCAGGTGATTCTCCTTCTGATCTGTCTTCAGAAGGTCAATAGTACCTCATGCTACTTCACAATGCCTCTGTCATGCACCTCATTTCATCACATCACATAGCATTTTATCATCTCACACCATCACAAGGGGGAGTACAATATAGTAAGATTTTTGAGAGAGGCTACATTCACATATTTTATTACAATATAGCATTATTATTGTTGTTGTTAATCTCTTACTGTGCCTAATTTATGAGTTAAAATTTATCACAGGTATGTATGTACAGGAAAAAACACAGTACATAAAAGGATTCAGCACTATTTGCAGTTTCAGCCATCCACTTGGTATCTTGGGACTCTACCCCATGGATAAGGGAAAGACTATTCTATTCAGTATTTTTCATGAACTACACCCTAGGTATGTCACATCCAGGTCTTTCCATGTACTGACCTCAAATAAACCACAGTAGTACTTCCTGCCATAATGTCCTACATACTTGTCATGTCATCTTTATAGATACCAAGAAGAAAGAATAAGTAATGAAAAACAGAAAGAACAACAGCTTTGGCAGAAAATACCAGATAGAGAGAATGAACATACCTTTTGGATCATCATCTATCTTGGGTAAACTTGATGAAGCCAATGTGCCCAGTGTATAAGTGAGATCTTTGTGAAATTGTTAATATGGAGAGCAACCCGACAAACATTTTCAAGCCAGGAAATGAGAAAAAAAAGATTTTATGAAAAGGAAATTCTGTAGTTATAATTTCTTTTAATTAGAATACTAATTGGTCAGCTCTTTATTCCCACCTTAGAAGCTCGGTTTTTAAAGTTTTAATGGAACTACATGGAGCATATTGCTTTGTCATTCCTTAGTAAAAAAACAAAACCAATACCAAAAAGCAAGAACAAAAACCATATAACCTTCTTCCAACTTCTCTGCTTCTGGGCAAACACTTGTCTCTCAGGAGTTCCTGCTTCTGCTTGCTGTGGGCGAAGAGGAGAGTGGCAATGAACTTTATCTGGTAGTCTGGGCAGTGTAAGTTGCAGCAGCAGGAACAAGTACGAACAAGTACGGCCTTGCAGCTGACACTGAAATCAAAGACTCTTTGTTCCTTGTGGATTGATGACTGGTGGCTGCCTCATCGGACGGTCTCCCTGGAAAAGCATTTCCAGCTTCCTCTCCCCGTCTCTGAGAATTGAATCTGGTGTGAGCCACACCTTTTCCCGACTGCCAGGACCTCACAAAGGAGCTTTCTGTGTCAAAACCAATGCCAGCCTCATTTTTTTTTTTTTTAATAAGGGTGTGGCAAATCTGGCTCACACACCAAGGTACAGTCAACATGCAGTGTGACAGGAAATGTGGAGTAGCCATGTCTTAAATTGATTTATATGACTGCATGGGTTCGCAGGATTACATGAGAATGGAGCCATGCTTTTTTCTTCTTTGTTCACAACGCGGAGCACACACCGTGCCTGCAACATACACGCTCTCAGTAAAGGCTGTGTTAAATTTAAGGGCTGTTCTTGTTTGTTGCTTTCCAAGGCTGCCCTTGCAATTACTCTTGATCCTTTTTGGGACCAATGCAAGTGCTATGAGAACGGGAACCAAGGTGCACAGAGTAGGTCGGCAATAACTCTCAGCCGGAATGGCATTCTGTTTGTATTCCAGGATTATTCCGTCTTCAAGCTGCTCCATGCAAGCAAATGGCACCCACACTCTCCTCCCATTCTGTCCAGCCTGTTTAAAACTGCGGATTAGTTCTTCTCGCTCAAGGTTACTAAGGCAAACGTAACTGCCTGCCCTTTGCCACTGATTTTTAATATACAGAGGGTTCACACTTGCCCATGCTTCCTATTATTGCAAGTTCTTGGCAAAACTGAGATCTCTGCCAATACCAGGCTTCACTCATTTATAAGGTGATCTGGCAAAAAGAGACACAGCCATAGCGGTGCTCTTCCTGGGTACTTACCTACAGGTTCCCACTCAGGATATGTTCTTTCTAAATGTTAAGAAATATACCAAAGCAGAGGCATTTGAATATTTACTCTGATAAACAATCTTTCAAATATTTCCAGATGGGGACTTTCACTAGCTACAAATCAGATTATCCACTTGCCTATTCTTTATGACTTCACAGGTCTATGACTAGCAAATTAGTCATCTTGTCTCTTTATTAAGGAGTGAAAAGGAGGCTTTTTAAAATCAAATAATAAATGTGAATTGTAACCCTTTTAAAAATTAACTTTATACTTATACCATTCATTGGCAGTCCTAGGAACTCCTTATCAGTTTGTGATGGTCCAAATTCCCAGCAACTACATAAAAAATCTGCAGACAGCATTGACTGGTGATACTATCCACTCCTTTTCCATCATGGAACATTTTCCATGACCAAAAGGACTGGATCATTTCAAGTTACAATGATATTACAGATAATCGAAAACTTAGCCATATTGCTAAAATCAAGTTGCCATGAATATCACCAATGAATTCATCAATGTAAAACCTTATATTGTGCTACTTTATATTTTTTTAAGATTTTATTTATTTGACAGACAGAGATCACCAGTAGGCAGAGAGGCAGGCAGAGAGAGAAAGGGGAGGAAGCAGGCTCCCTGCTGAGCAGAGAGCCTGATGCGGGGCTCGATCCCAGGACCCTGGGGATCATGACCTGAGCCGAAGGCAGAGGCTTTAACCCACTGAGCCACCCAGGCGCCGCCCCCCCCCTTTTTTTTTTAACTCTAAGCAATTGTCTTGTCACAATGGAGGACAATTCCAGAAGGTCATAGTCCAGGTGGATTTTAAGGGCAAGTCCAGAAATTCCTCCACAAAATATATTTACACTATGGCTTTTGGTAAAGAGGAAATAACTGGAAGAAACTTATTTTGGGGAAGAGTAAGAATCTCAAAACTTTCACTTGGAGCTAAAAAGGAAAGTAGAAAGAGAAAAATTATTCAAACAGAAATTATTCAGACAGGAAAATAATTATTCATTTTTTCTGGAAAGAGTGAAAGAACTAATTCTCTGATATAAGAAATCCAGTGGATCCCAAACAAAGTAATCCCAAACAAGGTAAGAAGGAAGAGATGGATACCTAGACATAAACATGCTGAAACTGCAGAATACTGAAGGAAAAGAGAAGCCAGAAAAGGACTGCCAAATGAACAGCTGATTTTTGGCAGAAACAGTGGAGTAAACAAGTGCTACAACTTTTGGCCCATAAATATTCCTCATAAAATTACCTTTGAGACATAAGGGAGAAAAACACTCTTTTTTTTTTTTAAGACTTTGTTTTTTAGGGCAGTTTTAGGTTCATAGTAAAATTGAGCAAAAGCCCCAGAGATTTTCTCTATATATTTTACCCCCATACATGCACAGCCTTCTCCACTATCAATATCCTGTCCTAGAGTGGTACATTTGTTAACATATTCAAACCTATACTGACTGACACATCATTATCATCAAAATTAATAGTTCACGTTAGGGTTCACTCTTGGTGTTGTGCATTTTATGGGTTTGGACAAATATATAATGACATGAATCCACTGTTATGGTATTATATAGAATAGTCTTACCGCCCCCAAATTCTTTGTACTTTGCCTACTCATCCTGAACCTGCCTCTCCATGAAGCCCTGGTAAACACTGATCTTCTTCCTGTCTCATCGTTTGCCTTTGCCAAATGTCATATACTTGGAATCATACAGTATGTGGCTCTTGCAGACTGGCTTCTTTCACATAGTAATATGCATTTACGTCTTTTCATGGCTTATTAGCTCATTTCTTTTTGGCACTAAATAATATTTCATCGTTTGATATACCATAGTTTATTTATCTATTCACCTATTAAAGGATATCTTGGTTGCTTCCAAGTTTCAGCAACTATGAATAAAAGCTACCATAAATATCTGTGTGCAAGATATTATATGGACTGTAAATTTTCAACTCATTTGGGTAAATATCAAGAAATACAATTGTTGATTCATATGGTAAGAGTATGATTAGTTTGTAAGAAACTGCTACACTCTCTTCTGAAGTGGCTGGACCATTTTGCATTCCCACCTACAATGAACAAGAGTTCCTGCTGCAGACAACCACCAGAATTTAGTGTTGTCAGTCTTCTGGATTTTGGCCATTCTATGAGGGGTGTAGTGGTATGTCATTATTTTAACTTGCATTTCCTTAGTGACATGATATTGGGCATCGTTTCATATGTTCATTTGCCATTTGTTTATCTTTTTTGGTGTATCTTTTAAAGTCTTTTGGTCATATTTTATTTGGGTTCTTTGCTTTATTGTTGTTAACTTTTAATAGTTCACTGTATATTTCAGATAACAAGCTTATCAGATAAGTTTTTTGCAAATACTTTCTCTCAGTCTGTGTCTTATCTTCTGGTCATCTTGACAGTGTCTTTAACAGAACAGAAATTTTTAAGTACAGCTTATTGATCATTTCTTTCATGGACTGTGCCTTTGATGTTATCATCACCCTACCTAAGGTATCTAAGTTTTCTCCTGTTATCTTCTAGGAGCTTTATACTTTTGTATTTTATGTTTAGGTCAATAGTCTATTTTGTCTTATTTTTTGTGAAGGATATAATGTTCTTCTGTGTCTAGTTCATTTTGTTTGTTTGTTTGTTTTTCATGTGCATATCCAGTTGTTCCAGCACCATTTATTGGAAAGACTATCTTTTCTCCATTGAATTCTTTGCCCCTTTGTCAAAGATTAGTTGACTCTATTTGTGTGGGCCTATTTCTGGGCTTTCTATTCTGTTTCACTGATCTGTCTATTCTTTCATCGGTACCACACTGTTTTTTTAAATTTTTTTTTATTTTTATTTTTTATAAACATATATTTTTATCCCCAGGGGTACAGGTCTGTGAATCACAGATTTACACACTTCACAGCACTCACCAAAGCACATACCCTCCCCAATGTCCATAATCCCACCCCCTTCTCCCAAACCCCCTCCCCCCAGCAACCCTCAGTTTGTTTTGTGAGATTAAGAGTCACTTATAGTTTGTCTCCCTCCCAATCCCATCTTGTTTCATTTCTTCTTCTCCTACCCACTTAAGCCCCCATGTTGCATCACCACTTCCTCATATCAGGGAGATCATATGATAGTTGTCTTTCTCTGCTTGACTTATTTCGCTACACTGTTTTGAATATTGTTGCTTAATAGTAAGTCTTGAAGTTGAAGTCCCCAACTTTGTTTCTTCCTTTCAATATTGCCTTGGTTATTCTGAGTCTTTGGCCTCTCCACATAAACTTTAGAATCGTTTTGCCCCTATCCACAAAATAACTTGCTGGGATTTTGACTGGAACGGTGTTAAATCTATAGATCAAGTTGGGAAGGTCTGAGAGCTTGACAATATTGAGTCTTCCTATCCATCAACATGGAATAGCTCTCCATTTATTTAGCTTTGATTTCTTTCTTCAGACTTCTATAGTTTTCCTTGTATAGGGGCGGCCGGAATAGCTCAGTTGGGAGAGCGTCAGACTGAAGTTTTCCTTGTATAGATTGTCTTTTTACAAAATGTTGTATTTTATTTTGTTAGACTTACTTGAGTGTTTAACTTTTTTGCATGCTAATATAAATACTAGGTTTTTTTTTTTTTTAATTTCAAATTCCACTTGTTCATTGTGGGAGAGAGGAAAGCTATTGGCTTTTTATATTAACCTTGTATCCTGCAATCTTGCTACAAATGCTTCTTAGTTTCAGGAGTTTTTGGTTGATTCTTTCAGATTTTCTATATAGCCTGTCATCTCATCTGTGAACAAAAACAATTTTATTTCATTTTCCCCCAAATGTATACCTTTTATTTCCTTTTCTTGTCCTATTTCATTAGCTAGGACTTTCACTATATTAAAAAGAAGTGGTGAGTCATGACATCCTTGTCTTGTTCTTGATTTTAGCAAAATCTTATAGTTTTTAATAATTCTACTTTTTTAGAGATTAAAAACTCAAATTGCCACCAACAGAACTGCACCAAAAGTTTTTTAATAAAAGTTTGAATTAACTTTTTAATGCAAGTTCTTTTTTACCCTACATAAAAGGATTAGCTAATTTTGTCTTGGTTATGCATCTTAGTTTTATCTAACTTGCTTCCTTACCAAAACTTGATAGTGGTAACTGAAATAGTTCATTCATTCCTGGATGCTTATGTGTTTTCTTATTTTTAATTTTTATTTTAGCTTAATTTTTAAAAAAGATTTTATTTATTTATTTGACAGAGAGATCACAAGTAGACAGAGAGTCAGGCAGAGAGAGAGGGAGAAGCAGACTCCCTGCTGAGCAAAGAGCCTGATGTGGGGCTCGATCCCAGGACCCTGAGATCATGACCTGAGTGGAAGGCAGAGGCTTAACCCACTGAGCCACCCAGGTGCCCTTTAATTTTTTAAAGATTTTATTTATTTTTAGTATTTGAGAGGGAGAAAGAGAGAGAGAGCACAAGCAAATGGGGTAAAGTACAGAGGGAGATGCAGACTCCCCACTGAGCAGGAAGCCTGATGCGGGACTCAATCCTGGGACTCCAGGATCATGATCTGAACTGAAGACAGGCACTTAACTTACTGAACCACCCAGGTGCGCATGTGTTTTTGTTTTTTTTTTTGAAACAGTATTTTACTGAATAATTTACATATATTAAAATGTGTAAATATAAAGTGTACAGTTTAATGACTATACATACACATATGTGTGTGTGTGTGTATACTTATATACATGTGACCACTTCCTATATCAAGAGTTCCCTTGTGACTTTTCAGTCAATAGCAACTCCCACACCTCTCCTTTGAGGTTAATCACTATTTTGATTTCTCTCATCACAAGTTTGTTTCGCCTATTCCTGAATTTTACATAAATAAAATAATATAGTATATTTTTATTTGTACCTATCTTCTTTCATCAACAAAATATTACTGAGAGCTAAAGGAGGAAGAATAATAATCTCAAAAGGATGGTCTAAGGTGGAAGAATTAATTATCCAAGCAATGTGAACATGTGTAAATCTGGGGGGAAAACTGCCTAAAATAATACCTATTTCGAATCTGCAGCGTTAAAAAAAAATTTGTACCATAATCGCACATGTGGGGTGACCAACTAACTCATCCTTGTTTGCCTTGGAGTTTTTTTTTTTTATTAAAACTGAAAGTCTTACAAATAAGAATATCTTCAATCCTGGGCAAAAACGGAGATGTTGGTTACTGAACTATTTCAGGAAGGGTCACTGGAATTAAGGCATTGTAGGGTCTATATATTATAAGGAAAGGTGAAGATCTAGATCAATTCTTACTTGTTATGATATACATTAAATTTCTAGAAATAATCATGAAAAACATAGTAAGGTATAAGTTTCAAAGTAATAAGAATAAATGAAGTGAATACGTTTACAAAAAAAAAAAATTAATAAAACATCCAGTTAACCCAAAAGAAGACAAGCAAGGAGAAAAAGAGAAAGGGTAGGACAAACAGAAAGCCAAAATAGGATAAAAATAAATCAGAATATATTGATAAACATAATATGTGTAAATTGACTACTATAATTAAAAGATAAATGTTGTCATCTGGAATCAAATAAACGATCATACACATTTAGTAGTTTACAATATTCATATCTAAAGCATATTGAGATATATTTTGTAATACTGAGAAAAAGCAAAAGTATTACAAAATATATCTACCAAATCAATACTAATAAAAAGTTGTGGGGGGGAGTGCCTGGGTGGCTCAGTGGGTTAAAGCCTCTGCCTTCAGCTCAGGTCATGATCCCAGGGTCCTGGGATGGAGCCCCGAGTCAGGCTTCTTGCTCAGCAGGGAGCCTGCTTCCTCCTCTCTCTGCCTGCTTCTCTGCCTACTTGTGATTTCCGTCTGTCAAATAAATAAATAAAATCTTAAAAAAAAAAAAAGTTGGGTAACATAGACATATTGGTACTAACAAAATAATAGAAAAAAGCATCACCAGATACAAAAATAAAATTTCTGCATAATGACAAAAGGTTAAAATCACAAATTTGGAACATATGTATTTAATAAGATAACTTCAAAATGTAGAGTGAAAAACTGAAATAACTATAACAAGAAATTGAAAAATCTACCATTATGGTATGATAATACAGTCTCTTAGCAAACAACTGCTCAAACAGCCAAAAGCAAAGACAAAAAATCACTTTGAATACATATATCGGCAAGCTTGAATTTGGAGTGTGTGTGTGTGTGTGTTATGTATACACACTTGCCAATTAGAGAACACACACATACATATCCACACTTGCCCTTAGAGAATACATATTGTTTTCAAGCACAAAGAAATATCTAGAAGACTAGCCCCATACTAAGCCATAAAGTCAATCTCAACTAATTTAAAAAAAAAAATCAGTATTGTTTATTATTCCTTTATCATAATATAATTAAGTTAGAAACCAATAACAAAATGTTAAGGAGAAAATCATATACATCTGGAAATTTTAAAGTACACTAAGTATCTAAATAACTCATGAGTAAAAAGAGAGCATAAAAGAACTTAAAAAAATAATAAAAACAAAATTTCAAATCATATAGAATGTTGGTATTATGGCATGGAGAGATATTTATAGCCCTATTTTCATATATGAGGAAAGAAAAAAAAAGATGGAAAATTAATGAGCTAAGCACTCAGCATAAAAAGTTAGGAAAAGATCAGCAAAATAGACACAAAAGAAGTAGAAGCAATAAAGGCAAGAGCAGAAATTAATGAAATAAAAAGTAAATGTATAATAGAGCAAATAAAAAAACCCAGGTATTGGTCTTTGAATGAGTAATAAAAATGAGAAAACTTTAGCAACTTTAGATCATGACAAAAATGCAGAAAGGATGAACAATATCACAATGAAAGGGGGCACTACTTAACATGCAAAAGAAATTAAAATACAGGATAATTATGTAAGTATTCACTTATGGTAGTAAATTTGAAAAAATAAAAAGTTGCTAGAAAAACTAATTTAAGAAAAAAATTTAAAAACTGAATCATTATAATGATCCTGTAACCATTATAGAAATTAGAAAGCTTTTTTCTCACATAGAAAGCACCAGGTACAAATTTTATAAAGCAAGTTCTCTAAGAAGAAAAAGCAATTTTTATTGTCTTCCAGAAGACAGAAAAAAAAAAAAACACACCACAATTAATTTTAGGAAGCTAAAATAATTTGATACCAAAAAATAATAATTTGATACCAAAACTAACGAAAATTCTAGATAAATCTCCCTTATGCCTACATACAAAAATCAATAAAAAAATATTCACAAACTAAATTGAGCAATGTACACCATGATCAAGTTGGGTTTATTTCAAGAACACAAGGTCAAGTTAATGTTATCACTCTAATATGACCTTAACAGACCATGAAGAAAGAAAACACAATAATGTCAATATGTTAAGACAATTATGAAGAAAATTACAAAATGTTTTTGGAAATGCATTAAAGGAATTCAGACTGAAGTAAGGATTTAAATATGAGAGGCAAAACTTTAACTTTTAGAAGTTAATATTGGAGAGTAAATTATCTCAAAAGAGGTAAGAGTATCTTTAAAAATTCTAGAACACTGGGGCGCCTGGGTGGCTCAGTGGTTTGGGCTGCTGCCTTCGGCTTGGGTCATGATCTCAGGGTCCTGGGATCGAGCCCCGCATCGGGCTCCCTGCTCCGCAGGAAGCCTGCTTCCCTCTCTCTCTCTCTCTCTCTCTGCCTGCCTCTCTGCCTACTTGTGATCTCTGTCTGTCAAATAAATAAATAAAATCTTTAAAAAAATAATAATAATTAAAAAAAAAATTCTAGAACACTAAAACATTCTAGAGCAAACCCTGAAAAAAAAATCGGAGGATGTGTTCTATAATGGTTGCTCCACTTCATACTCCTACTTGCAAGATACAAAAGTGCCTGTCTCAGGATACCTTCATCAACACAGTATGTTATCAAACTTTTGGATCTTTGGTGATTTGATAAGCAGAAATACATATCTCGTTGTAGTTAAAAACTTTTTTATGGGGGCGCCTGGGTGGCTCAGTGGGTTAAGCCTCTGCCTTCGGCTCAGGTCATGATCTCAGACAAAAAAAAAAACCTACAAAACCTACTCCCTTCCCTCGCAAAAAATATGTATAAAAACCCACAAAAATTTCAATGTTCTTCTAAAATAAAGTTTATAAATTACAACATACCCCTAAGATAGAATATTCTATAATGACAGAGTCTAAATAAATTATTGCTACATGCCTCAACACTGATAAATTTCAGAAGATGGGGTGTCTGGGTGGCTCCTGGGTTAAAGCCTCTGCCTTCAGCTCAGGTCATGATCCCAGGGTCGTGGGATCAAGCCCTGCATTGGACTCTCTGCTCAGCAGGGAGACTGCTTCCCTTCCTCTCTCTCTGCCTGTTTCTCTGCCTACTTGTGATCTGTCAAATAAATAAATAAAATCTTTAAAAAAATTTTTCAGAAGATAATTTTGAATGGGGAAAAAAGACGAATTATAGAAGAAAACAAACAGCTTGATTGCACATATATAAAGTTCAAAATTATGTAAAACTACACAATCCATTGGCAAAACTATACAGACAAGCAAGAGAACAATAAACCTAAAATTCAAGTATATAATTAACAACCTGGGAAGAAAGAAGGCATCTTATACCTATTTCTACCTGCTGCTCCCACCACCCCCATCATGTAGGTAGAGGTTAGCAAGGAACTCAGAGCTTTGCAAAATGAAAAAGCATTACTTAAACTGGTTTGTGTTGAATTCCACTGCCTTTCCTTCTGCTTTATTCCCAGAGTACAAAATAATTTTTTCCAAAGAGTGGAGTGGTGATGGAATTAAAGGATCATATTTACTAATAATTTTCCCATTTCCCTTCTCTCCCCTTGTGTAGGACTATTTAGCCTAAAAACTTCTAGTTATTTTATAAACCAAAGCTGAACCAGAACAGCTACCTTGAAGAGTCAATAGCGTTTTCTTAAAAGCTGCCTCTCTGAACCTTCCAGATTTAAAAAAAAAAAAAAAATCACTTTTTTTTTCAGTTACTTGTACTTACCTACATCTGACAAATCCACTCTTAATTTGTATTAAAACCGTCCAAGGTCCCATTCACAATTAGCATAAACTCCTTGCGGTATGCTTCAATACATGCATTTCTAAATGAAACCTGAATTACATCTTAAAAGAACCCATTTTATATGTGCCAGAATTCTTAAATGTCATTGTGAGATGTAGACTTACAATATAAGTCCATGGTATGGCTTATCACTACACCATAAATTGCTTTTTGTATAGATCCATATTTTCTTCATGTCTACACTTCTTAGAGCCACACTTTTCATGAAGAGTGGTAGCTCTGTATGACAAGGAAGCTGGTTTCTCAGTGCTTCATAGGGTTAGTACTTTATTCAGACTCTTTGGACCTTAAATCTAAGAAAATAAATAGAACTAATATGAGCCAAGCAAAGTAGGCTTCTCCTTTGGATTACAATGCTTTCTAACATTCTTGGGCTCTTGGTGTTTATGACAGTGCCTATCAGGCAACAAAAATTAAAAAAAAAAAAATAGAGGAGAATTTCTTCCAACAAGCAGCATAAACCTCAAATAAACCAGTTTGCTGTAAAGCTTAGTAATGCCACAGGAAAAACCAGAACCATGTATTTTTCAAGACTGCATGTTAAAAAAAAAGAAAAAAAAAAGACTGTATGTTTTATTTTCCTTATTGCCATTCTCAGAATGTATCTCAGTTCTCTGAAAGATGCAAAATTAATCCCTTTATGTAACTGAGTAGTGATAGTTAATATTAATGTTACTATTTATTTTAAAAGTCCCTGCACCCACTTCTAAAAAGGTCTGAGGGAGATTACATATTAACACATAGTTGAAAGACATACTATTATGTTTAAATGCAAAATAAAATAGACTCTGGAAAACATAAAGGAGTTGATGCTATCAAGGACCAGTCATGTTCTGCCTCTTTTGAATGAACCCCAAGCACAAACCGACCTCCTTTCTACAGTCTTAAGTGGAGGCTTTTTGCTCTGGAACTTTTCAGGTACCCACAGGGCTGGTTGCGTTTGTTCAACAGAACCAGCAGGACAGGGACATGGGTTAAGTGGACTTTGGAGCCAAACTACCTGACCTGGAATCATGGCTCTGTACCTTGAGCGAGTTATTAAATGTCACAAATCCTCAGTGTTCTCATCTGGGGTAATAACTGTACTTACCTCATTGAGAATGAAACGAGCTGAGAGTTTGTAAAGTACTTGGAACAGACACACTTGGAACTGGCATACAGTAAGTGTTCGATAACCATCAGCACATGCCTGTGCAAATGCTGCCAAACTCCTGTCAGAAACCTTCCTGGCAACTTGTGCCTCTCGAATTTTCCATCCCCGCCCCTTCTTGTTCTCATTGTTCTCTGATGTGAACCAGAGATTGTGGAGTGTGGTTCATGATTTTTCTCTCGACCCCAAATCTACCATAATCCTGCTGTTTTCAGTGTTCATGTGGATGACCCTGCCAACGTCCTTCATCTCCACACGGGTATCATCAACTCACCCTCTCTTCTGTATTATTGCCTGCGGCTGCTCCACCTTTAAAGTCTTAAGCCACACACCCCACTTTCCTACCACGAACTCCTGTTATCCTTATTGTTCCAAGTATCCCTGCTTATTCACTGGGATTGGGACAGGGCCTATCCCACTCACTCCATGTGTCCGACTTTTCTCCGGTTTTGCCTCCATTGCCATCTTGCTTGGGCTCAGCACTTCAACCTGTCGCTTCAGTAACAGCTTCAGCGTCTCAGTCCTCTTGCTCCATTTTCCTTCTGCAGTACTTACCCAAACGTGGATCAGTCCAGACTTCTTTGCATCTAAAACCACACTAAGGACATCACTCAACCTTGTGTATGGGAGCCATTAACTCATGGTGTCCGTCCTCAGCTCAGCTCTCAGCACACAGCTGGGCAGCCTCCTCTATGCCCCTCACTAGCCCTGCATTTCTTTGCAAACTTCCTGCTCCCCTGCTCTCAGCTCTCATAAGGAGTGACCACGTTCTACCGAAATCACCTCCTAAATATCTCTCATATCTAAAAATCCTGCTTGATTTCTTCTCTCCTTCTCATCAGCTCTATCCATCTCTTATCTTACCTCCCAAATATTCTCCTCTGAGCTACTAAAGTAATCTTCCTAAAAATTCAAGTACCATCATGTTCATACTTCATACCCTTCAATAACTCCCTATTCCTGATGTAGGTCCTACACCATAGCTTGATCCCAAGGCCCCCTGTGACCAGGCTCCTGTTCACCTCTCAACTTCTTTCTGATTCTTCCAGTCTTCACCTTACACAATTACTCATACGTCCTTGAATGTGCCATATTTTCTCAGACTCCCATGCATCGCATAGGTTACCTCCTTTGTAAGGAATGCCCATTTTTCTTCTTCTTCTGGCTGGGTGACTCCTTTTGGTCTGTTAGGGTTCAGTCCAAGTGTCACTTCTGGTCAGCTCTGTTGTAGAGACTTCCCTGGCCCTTCCTCTTTCTGAGCAGGCTGGTTGGATGTCTCTTTGTTCTTCCACATGTGTTATCTCTATTCAAGTACTTACCATGCTCCTGGCACCAGTAAATGGTTAGTGAATTAACGAATAAGTGAAGGCATCCGATTTCCCTAAAATGATAAAAACTTCTATAGTATTTCATCTTATATGTCCATTTGGAATAGAGGTTTTAAAAACCATGGTGGTTGGGCACCTGGGTGATTCAGTAGGTTAAGCATCACCCCTTAGCTCAGGTCATGATATCAGGGTCCTGGGATTGAGCCCAGAGTCAGTCTTCCCACTCAATGGTGAGTTTGCTTCTCCCTCTGCCTCTCCCCCTTGCTTGTGTTCTCTCTCTAATAAATAAGTAAACTCTTTAAAAACAAAATAAAATTTCCCAACTTTTTTGACTAAGGAATTCAGAAGGACTTTGATTAGTATGACAATCACAGTGTTTTCAGGACTACATATGACTTCTGAAGCTTTATATTTAATGTGTAAAGTTTAGAAACATCTATTTTTTTCCTTTTGGTTTATTCTGTAAAATTAAAATTATCCAAGAGATTTATATTTTTATCAGTGTATTGCCACTGGGAATGCTATCCTGATTCCTAGACTACAGATGATTGGTAAAGTGCAATATTTTAAAAAGTGAAAAACAGCCTGGGTGGCTCAGTCAGTTAAGTGTCCAGCTCAATTTTGTTTCAGGTCATGATCACAGAGTCGTGAAATCGCTCCCTGGTTCAGGCTCTGAGCTCAGCAGAGTCTGCTTGAGATTCTCTACCTCTCCCTAGTCCTCTTTCCCTCCTCACCTTATGAACTCTCTAAAATACAAATAAAATCTTTTTTAAAAAGTGAAGCGAGGGCGCCTGGGTGGCTCAGTTGATTAAGCGACTGCTTTCAGCTCAGGTCATGATCCTGGAGTCCCTGGATCAAGTCCCGCATGGGGCTCCCAGCTCCACAGGGAGTCTGCTTCTCTCTCTGACCTTCTCGCTCATACTCTCTCTCACTGTCTCTTTCTCATATAAATAAAATATTAAAAAAAATGAAGCGAGATAATATTCAATATAATCTTACAGCCCTGAGAAAAAAATCCTGATGGGATACCATGCAGTCTGTTCATCTGAGTAATCATACACTTGCTCTAGAGTCAACAGATCCAATTCATTGAGAGGGTTAATCATCACTTAATGGGAAAAATCAGGTAATTAGGGTGACCCATTCCCCATTCGTACCCATTAACAATTTTTTTCTTTTTTAGTCATACCAACAATATAGTTAAAGAGGATTGTCAAGACTAACCTCTCAGAAAATCACCTATATCACATAGGCCTGAATGTACCAGATACTATTAAGCAGATTAAGGAGTCTCTCTCACCTTAACCTTGTTTTTGAGATACAATAAGAAAAATGGTTTTAAAGCAGGAAATCTTGAGATAAAGTACAAAAGAAGAAATAATAAACATTAGGTTTACAAATCTGGGGGCCCAAAAAAGAGAGACCTCTGCTTGCGTGTCATGCCTGACCCCCCTCTACCTGGTTTTCCTATTGACCATATACATCGAGCTATTTCTTGTTTGCATTTCTCTTTGCTCCTACCAAGGAGCACTGAGATTTCCTTATCAGAAAGTGTCTTTATATACATGAAAACCAAGCATTACTGTGTCACTAAAAGTTGAATTGCTTTTCTAGTTCTGCCTATGGATTTTCATCAGCACAGGCTGCCATCCAGTCTCTTTCAAGACCAAATGAGTACCTGAAAGAAGTCTGGGTGGATCTAGGGCACAATTATTAGATGCAGACAAAGATGAATTGCCTTTGGTCTGATCTATATGAGAGTCAGAATGGGATCTACCTATCCAATCTGGATGGACAACAATGCACAAGAAAAATCCCACAAAAGTTATCAAAAAGAACATAGACATTGAAAGTTTGTGGATGGAATTAACCAAGAGTTGAAACTAGAGACAAAGTATGTTTTTACATCTTATGGCTTATAAGATTAAGTTTATGGAATCAAATATCTTGGAATCCTTAGACACTTTTATAGTGAAATATAATACTTACAAAGATTCAAAAACAGACATGTACAGCTCTGATGACTTATCACAAACAATATCCATGTAATCGCCACCAATGTCAAGAAATGGATTGCTGCTTGCACCTGAGAAGATGCCTTCTCTTTCCTAGTCACTGTACCATCCCCAGCAAAGGAAATCACTATCCTGACTTTGATGAAAATCATCTTCTTCCTTTTTTTTTTTTTTTTAACCGTTCTTCCAACTAAGCATACATCCCCAAACATTAGTTTATTTTTGACTGATTTTTAAACTTAATATAAATGGAATTAAAGTACATATTCTCTTGTTCCTGACTTATTTCAATCAACATTATGTTTGTAGGATTCACATGTTGTTGAATGTTAGCTATAATTTGCTCAACTACACGTAGTAAATACTATACAGTAAGTTTTCATTATGTATAGAATATTCTATTGAAATAATATGCTACAACTTGTCTATCAGTTCTATTCTTAGATGTTTTAAAAAGTCAAAGAAGTTTTCATCTCTAACTACATAGACTCTCATTACGGTGAAGATATGGACTTGTGTTTTCATTAAGTTGATTCTTTAAGGGAGAGAAAAAAAAGGTTTCTTTTTTAAAATTTATTTTTAATTTATTTTTAGCATAACAGTATTCATTATTTTTTCATGACACCCAGTGCCCCACGCAATCCGTGCCCTCTATAATAAAAAGGTTTCTTAAATCGATGTACATCAGGAAAGGGGTAATTGGAGACGGTTGATTCTGAGTGGGCTGGCAGAGATGGAAGGTTAAAGGAGAACCAAAATGATTACTTGCCCCGTTTTTTCCAAAGAATAAACATCTGAAGCCCCACTCCAAAACAAATAGCTCTGTCCTCTGTCACTGACAATGGAGTAAGGAGATAATGGCTACATAGGCAGAGAGTGTGTTCTTGGTAAGAAGAAGATGAAGAGCATATGCATGGACACATGCACAAAAGGGCTTCAGTTCTAATTGTTATTCCATTAACTCCTGACACTTGGTTTGATATATTTGCTGTGCGGTGGTCATGAAAGCAAAGATGTTCTATGAATCACAGAATTTATCTTGTTCCTAAAGTGTTGCTAATTTGCACTGGACTGGGATATTGTTCAGAAAATATAAAGCCTCCTCCACTTCTATCTTTTCCTATCTTTGGGCTTGGCCATGAGGTATGCTTTGGCCACTGGGAAATCAGTGTGTGATAAGAATAGTAACTCTAAATATGTTTGAATGGTAGACTCATGCTCTTGTGCTCCAGTGATCTGTCAGAAGACCATGCCCTGGTTGGCCTTTCCCCTAGGCCCCAGAATGAAAAATGTGGAGACCTGAACCCACACCAAGGCCAACCAGCTTGCAACTTGGAACAGAGCTGCCCACCCCAGATGAGCCTACACCAGCCCCGCTGAAGTTAACTATGGCAAGAATAAATGTCTGTTATTGGGAGCCACTGTGTGTGGAATAGTTTGCTATTATGGTGGTAAAAAATGTTTTACAGCTGTAGTCAGAGGTGTAAAGTTCAGGCCATTATCACTCCTTAATAGTAATGGACTTGGCCATTTTACCTCATTCTGCATTTGCTCTATGAAACCAGGGATTCAGATTTCAAACTTCTTTTTAGTGTAAATTTTAAATGCCCAGGGGACAATGACCAGATCTTTTTAGAATCTGAAGAAGGGGGTTAGTAGGAGATGGAAACAGCTATCCCCGAGGTCAGTGGAAAGGAGCTAGGATCAGTTAGGGATGTTTTGGGTCCTGGCTATACCAGTTGGGGAAATGGCAGGAGAGACCACACCTGTACTCATGCTGCAGGAAGCTGTTCTGGACTTATTCAGAGAAGTGGGAGATGCTCTACTTTGAGGGGTAATATACAAAGAGTTAGGACATAGGTAAGTTGTGTTTTTTAATAGCTAACTGTTGAGGTCAACAAAGCTATGCCCTAGGACAAATATACATTTAGAGATTAAAAACTGCATGTATGTGGAGAAATGGTAAATTTCATATCCTGCTGGTGGAACTGTAAATTGATCTAAACACTTTGGAGAACTTGGCAGTAATAGGAGGTTACTTTGGAAAATAAGTACATATTAAGTAAAGTTGAACATGCTGTATCTTTTTTTCCTTTCAATGATTTTATTTATTTGAAAGAGGGCAGAGAGAGAGAGAGAGAGAGAGAGAGAGAGAGAAAGTATGAGAGAGAGAGAGAAAGAGAGGAGTTGGTGAGGGGCAGAGGGAGAGGGAGAAGACTCCCTGATGAGCAGGGAGCCTAATGTAGGGCTTGATCCCAGAACTCCAGGATCATGACCCAAGGTGAAGGCAGACGCCCAACCGGCTGAGCCACGCAGGCACCCAAAGATGCTCATATCTTAATACTCAGTAACTTAGTACTGGATGTGTAGCAGTGGGTCTCAATGGGACTGGTGCCACACAGATGAATCTCACAATCTCACAAATAACACTGAGTAAAGCAAAAGACCTGAATTTCATACCATTTAAACATCATAATACTATGTGTGATTTAGGGTTCCATATGTAGCAAAAATATTTTAAAAATGCATGGTAATGATAAACACCAAATTCAGCAGTTATCTCTGGCAGCAAGGGAGGAGATACAATTGGAGGGGGTAAAACGGGGACTTACGTGCACCTTAAATGTTTTATTTCTTCATGTATAAGGTGGGCATAGAAGGATTTGTTATTATTTATATATTTTCAATGTAAAGAATATATATTATTTTATATCATTTTTGTATATATGAAATATTACACAATAAAAATTTCAACAGAGAGAGGTTTATGAGCTTCTAACATCATGGGGCCATGTTTTGTTCATCTCTCTAAGCTCAGTGCCAAGCAATGTGCCTGGCACAGAGTAGATGCTCAATTAATGTTTGTTGAATAGTCAACCAAACAAAAGTTCATACACTAGTTTTAATTCTTAGACATAAATAGAATGCTTCAGTCCTCCTCGATCATGGTATCCAGTAACACAAACATTTCTATGATATGGCAGGTACTTTTCCAGCATTAAAAGTACAACTGTGGGGGCGCCTGGGTGGCTCAGTGGGTTAAAGCCTCTGCCCTCAGCTCAGGTCATGATTCCAGGGTCCTGGGATTGAGCCCTGCATGGGGCTCTCTGCTCAGTGGGGAGCCTGCTTCCTCTTCTCTCTCTGCCTGCCACTCTGCCTACTTGTGATCTCTCTCTGTCATTAAAAAAAAAAAAAAAAAAGTACAACTGTGAACATAAACAAAACTTTCTTCCCTCAAGGGACTAATTTTGAGTGTGTGTGCGTTGGGGAGGGTGGCAGGGGGAGGACCCAGAGAGGTATTAACAATAAAGAAAATAATTCAGTAAAATAGAAAGAAGGCCAGATGAGATCAGTGCCCTCAAGAAAAATGAGGCTGAGAACGGAAGTGTTCCAAGATTTTAGACAACATTAAACAGGGTAGTCAAGTTCTCTGAGAAAGTGACCTTTGAGCTAGAACTTAGAATGAGGGAGAAAACTGTGAGCAGTTGAGTCAGAGGGAGAAGAAAGTACAAAGACCTTGAGGCAGCCTGGAAAGCAGGCCCAGGCAGTCACACAGACTGAGTGTCTAGGAGGGGTTCCAGGAGGAGGGAGATCAGAGATTGGGCAGGACCTGCTAGACCATTTTCCCTACTTTGGGTTTTACCCTTGGTGAAATTAAAGACTTGGAACAAAGGACATGCATCATCTGGCTTACACGTTTAAAAGATCACTCTATTTGGGGAAGAGATAATAGTAGGAAGTAGAAACTGGGAGACCAGTTAGGACATTATTGCATTAATTGAGGCCCAAGATTATGGTGGCTGGAACCAGGGTGGCAACAGTGGAAATGTAAGTAGTCATATTTTGACATATTTTGAAGACAGATAGCTCTGGCGCAGAGCTATTGGTGATGGACTGTATATGAGCCATGAGAAAAGGAACAGTCAGGGATGACACAAAGGTTTTTGGCTTGAAGTCGCCACTGACTGAGAAGAAAGGGAGCTGGCTGGCTGGGAGTGGGGCCGGGTTCAGTGTGCGACATGTCAAGTTTGAGATGTTTACTGGGCATCCAGATGGAGTTGTTAAGCAAACAGTTGGTACGTGAGCTTGAGGGTCAAGAGAGACATACAAGCCAGAGAAATAACTTTGAGAACCATTCGCATATAGGTAGTATATAATAAAGCTTAAAGATAGGATAAGACCATCAGGGGAGTGAATGTAACTCAGAAAGAAGGGAGGTCCAGGGACCAGGTGTAAAGGCACTGCAATGTTTAGAAGTTAGGGAGGAAGAGGGAGGTCCAGTCCAAGATGATGGAGGAGCATCAGACAAAGACATAGGAGACATCCACGGAAAGGCAATGCCTTGGTGGCTAGGTTAAGGAAGTATTTAAAGGAGGAGAAGGGTGACTAACAGCGTCCAAGCATCCAATAATGCTCAGGGTCCACGTAAGATGATGACAACAATAGAGCTTTGTATTAAACAAAGTAAGGGTTATAGGAGACCTTGGCAAGGCCAGTTCTGGTGGGGGCTGAAACCCTTCTTATCAAGGGCTCAGGAGAGACAGGAGAAAGGAATAAACAGGAAAGCCAACTTGTCCAAGGCTCTTTTTTTGCCTTATCTGACTTTTAAACAGAAAGGGAATCCATGCATTCCTGACTCAACTGATACAAGTGCATACTGGAATCCAGTAATCTAAACATATATCTTATCTCAAAAGAATAGAACACAAAGCAGCTAGAAAATTCCACTCATGTATGAGAATTAGCTTCATTTTCCACAAATAAAAAGGACTACCATGAGAAACTAAACTAAGGATTCTGGTAGGGGAAGAACTATCTAAGTGGGTGGCCAGCCTTCCTCTAACTTTGTTATTTGAAGTCAAATTAGTCCCCTTTACTTATCAACAAGTCAAATTTCTCCCAATGTAAATTAGTGGTTGGAAACAATTAGCTCAGCCTGAAAAGCCATTTATCTCGGAGAACTTTAACCCCACAGACCAATTCACCTGTCTGATTGATCTAGGATCAGCACAGGTGATTCTCAGACCAGACCAGCCTACTGTTCAAGAATTGCAGAGAGATCTCAGAGATCTCAGGAAAGTTAATGAACAAGATGTGCGGGGGAATGGGGGGGAGACAGGCCTCTGAGCTCTAGACCTGCAATGCTGAGGGGAACACTATATAAATGACTGGCTCTAGCATATCGTCAGCAAATGGACACTTTGGATGTCCTTCAACCAAAGCCATCAGATCACGTGCTAAAGAGAAAAAAAATAGTAATAATTAAAAATTTTTTCTTCTTACAATATAAGAGTTTGCTAAATTACCATACTATCAGCCAGTGTGGTCCAGTATAACAGAGAGTTAATTTTCTAATAGGGTGCTATTAGCGTTTCAGAAAATCCAGGTTAGAACAATATTCAGAATTCATTAGTAGTAGTCATTACATGGAGGAATGATTTGACAATGAAAAGTTTCTATGGAATAGAGTCAAGTTATTATTACAACTGAGGGAAGTCAAGAGAGTTAAGAAGGCAAATAATTTTCATCACATTTATTGAATCAAATTGTATTCCTTTAATATGGTCTTCTAATTTATATATTCAATTTGTAGAATTGACTATTTAAATAACTAATAGAAACCTTAACATTGCAGAAAACCCTTTTTTGGTTCTGCTCTTTTTTGTTTTTGTTTGTTTATTTTGTTTTTGACGGGGACATCTTTCCCTTGCTCCCCAAACCAAAATGTAATCAGAATTTTTTTTTTTTTTGGCTGGGTACAGTATACTTTATTGATGGTACATGACAAGGTAGGGCTCCCCAAGCCCCTCTCCTTCTTCAGGGGGTCTGGGATGAAAATAGTGGAGGTTGGGAGATTCTCAGTGTTTTGGGGGACAAGTTGGGGCAGGGATTTCCCAGCAGCTGAGGGCCTCTCTCTTCCTCTTGCTCTGGCTGGGACTGGTGGTACAGGAGGCTCCTACTCCTTGGAGGCCATGTGGATCATAAGGTCCACCAGCCAGTTGCTGTAGCCAAATTCATTGTCATATCAGGAAATGAGCTTGACAAAGTGGTCATTGAGAGCAATGCCAGCCCCAGCATCGAAGGTAGAGGAGTGGGTGTCACTGTTGAAGTCACAGGAGACAACCTGGTCCTCAGTGTACCCCAGGATGCCCTTGAGGGGGCCCTCTGATGCCTTCTTGATGTCATCATATTTGGCAGCTTTCTCCAGGCAGCAGGTCAGATCCACGACAGACACATTTGGGGTGAGGACACGGAAGGCCATGCCAGTGAGCTTCCCATTCAGCTCAGGGTTGACCTTGCCTACAGCCTTGGCCTCAACAGTGGAAGCAGGAATGAAGTTCTGGGCAGCCCCTCGGCCTTCATGCCACAGCTTCCCAGAGGGGCTGTCCACAGTCTTCTGGGCAGCAGTGATGGCATGGACGGTGGTCATGAGTCCCTCCACAATGCCAAAGTTGTCATGGATGAGCCAAGCAGTTGGTGGTACAGGAGGCATTGCTGACAATCTTGAGGGAGTTGTCATACTTCTCATGGTTCACACCCATCACGAACATGGGGGCATTAGCAGAAGAAGTGGAGATGATGACCCTCTTGGCCCCACCCTTCAAGTGAGCCCCAGCCTTCTCCATGGTGGTAAAGACCCCAGTGGACTCCACAACATACTCGCACCAGCATCACCCCATTTGATGTTGGCGGGATCTCGCTCCTGGAAGAAGGAGATGGACTTCCCATTGATGACAAGCTTCCCATTCTCAGCCTTGACTGTGCCGTGGAATTTACTGTGGGTAGAATCATACTGGAACATGTAGACCATATAGTTGAGATCAATGAAAGGGTCATTGATGGCGACAATATCCACTTTACCAGAGTTAAAAGCAGCCCTGCTGACCAGGCGCCCAATACGGCCAAATCCTTCCACTCCAACCTTCACCATCGTGTCTCGGGCATGTGGCTGGCACTGCACCTGAAGATGCGGATGTCTGTCAAACTGGGAAGAGCAGAGAGCCGTAATCAGAAATTTTTAGTTACGGCACCTGGATGGCTCAGGCGTTCAACTTCCTCCTTCAGCTCAGGCCGTGATCCCAGGATTCTGGGATAGAGCCCCACGTCGGGCTCCCTGCTTATCAGGAAGCTTCCTTCTTCTCCCTCTTCCCACTCCCCCAGCTTGTGTTCCTGCTCTTGTTTCTCTCTCTGTCAAATAAATAAGACTAAAAACATTTTTTAGTCTTCTTAAACAGAAATCTTTGAACTTGAGCTATAAAACAGAAAAAAGGAACTAACTTTTCTTTCTCTCTGTTCATATACATCATCTAGTGGATTTATTTTATTATTCAATCAAAAACAAAAAAAGATTTATGTGATCTAATAACACAAATTATAGGAAGTGCGTAAAAATCATGCCTTATAAAAACATAGCAAGGAAAGTATTTTAAGAAAACAATCAGGGTTTGGCATATAAACATATCCTATCTGTACATTAAGTACACCTTTGAATGTTACCTGGATCTCCAGCTTTTGACATGATTTTGAAAGTTAAAGAAGGCATCAAGAAACAATACTGTGGGAAGTAGTCAAAAGATTGTTACTCTGAAGTTAACTAAGCCTTCATTTTTTAACAACTTTTTTTTTAATCCAAGCTTGCAATATTCAGATGTATTTCACATTATATGAAGAGGATACAAGGGGTGCCTGGTTGGTTCAGCCCATTAAGTATCTGCTTCTACCTCAGGTCATAATCCCAGGGTCCTGGGATGGAGCCCCAAATCAGGCTTCCTGCTCAGCAGGGAGTCAGCTTCTCCCTCTCCCTCTGCTGTTCCCCCTGCTTGTGCTCTGCTCCCCCTGCTTGTGATCTCTCACTCTGTCAAATAAATAAGTAAAATCTTAAAAAATAGAGTATACCAACATTCAATGTTTACATGTCTTACAGAAGGGCAAAATGATATGTGTCTATGCACAGTCATTGTGGTATATATATGTACATACATTTATATGTGTGCATGCGTGTGTGGACCCTAAACGTCCATCAGTGGAGAGCTGAATTAAAAGAGTACTAGCTCTATACTATAGAATACTATGTAGCTTTTGGTCAGCTTTAAATGAGCTGATATGAAAAGTGCCCCAAGGTGGTTCAGGAAATAAAGCAAAAATGCAGAAGAACATGTATATTACTATTTTTGTAAATAAAAAGAAAAGTAATAGTGTTTAGTCTGGGACAGAGAACTGGGTGGTTTTAGGGCAGGAGTGAGAGAAGATGACTTTTAATTGTATACCTCTTATTGAGCTTGATAATAGACATAGTTTCCTTATTCAAGAGGAAAAAACATTTCTTTCAAAGAGTGATCTTTGAAGAGTCAAAATATAAGACTCCGGAAAGATAAATTCCCAGAAATAAACTGGGAGGTCATAAAGGCTCTATATAATATTAATTTTGAGAAATATTGCCAAATTGCTCCCCATAGTGAGTGAATTAATTTATACTCCCACCAGCAATGTCCAAGTGCCTATTATCCAAGACTCCTGGTTAACACAATGTATCCTCACCATTTTTGAAGTTTGCCAACATGGAAAATGGCTCCTCGCAGTTGTCATTTGTCTTGGTATGGGAACGGATCATTGACCTCGCACTTGGACAATGACCTGAAGGAGGAAGGAGCCGGGTCAGGGAGCCTAGAGGGAGCTGTGGCCCTAAGCCATAACAGGGCTGGCAGGGGTGTGGCGGCAGAGATGGCGAGATGGGGCAGGCGCACAGCGACCTGTGCAGGTAGAAGTGACAGGATTTGGCCACGCACAGAATGTGGAGAAGGAGAGAGAGAAGTATCCAGAGTGATCCTCTGGGTTTTGCAATGACGTGGAAGGAGGGATCTGAGAAGTGACAGAAGAGATAAGGGGAAGCCCAGGAACTCATGTGAAGAAGGAACAGGTGCCAGGGTTGAGCAGCCTCAACATGCATGCCTGCAGAATGGCAGAGGCATTTGGATGTACAAGCCTGAGGCTCGGAGGGCAGGTCTAGGCTGGAGAGGACAGTCCTTACATGTATGAGGTTTTACTCCATAAAGTGGGGCAAGGCTTTAGGTGATCATTCACACTGAATCTCCATGTGACACTGCTGGACTGAAACACAAATACTGTAACAATGCGACTTCCTTAAGACTTGATTCAAGGACTTCCATAAATGTAGGTGGGGTTAAGAATGCTAAGGAGGCATCTTCTGGGAAAAAGAATATACACGCTTATTAAAAATAAACCATATCTCCATTTCCATGTTTTTCAATTGTTTTAAAAAACAAAGCATTTTTTTTCTTTTAAGGAACAGACTTGTAACACATTTGGAAAATGCTAACAAGCATAAACAAAAACTACAATCCCACGACTCAGAGATAATTACTGTTAACATTTTGGTTTTCCCTCTCTGCCATACATGAGTTGTATCATAGATTTAGTTATACATATAATTCTAGGCATAGACTTTAATTTAAACATCATAATGTGAATATTTATGTGCTGGCATCCTTTAAAATGTTATTTTATTTCAAAGTTATTTTTATAATTTATATATATTTTAAAATTAAAATATATTTTAAACTGTAACCTAACAGTCCCCCATACAAAGGGAACTTTCATTACTTAACTACTATCACTGTGTATAATAATTGAAAGGTTTTTTCTGGATTGCACAAGAAAGACGTCCTTTTTATTTTCAGGAAATGAAATCATTCATCAGGAAAGGACATCTTTCCTGATGTCCTTTTCATTTTCATTTCTTTGTTCTGTAATGAGGTTTCCCACTTCCACATGCTTATTGGGTATATGTATTAATGTTATTTTTTTCACTTTATTAATAGTTTTTGAAATCAGTGATTAAAGCTAAAGGAAAATATCCACTCAGTAATAGCTTGTTTGCAGGTTTCACATGGGTCATCATTACATTTGCCATTTAGTCACTTTCATTAACCACTTACTCTAACTTTGAACTTGAAGTGCTCTGATGAGTATCACCAAAATACCAAAAAGCATATTCCTATTTGTAGCAAATCAGTTCATGGGGCAATGAAGCCCTATTAATCTAAGTTAACTTTTATTCTCTTATCAAAACCATCTCATGGCTATTCCTCTCAGTCACAATAAATTAGCCTATTCTCATTATCTCAATCTAATTAAGACAACTTTATTTCCTGATCTTTTCAGCCCCATTCTAATATCTTTGAGCAGAAATATAAAAAGGGATGACCTCAAATGTATGAGGCTGTGGTTGAAGCCCTGTTTATGGACCAAAGGACTGGAAACAACTTAAATGTCCATCACAGGAGACTGTCACATCCATAGGACAGAATATAATGTGGCCGTTACAAGGAATGGAGGAAATTAGGAGGAACAAAGCTATAATCTATCAGGTTAAAAAAAGCAAGGTTTAGAATAATGTGACTTGTGCTTGCTTTGGCAGCACATATATAAAACAGAATAATATGACTTGAGTGAAAAATGGAGGCCCTGTGAGTTACACCAGTGTTGGCATTTTTTTTTTAAAGTAATTATATATAAATGTTTGCCTGTGCATAGAGCATAGAAGAATTTACAAGAAAGCATTGACCTTCTGGAGGGTAACTGGGGTCTGGAAGTTGAGATAGGAAGCTGACTTAATTTTCATTTAATTTTCTGTTATACTATTTGATGTGCACATGCCTTATCTTTTTAAAAATTAAAAAACAAACACAGAAATGGAATTATTCATCTCAACCTATGGCAACCACACCTTCTATCTCTTCTTTCCCCCATCTGCATGGGAGAGATCTGCACAGCTTTCTCTGAGCCTCAGACTTGCACCCTCAACCCCGATTACATGGCCTGAGTCAGCCTACACTTTCCTGAATTAATTCTTCACTAATTATTGCTAATGCCTTTCAGAAACATCATGAGCCTCATGGGAAAGCTTCTGCCTGAACTCTGCACTGCTGATAATCTTAATCTATTCTGTCCACTAACAAACTATATCTTTCTGACTTTTGTTTATCACTCTTGCTTCCTAGTCTTTCCTCTCTGTCATCTCGAGTTTTCCTCACTCATGGAAAACTGCACAGAAGGATCTAAGTCGCTCATGGGACTTTGTGCACAAAGTAGTAATTTACATTTTCAGTATTAACCACCAATCTTGGTTCTGTTGGGTTCAACTACATGGTTTTAATTTTTCTATTTCTTTTAAATCCAGAAGATAAAAATTTGGGGGGAGGGGTGGTGGTATTTCTCTCTGACCAACAGGAGAGAATGTAGCAAATGATTAAGCCAAAGACCTTTCTTAAAGTGTTTTCCAATACACTTATGGGAACAGTCATAATATTTATATATACTCTAGCACTTTGAAATCTCAAGCTGTTTTAACCAGCTGTCATTTTGGTGTCAAACTACGGTCATTTTAATGTGAAACAAAGGTCAACAGAGGGTTTGTCTTATTCTTTTCCAATTAGTGAAATACTTTATAGTTATTGAACTCTGTTTAAACCTCCAAAGCAAGTCCCTATTCCATATCCCTGTTATCTAGGTCACATGGGATTTTATGATTATTCACAAATAAAATATATAGAAATGAAGAAAAGTAACAGTGTCAAATTAATATTTAAAGTATTATCAACAACCCAAAACATAGATAATCAGTGTGGTCTATACAAGTTTGGCACTGATAAGAAACACTTATATCTAAGACTGATATCCAATACATATATAATGTAAATTCAACTCTATTTCTGCACTTAAAATAAGATGGCAGAGTTGTTTTTTCATTTCTCATTCCAGAAACTACACTGTAAAGATCATTCCAAAATTTTGCTCAACTGATGGCCTTTAAAAATAGACAATTTATTTCTAAGGCTTATTCTCTCAGTTTATTGTTTAACCCAAAAATAATATTTACCTTTGGCAAATATCTATTTCTGGAACTTTTTACTCTAACCTTAAATTTATTTATTTATTTATTTTGCTTATGTGCATCAGGAAAATGAATTGTATGGAACTACTTTATTATAAGAGTTAGCCAACATAATGAAGAGTAAGTGCTTAGACTTATACATTGTAGTGACAAATGAAGAAAAGTATTTAAGGTATCCAATGAGTTCCCTGAAGGTGAAGTTTAGCCCTTCTGATTGATACAGTCTCCCAATTCATGTTTTTGCTGCCAATTTTACCTAGTTCATTCATCCATTTCTTGTGCTTAAATGCACTGAGCATCTACTAGGAGCCAGGTACCACTCAGTGCTGCCACGTTGGTTTGAATAGTAACAACAGCCCATAATAGAAGTAATAGTGTAGGTAGTAATAGTGCTATGGGGTGGGGGGTATAAAACATGGAAAAGGTGATGGGGAGTGTGGTAGAAGTGGCTGCCTGTTCATATATCCTGGAAAAAGCCATTCAGATAAAGAGCACTCCATCCAGGTAGAGGGAACAGCAAGGACAAAGTCCATGATGTAGAAGCATGCTTGGTGTGGAGTGGCTGGAGTGGAATAAGAGGTGTGTGGTGGGACATAGGTCACAGGGATAGGCAGGGGACAGGTGGGACAGATCATGGGTGCCACGTGGGCCATTGTAAAGACTTTGGCTTTTACTTTGAGTAGGGGAGCCTTTGGAAAGTTCCAAGGAGAAAAGCAGCATGACCCGATTAAAGTAGGTTTGACAGAATTACTCCAGCTGCTGTTTTGATCACTGTGAACAGGTGAGTGTATGTGTGTGTCTGTGTGTGCACACATCTGTGCTGGGGGCTGTGGCAGGCAGTGGAGGAAGCAGTGAGTGCTGTTAGGGATCTACTGTAAAAATCCAGGCAAGAGAAGCTGATGGATGGATGGCGTGGAATGAGAAATGGTTAGATCCTACATACACTTAGAAGATAGAGTCAAAGCAGTTGGCTCTAGATCAGATATGGCTGATGGAAAATAGGGAGTCGGGGCTGACTCCATGGGTTTCTGGTGTAAGCAACTAGGAAAATGGAATTGCCAACTGAGGGGAGAAGACTGGAAGAGGCGCAAGTCTGGGGAGTGGGTCATATTCAGGAGCCTGTTTTGTTTCTTTTGGAGAGAGAGAGAGAGTACACGAGCATGGCACATGCACCAGGTGGTTGGGAGGGGGCGGTGAGAGGGAGGGCAGGAGAGAGGGAATCTTAAGCAGACTCCATGTCCATCACAGAGCCCCTTGCTGGGCTCGATCACACAACCCTGAGATCATGACCTGAGCCAAAATCAAGAGTTGGATGCTTAACCACTGAGACCCAGGTGCTCCAGGAGCCTGGGTTCTAATACGGTAGGTCGAAGGTGCTAATGAGATATCCAAGAGGAAATGTTGAGTAGGCAGTTGAATATATGAGTACAGTAGCTGCAAAAGGAGGTTGTGGCTGGAAATACATCTTTCAACAATATTTTAAATTGTGAGATAAAAGATCACTTCCAGTATGGGCTTTTAAAAGTTTTTGTGGCATAAACCCCTTTGAAAGTCTGTTAAAAACTTGAGGCTTCTTCTCTGAGTGATATTTTAAATGCATAAAATAAAATATCTTTGTAATATTTTGGTATATATAATTGGTATAAAGAAAAGCAATTATAATGAAACTTAGAATCACAACATTTTGAAAGTTATACTATGGCAACATATTTTTTATTAATATACTACCCAATAAGAACTAACAGTAAGCATAATAACTGCAGTACTTTAAAGAAGTCATGTGCATAAATATTTCAAGACATCTGTAACAACTGTAATGAGATGAAAATATCTAATTTTTTACTAGAGATAAAGTCATAGATATGGCGGATATTATTGTTCATAATTGCAGGAAATGCAAAGTTTCATTTAGAGGTTAGTGAAAATAAAGAAGAAATGTTTCCCTTTCAAGGTCACTGACACCAGGTCTATGGTGGACTCCAGGTTAAGAATCTCTGTGTGGGGGAAAATACAGCCAGAGAAGTGGGGGACCAAGGAGGATAACCTGGGACTCTCCAACATGAAGTGGCACGAAGAAAAGGAGAGAACTGATAAAGAAAATGGGGAAAAGAAAACCGAGTGGAAGAAGGACCCAGTGATCAACGTCATGATCCTAGGGTCCTGGGATGGAGTCCTGCATCCAGCTCCCTGCTCAGTGGGTAGACTGCTTCTCCCTCTGACCCTCCCCCCGGCTTTGCTCATACTTTGCTCATACTCCCTCTCGCTATTTCTTTCTCTCTCTCAAATAAGTAAATTAAAAAAAAAAAAAAAAGTGCAGCTGATGGTTGAGTAAGATGAGAGATGAGGACTCAGGACCTTGAGAAGAGCAGTTCCTGTTCAGGGGTGGGGACAAAAGCCTGACTACTGGGAATCCAGGCGTGAATGAGAAGGTGTGTTCAACAACTGGGCTAAAATAGTTTTGCCATAACATGAATTTTTTAAACTTTGAACTTGTAAGCAAAGGAAGGGGTCAAGGGAGGACTTTTGTTATTGTTGTGTTTATGATGGGAGATATTACAGGTGTTTACGGGCTGTGGACGAATCCAGGAGATAGGGAGAATTGATAACACAAGAGAAAAAGTGACAATTCCCAACTTATTGTCCTTGAACAGTGAGAGGTGACGGTGAGAGGGATGGAATCCAGTGCCCAGGTGCAAGGGCTGTCCTCAGAGGGAGCCTGAATCCTTCATGCTTAAGTTAAAAGGAGGGAAAGCAATTAGTTCTATGGGTCTTGATAGAATCAAGTTTGAAGAAATGATGGCGGAAGAATGTGGAAATGCTTTTGTCGCCTCCATTTCCTCAGTGAAATACCAAATGGAACCAGTGAGTGAAGAGGGGTATGGAGAGAAGGGGAGAAATAATGATCCAGTCCTGCAGGTGGGCGAACAGGCCAGAGAAACAGTCAGACATGTTGCGCCAACGGGGTGGTGGTCATGAATTAAAGTAAAGCCGGTTGGGGTCTGGCTGCTCAGGTGTGGGCATGGCTGGCAGACAATTTAGTCTCAACCAGAGTTAATACCAATACATTCATCACAAAAAGGTCCTGAACAAAAGATGAGGAGACACACCTGCTTCAATGTACTTTTATGTCTGTAGTTGTTTTAATTAAAAGCAATTCAAACACTGTAAACTCACTGGTATAGTGCGAGCCCTGAAGGTCATGTGCTTGGAACTGGGGCCCAGGTCAGGGGAAACTGTGCATCTAGGGCTCCTGGGGCTGACACTTCCAAGGGTGGGTATGACCTGAGAAGTTTCATTTCTAATGCAGGGATGCCTGGGCCCGAAGGCCTGGTGCCCACCCAGTATGCTACAGGAGACAATGTATTCTAGCAGGAACAAACACCATACCGTATCCATTTACATGATGGTGAAAATGCCCAGACAATTACTTAAGTCTCAATAACCCTATTTTTATTAACAGATTAAATCAGTATGAAAACTAAAACGACACTGTATAAACCAAGGACCTTGTTCCTGTTTAAATATCCTTAATCGTATTCTTGCATTTGGCAAACAGCCTCCAAGTATGTGCTCCCTTTCAATATCTATTCTTTTATTTACATGTCTGTTTCCATGTTGTTTTAGAATTCCAGCTCCTTGATAAGGAGTTATGTTTGCATTACATTTAGGCACACCCAGTGTTTCCTAGAGCATTCTTCATCTAGAGGACATTAATCACTAGTATTTCCAATATTATAAAAGGTAAATTGAATTTCTAAATGAAATACCTTCCTCGCAGTCACTGAGTTATATTTTGTTAATTAACAGTTCTAATACACTCATAAAATAGCTACTTTATCCACCAGGGCAAGTACTAAGCCACATTTACCATTGGGACAATGAAAGGAAGAGTTTGTAATATATATTCAAATACAGGCTTTAATTAGTAGTTGAAATAATGCAGATACTTCTATCACACGATACCTATCTAGAGTCACAAATGAAGGATGGAAAGGTTGGCCATTAAACTGGGAAGGAAGAAGGTACTGTTTAAGTACACCAGGAAAACAAAAGCCAATACAAATGTAAGTTTTAGATGTATACACACATATAAGTTACTATATGGCAAGGACAAAAATGAACTATTCGACTTTATCAAGATCAAATGCTTTGGTGCAGCAAAGGAAACAGTCAACAAAACCAAAAGACAACCGACAGAATGGGAGAAGATATTTGCAAATGAGATATCAGATAAAGGGTTAGTATCTGAAAATCTATAAATAACTTATAAACTCAATACCCAAAGAATATATAATCCAATCAAGAAATGGGCAGAGAACATGAACAGACGTTTCTGCAAAGAAGACATCCAGATGGCCAACAGACACATGAAAAAGTTCTCAACATCACTCGGCATCAGGGAAATACAAATGAAAACCACAGTGAGATATCACCTCACCCCAGTCAGAATGGCTAAAATTAACAAGTCAGGAAACAAGAGATGTTGGAGAGGATGTGATAAAGGGGAACCCTCCTACACTGTTGGTGGGAATGAAGACTGGTGAAGCCACTCTGGAAAACAAAATGGAGGTTCCTCAAAAAGTTGAAAATGGAGCTACCCTATGACCCAGCAATTGTACTACTTTACCTTATTTTAGTATTTATTTACCCTAAAGATACAAATGTAGAGATCTGAAGGGGCACGTGCACCCAAATGTTTATAGGAGCAATGTCCACAATAGCCAAACTATGGAAAGAGCCTAGATGACCAGATGTGATATATATATAGAAGATGTGGTGTATATATATATCTATATATCTATAGATATACACACACAATGTATATACACACACAATTGAATGCTATGCAGCCATCAAAACCCCCAAAATCTTACCACTTGCAACAATGTGGATGGAACTGGAGGGTATTATGCTAAGTAAAATAAGCCAATCAGAGAAAGACAATTATCATATAGTCTCATGACTATATGAGGAATTTGAGAAACAAGGCAGAGGATCATAGGGGAAGGGAGAAAAAAATGAAACAAGATGAAGGCAGAGAAGGAGACAAACCATAAGAGACTCTTATTCTCAGGCAACAAACTGAGGGTTGCTGGGAGAAAGGGGGTGGTAGGGATGGGGTGGCTGGGTGAGTTTATGTACTATGTACTATGGTGAGTGCTGTGAATTGTGCAAGACTGACAAATCACAGTCCTGTACCCCTGAAACAAATAATACACTATAAGTTAATGAAAAAAAATTTAAATTAAAAAAAAAGATATTATATGTTGTCATGTGCATCCAAAATGAAAAACTAAAGAGATTGGAAAAGTCCTGACCAAAGGCCACAAAATTTCAACATGAAGCTGACCGTTAAAGGGCACTTCGATATTTGCTAAATTAATTTAAAACATATATAGTTTTCATATACTCTCCTTCAGACTCTTTTGGTTGAAAGGTACTTTGGGGACAGGTGGAAAACAATTGCATCCTGAAGCCTCGTTGATGAGATTAATGTTGATTCTCTAAGGGGCAAGAAATCTTGGTTATGGACCAGGATATCCCAATGACCAGGAGACGCGGGCTTAAGTATTTAGAGCTGCAGAGTCTTACTATCTACAGCTTAACATTTCAAGGGGTTCGAGATTAAAAAAAAAAAAAAAAAAAAAAAAAGTGTGTGTGTGTTTGTGGAGAGAGAGATTGAGAAAGGAGACAGAAAATGTGTGAAGATGTTAATTACTGAATGTCCACGAATGCCATGAGGGTATTTATTTTACTACTTCAGTTTCCCTACAGATTGGAAGATTTTCAGAATGATCAGTCTCCTACAACATTACGATGTACTCTATAGGAGACATACCTAAAATATGCAGGTAATGATTTATACAGAATGAATAAAAATTTTTTTCAAAGGAAAACAATATGAATTTCATAGAAACAGCTCAAGATAAAAGTGATTAAATGGTCCAATCATTTTATATGCATCGAGTGTACCATACAGTGATGCACAGCATTTCCACTGTCCTGGGGACAAATACTGAGTTGCCTTTGCGCAGCCTCACCTTCCTCTAGTGGTGTGGCCTCTGAATCCATGATCTCGAATCTCAATTGAACCTTGGGTGCTGCTCAGAAGAAATCCATCACTGTCCTCCATCAGTCCCCAGTGTCTCCGGTTGTGCAAAAAGGGCATTTCCGACATTCACTACCCTCACATGTTCCTTTACTCTCTTAGCAGACGAGCTTATTTCCAACTTCAAAGGAAAACAGAAATCTCAGTTGGGAAATCGCTCACCTATGTGCTGCCAAACTAGAAAATCTGCACCTGCTGGTAGATGCTGCCATATGGCTGGTCTAACTGCCATTCCCAAGTCCCACGTCCCTTGACTTCTCCCACCATGAGGATCAGAGAGCTTTCTCAGCGAACCACACGGTGCTGGCCAATCAGACCGAAGCAGAAGTCCACCTAACGACTTCTGGCAACATCTCCTGATTTAAGGACAAAGCGTAGCCCACACCGCCTCCTCCTCCTTTTCCTGCCTTGATCAGGGCATGAGGGGAAAAGGCCAAGATAGCTGCGGTGATGTCAACCCCTGAGTGCTGACATCATTGATAGACAGAGGCCATGCCAGCATTGTTTACCTTAAATTTATCATGGGAGAAAAAAAGAAACCTCTGCTTGAGTGAGGCACTACTAGTGGCCAGGTTTCTGTCATTCAAATTGAAAGCATTCCTAACTGACAAGGAGCTCATTTTTCTGCCGTCCCCCCATCTTGTTCCTTCTTCCTAGAGGTCTCTGTGGACAGCATTCCCCCTCAATACCTTCAACCTTTCTCTCTCCACAAATTGTTCCACATCACTGGTGTTTAACACACTCAAGTCTATCCCATATTAAATACTAAAATGAAACTGCCCCCCCACTCTCCCCTCTTCCCCTAGCAACTGCTTTATCTTAGCCTTCCTTTCACTCAACATTCTTCTTACAAGAGCTGTCTATACTCACTATCTCCCACTTCTTTCAGTCATTCCTCAACTGGCCCCATCTGGATTCCCCCTGCTGCTTGACATTAAGTATTTGTGTCAAGGTCACCAACAACATCCTCACTGCAAACTCCAATGGGAATTTTTTCGGTTTTTATCTTATTTGACCCCCTTGTAACATTTGACACCATGACCATTCAATCCTTTCGGAAATACTTTCTTTCCTTGAATTTTTAAGTGTTCTGTCCTGGTTTTTCTTGCCTGTCTGGCAAATCCCTGTAGGCCTTTTTTTTTTTTGACAGAGAGAGATCACAGTAGGAGAGAGGAAGGGAAGAGATCACAGAGAGAGAGGAAGGGAAGCAGGCCCCCTGCTGAGCAGAGAGCCCGATGTGGGACTCGATCCCAGGACCCTGAGATCATGACCTGAGCCGAAGGCAGCGGCTTAACCCACTGAGCCACCCAGGCACCCCCCACCCCCGTAGGCCTATTTTAAAGGATCCTCCTTTGTAAATCTCCTGCATGTTGATATGAAATGAGCAGAGATGGCTGCCTCCTCAGTCCTTCTCTCCACGACAGCACGGTTGTCTTGAAAAGTCCCACAGACTCCCCTGAACCTGTTTCTTGCCCCACAGTCCTCTTCTGTAAGTGGCAACACCATCCAACCAAGGTCCAAGCTGGAAGGATCCTTCCTGTTCCTCTCTCCCTTATTGCTCAAATCCAGCTAATCATTAAGCCTGGAAATTCTGTCCCCTAAAGGTCCATGATGGGCCCATTCTGCTTAGTCCTGCTAATCTTATCCCAGGTTGGGCCTCTCCTGGCATCTGTTTCCAAACACCTCTCCCCCTGCTAACCTGTTCTCTGTGCTGCAGCTCAAGGGAACTTCTTTTAGTTGCTCCCAAACTGCCAACCTCTCTTTTACCTTTGGGATTTCCTGCGTGCTATCTCCTCTGGCCAGAATTTTTTCCCCCAAGGCTAAGTATTGCTACTCGGAGTCTTTGGATTCTGTTGAAGAGGCCAATGTCTTGATATGCAGAGACTAGGCTGGGTGCTCCTGCTGTGTTTCCACAATATTCTACACCCCTTGCCATCACTGCATTTTCTTTTGTTCCAGGAGGACACATTAGATCTCTAGTGACACGTCTCCCCAAACACATTGCTCAATTAGATTGTAATGCCAGGATTTTCATTTTATCTACACCAAGACAACAATTCCTTTTCAAACAGCATTGGCATTCATCAAAAACTGTGGGTTAAATCCCTGGAATATTAAACATCCCCATTTAGTCTGAAGGGCCGTTTACCCTACAGTGAAAAAGGGACATAAATGCTGAAGCAATCATTTTGACAGTCACCGAAAATATTATTGGGATGGATATATCCTACCTTTAAAAGCAAGGAGTGATCCTCTGTCATCCCTGAAGTATATAAATTGTTTACTGTCTATTGCAATAAAAATTCCAAGAAGGAAATAAACAGAGAATGTATGAACAACTAACTAAATCTATATGGATTGCCCATGATGAAGAGAGTGCCAAATACTTTCAACGGCTTGGACATGAGATCGAAATATAAAATCTAATTAAACAAAATATAATCGATTCAGTTAATTTCATCATCAGAGAAGCAGAGGCCAACAAGACCAAAACAATTTAAAAATAAGACCCTTATGCAACAGTATTATAAATAAATTCAGAATTAACAATGTGACATTATTAAAACATCCGGATTATTGCCAGGATTTACTGCAATTAGTTTTCTCTACTTAATATGCATGTGCTTCAGATTATAAAACCAAGAGGTTCATTTGTAAGATGAAGCAAAACATAGACTAACAAACTTTTCACACTTTTCCAACAATCTAACTGCCAACGGAATATAACTTAATATACAAAATTCAGTCCAGATAACTTTTAGAGTGACCTGCCAATTCCTTGATTCTAAGGAGAAAATAATTTTTTTTCTGTTACACAAGCTATGTTCAGATAATATATAAGACCAAACAACCATACCATCATATTTATTGCTGAAAGCAAAATGTAGGGGTGCCTGGGTGGTTCAATTATTAAGCATCTGCCTTTGGCTCAGGTCATGATCCCAGGGTCCTGGAATCAAGCCCCGCACCGGGCTTCCTGATCAGCAGGGAGCCTACTTCTCCCTCTCACACTGCCCCCTGCTTGTATTCCCTCTCTCACTGTCTGTCTCTCTGTCAAATAAAAACAAAATATATTTCAGTACAATAATGTAACCTTCCAAGAGAAAAGGCTGTCTATATGTATACCAACATAGACAACACCAAAGAAAAAAAGATAAAGGCTAAAAGTTCAAGAAAAAAATACAAATTTTCTCTTTTATCTATGATGTTTTGATCATTAAGATTATTTGATCTTAAAATACAAATACCAATTGCACTTGGCTGGCAAAAACTGTTATCAACATAACCCTTCTATATATATATATAGGGTCCATATTTTTATATATATATATAAATATATATATATATATATATATATATATATATATATATAAAACGCTTCAAGTTCCACATTCATCTGCTTAAGGATTTAAGATCTTTCCCTAAAATCACTATACTATTTGCAGCTAAGACTTCATGTGCCTCTATATACTTTGATCTCTATTATTAAATTTTAAGCTCCCTGAGCGCAGGCTCTGAGTCTTATGTAGCATTGATGTGTTAAACCCCACACAAAATCCCTTTCAAATTAAACAGTCAAAAATATGTATCTGCATTGTCATCTCAGTAAACCGCAACATGTGGGACGATCAGGCTGATGGTGACTCACACCACTGGACCCTTCATCATTTAGGGAAAAATGGTTTCCTTAGACCCAATTAAACTGTCGGAATAGACATTTACACACTAATGCTACACACATTTTAGGGGACACTCAAACGTCAGTCCATCCTTAAGATGTGCTCATGGATGTGGTGACCCACACGCGATGCAGGTGGAGAGTTGGGGGGTGGGTTGTGCAGGCAGAGCCTCCTCGGTGGGCTGGTGGCCAGCCGAGCCACCTGGGTCCCTGCCTGGCAGGGACAGAACCTTTGCAAAATTATGGAGATTCACAAAATAAATGAAGTTTATTTCATCTGAAATATCTGAAAGGAAAACCAATGAATAAATCCCACATCTCATATCGTGGTCCCCTAGCTCTTCGAATCCCCACGGGTCACCCTGGGCGCCTGCCTCCCAGCAACTCTCTGCAGCCCATACCTGCATGACATCCCTTTTCTGGTCAGACTCCACTCCTCTGGCCACAGGAGTTGGCACAGGAACCCAGCTTGGCTCATCCAAAGGGCCTTTTGGATCTTAGAAGAAACCAATTCTGGGAGAAAGGAGCCCTTTTCCTTTATGATCTCAGAATATTTTGGCTCCAAGCCTTTGAGCTGTCAAGCACTTCTTCTCCAGCTTCCCAAAGAAAGCAGTCTTCCTAGTCAACACACGAAAGCAGAGGGAAGAAAGTGAGAGGCCAGGTGAGCCCACACCCCTAAACCTTGTGGCACCTTAACTCTTCTCAAGATTAGATTTTAAGATCCCGTAAATTCCCTTGACTTACTTTCATTAGCTCTTGTAAGGCTTCCATCACTAGAAGCCAGAGTTCTAACTAGAGCAGACACAGATTTGTATTACTATAAGGATTCTTGGAATTTATGGAGTTCAAAATCCTCACATTAAGTATTAGGAAGATGGATTAGTTAGAGAGGTTAAGTACCTTGCCTGATTACAACGAATTTGTAAGGACTTTGGAAACTGTGGCCCTCTCCAGGTTGGATCACTCACTCACTCACACACCAACGTTCCCCAGTACCGCAGTCAGGGTGCAGGGAGGTGGCCCAAGTTCTTGGCAAGCAGAGGCATCAAGCCAGGATTTGGATAAGAAATGAGCATGCTCAGGGTTTGTCTCTTTGGGGGAGCATGGTGGTATGGCCAAGCAATTCCTCTGACACAACAAAGGTAAACTCTCTGGTATATAGTATCCTGCCTGCCTGGTACAATCCTGGCTCCCTAGAACCACTGTTTTTTTTTTTTTTTTTTTAATTGAGGTACAGTTGACATATCATATTAAATTAGTTTCAAGCGTACAATAGTGATTCAACAATTCCATACATTATGAAATACTCACCACAATCAGCGAATTTGAATATTATTGACTATATTCCTTCCCTATGCTGTACTTTTCATCCCTGTAACTTCCATATTTTATAACTGGTAAATTTGTACCTCTTAATCTCCTTTGCCCATGTCACTCATCCCTCCCTTCCCCTTTGGCAACTACCCATTTGTTCTCTATATTTATAAGTTTGTTTCTCTCTTTTGTTGTTGTTTATTTGGTCATTTGTTTGTTTAAGATTCCACATATAAGTGAAGTCATATGGTAGATGTCGTGGCCTGGCCCATTTCACTTAGCATAATACCATCTAGCCCCACCATGTTTTCACGGATGGCAAGATTCCATTCTTTTTTAAGGCTGAGTAATAGTCTATTGTGTATATTTACTGCCTCTTTTTCAAATATTCATCAATCACTTGGAACCATTGTCTTTTGATTGATTGTTCTGTTTTCTTTGTCTGTTTCTGACCGAGTGAGATCCAAAACTAGTTCTATGGCTCTCCCAAGATTCTGGGAGCTACTAAGATCCTTCAATAAATCTCTTTCTGCTCCAATGAGCTAGAATTCTGTTTGAAACCAAGAACCTTGACCTAAACAAAATTTGGTACTTGGACATGCAGTGCTGTAATCTCACATGTGGAACCGGATTGCTGAAGATGGACTTTGAGCTGAGAAGGCACAGATACTGAAAGCAGAAAGCCGGGAACTCTTCATATGTGTGATATAAAATGTTGTCAAAATGTCCCATAGTGTACCTCGAAAAGTACACTACACTATGTGCTACTTTCCATTAGAGGAGTAAAAAAAAAATTGACGTAGAAGGAAGACACTTAATAGCAGTCCCCAGTATTCCTAAACTCCTTCCCAAATTTAGTACCATTCTGACATGGTTTTTGGCTGCCCCAGAAACTACAAAAAAACCCAGTGTGTTAAACACAGGGGATTTTCTTTTCTCACACTTGAAGATTCAATAATACTGAAGAGAGAGTCAGTCCATGCAGTTTATACATTCAAACTCAGAACCCCAAATCATCAAACAGTTAAATGATGAGTAGAGGCTACGAAGAGAGGGGAGGAAGTCCCATACCATAGAAATAGCTCATTGAGATCACACGGTATTTCTCTCACCTCTATTGCTTCGAGGCTTAAACCATCCTCCCACCTCCTTTTTCTCCCCATCCCGTTCCCTTCCTGTCCCTTTCTCCCTCTGCCGCTCTTTAATAACCTATGACCCTATGGCTATTTGGGCAGGCAGTATTCATTATTCTCCTCGGAGAAGAGAAGAGCCTGGCTTTGGAAGGCTGTGTAAGGTTTTCAACATTAAAAATCATGTGGCAAGACTCAGTGTTAATCGGAAGTTGGAGCAGATCTAGGTTTCCCGAGGCCTGAAGTTATGGCAATTTGTGGAAACTTTGTTAAGAAGAATCATAAACATTAAAAATACAAAATCAGATAGGAAAGTGGGTGAGAAAAAAAATTGCAACCAATTATAAATTCTATGAAGTTGACAAATCCACAAATATCACAGAATCCAGCAAAACAGCATAACATTTTAATAAACTGCCCAGCAGCCTTGTCCAATATGCTACCTCTCTAGGCTGCATATTCTGCTCATCTATTCAAATGCAAATAATTCTTAAAATCTACTTTTCTATAGAGAAAGTAAGATTTTTCAGTCAGTTCTCAGCACAGTGGGTTGAAATGTATTCTTTGTCATGGACAGTTTTAAAAAAACGCTTTGAGCTTCACCACTCATTTATTGCATGTAAGCTTAAGTTGGGGAAGAAGTTTCTACCATTCATGAGCCCTAACATTTCAGGGCATTTCAATTTTCTTGTGCAAGTTAATCTTAAATACTTTATGACAACCTTCCTTCAGTTGATGATTCACTGTAGCGGGGTAAGTTTTATGCTATTTTGTGGATTTGTGCAAGATTAACAAAATCAACTTGTGCAAGATTAACAAGATTAACTTGTGCAAGTTAATCTTAAATATTTTATGACAACCTTCCTTCAGTTGATGATTCACTGTAGCGGGGTAAGTTTTAGGCTATTTTGTGGATTTCAGTATTTGCTGTCAAATCGTCAAGGAACTTAAATCTTTCTCCAATGTGTTCATATAATTTACTACTCTTCATTAATTGGATTCAATTTATCCTTTTCTATTTGAAATTTATCTTTCTTAATGAATTACTGCTTTTGATGTGGTCTGAAGATTTGTTACAATTTACTTCTTGATAGAAAAATATCTATTGATCTCATGTAGAAATACACAAAAAACGGTTTTACCTTGGGATGTTATTATAATATAATTTAATATGCTTCATTGTTGACTATAGTCCTGACAGGGGAGAACTTCTAGTTTTGACTGGATGCCAAGGAGAACGGAAACGCCTGCTTACATGCCTAATGAATTTTGTGTTTAATAAATTGTTACACACTTAATGATAGGACAAATTTTCCACGTATGGATTGGCTTCTGAGTGCACATTTTTCAATTTTTTAAAAGATTTTACTTATTTATTTGACATAGTAAAAGAAGGAACATAAGCAGGGGGAGTAGGAGAGAGAGAAACTGAGCCAGGAGCCCCACATGGGGCTTGATCCCAAGACCCTGGGATCATGACCTGAGCCGAAGGCAAACGCTTAACTGACTAAGTCACTCAGGCTCCCCTGGCTGCACATCTTTTAAAAATGTTTCTCCTCCACTGCCCATAGACTTCTGGCACTTGGGACTAAAGGTTGTTCATATGGCGTCCAAACTTTCGGCCCCATCTTCAGTATCATGAAATTAGGTGAGCTGGTGTGGTTGAGGTAGACATACTCCTATAGTGGCCCAGCCAAGAAGGCTGACAATAACACACAGAGCAGCCTAGGAGGCACATAAGTACATCTGGAAAATGTTGGCAAAAGGGTAGTTGAGGTAGAAAGAGATAATAGTCTTGCAGACAAAATATCTTACTCCTATCAAATTACAAAAATATCTGACTGTGTGAGCCCAATAGTAGCGCCTTGGAAGAGGCTCAGATAAGTGAGGGGCCCTGGAGGTGAAGCTTCATTAGCGTTATGGTGAATACGCCTCTGCTATTTCCATAACGTGTTTCTCGTTTTAATTTATATCCACTTTTATTGAACTAGAACAGACACATAACATTGTGTAAGTTTAAGGTGAGTAATATGATGATTTCATGTTTGTATATATTGTTAAGTGTTTGCCACAATAAGGTTAGTTAGCACATGGTTGACCTCACATAATTACCATTTTGTTGTTATGGTGAGAAAATTAAAGCTCTACTTTCATAGCAACTTTGGGGTACACAATGCAGTATTGTTAGCTATTGTCACCATGCTATACATTGGCCCCCTGGAATTTATTCATACCGTAACTGAAAGTTTGTAGCCTTTGACCAACATCCCCCCATTTCCCCTGCACTTCAGCCCCTGACAATCACCATTCTATTCTGTTTCTGGGAGTTCAATGTTTTTAGATTTCACATATAAGTCTTTGTCTTTCTCGATCTGAATTACTTCACTTAGTATAATGCCCTCAAGGTCCATTCACGGTGTTTCAAGTGGCAGGATTTCCTTCTTTTTTTATGGAGGAATAATAATTCATTGTGTAGATATACCACATTTTCTTTATCCATTCATCTGTTGATGGGCACTTAGATTATTTCTATGTCAAGGCTATTGTAGATAATGCTGCAATGAACATGGTGGGGGGTGTAGATATCTCTTTGAGAGAGGGATTTTATTTTGGAATATATCCCTATAAGTGGGATTGCTGGATCAGGGGTAGTTCTGGTTTTAATTTTTTGAGGAGCATCCACACTACTTTCTAGAGTGGCTGCACCAATTTACATTCCCACCAACATTGCACATTGTTTCTCTGTATCATTTGTTATTTGCTATCTCCTGTCATTTTGATAATATCCATTCTAACAGGTATGAGGTAATATCTCATTGTGGTTTTGATTTGCATTCCCCTGATGTTAGTGATGTTGAGCACTTTTTCATATATTTATTAGCTATTAATGTGTCATCTTTGGGAAAATGTCTATTCAAGTCCTCTGCCCATTTTTTCCATTGGATTGTTTGGGTTTTCTTTTCTATTGAGTTGTAGGAAGTTCCTTATATATTTGGATTAGTATCCCCTCATCAGATAGATGGCTTGCAAATATCTTCCCCCATTCCATAGGTTGCCTTCTCATTTTGTTAATCATTTCTTTGCCGTGCAGAAATTTTTTAGCTTAATGTAGTCCAACTTACTGATTTTGGCTTTGTTTTATTTTTAAGATGTAAGTCTTGCATAGTCAAAATTCAATTCTCCTTCCATTTTTAAATGTTGGTAGAGAAAGAGCAAAGAAGTGGAAATAGAACAGAACTTTTCCCCATGACATGAACATTTCTAGAAAATTCTACTTCTCTTCCTGGGACCCAAAGGAGGGTTCTTACTTTCTCTCCTTTTACCCACTTCTCTCAGCCTCAATTTCTCACTGTGTGAAATGTAGGAATTCAAAGATTTCCAAATGTTATGTCCCAATGAATGAATGAGCTCACTGAGTTATCAGAACTGAAGCCTCGAGAGGCCTGGTGCTATGATCATGGCAGGTCCGAATCATTTGTGAGGGGAAAGCAAAAGCAATGTAGGAAAAAAATCCTGTGTGCCTGGGACATGGCACAGAACAGCCCACCCTGAGACCTGTTTAGAGGGCACTAAGAAAGAAGACACTACTCTGGGAAAATGGGTTCCTAATATGGGGGTAATGGAACACAGGATTGGGGTGATGACATGGGCAGAGTAAACCCAAAATAAACTTTACCAGGTTGCTTTGTTTGGGACTATCCTCTAAATCCATCATTTACCATACACATAATGGGCAAACATACATAGCCATACTTAAAGTCAAGATGTTTTAAAATTTTTGATAAACTTAAAATAAATATTATGAAAAAGAGTATATAAACAACAAATGTTTAAAGGTATCCAAATCCTGAAAGGCAAAAGGGCTATAAACATGGCATGACCCTGGGCATACACTGCCAAGTTCAGAAGGGCCAGCTAATGAATATTATAATTGATGAACTGATGACAGTGATAAGAAAGTGAGGAATTCTTACAGCTGTAACTGTAAAAATATGCCTACTTACCCATTCTAGTCCCTGCTTGTGCAATATCTCCTGAAAATATTTCCACGACTGCCCTCTGTTTATGATGTACTGGAAGTCAAAGGACTACTTCTCAAGGACCCTATTAACAAAGTATAGAAATTAACAAATGCATACCTCAAAATATGACACAAGCCTGTATCTGCATACCATGAAGGAAGATATTTTCCTGGATCATGTAATTATCTCTGATTTGTATGATCACTATAAAGAATTTATTATTACAGGTTTTCCCAATTATACCATGCATGGTAACAAAAATAAACACCTCATAAAGTGATAACACTATTAGTCATTTATAAATTAATAACAATACATTTTATCTGAGGAATACAACTCAACACATGTCATTAATAGCTTGAAAGAATCACTAAAATTGTCTTTGTAAAATCCTTTTTTTCCCTGTTTTATTTGACTTATGCTTACCATTTTCGTCATATGACAGATGATTTTAAATGATATTTATATCATGGGGATAGATCAATTTCTCTTAAAAAAATACCCACATCCTATATGATGTATAGCTATTGGATAGTTTATTATAGAATGAGTCATATATCCTAGTTTGAAACAGAATTCAAGTACAGAAATACATAATTAGCAATGTTAATTGTTACAATTGTTACAATGTTAAGGATTTAGCAACCACCTTCTTTGAAAGGTGTGGTCATTTGGAAGGTCACTAGAAAGGGTGGAAGTTTAAGGTCTCGTTCTGCCTGTTTTTCTAAAAACCTGCTTGTCCTTCATTAAGTCAGTTCATTAATTTTCCTTTTTAGTAAAATGCAGATCCTATCAGCTTCTGAACTGCTTCATAGAGCTACTATGATGAAACAATATGGCATCAGATGTGAAACATTTTAAGGACAAATACAAGACACAATTATTTTAATGACCAATAATTAAAGTAAACTATTTTTCCCATTATGTTTACTGACAATTTCTAAGTCTAAAGCCAACTTAATGCATCTATTTGACAATCTAATTATGTGACTCAATTGAGCTTCATGGAAACACCATGAAAAATAGACACAGGTACTGTTTTCTTTCTTTTTATTTATTTATTTATTTATTTAAATAGACATATAATGTATTTTATCCCCAGGGGTACAGGTCTGTGAATCGCCAGGTTTACACATTTCACAGCACTCATCATAGCACATACCCTCCCCAATGTCCATATCCCCACCACCCTCTCTCCCATCCCTCCTCCCCCCAGCAACGCTATTTTTTGTGATTGAGTCTTTTATGGTTTGTCTCTCTCCCAGTCCTATCTTCTTTCATTTTCTTTTCCTACCCTCCAAGCCCCCCACATTGCATCTCCACTTCCTCATATCAGGGAGATCATATGATAGTTGTCTTTCTCCAATTGACTTATTTTGCTAAGCATAATACCCTCTAGTTCCATCCACATCATCACAAATGGCAAGATTTCATTTCTTTTGATGGCTGCATAATATTCCATTGTGTATATATACCACATCTTCCTTATCCATTCATCTGTTGATGGACATTTAGGTTCTTTCCATAGTTTGGCTATTGTGGACATTGCTGCTATAAACATTCAGGTGCACATGCCCCTTCGGAGCACATTTGTATCTTTAGGATATATACCCAGTAGTGCAATCGCTGGGTCATAGGGTAGCTCTATTTTCAGTTTTTTAAGGAACCTCCACACTTTTCCAGAGTGGCTGCACCAGCTTGCATTCCCAGCAACAGTGTAGGAGGGTTCCCTTCTCTCCTCATCCTTGCCAGCATCTGTCATTTCTTGACTTGTTAATTTTAGTCATTCTGATTGGTGTGAGGTGGTATCTCATTGTGGTTTTGATTTGTATTTCCCTGATGCCGAGTGATGTGGAGCATTACAGGTAACGTTCTCAAGCATCCTTTAATACAAACACCTTACAAACCACAGACTAAAAGTTGGCTTTCAGATGGTAGCTCCACTTGTGGTGAGCAGAGATAGCATCATGTATAGAGGAGTTGAGTCACTCTGTTGTACTCTGGAAACTAATGTAACATTATATGTCAACTATACTCAAATTAAAAAAAATTAACAAAAATGAATTTTTAAAAGTTTTAAGGTTGGCTTTCACAATAACCTTTCAGTTTAGGTTCTATATTCACTAATTCTAATTCAGTGAATTAAATATAGCAATTAAACCCTAGCCACTTTTAGAGTATATATTTCTCTGTAGAATGAAATTTCTACACTTTGACACTGCTTCCTGTTTCAGGGTTTTATCAAGCATCTAAAATTTCTCATATAATTCTAAATAACCCCTAACTTTAAATCCTCCCCTTATCACACACTAGTCTACAAAATAAAACACAAGAGTTCCTGGCGTTTGGGGTCGGAGTAGGGGGCTTTATAAAATGAAATGAATAACAGACTGCAAAGATTCTGAAACCAAGAATTCTCTAAAAAGTTTGTCAAAATAAAATATTTGGTCAATATCTTGTTGAGCTATTTTACATAAAAGAGAAAATTCCTAAATAGAAAAGAGTGTCAATAGATTATGACACAGAAAACTGAGCTACTTTATTTTAACATATCTGGGATTATAAGTAATAATACTGTTTTTCTCTTTTAAAAATTTAATACATTATCTGTTTTTATGTTATTTGAGCTGAAATAATTCAGTTACAAAGGTTGTGGATCTTTCTCAATGATTCTACACTAAAACGAAACTCTTGGTCTTAGAGGTTAAAAGTTCAGAAGCTAGAACTGGGCTGTAGGGAGTTCAGAATCTGGCCCTGCCCCTCCTTGGCTGTGTGCCTGCAGACAAATTATTCCACCTCTCTGTGTCTCAGTTTCCTCACTTACAAAACAGAAATACTAATAGATCTACCTAAAAGGGTTGTGATGAGGGCTGAATGAAAACCCAAGCAGAGCACTTGGAACAGTGCCTGGTACATACTTCCTACATTGCCATTGTTTCCCAAACATGTTCCCATCTTTTATTAATGCTTAGTAGGTAAAAGCAATTACTATGTACCAAAATATCTACAAATAATCCAGAATAGTAATATGGTCAAACCTTTGTAACTTTCAGAGGTAAAATGTCCTAAGACATTTTTCAAAGAATTAAACTTGTAAATAGAAAATATATATAAGGCACACCTATGAGAGTGTTGCTGGGACTAAATATATGAAGAGGGAAAGAAAGTACCTAAATAAGGTCACATTAATAATCCAGAATTTAATGAGATTTGATCATACTTCATTTTGTTTAATGTGGTCATTCACATTTTAAAAAATAATCTCAAAATGCCTTGAATTAAATTAAATCAATGAAATTGATTTTTAATGTGTGGTTGTAATAGATTTTGACATACTTTATATGTTGATTTTTATTTACTTATTCACTTATTCATTCCTTTTTAAAATTTTTTAATTTATTTTTTAAATTTCTTTTCAGTGTTCCAGAATTCATTGTTTATGTGCCATACCCAGTGCTCCATGCAATACGTGCCCTCCTTAATAGCCACTACCAGGCTCACCCAATCTCCCAGCCCCCTCTCCTCCAAACACCTCAGTTTGTTTCTCAGAGTTCACAGACTCTCATGGTTCATCTCCCCCTCTGATTTCTCCCAAATCACTTCTCCTCTCCATCTCCCAATGTCCTCTGTGTTATTCCTTATGCTCCACAAATAAGTGAAACCATATGATAATTGACTGTCTCTGCTTGACTTATTTCACACAGCATAATCTCTTCCAATCCCATCCATGTTGATACAAAGTTGGGTATTCATCCTTTCTGATGGAGACATAATACTCCATTGTATATATGGACCACATCTTCCTTATCCATTCGTCCGTTGAAGGGCATCTTGGTTCTTTCTACAGTTTGGCGACTGTGGCCATTGCTACTATGAACACTAGGATACAGATGGCCCTTCTTTTCACTACATCTGTATCTTTGGGGTAAATACCCAATAATGCAATTGCAGGATCATAGGGTAGCTCTATTTTTAATTTCTTAAGGAATCTCCACACTGCTCTCCAAAGTGGCTGCACCAACTTGCATTCCCACCAACAGTATAAAAGGGTTCCCCTTTCTCCACATCCTCTCCAACAAATGCTGTTTACTGTCTTGTTGATTTTGGCCATTCTAACTGGTGTGAGGTGGTATCTCAATGTGGTTTTGATTTGAATCTCCCTGATGGCTAGTGATGATGAACATTTTTTCATGTGTCTGTTAGCTATTTGTATGTCTTCTTTGGAGAAGTGTCTGTTCATGTCTTCTGCCCATTTTTTGACGTGATTATCTGTTTTGTGTGTGTTGAGTTTGAGGAGTTCTTTATAGATCTTGGGTATCAGCCCTTTGTCTGTACTGTCATTTGCGAATATCTTCTTCCATTCCTTGGGTTGCCTCTTTGTTTTGTTGACTGTTTCCTTTGCTGTCCAGAAGCTTTTGATCTTGATGAAGTCCCAAAAGTTCATTTCTGCTTTTGTTTCCTTTGCCTTTGGAGACATATCTTGAAAGAAGTTCCTGTGGCCGATGTCAGAGAGGTTACTGCCTATGTTCTCCTCTAGGATTCTGATGGATTCCTGACTCACACTGAGGTCTTTTATCCATTTCGAGTTTATCTTTGTGTATGGTGTAAGAGAATGGTCAAGTTTCATTCTTCTACACATAGCTGTCCAATTTTTCCAGCACCATTTATTGAAGAAACTATCTCTTTTCCACTGTATATTTTTTCCTGCTTTGTCAAAGATTATTTGACCATAAAGTTGAGGGTCCATATCTGGGCTTTCTACTCTGTTCCACTGGTTTATGTGTCTGTTTTTGTGCCAGTACCATGCTGTCTTGGTGATCACAGCTTTGTAGTAAAGCTTGAAATCAGGCAATGTGATGCCTCCAGTTTTGTTTTTCTTTTTCAACATTTCCTTAGCAATTCGGGCTCTCTTATGGTTCCATACAAATTTTAGGATTGTTTGCTCCAGCTCTTTGAAAAATGCTGGCGGAATTGTGATTGGAATGGCATTGGAAGTATAGATTGCTCTAGGCAGTATAGACATTTTAACAATTTTTATTCTTCCAATCCATGAGCATGGAATGGTGTTCCATCTTTTTGTGTCTTCTTTAATTTCTTTCATGAGTGTTCTGTAGTTCCTTGAGTACAGATCCTTTACCTCTTTGGTTAGGTACATTCCCAGGTATCTTATGGTTCTTGGTGCTATAGTAAATGGAATCGATTCTCTAACTTCCCTTTCTATATTTTCACTGTTCGTATATAAGAAAGCAACTGATTTCTGTATGTTGATTTTGTATCCTGCCACATTACTGAATTGCTATATAAGTTCTAGTAGTTTAGGGGTAGAGTCTTTTGGGTTTTCCATACAAAGTATCATGTCATCTGTGAAGAGAGAGAGTTTGACTTCTTCTTTGTCAATTTGAATACCTTTCTCTTTGTTGTCTGACTGCTGTTGCTAGGACTTCTAATAATATGTTGAACAAGAGTGGCAAGAGTGGGCATCCTTGTCGTGTTCCTGATCTCAAAGGGAAGGCTGTCAGCTTTTCCCCACTGAGGATAATATTTGCTGTGGGTTTTTCATAGATAGATTTCATGAAGTTGAGGAATATTCCCTCTATCTCTATATTTTGAATTGTTTTAATCAGGAACGGATGAGTTATCTTGTCAAATGCTTTTTCTGCATCAATTGAGAGGACCATGTGGTTCCTCTCTCTTCTTTTATTGATTTGTTCTATCACATTGATAGATTTGCAAATGTTGAACAGACCACTATGCTTTGAAACTGAAGTCAACCAAAAAAAAAAAAAAAAAAAATGTCTGGAAGGAATTCAAACACCTGGAAGCTAACGACCACCTTGCTTAAGAATGTTTGGATCAACCAGAAAATCAAAGAATTTTAAACAATTCATGGAAACCATGAGAATGAAGACAGTTTGTTACAAAACCTATGGGTTACGGCAAAGATGGTCCTAAGGGGGAAATACATAGCCATCCAAGCCTCCCTCAAAAAAACTGAAAAACCCAGAATACACCAGCTCTCTTTATACCTTAAAGTACTGGAGAATCAACAACAAATTAAGCCAACTCCACAAACAAGAATGGAAATAATCAAGATTAGAGCAAAGCTCAATGAGATAGAAACCAGGGACACAGTAGAACACATCAACAAAACTAGCAGCTGGTTTTTTGAAAGAATCAGTAAGATCAATAAATCATTGGCCAAACTAATCCAAAAGAAAAGAGAAAGGACCCAAATTAATAAAATTATGAATGAAAAGAGAGAGATCACGACTAATACTGAGGAGACAGAAACAATCATCAGAAATTATTATCAACAGTTATATGCCAGTAAGTTAAGCAACCTACATAAAATGGATGCATTCTTAGAAACCTATAAACTTCCAAAACTGAATCAGGAAGAAATTGACAACCTGAATAGACCAATATGTATTAACAAGATTGAGGCAGTGATCAAAAACCTTCCAACAAACAAGAGCCCAGGAACTGATGGATTCCCTGAGGAATTCTACCCAACTTTCAAAGAAGAAACAATACCTATTCTCCTGAAGCTGTTTCCAAAAATTAGAAACAGAAGGAAAACCTCCAGACTCTTTTTATGAAGCCAGAATTATCCTGATCCCCAAACCAGGTAAAGACCCCACCAAAAAGGAGAATTTCAGACCAGTATCCCTGATGAATATAGATGCCAAGATTCTCAACAAGATCCTAGCTAAGAGTGTCCAACAGTACGTTGAAGAGGTTATCCATCATGACCAGGTGGGACTTACCCAAGGGATGCATAGGTGGTTCAACAATTATTCATTTATTTATTTATTACTTTTCATATAATCTCCATGCCCCATTGGAGCCCAATGTAGGACTTGAACTCATGACCCTTAGATCAAAACCTGAGCTGAGATCAAGACTCATATGCTTAAGGGTGCCTGGGTGGCTCAGTCAGTTAAGCGTCTCCTTCAGGTCAGGTCCAAATCCCAGCGTCAAGTCTAGTGTCAAGCACCCTGCTCAGCAGGGGAGTCAGCTTCTCCCTCTCCCTCCCCTGCTTATGCTCTCTCTCTCCCTCAAATAAATAAATATAATCCTTAAAAAAAAGAGCCAAATGCTTAACTGACTGAGCCATCCAGGCACCCCTGTGTTGATTTTTTTTTTAACTGCTTACAGTATATTTATATATATTTTTTAATTTTTTATTTTTATAAGCATATATTTTTATCCCCAGGGATACAGGTCTGTGAATCCCCAGGTTTATACACTTCAAAGCACTGTGTTGATTTTTTAGCAAAAATAACTCTAAATCCCTGATTCCTTTTCTAGGAAATAACTAGAAATTTTCCAGCAAGAATGGACAAAATATTATTTGTTTTTACTGCTAAGGAACAAAACATGTTAAGTACTTAAAAGTTAAAAATGTAAATACCCATAGCCCTCTAAAAACATTTTAAGAAAACCATATGTGTGATACCCAAGAGCCTAAACATAACATAAATATTAAAGGTGGAACAAGAAAGGAAAGGAATGGAATTGCGGCAAGTTTTGCCACAGGCATACAGAAAAAGCATGTTTTAGAGCTATTGACTATTTCTTTTAAATACACACTATCAAATAGTAGTGACCCCAAATTTATAACCCATTACAACTTAGCTAGATGGGTCTTTATAATAAATACTTTCATATGTAAGTGATTAACAATATTCCAACCAATTCTTTAACATTGGAATAAGAAATCTTACATTTTATTCTATTTATATTTATTTCAGCTTATGTTTCATATGTTTCTTCAAATTCTAAAATTTGAAGGTGAACCTCACTATAATTTTCCAAACAAGCATCTTCAAATATGAGTTCTACAGCAAAGGATATGATTTTTTAAAAAGTGAATGGGACAAAGAGGACAAAGAGGTACAAATTTACAGTTATGTTCACAGAGATGAAAGTACAACATAGGGAATGTAGTCCATAATGTTGAAATAATGTTGTACAGTGACCACATTTATGGTGGTGAGCACTGAGTAATGTCTAGAATCGTTGAATCACTATGTTGTACACCTGAAGCTAATATAACACTGTATGTCAGCTATACTTCAGCAATTAAAAATCTATAAAAAAAAATCTATAAATAAATAAACACAATGAAAACAAGCATCATCACCAGATTCCAGCCAAATACTGTTTGGCTGGAATGACCTAGGCCTGTTGCTTGCTGGCTATCTCCATGATAAAAAAAGGGAGGTTGAGAAGTGTTCAAGGTCCAAATGAAATTTTTTTTTCCTCCTAAAATCCAAATCATTAAAAGAGAAGGAAAGGAAAAAAAATATTCATGAATTTACAGTGGATCAATTCCAACATTCCCTTTGTTGTTGTTCTTGATCACAGTCACCTGTTTCAGATGTCAACAACAGCTACACCTAAAGGGCTAGGGCAAGGTTGGGAACAGGATGCATACTAGTCTCAAGAGTGAGAATGTTCTGTCTGTAGCTATTAATTCAACTTTTATATTATCCCAATATTCTATATTCTTTTAATTGTTTATATAAGGGGCACCTGGGTGGCTAATATAATTAAGCATCTGCCTTTAGTTCAGGTCATAATCCCGGGGTCCTGGAATCCAGTCTCGCATCAGGCTCCTTGCTCAGCGGGGAGCCTACTTCACCCTCTCCTTCTGCAGCTTCCCCTGCTTGGGCTTGTGTGCTTTCTCTGTCAAACAAATAAATAAAATCTTCAAAAAAAAAATGTAGAACTTCCCCCAAAACTAAACTACTAATAGCTTACTGTTGACTGAAAGCCTTACCAGTAACATATACAGCCAATTAACATATATTGTATGTTACATGTCTAATATATTCTCAAAATAGAGATAAATATTATTAAGAAAATTATAAGAAATAGAACATCTGTTTACAGTATTGTACTGTATTCATCAAAAAAGAATCCATGTATAAGTGAACAAGGGCAGTTTAAACAGTGTTCAAAGGTCAACTGTAAAAGGAAGAAAGAGACCTTTTGCTCCTTGAATCCACACTGCTCCACATTCAATTCCTAAAAATTGAGAAGAAAAACAGGATCAATTGTTTTAATACAAAACCTGCTCAATACTTTTAATAAAAAGCTGTTTTTTAAAATGGACTAAAAAGTTAAAGAGTTTTGATCAGGAAGGGATGCTGTACTTTGTCAAATGCTTTTTCAGCATCTATTGAGAGTATCATATGGTTCTTGTTCTTTCTTTTATTCATCCAGATGGCCAACAGACACATGAAAAAGTGCTCCATATCACTCGGCATCAGGGAAATACAAATCAAAACCACAATGAGATATCACCTCACACCAGTCAGAATGGCTAAAATAAACAAGTCAGGAAATGACAGATGCTGGCGAGGATGCGGAGAAAGGGGAACCCTCCTACACTGTTGGTGGGAATGCAAGCTGGTGCAGCCACTCTGGAAAACAGCATGGAGGTTCCTCAAAATGTTGAAAATAGAACTGCCCTATGACCCAGCAATTGCACTATTGGGTATTTACCCTAAAGATACAAACGTAGTGATCCAAAGGGGCACGTGCACCCGAATGTTTATAGCAGCAATGTCCACAATAGCCAAACTATGGAAAGAACCTAGATGTCCATCAACAGATGAATGGATCAAGAAGATGTGGTATATATATACAATGGAATACTATGCAGCCATCAAAAGAAATGAAATCTTGCCATTTGCGACAACATGGATGGAACTAGAGCGTATCATGCTTAGCGAAATAAGTCAAGCAGAGAAAGACAACTATCATATGATCTCCCTGATATGAGGAAGTGGTGATGCAACATGGAGGCTTAAGTGGGTAGGAGAAGAATAAATGAAACAAGATGGGATTGGGAGGGAGACAAACCATAAGTGACTCTTAATCTCACAAAACAAACTGAGGGTTGCTGGGGGGAGGGGGTTTGGGAGAAGGGGGTGGGATTATGGACATTGGGGAGGGTATGTGCTTTGGTGAGTGCTGTGAAGTGTGTAAACCTGGTGATTCACAGACCTGTACCCCTGGGGATAAAAATATATGTCTATAAAAAATAAAAAATTATAAAATTAAAAAAAAGTTAAAGAAAGGCAAATATTAAAAATTCCTTTAAAATGAGTAATAGCTTATTTTAACTTGCTATTCATTTATACCACATCACCAACAAAATCACCATAGGCTTCTAAGAACATCCTTGTGAAATGGAAAGATCTTTATTTGCCTCACTAAGTTTCAGGAAAGATGGCCTAATTACAGCTTAATACCATTCATAGTTTGATGTTATAAATGCAGTTGTGTGCTATTTTATACATATCTATATCCATTAAGTATAATCTCTCTCTGAACTAAACAATATCTAAAACACTACTCTGGCTGAAAAAATTGTGGTCTGAGAATAAAGTGGGTGTTAATAAGAATTGATCTAGGCAAGGAGATGCATATCAGTGGATAAATAACATACATGCTTTCATTATTTGGTAAATGTAATAGACGTATAGTTTTTTGCAAACAACGGAATTTTCAAGAGAAGCAAAAATCTTGGTTACTATCTTCATGTCACTGAGAGCACTCTGAAGGTTTCATACTAACCTATTTAACAATATTATGCAACAAATACAAAGAAACTCTTTAAATTCTCAAAACAAAGATTCTAGAAATATGACAGTGTTATCACACTTTTATCTTTAGCATTTATTTGACCAAACAAAACATCTTGTTCCTGGGAGCATGGACTTATTACAAGAGAAAGGAATCAGAAGTCTGAGAGACCCAGATTTAATTCCCCAGTTTAGCTGTCTTCTCAGGCAAGTTGTCAACCTCTCTGTCTCCCTTTCCTCTTGTGCAACCTGAGTAAGATAACTGCTTGGGGAAGAGAGTTGCAAAGATTATACCTCTGAAGAGCCTACCTCATACACTAGCAATAGTAAACCCTAGTTGGGGCTCCAACAATTTCCGTCCTCTTTTCCCAAATGACCATTCAAAAACCCTCTGCATTTCGAACTGAATTTCTAGCTGCAAACCATTCAAAGTGAAAAACGTTATAGCTGATTCATGTTCTAAAATCTGAAATGGGTCTTTAAAAGCCCCTCATATCTAAATGATCTGAAGCAATATTATTTCAATAAGTTCCATAAAGTTCTCTTAAAATTTGTTATATTTTACAACCCAAATAGCTATGTCTTTAAATATATATAAAAGTGCTGGTTCAAAATCAAGATGCTGGTCAAACAGAAATGTAGCTGAACCCCTTAATTCAGGCATATAGTGTAACAAAACTGCCTGCAGTACAATAAAGTCAGCAAGTAAACACTGGAAGGAGATAGTCGGCCTTGTTGTCTCTGTTAAACATGTCAAAGTGCTACATCTGAAAATATTTGAAAAATCTGTCTATTTTCCATCTGTTATATTTCTCAGAGGATGACTGAAAGTTCATGTGAAAGTTCACTGTAAGTTCAAATATGTCATATGAGGTCATTTGCAGGGTAAAGGTTCACTGGGAGTTTATTATTATTTTTTTAAAGACTGAAGGGGAAAAAGAATAAATAGACTAATTGAAGCTACTTTATATTGCATTATGATCACTGTGTTTTTAAGCATCATTAGTAGAAAGTATAAATTTTAAAAGGCCATGTGCGTGCTCAATGGCAGTAACAATAATTGTAAGGGAAGTGCCTAAGATAGTACCCTTGGGATTCTTCTTAGAGAAGAGGCTATAGATCAGTTTTTGTTGTTCTACATGTCATTTTAAGTACAATTTATATTGTATTGAATAATTTGTTTAAACCACATATATATATAAAAATAGTTCACAGGGGTTCCTGGGTAGCTCAGTCAGTTAACCATCTGCCTTTGGCTCAGGTCACGATCCTAGGGTCCTGGGATGGAGCCCCGCATCCAGCTCTCTGTACAATGGGAAGCCTGCTTCTCCCTCTTTCTCTGCTGCTCCGACTTGTGCTTTCTCTCTCTCAAATAAATAAATAAATAAAATTAAAAACAGTACACAGAGACAGAAAAAAGAAACATCAAAATAATAAATAAATATAGTCTTACTGTATCTGAATAGGTATGGTTTTTAATTTGTAATTGGTTAAGAATGTTGTTTGAGGTATACCATTTGCGGGCAGCTTATATCATAAGCAAGAAGCCAAGAAAAATATGTCATTTGGAACAAAATGACTAAGTCATTGAAAAGAAATCTAAACCAAATGGACATTAGTCAATTTTATCTGAATTGCTGAAGCAAAAATTAAGATTTGGATAAAATCTTCATATTTTAAAAATGCTTAGAAGAATATAATAATAATTACAATTATAATAATATAATTATAATAATATAATTTTCACAGAAAGCAACAGTGAACATATGTATATATGTTCAAATATATATGAAATTTAGGACATAACTTCTGGGCTCACCAATTTAAAAAATTTTCTTTCTCTAACATACTGAAACATACTAGAGTTCAACAAAGTATTCCAAATATATTGAGTAAAGGTGTATTCCACTCTTTCCCGTCAAATGCATGTCCTCAGCTTCACAATATAACCTGCAGTCTGCACTTTGCTCCTTAAAATGAAAAGCATATTTGTTTCTCTCCAGCATGTGCATATTCTCTTCATGATGTATTGTCAACTGGTTTTAATGGGCCACAGCTTTTATTCACAGCATTAAAATATATACATGTTAGACATATATATGTATCTAATGAAATTAACTTTTTCAGCTGTTAAAGAAGGAAAGGTAGGGCACCTGGGTGGCTCAGTTGGTTAGCATCTGCCTTGGTCATGATCCCAGGGTTCGGGGATAGATCCCAGCATCCGGCTCCCTGCTCAGTGAGGAATTTGCCTCTCCCTCTACTCCTCCCTCCAACACTCGTGTCTGTGTGTGTGTGCGCGCACACGTGCGTGCACAGATACTCTCTTTCTCTCTCTCTCTCTCTCTCTCAAATAAATAAAATCTTAAAAAAAAAAAAAAAAAGAAAGGAAAGAAATTCCGAGTGGAGAGAGGAGAAAATGGTTGAGCAATGACTATAGTGGGGGGAGTAGGGCAGATCAGTGTCTTCCTTGACCATTATTTGACACTCTCTAATCACAGCTTTCCATCTTAGAAGTTATCTTCTTCCTCCCAGTATCTCTGGCTTAGATGGGTAAGAATCTGAACACTCTCTCCACTCTTCTCAAATTTCATCTCACCTTCTTGAGATTCCCGGATTGTCCTGTGGCGGTTCTCTTCCCACTCCAAGCCACCTCATCCTTTCCCTAGACCTCAACTATCGCCTCTCTCAGACTGTCAAGGAAAACTTTAAGTCTTTCCCTCACATACCCCCAAGCTGTTTTCAACTGCTGATATGTTCCATGCACACAAAAAACTAAATGAAATGCTACTTCTACCTATGTTACTACCATTATTACTATTATTACTAACACTAGCATCACTGCTACTGCTGCCTCACTGCTATTAATACTACCATTATTACTGTGTCTCCTGAGTACCATTCACTTATGTGTTTACTGTGTGTCAGGCACTGGATTCAGCCCTTACCAACAGCAACCTAGTATAGTAATCTTTACAACAACCCATAATACCTACTCGTAGGGTATTATTATCCTTATTTTATACTCAAGGAACCCAACAAGACTCAGGACTACATTACTGTAACAGAGAGGTGCAACACATGTTCAAATAAAATTAGAGCATGCTTCTACTCTTGTGTTAACACAATTTATCTTTCATTAGTCTCCAAATAGATGATAAACACTGAAGTATAAAACAATAAGATAATGAACATTTTATTGAAAAATTACTGTATTTTTTCATACTGTTCTAAGTGCTTTATTCACTCCCCTTCTGTAATAACCCCATTTTCCTTACTCTACAGATGAGTGAAACTGAGGAACATAGAGGTTGAATAACTTGTCCCATCTCACAGAGCTGGTAAGTGGTAGAACAAGGATTCCAGGCAATGTCTCAAAAGTTTATGCTTTTTAATTGCTATTCTGGGCTAAGGGATATATCCAATAAACTTGTACAAATGCAAAGATCCATGCCCTCAAAGAATTTACTATCTGGTTGAACAGATAAGAGCAAGATGATAAAATCTAGGAGGTCAGATTTCTGGCATATTAACTATCTGTTTTATAGTTGCAAAGCTGTTACACTGGAAACCAACTATAAGACTTTATAATTCACATAGTCTTCAGAAACCAGAGAAGATTCTATGAGTCCTCAGAATCTACAGAAGAAAACTAGCAAATTTGGATGAACACAAAATGAAGATTAAGGATATTACAGAGTGAAAACTGACCTTGTTGGTTATTGCTGAGATAAGGGAGACATGGAAGAGAACCAAGATCACCTGAGTCTATGTCAGTGGGAGACTGACCACATCACCATCAAAAATATACAAGTCTTGGGGCGCCTGGGTGGCTCAGAGGGTTAAGCCTCTGCCTTCAGCTCAGGTCATGGTCCCAGGGTCCTGGGATCGAGTCCCACATTGGGCTCTCTGCTCAGAAGGAGCCTACTTCTTTCTCTCCCTCTGCCTTTCATTCCCTCTGTTTGTGCTCTCTCTCTCTCTGGCAAATAAATAAAATCTCTAAAAAATATATATACAAGTCTTAAATAGAGGCTGATGAATTTTTTTTATATTTTTATTTTTTAATTTTTTTAATAAATTTTTTAAAAGTTTTATTTATTTATTTGACAGACAGAGATCACAAGTAGGCAGAGAGGCAGAGAGAGAGAGAGAGAGGAGGAAGCAGGCTCCCTGCTGAGCAGAGAGCCCAATGCGGGACTCAATCCCGGGACCCGGAGATCATGACCTGAGCCGAAGGCAGCAGCTTAACTCACTGAGCCACGCAGGGCCCCAGAGGCTGATTAATTTTGAGGTAAGAATAAAATTATAGATAAAAACAAATCTATGTGGATAAGTCATCTGCTCCCAAGTAAGAGTAACCACTGTAAAAGCAGATGGTCATTCTGAGAGATAAAATACAGAGGTATAAGAGCGAAAGCCTGAGGACATATTTCCCATTGGTGCTACAGCCCTCATGTACTTATTGCTTCTTACTCATCTGGTACCATATGACAGACAAGGAGGAGAAGGAAAAGTTAGAAAGAAGAATATGTAGCACCTGCCTGGCTCTGGAAAAGGATCAGAAAAAGAATGGGAAACAAGGCTAGAAAGACCACTGTCTAATTTGAGAAGGGTCTAGAATCTCATCTAGACAAAGGCCTATGTTCTGTAAGCTTCATACTGGTCAGCTGGCTCATGCTGTAGGAGCTTCTTGGAGTCGAGACCAAGAACTTTCTCCCAACAGAGCCCGGATGGAATGTGGTCCTGGTATTCCAAGGTTCCACTACATTTAGTACACTGAATTCTTAAAGAGAAAGACTCTATTTCTATTTTAGGTACTATTGCATTTTCCTAGGACCATACCTAGCAAAGTACCAGAATCTGTGACTTCCTCAGATTTTGCAATAGAAATTTATTGTCTCAGTTCTAGAGGCTAGAAGTTTGAAATCAAGGTGTAGACAAGCAGGGCCATGTTGTCTTTGAGCTCAATGGGAGAATCCTTCCTCTCCTTTTGTAGCTTCTGGTATTTTGACAGCAATCTTTGGTGTTCCTTGGTTTGTAGATGCAATCCTGTATTTATGTGCTATTCTGTGTGTCTTTATGTTGTCTTCGCTCTGTGCATGTCTTTCTCTCTGTCCGAATTTCTACCCTTTTTTATAAGAACATCAATCCTATTGAATTAGGCCCACCCTCATGATATCATTTTAACTTGATTATCTCTGTAGAGACCCTATCTCAAAATAAGGTAACATCCTAAGGTCCTGGGGGTTAAGAATTTGAACCTATCTTTGGGGGACACAACTCATAACAGGTACAAAGTTTAGCCTAATAATAAATCAGAGACCATGAAAATAGGAATATTAAGTATTGTACATTTTCTTATGGAAGTACAATTTTTAAGGTGCCATAAAGAATTCTCCTGAAACTTAGCTCTGGATCGTAATAAGATAATGATGGCAAGGACATAAATTTTGTGTCTCATAATACAAAAACAGTACATAATGAAAATAAAGAAACAATATAAATTTTAAAAAGAACAATAATGAAGTGCAGTTCAATAAACACATAATAAAATTTCTAGAACATAGCTACTATATGCCATGCTATATAAACTTTCCTACTAGTCTGGCATCAAATGTTAATCTATGAATTCTTCATCACTACTCTGAGCACCCCATTCAGTGAGGCGGCCTGTAAAAAAAACAAAAATGACAATTACTATGGTAAGCAAAATTTTCAATACCCACCCAAATATAAAATCAAACTTTATTTTTCAGAAGTATTATCATAAAAGTGGGGGAAAAAAACTTGATGACTTTACATGGATGCCATTTTGTTTTTGTTTGTTTTAATAAAGTAAGCCAATGATGCAGAAAGGCTAGCTTGGAATAACAGAAAAAAAAAAAATACGGGTCTAAGAATCATGGGAGGGGCACTTCAATGTCTCAGTCGGTTAAGCTCGGCCTTTGGCTCAGGTCATGATTCCAGGGTCCTGGGGTAGAGTCCCTTGCTCAGCAGGAAGCCAGCTTTTTCCTTTCCCTCCACTGCTTCCCCTGCTTGTGCGCTCGCTCGCTCTCTCTCTCGCTCTCTCTCTCTGTGTCAAATAAATAAATATATAAATAAAATCTTTAAGAATCACAGAAATATAGGCTAAATGATAAGCTTTAAGTAAAATGGGGTTAATGCATTATCCAGTGCGGTTGTGAGAAATGACTGAGATAAAAACATGTGTAAAAGCACCATGAAAATTGCAAAGTGCTTCAACGGTAGGTTATTATCAGATGTGAAGTGTGACATGAAGTTGTCATTACGTTATTTATAGAATAGGAGAGAAAATTTGTAAAGTATGACTATCCTATTTGATAAGTTAATGGACTAAAAGTTATCAATAAATCTATTACCTAAAACTCACTCTTCAAGAATCTAGAAGACCTGAAGCTCTTTATGAAGTTAAGAGCTGTAATCAATATGGGATAATAAAATGCTTTGAGTTTTAGGTGTTTAGCTTGTGTGAATCCAGCTTGTGTGAATACTTAACTCACACTGTAACTTTGGGCAAATTATGTAACCCTTTGTATATCAATTTCCTCATCTCTCAAATGCAAACAACAACCTCTGCCTAATAAACAAATGGTAGAATTAAAAAAATTGTGAAGTGCTTATCACATAGTAGGCATTCAACAAATGATGGTTACTTTGTTTCATAAAATGTCTTGAATCTTTGTATAAGACATATTTCTTTAGCTTTAAAACTCTGCACTATTAAAGAAATGCAATTGGTGTACCTAAGTGGCTCAGTTGGTTAAGTGTCTGCCTTCAGCTCAAATCATGATCCTGGCATCCTGGGATCAAGCCCCACATCAGGCTCCATGCTCAGCAGACAGCCTGCTTCTCCCTCTGCCTGCTGCTTCTCCCCTGCTTGTGCTTTTTATTTCTCTGTGTCAAATAAATAAAATAAAATAAATAAAATGTCTAAAAAAAACCCAAAAGAAATGCAATTATGTTCCATTTAAAATTTAAGATGACCTACCAGACACATATATCTTAATTTCTGAAAAGCTTAAGTAAATTTTACTATCGTGTAGTTAAAGAGTAAAATTATTACTAGTATTATTATTAGACTTACCTTCCAGACACTAATAATTCAAAGCCATTGATTTTCCAACCAAACTATGAGGGGAAAAAACCTACAAAAATTAATTACTTATTTTATAGTGCATCCATTTATAGGTAGAATCTTCACATAGTATGTGTTTGAGATAAAGTAATTGATTCCCTACTTAATCTAAAGTACAATGCAAGATCACTGCATAGATTCAAATAAAAAAATTATACAAAGAAAAAAACAAAAACCTCTCTTAAAAACGTGGAAGTAGGAATTTTTCTTTGGACAAGATGGAATAACCTGGACCCAATTTATACTACAACATGAAACAACAAAAAACAAACAAACAAAAAAAAGCAGACAAAAAATATGAAACTATAGTATTCAAGACACTAGACATCAGGCAATGAAGAATAGTGTTCCCAATGAGATGTAAAACAAATGAGATGAGACTATGACTGAGTTTCCAGGCTACACACACTGCCAGGGAAACCTGGCAGATTCCGAGTTGAAATCTGAAAAATCTGTACAGACAGAGAACTCCAGATCTCTGCATAGGGCCTCTCTTGAGCACTCAGCTGAGAACCAGCCACGCATGAACCTGAAAAAGCTACGTAGTGTGGCAATAGTGATTGTTCTCATTAGCAGTCTGGAAAAATCATATTATTCATAGGAAAAATCGGTAGAGTATTCAGAAAGACTTGCCTCAATAGTAGGAAATAATTGGGCCTAGACTAGATGTTGCTCTGGTCCTGTTTAACAAATCTTAAAAGCAAGACCAAAAAGGATTACACGATTTCAAAGTAACTTACCATATTATAATAAAATTATTTACAGGAGTACAAAAATATCCAGCAACCATCAAAGTAAGTTTACAATGTCAGACATCCAATCCAAAATTACCAGGCATGCAAAAAATCAGGAGAAGATGATCCACATTGAGAGAAAAATCTGTCCATTAAAATACACCTACATCAGACACAGATGTTAAAATTAGCAAACAAAGACACCGAAACCATTACTATAACTGTATTCCATATGCCAAAAAACACAAAAAACAGATCTCAAGCCCAAACACAAAAATGATCTGAATTTGTACTTCTAAAGAAAACTACAAGCCTGAGATGAATAAAACACAACATAAATAATGCAGAAAAGATTAGTTAACGTTAAGACCTAGCAATAGAAACTATCCAAAAACTTAATAGAAAAAGAATTTTTAAAATGAAGACACCATCAGTGAGCTTCTGAAAACTAAGTGACATAATGTATATAGAATTGGAGTCCCACTAAAGGGAGAGGGTCATGGAAAGTATTTGAAGAAATAAAGGTTAAAAATATTTTCAAGTGTGACAAGACTATAAATTCACAGCTGCAAGAAGATCACAAACACCAAGGAGAAGAAACATGAAGAAAAGGCACATTGTAATATAATTACTCAAAACCAATGGTAAAGAGAAAATCTTAAAAGTAGACAAAGGAGCTGGGGTGCCTGGGTGGCTTAGGCAGTTAAGCATCTGCCTTTGGCTTGGGTATGATCTCAGAGTCTTGGGATCTAGCCCCTCATCAGTCTCCCTGCTCTTTGGGGAGTCTGCTTCCTGCTCTCCCTCTGCCCCCACCCCCACTTGTGCTTGCTCTCTCTCTCAAAATAAATAAAATCTTTTTTTAAAAAAAGGAGCAGGGACGCCTGGGTGGCTCAGTTGGTTAAGCAGCTGCCTTCGGCTCAGATCATGATCCCAGCGTCCTGAGATCGAGTCCCACATCGGGCTCCTTGCTCCGCAGGGAGCCTGCTTCTCCCTCTGACTCTGCCTTCCACTCTGTCTGCCTGTGCTCGCTTTCGCTCGCGCTCTCTCTCTGACAAATAAATAAATAAAATCTTTAAAAAATAAAAAATAAAAAATAAAAATAAAGGAGCAGACAAGAAAACATAACATCTGTAAAGATACAAAGATAAGGAAGAAAGAAAAATAACCTGTCAAGCTAGAATTCTATACTCAGGGAAAAATACCTTTCAAAAACACTGGTGAAATAAAGACTTTCCTCAGACATAACAAAAGTGAAAGAATTCACCACCAGCAGACCTGTATTATAACACTCTAAATGTTAAAGAAGTGTCTTGGGCAAGAAAGAAAATTATACTAGTGGGAACACTAATAAACACAAAAGACTAAAGAGTACCAGAAATATTAACTGCATGGATAATTATACAAGATTTTTTTCTTAACATTTAAAGTACTTTAAAAAGTAATTTATTATTATAATGCCAATAAAATATAAATAATAAATAATAACAAAACTAAATAAAAATAGTTATGTATTGTTGCATTTATAATATATATAGAAGTAAAATGTTTAAAAAAGCACAAAATATAGAAGGGAAGAAATGGAAGCATATGATTGTAAATTTCTTATACTCTATGGGAAGTAGTATAGTCTCACTTGAAAGTGGACTGCTAAGTTTGTTTTTTTTTTTAAGATTTTATTTATTTTTTTGACAGAGAGAGAGAGACAGCACAGCAGGGGGCACTGCAGAGGGAGAGGGAGAAGCAGGCTACCCGCTAAGCAAGAAGCCCAACATGGGACCATCCTAGGCCCTGGGATCATGACATGAGCCCAAAAAATCAGGCATGCAAAAAATCAGGTTAACCAACTGAGCCACCAGGCACCTCTAGACTGCTAAGTTAAACACGTATAAAAGTGCTAAAGCCACCACTAAGATAAAAAATAAAATTAAAAAAAAGAGTTATAGCTAATAAGCCAACCACTGAGACATAATGGAATCATTAAAAAAAGAAAAACCGTGATTTCACATAAGGCAGAAAAAGAGAAAAATGGGAGCAAAGAGTTAGATGAGACAAATAAGAAACAAATAGCAAGATGACAGGTTTAAAGCTAACTGTATCAATAATCATATTAAAGTAAGTGGTCTAAATACTTTAATTAAAAGGCATAGATTTTCAGATTATATTTAAAAAGGAAGACTCAAAAGACAGTTGGCATGGCTACTGTAGCATCAGACAGAAAAGATCAGAGCAAAAACTACCACCAGTGATAAAAAAGGTCATTTCATAATGACACAGAAGTCATTTTACCAGGAAGGCATAATAATTAATTATGTAAGTGTAACTGTCATCAATAGAAGTCCACTAGAGGACTAATTATGAAGGAGGGGAGGTAACACCCGCTAGGCGCACTCAGAATGGTTGGGATGGCAAGAAGCAGGAGTAGATAATAGAATATACTTTATAAAAGTTCCCTGCCCCTAAGATTTTCCTGCTGCGGGGAGAGAAGAAACGGACTATTGAGGATGCCTAATTTGTTTATTTATGTTTTAAAGATTTCATTTATTTATTTGACAGAGAGAGAGAGCGCACAAGCAGGGAGAGGAAGAAGGAGGCTCCTCCTCCTCGGAGCAGAGTGCTTGACGTGGGGTTCGATCCCAGGACCCTGGGATCATGACCAGAGCCGGAGGCAGATGTTTAACCCACTGAGCCACCCAGGAGCCCCAAGGATGCCTAATTTAAAATATAAAAACTAAAATTTCTGTTAGACACAATATCAGATAATAAACCCAACTCTGCAAAGTGTATTTCACTTTCTGTTTGCACACACAGTAAGACACACACATGTAATGTATTTAGAAAATTAGTTTACATTAAAAACCACAAGACAGGATTTTTAAGAACCTAAATATTACATATGTTTATAATATTTATAAGAATTTATACATAAGTATATATATGTATGTTTGTGTTTTTTGATTTGGGGTTTTTTTTTTTTAAAAAATCACCTGTGAAGCTCTGCTGTTATGAAAGAATGTATAAATCCTGTCTTGTGTATTTTTTTAATGTAATTCAATTTTTCAAATGTCAAACTAAACCTAAATATTTTTCCAGTTGTAATTCACCAAAGAAATAAGTCAACATAGAAGAAACATCTCATGAACATATCTCATTAACACAACACAATTCAATAGAAATGTATTAGTGCCACCCGGTGGCAAACACACAAAATTTGGTATACATGAAGAAGCGGTCTTCAAAAAAATAAGTAAATAAATAAATAAATAATTCAGTTTTTGACCTACAAATATTCTTCCAAATCCCTTATTATAATAGTACATCTCTGAAAGCAATTTTAGTGTCTTTTGTATTTAGGATTCCCAAAAACGACACATGGCAGGTGCTCCATGAATGTTACTCTAATGAGCTGAGTGTGCTTATGATTCATTAATACTTAAAGCTAGAAGAATTTATCTTAAAGACACAACCAAAAAACTGAACTAAGTTTTAGATATAAGGATAGCTACTGTAGCTTACTTAACATAATCTAAAGAAGGGGGACACCTAGGTGGCATAGTCAGTTAAGCAACCAACTCTTGGTTTTGGTTCAGGTCATGATCTTGGGGTTGTGGGATCAAGCCGTGTTGGGCTCTGCACTCAGTACAGAGTCCGCTTGCGTCCCTCCCACTCCCTCGCCCTCTGCCCCTTCCCCCGCTCTCTTGCTGTAGCTCTCTCTCAAATAAATAAATAAATCTTTAAAAACTGACATAGCAAAAAATAAATACATAGTAAAAACATTGGAACCAACATATATGTTATTTGAAAGTTGGCTTGATCATTTGCACAATATACTAGTATACATGCTGCCATTGAAAATGATATTGTGAGAAAAATTTAATGACATCATTGTTCAAAGTACATTATTTCAAAATATCAGGTATTCATAGTATCATCTCATTTTCATTTGTGATATATATGTTAAAGGTTTTTATGTTTATAATCCATATCATGGTGGTTACCATAGAAGGCATGACAAACAATGCTAACCCCACCATCTGAATCTGGTTCAGATGTAGAGATTGATTTTGATGCCCCCCCCACACACACCAAGAGCATACAAAAAAGTTTACTGCTCACATAATGAGGCTTTCTGGATGAGCAGGAAGGTTCTCAGTCTGGTCCAAAAATGGCTTGAGAGAGTGGGGAAAGGAGACTGGCTTGGATTTTTATTGCAATTAATGGGCAGGGCTGGGATGAGGGTTTCCACATGTGGACTGCAGTGTGTTACATGCATTTTGAACTTGCTAGAGCTAAAGGAGAGGGAGCAACAGGTCTTTCTTATCAGGGCAGAATGGTCTTTCTCTCTTGTTTTTTCTAAGACTTAATTATTTGGGGGGGGGGTATAAGAAGGAGGGGCAAAAGGAGAGAATCTCCTGCGGACTTCCCACTGATCTCAGGGCCTGAGTGAGGCTCAACCTCACAACCCATGAGGTCATGACCCGAGTGGAAACCAAGAGTCACACACCCAAAGGACTGAGCCACCTGGGTGCCCAGAGATTGATCTCTTTAGAACTTACATTGATCATGTCATTTCCTTTCTTTTGCCTTTCTTTAGCATTTTTTTTTATATGTGGTCAGGTAAAGTATAAAATTCTAACCATGACCTTCTGAGTCCTCCGCCCTCTGGCTCCTGTCTACCTCTCCAAGGCTCACCTTTCATTATCCTCCAGCCCTTTCTCTCCATCCCACCATTTGGGACTTCTGGTTCCTGCATTCCTTCAGGAATATGCCTTCAGGCCCTGGAATACATGCTGTAGTTTCTTCTACTTGGCACCTTTGCTTTTTTCCAGAACACAAATTATATTCACCCTGAATATCTCAACTTTAAATGTCACTTCCTCTGGAAGACCGTTATTGTCCCCTTCAGCACAGGTGAGGGCCCCCAGCTATAAATCTCGGAGGCTCCCTGAACATTCCCTCTCCTAATATTCATCTTATCTCAAGTAAGATTGCTGGAGCCTCCTAGACACTGTACCAAGTGTTTCCCCTGCATTCTCTTATTTAACCCTTATAATAACCTATATGGATACAAAGAAAAGAAAAGCAGATGCTCAGAGATCATGTAAAATCCTGAAGTCACAAAAGTAGTAAGAGATAATGACAAATACTGGAAATTTCTTGAGCACCCATAGGATACAATGTGCTCAAAATACTAACAAAACCAAGATATCAAAGGACACCACTTCATGTTTGGGAGGAGGCAAAGAGGAACAACATAGGTCAATTTCAGTAAGAGCTAGGCAATAAGAGAGAAACTGATTTGAAAAGGGAGGGAAGGTGGAGTCTGCTGGGGGGCAGGAAGAGCTCAGCCCCAAAGGGGACATGGATTTGAGGATCAGTATGAAGGGATCTGGCTTTAGAAGCAGCCTCATGGCAGACTGTGGACCTGATACAGAGCACAACTTCATTAAGGCAAAGTTGTGCACTTGGTTTATTCTGAACAGGTGAATGGGGGATCTAAGAAGCATTAAATGTGGATCTTCCTTTTGTCTATATAACACAATTATCATCATTCTCTCTCCATATGCAGGGAGAGGCTCCACTACACTTGAGAAGCCTGATGGGACTTGAGACTATGTTACAACAAACAACCTCAATTTCCTAAGACATTAAATAGAGTTACCCAAAGAGTTGGGAATCTGACCAGGAAAAGGTTTATCCATCCAATTTTAGGGGGAAAAATGACTATATAGAAAAATTAACATAGGTAATATAGTCCCCAATCATGCAGAAGGGTCCTCAAGCTATAAAGACTTTTCTGATTACCCTGATTTTGAAGGATTCCCAAGTATTGAGTATAAACCCTGGAGGTTTTAACATAAAGGTGCAGAAGTTATTACACCAACCATTACCAGTTTAATCAATCAACTTCATATTGCATTTTTAAATCATTCAAGTAACAACTACAACAAAGTATTCCACCCTTTTTTAAAAATGAAATATCACAGTTCTATTAAATGGAATTTAAAATTCACTGTGTGCCTTTTGGTATAGTAGATCTTACTAAGCCTCAAATAGGAAAACAATTTATTTCAACTTGCTTCTAATATTTTATTTATTTAAATAAGTATTAGTATCAAATATTATTTATTAAATATTACTATTTTAGTTATATAAATATCAATTTATAAATATAAACCACATATAATTATATATCATATATTAAAATATAAATAGAATAAATAAAATATTAATGATTAACATTTAATATTTGATAATTATAAATATGATAAATATTAAATATTACCATAAGTATTAAATAAGTATTAATAAATATTATTTAAATAAATTATTTTAAATTAATTTAAATTAAATAAAATATTAAATATTTTAAAGTTAACAAACTGGCACCTGAAAATACATTCTGTAATGGCCAAAGAAATTTAACCATATGTTAGTAGGTAAAACAAAGGTGATACACATTATGCTCCATCAGAACGATGTCAGCACCAAGGTCCAGGGTCTTCCCTTTGGGAAACAGGAAATGATTGTTACTGTGTTTAACCCAGATCAGATCAAAGCTTTTGATTAAAACAAACAAACAAACAAACAAAAAATGCCAATGTACCATTTTGTTCAATGATTGAAATATGCCTCAGGTAATGCCAGGCATAAAATAATGTGGATAAGGAACACCTGGGTGGCTCAGTCAGTTAAGCATCTGCCTTGGGCTCAGGTCATGATCTCCTGGTCCGGGGATGGAGCCCTGTGTCTGGCTCCTTGTTCAGTGGGAGACTACTTCTGCTTCTCCCTCGCCCTCTCCCTCTGCTCTTCCTCCCTCTCTTCTCGTGCACTCTCTCTCTCTTAAGTAAAATAAATAAGTATATAAATAAATAATCTTAAAAAATAATGGGGGTAAAAACACACTTTTCTTTCCTTTTTTTAAATTTTATTTTATTATGTTAGTCATCTTTTCCTATAGGTCTGTTCAATCAAGTATTTGGTCACCATTACCCTCATTCTATAATGCTGGTTTATCTGGGCACCCAATTCTAGAATGACAATCATTTACCTCATGGATGCTATCTCACAATCTTCTGGAGTCCAATTTTACTCCTGAGAGGTTTGCTATCAATCTAATTACTGAGCTTGGTGTGTTGCCTTTTCCCTTACATGTTCTTCTGATCTTAGTTTTGGGTTTTTAGACAGTTGCACTGTGATATAGCTGGTATGGATTTCTTTTTGCTTAATCTCTTTGGGAGTGATTGACTCTCCTTGATTCTGTGAATATATATGCTTCATCAACCTTGAAAATTGCTCTTTGGACATTACTTCACCCCCATTCTTTATCTCCCTCTTAACTGGATAGAGTGTTAGACTTTATAATTCTATCTACATATTTCCAACTTCTGACTTTCCATCTTTTTGCCCTGGGCTGCATTCTAGGTAATTTTCTCAGATCCATTTTCTAGTTCTTTAATCTTCCATTAATTATATCAAACCTGCGATTGAATTGATCCACTATGTTTTTACTTCAATAATTATATGCTTAATTAATAGAAGTTCACTCAGTTTTTATTCAAGTCCATCTAGACCTCTCAATGTTTCTTGTTCTTGACTCAGGTTTTTTCCCATCTTTATTCCTTTAAACATCTTTAACATGTTTATTTCCTTCTATGTAAATCATTCCTATTTATGATTTCCATAGACATTTACATATGTTTTGAAAGTTTGGACTCCTTTTAGGTTTGATGAGGCTTTATCTGCTTCCAAGGAAGCATCCTGGATTTGCATTTACCTCTGCCAGAGGTTCTGGTAATATTAGCAACCACGAACTCCTATAAGTAAATTACCAAATAAATTACTCGGACAGAAGTTTTTCCAAACTACTTCTTCAGTTTGGAAAAACTTCTGTCCGAGTAATTTATTTGGTAATTTACTTATAGGAGTTCGTGGTTGCTAATATTACCAGAACCTCTGGCAGAGGAACACCAACCGGGGAGAAGGCAGATCCATGATCACAGATTCTTAGGGGAGATGTTGTTCCCCCACATTGAACCCCAGCTGAGACAGACAGGTTTCCTTGCAATTCTTCCTTCCTTAAAAAACAAACAAACAAACAAACAAACAAAGAAATAAAGTCTCTGTTTTTGAGAACCAACATGTCCACTTCCTTCAGGTACCATTTTATCAGCCCACCACTGTCGTTTTGAAGGAGCTGCTAAGTGTACAATGAAGTTAAATATTGCTCTCAAAAACACCTGTTAGCTCTCAGTTCATTCCTAATCCTGACTGCATTCCCACAGCCACTCTTTATTTTAATTATATATTTTTTTGTGTTCCAAAATTCACTGTTTATGCACCACACCCAGTGCTCCATGTAATATGTGCCCTCCTTAATACCCACCACAAGGCTCACCCAACCTCCTACCTTCCTCCCCTCCAAAACCCTCAATTTGCTTCTCAGAGTCCATAGTCTCTCATGGTTTGTCTCCCCCTCAGATATCCCCCAACTCACTTCTCCTCTCTTTCTCCCAATGTTATTCCTTATAGTCCACAAGTATGTGAATTCACAGCCACTCTTGATGTCCCATCTCCAGGACCCACCCGCCATCTTTCATTAGACTCAGGAATTACACTATGACCAGGGATGTGGGTAGAGGGAGTGTGTCTCGTTATGTCACCTAGCAGGGAACCAAGTGCCCCAGGAATGAATGGAGTGCTACATGAATTCAGGAGGAACAAGAGGAAGAATTTCCACTAGACGTTGTACCATCTGTGGCTAAGCAGAGAGAGAAACAGGTAGGGTGTGTGTGTTAGGTTAAAACGAACGGCACTGAAAAACAGCCGCAGGCTTTCTACAAAACAAGTGTTTTACACTCCAAAATCAACTCTTAGCTTCTCGGACAGGCCCCACGAGAGACAGAAACAATGCATTCACAGGAAAAAGATAGAATCCCCAGCTGACAAGGAGCCCATGGTGTGGGCAGAGGCAAACAGAGGATCACAGCATGTCTCCCTTCTAGCTATATTATCAGTTCCCCAGGGCCGGCCCAGATGTTTACTGCCCTGTGTATCCCCAGCCCACAGCACACACGGCTACCTTGTAGTGCTCAGTAAAGCAACAGAAGTATGAAGTGGAACCTTCAAACCTCTTACAACCCACAATCTAACCCCCAAAGGTTAAAGATGAATTCCTTTCTGTACTGCTGTTGGCTTAGATATACCAAGGGGATACCACTGTAGCAGCTAATGGCTATCAGAGAATTTCTGCTTCCTCCACTCCAGGCCCCAGAGATTAAAAACTATGTGGGTTCTTGAGAAAGTCCTTTTGATACCCCTAAGAATTTCTGCTGTTACTGCGCACTTGGAAGAAAGGCTTTTGAAATGATTGACACTTTGAAGCCACATGTGTTCAACTACAAGCCAGAGGAAGGAAGGATGGAAGGCTGGAGGAAGAAAGGGAAGAAAAGACCTTTCCAAAGGTCCACATTCATGCTTTTAATGGTGTCTGGACATTTCTTCCCACTCTTCACATCTGTGATAGCAGATCCTTGCAAAATTTCCTTCTATAAATATTTTGCAAAAAAATATTTTAAACTTTTATTCATGAAGAGCTTACTTTTGATTATACATGCTAAAACAAGAAACACATGTGATATATGAGTAGACTCCTACATATTTCCCTGTTGGAATAAAGAAATTAATATGCACTGAAAAAGCTGTTCTGTTTCTGGCACTTTTCACACAATCTTTCATTTAGTTTTCCAAAGAACCCTGTAAAGGAGGTATTAAAACCCTCATTGTATAATCAAGGATCCTGAACCAAGGAAAGGTTGAGTGAAGCTTAGTAGTGAAACGTGTGCAAGACAAGATACTTGGCTTCTCTGAGTTTCTTCATCTTTGAGACAGGACACTGACAATATCTGTTTCATAGTGTTGTTGCAAATACATAATCTCTTCTTATTCTTGCAAAGTGATTTAACAAATTTGAAAGGTCCTTGAGCAATTTATTTCCAGTAAAGAGTCATGCTTCCCATCAAGTTAAAGTTAAGAATATGGGTGCCTGGGTGACTCAGCCTGTTAAGCATCTTCCTTCAGCTTGGGTCATAGTCCTGGAGCCCCAGGAGCAAGTCCCACATCGGGCTCCCTGCTCCATGGGAAGTCTGCTTCTCCCTCTGCCCTTAACCCCACTTGTGCTCTGTCTCTCTAATAAATAAGTGAAATCTTAAAAAAAAAAAATAATAAGAATAAGAATAAATTTACTAATAGGGGCGCCTGGGTGGCTCAGCCGGTTAAGCATTAAGCATCTGCCTTCAGCTCAGGTCGTGATCCCAGGATCCTGGGATTGAGCTCTGCATTGGACTCTCTGCTCAGCAGGGAGTCTCCTTGTCCCTCTCCCTCTGCCCCTCCACCCATTTGTGCTTGCATTCTCTTCTAATAAATAAGTAAAATCTTTTAAAAAAATTACAGCACGTTTTTCACCACGTGGGGACCATTAAGGCTGAAGTCTGCCTCATGCTAATGTTACGTCATATTTAAAACCCACCAACAGTTATGATGGCAAATTCACTCACAGAAGTTACTTTTTTGATAGTATAAAAAGAAACTCTTCCTTAGAATGAAGAAACAGATGAATAAAAATACATTATCTACACAGAAATGAGCCACCTCTGAAAGGTCATCTGCACAGTAGTCATCACCAGTCATAACTCGGAGCCCGGGCGACCGCACATTTAGTAAGACCACATGAGGGGGCCAGCGGCTCAAGGAAGATAAAGCTAATGAGCAGATATCTCTCTTCTGTTTACACTTAAACAGTCGATTGATTTTTTTGTGTGTTCCAGACAGCCAGTGTCGATATGACAAATATCCAGGGACCTGCAAAAGTGTTTGTATTTCAGAAGTAGGATCATATGTCTTTCACATTTCACAGGGAGCCGAACCCAGATGGTACCAAGCAAACAGTGCCAATGAAAAGCATGATGTTTGCCTGAAACATGCAGCTTTTCAAGCTGAAGGGCTTGTGAAAGAATTTACTCATGTCAATTCCCTTCCTGTTGTGACACAGTCTGCATGGCTTACAGCAAAGTCTACCAGCTGGAATCTAAACAAGGGTAAGAGTAGAAAGGTAGGTAATGACTTGTACTAAAGAACCGTATCCAATTTCAGTGTGAACCTCCATGTCCAAAGCAGGGTCCAGAGCCATTTGAGACACTGCCTTCATTCATTAGTCAATACATCTTTAACACCATATGCATAAAGTAGTTTATAAACACAAACAGATAACCAATCAAGGCAGCTACAGAGCAGATTTATACCGTAACACAGATCAGAAAGGGATTTCTAGTGCTCAGTCCTAAGAGTTACACCAAAATCTAATGAGACCACAGTAGGCCATCATAAATGTTCTTCGCATGATACAAGGGCTTCTTGCTTCAGGACGTATCACATAAATGTCAAGAACCTCCCACTATGTCTTCTCCAGGGACAACTGCTATTTTCAAATCAACACCAGTTTCCCTGGCTATCTTGTCAAGGGCAGAAGCACACTCCAGAGGACAGTGCCCCCAGCAGAAGACATGGCCATCACTCCCTTGTGAGACTAACCACCAGCCTACACCCAACAATCCCCCTTCCTTTTTTTTTTTTTTTTTTTTTTTTGCTTTTAGAGTCAAGTACACAAAAGGCAATGGCATCCCTGTACAATAGCTAAGTAGTGCAGCCACTACTGGTGTTCACGCCCGTCGGATGCATGGCTAATAACCAATGTCAACAGATTTAAGAGTTGAGTCCTAATAAAAATATCTGTAGGCTGTTAAAGGAAAGTTTAGTTTTAATCTTCAAAATTATCTGGATTTTCTAAATAATCCTCCAGAGAGGACTGATCTAATTGATTAACTTTCAGACTCTAATTAATTTCATCTCCGATGGTGTCTGGTTGAGACAGTCCACATGGAACCCCACTAAGAGGTTAAAACTAGAGATTTCAGATTCTAGAATTCTAGAGTAGATGAGACTCTAGTGAGCACCTAATCCAGTGAGTCTTACCTTTTTAAGATAGTCTTTGGGGAATCTGAAAAAAATTATGGATCCTCTCTTTAGGGAGAAAAACTGTTTTTGCTTCTAATTTTAGGGACATCTCAGATTCCCTAAAATCCATCCTTGGTCACCAGATTGGAAAATCTTGACCTAATCCAACCACCTCATTTACAGAATAAGAAATTAGGGTACAGAGAGGCTCAGTGACTGGTCCAGGGTCATGCAGCTTATTAATGACAGAGGCAGGATCAAGACCTGCTCTTCCCCCTCCTTGTCCGCCATCATCTGTGGTGTCACACTCTACATGGATTTGTGTGTATGGTTAATGGTATGGGTCATTAGACAATACCTGCAAAGCTCTGAATGCTCTGCTCAGCCACTTCTATTAACTGGCCAAAGAATGATTATTAACTGTACATAATTAGAATGTATAACCACTAGTCCTCTTTCTAACCAAGCACATTTTTTTTTTTTCTGTTTTCACTTTCCTCTACCTACTCAGGTACATCTGAACTCAGTCCCTTTCGCCTCCCTGACCCCACCAACACTTTCTTAAAAGTCCTTCCTCCCTGGGCTCTGGTGACACTGTACTAACCAGGTTCTTCCCCTGCCTCCTCCCTTCCCTTCACCCCCCTCCTTTGTCTCCACAACCTCTCCTCTTTCCTTCTTCTTAGCTTGATCCTATTCTCCCTCGTATCCATTCCCTTCCCTTCTACAGAAATCCCCATTCTGCCTCATAACCATTCCCATCCTTTCTACAGAAATCCTTCTCAGTCATAGCTTCAACTGTTGCTTTTTTTCTTCTTGTTTTAGGATCTTATTTATGTATTTGAGAGAGAGCAGGAGGGAGGGACAGAGAGAGAGAGGGAGAAGACGACTACCCCCTGAGCAGGGAGACTGATTCAATGTGGGGGCTTGATCCCAGGACCCTGAGATCATGACCTGAGCCAAAGGCAGACGTTTAACTGGCTGAGCCATCCAGGCGCCCCTGAGCTGTTATTTCTATTGAAAGAAACTCTCTCCCCCAAATCTTCCTCTTTCTACCCTCTCATCTAAGATGCATTAGTGTCATTGGCTTTGTTTGTCCAGGGTATCTGGCTCTATGTCTGCCACACAGCAAGACTTCAGTGGAGTAACTGACATTTCATGATTCCAGAGTAAAAGATAATATACAAATATTTATATTTACCACCAGTACCTGGGGTTTATAAGTTTTGGCAAGTCTGACATCTTGCTTTTTGCTTTACTTTCTCTGGGTAACTAAATTTTCAAAAGGGGATATAGCTCCTCCTGGTGGATAATAATCATATTTTAAAATGCAGACCTCGGGGGGGTACCTGGGCCATTCAGTGGGTTAAGGATCCAGCACTTGCTCTCAGCTCAGGTCTTGATCTCAGGGTCATGAGTTCAAGCCCACGCTGGGCTCCACATTGGCATGGAGTCCACTTTAAAAAAAAAAATAAATAAATTCAGACCTCCTAACTCTTAATGTATTCTGAAATGGATCAACAATAAAACTAAAGTGTACATAATAAGTACATGCAGACTATTAATCATTCAAAGCTCTTCAGCTTAAAGATCTTAAACAACAATAAGGGACTTCTTTTAAATCAGAGATCCATTTTTAAGAATTAAAAGAGAGATATTCAGTAACGTCATTTCCAGTTACCTTGGTATCCAACTGCAAAAGGTTTTCTTGGTTAGCCCAGTAAATAAATCACAGCACTCTGAACATGAGACCAGAGTCTTGGGTTTGGTTCCAGTATGGTAAGCAGCTTTTATGGTGCCACAGCTATAAACCTCACCCTGACTCCAGGAAGATGCTCTAATAAGATTTGTCTTGTGCCACCAAAGACGCAAAGTGAGGAGAGCAAACAACCAGTACAGTCTTAACTCTCTGACTGGAAATCAACCCAAACATGCTGGTGGGTTAACAGTGGCTATATTTTAAAATATTCTTTCATCTAATGACTACTGCCTTCTCTCCTTAGAACCACATCAACGTGACTAATAAAGCCTCTCAAATGTTGAGTTGTTTAATTATTTACGTTTAGTGACTATATCAAAGTTATATATAGTTATAGCTGTAGATAGAAATATACAGATACTTTTCTTTATGTCTTCTCATTCTTAAAATCTGACACACTGCTGAATATAGGAAATTAAGATGATTTAATGATATTTTTCAAATTACCTTTTTAGTTAAAAAAAATACCTTTTTTAGTGAATATCCTTTATATATGGAGCCATGGCATCTGCATAAAATCAGGAACATAGCCCAGGTCCTAAAAATATAACAATAAGGGGCACCTGGGTAGCTCAGTGGGTTGAGCCTCTGCCTTCGGCTCAGGTCATGATCTCAGTGTCCTGGGATCGAGCCCCACATTGGGCTCTCTGCTCGGCAAGGAACTTGCTTTCCCCCCTCTCTCTGCCTGCTTGTGATCTCTCTCTCTCAAATAAATAAATAGAAGTTTAAAAATATAACAATAAATGTGTTATCCACTCTAAAGTGTATTTATTTGGGTGCCTGGGTGGCTCAGTCGGTGAAGTGTCTGCCTTTGGCTCAGGTCATGATCCTGAGATCCTGGGATCAAGTCCAGAATTGGGCTCCCCATACTCAGTGGGGAGCCTGCTTTTCCTTATCCCTCTTCCTGCCACTCCCCCTGTCTGTACTCTCGCTCGCTCGCTCTCTGTCAAATAAATAAATAAAAATCTTTTAAAAAATAAATAAAGCGTATTTAGTTAACTCAAAGGTAACAGTGCAGACTAATCAATCTTTTAGTTACTTACAAGGTTTCATTAAACATTAATAGCAATATTTATGTTATCTGGAAAGAACCAATGCCATGTGATTTTTAAAATATAACCAATCAATGGAAAGGTCTAACATTATGTTCCATAGAAACTGGACTTTCATTTTCCCCAAAGTGGTAAAATGAGGATCAAACAAAACTTACCACTTCTCTTTGTGATCTCTTAGGAGTTTTAAATCCTAAGTTTTATTAAAACCTAAAGTTCTCAACACTATCCATGCCCTGACCATTCATTACTAAAATCCTACATTAATTCTCAGGGGAAGGCAATGGTGTCTCCTTTGCTTGAGAGAGTATAGAAACAGATGCAAGAAACTAAAAGGGTAGATTGGAGTAAGAGTTATCATAGGTGATGAAGTTATTTCAAAGTACTCATTTGCAGTCAAATTACACTTTAAAGCACAAATTAGGTAATTAGTTGTGTTCCTATGGGTTTATTTTTAAAATTAATTCTGCCAAGCCGAAGCAGCTATTTACATAAGCTAAATATCACAAAGTTGATGACAGAGCTATATTAAGACTTTTGCTATTCTCTAACAAGCTAAATAATTTGAATGGTTTTCTTGTCTAAATGGAAATTCTGTTGGGACACAGTCCATGCTTCAGGCCAATTTCTAGGCCTTAAATATTAAAATAAAAAAATTGAATCCACTAGAACTAACAAATATTTCAAAGTTAGCACTAAGATATTTCTCATGTACTATCTGTGACAGCATAATGTTAATAAAGCTTTTTACAAGTATAATTTTGGTGCTACCAAAAGGCTTGGATATCTCATCACTTATGTAACCATTTCATTTTTGTTAGGCATTTAGGTTTTTAGATTTTTGCGTATATTGTAAATGAGGCCACATTATCGATCTGGGGGAACAAAGCTCTTGCAGAGTTAGCTGTATTTCCTTAAGATATTTCTGCCTTAAGTGATAGCAACTAATCAAGTTACTATTTTTCTAATAATGAGAAGGCCTAACACTGTAAAGCTTTATAATAAGTCACTTATAAAGACATTGTCTTGTGTAATATCTTTAAAATTATGGTTACACGGTTATTAAAATGACCATCTCTGAGAGATAACCAAAACCCAAACAACCCAGCTTCTCTCCATATAGTAGCTGAGGAACTAGAAGTAAAGCACAAAGTATGTATAATTTACTTTTTAAAAAAAAATTAATAATAATTTAATGAAAATTGAAAAATGCATGAGTATAATCTTATTTCCTTTACATTACCCAAATACCAAATCTGTAGATACACACTCGTGCATTTTGGGGATATTGCCCCGGAAATCCCTTCTACCTTACTGAGCTTTTCTTGCCATTGTACTTTACATTCAAGCATTGCCATATTGGGGTGACAATCCACTCATAGTCTTGCTAACTGAAGGACAAATAAATTCTCATACGGCAAAAGAAAAGACAAGTAAATCGAAAAATATCTATGGCAAAGATTTTCCCATGTCCCAGTGCTCTCGACTTTATTTCCTTCAAATGGCAAGGATTCTTTCTAAAATAAATTATATATTAGCAATTCACTGAGTGCAAAATCCTATTTGCTATTCTAAGCTCATAAACAATTTAGGCAAAAACCAACTCTGCCCCTCACAGCTTTTGGTGTGTTGTAAAGAGAAGACAAAGAGAAAATCTGCTCTTACCAAGCCTCTAGGTTTCCGCCTTCTTCCATTCTGAAATAATGTATTGTCTTCAAGTTACTCCCTTATTAAAAACCTCATTCCAAGGCAGTGCCCAAAGTACAAAACAAGACATAAAAGTCTAAAGAAAAATACTACCCTAAAATGTTTCATCCTCCTAAGCATTGCTATGTTGAAAGGTATGGGCTTTGTCTTAATGTGGCGTCCCTGGTCTCCAGCACTGTACCGAATGGGCACTTAGCAAAATTTGATCGAATTAATGTTTGAATGACTAAGAAAAACATTTCAAAACAACTCTTCTAAAAGTTTCTTCACATCACATCCTTCATTTTTCATACCCACAGGTTAGGTAAGCTTCTAATTTCTTATTAACTGCCATAGAATCCTTTATTCTGTCATGTTGAAATTCCTACAACCTACTTTAAAGATTCCATGTAAAGCCTTTTCACAGGTGGGGACTTTTTCCACCAGACAGAGACCTTGGCACAGCAAAGCCTTATGTCAATACATAAAATAAGCAGAGTTAATTAAGAATTATTTATTAATTACTGAGATACTTATACTTTTTTCCCCTATACTGCAAGAAAGATGGATGGATTTTATAATCCTAAAAGAGTAAACTCAGACATGATGTAATATATGTACGGAAAACCCATTAAAATAAATGAAGAAATTGCTGAAAGATAAATGGTTCTATAATTAATTCTGTGTGATTTCTCCAGGACCCGTGAGCTCAGAAAAGGCACCAGCAACTGCTTTGAGATGAGGAGCAGTACCATCTGTTGAAACATTGGGTGTCAGTCTCCAATTGAGCCATTCTATAGACCACACACAGAACAGAATCTTTTCATCAGTGATTTCAGAGAAGGAAGAAAAATATCACTTTGTGATTTCATGTCAAGATGCTTAGTAGAAGCGTGAAACTCAAACAGGGCACCAGTGGTTGTATTTGTGATCGTGGGAATATTGTGGTAACGGAGAAAAGTAAGACAAGAACAAATGGATGCCACAACAATCAGACAAAGCCGGCACTGTGGCTGACGGATAATTCAAATGACCACTGTAGGCTTCACGAACAATGTAAAATCCAAGACAGAGATGTAGACAGCATTGTATATTAGTGTCACGTATTTTTAAATGTTTCCTTGTTCAGATTCTTCAGTCATATCTGCCTGTGTTTCAGTAGCCCAAGAGCAGACAGAGAGGCTCATGAAATCTGCTTTCCTGAGAAAAGTCATCTGAACAAGTGTAAGACACAGTAGAAAATTTCCAGAAGGAACAGAACTGCCTGTCAGTCTGCCTTCCGTTCAGTGATGGGAGCTGCAAAGAGCCCAGAGCCCAAAGAGATGGTGCAAGGATGACCTTCTCCCAAAGGCTGCGAGGTGTCCTCACTCAGGTCACCTTCTGTGGGATCAGAGTTCGAACCAACTTTGCCCCCTCAAACTGTGAGCCTGAGGGCTACTGAAGAATTAAATGAATGAATGTAATTGTACACTGTGTTAATCAGAACTTTTTTAAAAAAAAAAAAGTAGATAGAGTTGAGAAGATAGAAATAATCATCTCATTTTTCTAAAGTTTATCTTTACCAAAAAAAAGTTCTCATTCCTTGCTGAGAGTCTCGGGTTTTAAACAAAGGTAAACTACATGTTGAATTTGGTATAAGTCTGGAAATAAATAAAGATCAGTAAAAATTATTCTGGATCCAGGAAATAGGTAGTATTCTGTTTTGTATTCCCAAAGCCCAACACTATGTTCAAGAAATATTTGCTGATGAGTAAATGTTTAACTAAAATAATGCAAATTATGTTGCTATTACAGAATTCCTGATGAATATATATGAGACTAAGAGCTATTCCCAAAGAGTAAACCTATGTGCAATTGATAAATAACTGATACACTGTGTGTGAGAGGCACTGTACCCGGCAAAGATGAATAAAACCTGGTCTTGTGAGTACTTACAAGGCCGTTAGGCTTAACGGGAAAAATATGGCCAACTTCAATGAAGAAGCCCTTTCTTCAAATGTAACGTTCCATGGTCAAGCACACTGTTGTCTTCCTCAGTTTAGGCCAATTTTAACCTTGTTGAGGCCTCATACGTTGGGATAATCTCACCCCACGTGGTGCACTGAGCTCAATCACTCAGGAACCCATCCATGGAGGGGCGGGACTTCTGGGGCGGGGCTTCCCAGAGGCGGGGCTTCCCTTCTGGTTGGGGTTTGCACTTAGGAAAAGCTCAAAAGATTACCTGGGTTCCTCAAGTCCTTCTGAACCTGCATGATTATTGAGGAGGGGCTAGAAAGCCAGGGAAAGGGTACATCACAACCAAAGCAGGACTGCTTAGGAACTCCCAGGGAGGTTCTGAAGTCGCCTTATTTTACCTAGCAGTCCCTCCTAGTCCATAACTTTTAAATCTGAGCGACAAGAATCCAGAAGTGTGCCTGGGATGCAGGGTCCCCTCAACTCACAACCTTCTGTGTCCTAGAGGCCTCAAAGCTAACTCAGTCTCAAGAATATGGCCTATACCTTTGGAGTTGCAAGGAAAACTAACTCAAAGATGAAAAAAAATAATCAGTATGCTATCTGACTTCCTAGTGTCTTCTAACTGCATTAGGGGCAGACTTTTTGTCCTCAAACAATTTGCATTGTATACACCTAAAGCTGGCCTACCTACACTGTAACTCAGGAGACTGAGTTTCCTGAAGATAAGGGCATGTCATATTTCCTTTTGAATCTCTATGTTCTGTCAATGTGTGCTGAACTAGAATAGATAGATAGAACTCACAGGGCAGGACCAGATAGCTTCGCCCCACATAATTACTTGGATTACCAGTATGTGGTTAAGCAGTTGAATCTGTGCACAACGTTTTGCCAAAGACTGAGGTAATAAAAATATATATTGCCTTCTTAGGTACAGCAGGGCCAAAGGACATGCAAAAATTATGCAGGAACAATAGGATGTCAGACAATCACTTTCATTATCAATACCACTAATTACTAATTTTCTGAGTGCATTATGTTATGAACACTGAAATCATTGACTCTGAAAAGTCTGTTATAGTAGACTATATACAGTATCTTCAGTAATATTAGTGCCCTATGTAAATGTGTGGCTTTATAGCTTACAAAACACATTCACACACAGAAGTTATCCAAACTGCTTGTTTTCTAGCTTCCTTATAGCCAAATGCTTTATATACCCCTATATTTTGCCTCATACTCACAACAAACCTTCAAGCTATTATATTTTGTCCATACCACAAATGTGGAAAACGGAACTTCTGAGACGTCCATACTATTTGTGAGTATGTAACCAGGGTTTGCTCCCAGGTCTAACTACAAAGCCCAAGTTCTTTCCAGCATACAAAATGGCCTTACAATATGATCTTCACTTTAGCCCTGTGATCCAAATATTATAAATATTACCCTTCAGACTCATTCATTCAATAAACATTTGTCAATAACCTTCCATGTGATGTTTGTGCCTCCAACAAAATTCATATGTTGAATCCTAATGCCCAGTGTGATGGTATTAAGTGGGGCTCCTGGGAGTGTTTAGGACATGAATGGGATTAGTACCCTTATAAAAAAGACCCTGCAGAGTTTCCTAGCCCCCTCCAGAAGGTGAGGACACAACAAGAAGTCTACGACCCGGGAGATGGCCTTCACTCCACTATAACAGCACTTTGGTCTCAGACTATCAAAATCTCTGCCCGCTTGGGAGTTTCCATTCTGGGAAGGGGATGGAAGGAGGGGGAAAAAAGAAAAAATGCCCCACAAATATCTGTCAGCTGGCAAGAGCTGTGGAGAAAGATAATGCAAGGTAAGGGGTTAGGAAGTACCAGGAAGGAAAGGGTTGAAAGTGACTATTGGATGTCAAGTGGTCAAGGGTAGGGGTCTTTGATAAGATGATATTTGAGTGAGCAGAGGCCTAAAGGAAGTGAAGGAACCAGCTGGTGGGTTGTCTGGGAAAAGGAATGTTTCCAATGGAGAGACTAGTAAGTGCAAAGTCCCCCAGACAGAGATGTGCTTGGTATGTTGGACTAACAGCTGGAAGATCAGTGTGCCAGCAGGGCCAGTGGGCAAGTGGTGGGGCACAAGGAAGAGATGAAGCCAGAAAAGAATCTGAGACTAAGTTACACATTGAGGTCACTGTAAGGACTTCAGATTTTACTCCAAATTCGAGAAGCCATTGGACATTGGACAGTTTTCTTCCAACAGAGGACATGACTGACTTGCAGGATTACTCTGAGGAGAACACACAGCAGAAGGGCAAGGGAAAAACCAGGGAGATGAGGTAGGAGGCCGTTACTACAGTCCGATTCAAGAGACAGTAGTTTAGAGGAGAGTGAAGGTGGAAGACAGGTTGGACGGCAAAGGTGTTGGCCTGAGTGTAGAAAGACAGGGTTGTCGTTGGCTAAGATGAATGAGACTGGGGGAACATCAGATTTGAGGGTGAAGATCAAGAGTTCACCTTTAAACATATTATCTCTGAGATGCCTCTTCCAGAAGATGTCAAAGAAAACAAGTGGATATGGGAATACGGATTTCAGAAGAGGACAAGTCCATGTTGGAGGCGGACGTGTGGAGCCTATATCAAAGTATCGATGTTAAATATCATAGAGGAGAGTGCCTAAAGAGTGAGTCCAGGGGCACCTGGGTGGCTCAGTGCTTGGGCATCTACCTTCAGCTCGGGTTATGATCTCAGGGTTCTGGGATCAAGCCCAGCATCAGGCTTCCTGCTCAGGGGGAAGCCTGCTTCTCCCTCTCCCATTCCTCCTCTGTGTTCCTGATCTCACTCTCTCTCTCTATCAAATAAGTAAATGAAATCTTTTTTAAAAATTAAAAAAAAAAAAAAGACTGAGTCCAAGAGGAGGACTGTAGCACTGTAAATCTTAGGTTTTAGAGATGAAGAGGGACAGTCAAGGAGACTGAGAAGGAGTGGGCAGGGAGGAAGGAGGAAAACTTCAGGAGACTTCAAGAAAAAAGTATTTAAGGAGAGAGTGATCAATTTGCTCCAATACCGCTGACAGGTCCAGGAAGATGAGGGCCGACTGACCACTGATTTTTTAGCACTCACTGGCTAGTGGATGGAGGTTATTAGTTCCAGCTCTCCTGAAGTGAGATAAACAAGGTTCCAAGAGATTATATAAATTGAACAATCAAGGTCACATAGCTAATTAGCTTTAGAACTGGGCCCAGAACCTATTGAACACAGCCCTTCAGAAGTTGGCCCTGTTTCTTTTTATTTTTTTTTTTTAAGATTTTATTTATTTACTTGACAGAGATCGCAAGTAAGCAGAGAGGCAGAGAGAGAGAGAGAGAGAGAGAAGCAGGCTCCCTGCTGAGTAGAGAGCCTAATGTGGGGCTCAATCCCAGGGCCCGGGGATCATGACCTGAGCCGAAAGCAGAGGCTTTAACCCACTAAGCCACCCAGGCACCCCCAGAAGTTGGCCCTGTTTCTTGAATAGGAGAGCAGGCTCTTCAATAATGTATTATGATCTCATGCTTCTCTTGGTAACTGTGATTCAGGTGGGGGGACTCTTAAAGAACATTAACTGTAAACAAAAGGAAATAAACATCAATAGAATTTGGGGGCATGATGACAAACAATGGTTTGGTATTTCATGCCAGAGACAATGGCCCTCAAATCAAATGGTATAGGTATAGACGCTACAACTAGGGCAGCCCAAGTGTCAAAACACATTTCAATGCAAAAAAAGGTTGCATCCCCACCCCTCACCCCCCCACCCCACCCCACCCCCGCCTCAAATGACTTCTCTGTTCATTGTATTTCACTAGGTGATTCCATGTAAATAAATAGATAAATAACCCCAGGCCTGATTACCCTATGTTAATGCGTATGGTAAGTCCAGGTTTGAATAATGAGGATCTCTTGATTTCCTCCTTATAAAGTAGTCCAAAAAGGGAGAGAGGGAGAACACAGTTGTACTTTGAATAAATGGAACAAATCTTTGGGCAGGGTCGTGGAGACAAAGGTACAAGAAAGCCCTAAACCATGGAGGTACAAAAGCACGGTTTTAACAGTCCCCACTCCTAACCTCAAATCCCTAGCCACCAAAAACCGAGCTCACTGTGTTGTCCCCGTCCGCCGAAAGATTTCGATTTCCAACGGGAGGAAGAACAGGGAATGGACGGACGGAAAGGAGGCACAAGGCTCCGAACATTAAAGCTACTCGGGGTGGGCCGGGAGGGAGGGACCCACTAGCAAGGGCAGGCTGGGAAAGGCAGGCGGGCAGGCACTTCTCCACGGAGGGGCTGAGCAAAGGCGGGCGCCGGCTCACTCTCCGGAGAGGGGAAACCTCGGTGCGAACCTCGGACGCGTGGTGGAGCAAAGCGCCAAGTGTCAGCGCTCGGACGGCGGGCCCTACACCTGCGGCCTCCCTGCAGGGTTGCGGCCGACGCCTCGCCCCTCCCGTCCCGTTCTTCCGAGAACGCAGGGCACAAAGCGCGGGGTGGACAGGGTGCCCGAGATCAGCGGGAGTAAGCGCGGGGCGCAGGCTGCGGCTCGGTTACCTGATGCCCTGGAGTCTCCCCGGAAGGTGGAGGCACAGCCCCCGGATCCGGCCCGTCACCGCGCCGGCTTCGGCCTGGGTGCCCAGGGGCGGTGGCACCCGCGCGCCGAGCCCCGGGTCTGAGGCCCCCACCGCTTGCCACCCCGGGCTCGGGCGATTTCAACAAGCCCAACCACAAAACACGGTTTAGGCTTGCTGGCCAGACTCCTCTTCTCTTCTTGGAGTTTGTGCCAATGATGTAAAGATCCTTCCCGCACTTCCCGCCTCCTTCCAAATTCTGAGTTTGAGAAGGAAAAATCCAACAAGACAAAGATACGGCTTCCCTTCCAAGGAGCTAGAGAACTGTACCCAGGCCAGCTTTGTTTCTCCAGCCAGCTCCGTGAAGAAGCTGGTTTTCCTGTACTTACCAGTGCCCTCTGAGCAAGGCCTGCTGGGAACACAGGTTCGCAGCAAACATTCTTAAGAAGTATGGAGGGAAGCAAGAAGTAGCGGAGAGTGTTTACAAGCTAGTTAATTTTTGGCGGACAGAAAGAGGAGCCAGTCTCCTTTTTATACTTAATATTTGAGCCATTTTGTTTCCATTAATGCACTTATCATTCTTCCAAGTCCCATGGTGCTGGCTCGCCTCCCAGATTGAATTTAACAAAGCAAAAGCTTAAGTTAGGAGTAAAATTTTATAATAAAAGGAAGAAAACAGAAACCAGCTCTTTCTTTGTTATTGAATAACTAATATAAAGTTTACGGATCTGAGAAGTTACGTGACTAAGAGTAAAATAGTTAACATTCGTGGAGTTCTTACCATTTACCAGAAACTGTTCTAAGAGCTTTATTCACGTTCTAACAAAAATAGGTTCTTATAAGATGCTGTAAATGTTTTATATTTATTAGCACATTGAATAAAACAACCCCATGTGATGGATAATATAATTATCCCCATTTTAAGGTTGAGGAAATTGAGACATAGAGAAGGTTGCACAGCTAGAAGGAAACTGTAAAACTGGAATTGGAACCCAGGTAATCTGGCTCCGGTGTCCATACTCTCAGTTGTTATGTTATGTTGCCTCTGGTAGAAAAAAATTAACCATGATCTCCTTTAATCCTCACAACAAACCCAACCAGGTGGGTTCTGTTGTTGTCTCCCTCTGACAAACAAGAGACTTAGGCCCAGAGACGCTAAAGAATTGGCTAGATAACAGTGGTGCAGGAGAGTCAGTCTAATACTTAAATAACCACAGGAAGGGAGATGCTCTTTTTGTACATTCAACCATACAGGGGGGAAGGAATTACTAAGGAAGTGTGTGAATCTTTTTTTTTTTTTTAAGATTGATTGGTTGATTGATTGATGATTTGACAGATAGAGATCACAAGTAGGCAGAGAAGCAGGCTGAGAGAGAGAGAGAGAGAGAGAGAGAGAAAGAGGAGGAGGAAGCAGGCTTCCCGCCAAGGAGAGAGCCCGATGTAGGGCTCGATCCCAGGACCCTGGGATCATTACCTGAGCTGAAGGCAGAGGCTTTAACCCACTGAGCCACCCAGGCGCCCCAGAAGTGTGTGAATCTTTTATTACCTTCCAATACTGAGCGCCTGGGCTTTGGGCTCAGACTTTCTGCGTCCTTTTTAGGACTAACTCAGCTTCATTGTCTCTCCAAATCGCTCCACCGTTGCAAAGGTCAAGAGCATAGGCGTCCTTGACCAGACTCAGAGGAAGACTATTAGCCATTTTGCCTACAGCGGGGACAACTCTTCCCTGAGGAAGGATAGCATATTTAAAGTACTTACGCGCTGCAAGCTTTCATCCTATTTGTGGCCAGGCCTCCGGGACACTTTGGGAAGGGACAGTTAGGGGCATTGGTACTCCAAACCCTACCTGGGAAACAATGTCAACTTCTGCAGGGGAACAAGAGTAATCAAAGGGGAGGCACAGAGAATGTGTAATGCAATGCCATCCCCATATGAACAACTTGATTTCTCTGAGTCTTTGAAGTTCATTTCTTTCTCCCTTTGGAGGCAAGGCCTATCTTGCCTAAGAGGGATCTGGGGTGGGTGGCTGAAGAAGAGAAGACCACGAGGTGGGAGTGAGACACAGCAAGCTTTACTCAGGCAACACGTTGACTGGTTTGCATTTGGGAAGCAGGGAAGGGCGTCCAACACAGTACAGGACCATTTGGTTCCTATGACAGCCTAGAGGCTTCTGGCCTTCTGCCCAGAACAATAGGAAGGTTAGGGAGCTCTTGAGGGAGAGGATGAGAGGAGAGGGGACTTACAGGTCTAGGTGAGGCTGCTCAGCAGCCTATCTGGGAGTTTCTGATCAGAGAACTCCCAAGGGCAGCCACAAAGTAGACATCTTGAATAGCTAGAAGGTTTATCTTAACTGTGGTTAGCAGATGTTGGATGCAGTTTCTTGGCATAGGCAAAGCAGGCCAGTTCTAAATATGTTTTAAAATATGTTTATTTGGGCTGTATTTAAAACAACTGAATAATTTCTTGAGAGAGAGAGAAAAAACACACAAGCGGGGCTTGGGGGAGGGGCAGAGCAAGAGGAAGAGAGAGACTCTTAAGCAGGCTCCACACCAATGTGGAGCCCAATGTGCGGTGCAAACTCACAACTCTGAGAGCCTTACCTGAGCAGAAATCAAGAGTCAGACACTTGGGGCACCTGGGTGGCTCGGTGGGTTAAACCTCTGCCTTCAGCTCAGGTCATGATCCAGGGTCCTAGGATCGAGCCCCACATCAAGCCCCACATCGAGCCCCACATCGGGCTGTCTGTTCAGCAGGGAGCTTGCTTCCCCCTCTCTCTCTGCCTGCCGCTCTGCCTACTTGTGATCTCTCTCTCTCTCTCTGTCAAATAAATTAATTAATTAAATAAGTCATAAAAATATAAGATGCTTAACCGACTGAGCCACCCAGGCGCCCCACAACTGAGTATGTTTTAAATATGAAAATTCAACTTTGGAGCCCACAGGCTTTTGAGTTCTTGGATCCCACAGTCTGTTTGAAAAAAATCAGCAACCTGTGGGGTGAGCATACCGGGTCCATCTTTGGCTTATTTATGGAACATGGTAAAACAAGGATGGTAGGAAGTAGAGCCAAGCGCACATCTAGAATCCACAGCTTTGCCAGACCCGGACTGACACCAAACAGTCTTCCGGGCACGTTGCCCACCCAAATTCTGAGTTCAGTGTTCTGACCTGAGATCCCACTTTGAATGCTAGTGAGGGACATGGGCTGATGCCCGATTCGTACCTTATCATCCCTTCATCATCAGAAAAGCAGAAAAATCTAACATTCAGACCACAAATTACACACATACAAAAGGAACGGGTTGGGAGGATATCTTTACCTACAAGAATGTATGAGACAGTTTGAGTGAATAGATAGATGATACACCCATACAAGCATTGTCTATTGCCGCCTGGTGGGGGACATAGTTTCACCGGCAGGTGGCTCTGTTGCCTTGCATATCGGAGAGGATCGCTCTTCCAACATAGAGCCTTAAAATAAAGTTTTATTTCCAAGTTCCTTATATTCTGGCCACTAGCTCTAGTAAACAGTATGTAATCCGGGATATTTATAATGACGTATGCTGTATTAAGCCTATTCACTACTCAATCCAACAGACTTGCCCAAGGCCCTCAGGAAATTCAACACAATGAGGAGACTAATTTCATCAAATATGCTAATAAACAAAAACAATTTACTAGACACTCCACCTGCTGCTGGCGCCATAGAACATGAAATCAGTGAAACAGCTACTCCACTCCTCGTTCTGTATTACGGGACATGGTCTCCAACAGCCAAGATTCTCTTTCTTATATTGTTGATTATCCTTTACCTCAAAAGCATTCTGAGGCCCAGACAAACAGGTGAACTGAAGTGTGCGGGATTTCATTCTAGAGATCGGAAAGTCTGACACGTCTGTAGGATTGGGGTGTGAGGCGGGGATAGCGATTTTCTTCCTTTTTCTGTTCTGTTAGCCTGAAGTTCAGGCCCAACTTCTATCCTCAAGCCCCTTATTTTCACACCATATTTTCTTCTTGAAACTCTTCATCATCTCTCATTGACGCAACATCGAGTCTCATTCCCAAAGCTCTGTCTCCAGCATTCTGAAGCCACCACCTAATAGAGGCCTCACTACTCTCAGACTTAAAATGTGGGAGATTGGATTCATGTCTCTCCCCTAAAGCAGGTCCTCCGTCTCATTTTCCTCCATTTATGTCAGTGGTCACCATCTGTCTGTTCCTCAGAGTGACGATCTTTAGCCCTTAACTTCCCATCTCTCCCTCCCACCTCAATCCTTCCCTGAGTCTTTTCTACGGTATTTTTGGAAAGCGCTTGAATCTCTCCAAGTTGTTTCTTGAACATCATCTCTGTGCAAGGACTTCCAAGGTGTGTCAAGGCATTGGACTTGGTGCCAGCCTACCGTCCATTCTTCTGGCAGCACTGAGGCAATATTCATGAAGCAATACCTATCGATCAATCAAATTACCGAAGCCTAATTTTGAACTTAAATAGAAGAAACTCATACTTTTTTTTTATGATTCTTTTTGTATCGAGAAATTATTCCAGTGGGGCTTTGGTAGAAAACACAACAAAGAGGTATTATATGAGCTTTGAGATTGCTGAGCAGACCTCAGACCACCTTATGGAAAGCAGGTGTGATTACTCCTCAGTACAGGGGGTGACACTGTTCTATGTTCCTACACAGAGCAATGAGCTAGGGAAGCTTGTTAATAAAATGGACATTCACTGGGGTCCACATCTGGATACTCTGTTCAGTAGATCTGGACAAGGGTTAGGAATCTGCACTTTTTAAAGAAAATACAACAAAAATTTGAGGAGCATTTTAAAGAAATCATCATGTAGAAGAAACTCTAGAGTACTTAATACAGAAATAAAATGCTGTCCTGATATCATTAAATTGCTTTATACAAGTACTCTTCAATTAGTCTTAATTCATGCTATTTGATTCCATCGTTCTCTCTCAATAGCTGACCGTTTGCTAAAATTCTACCTTTAGAAGTTCATATCTTCAGTTTCTAGTTTTATTTCAGGTTTAAATTTCCATCTTGGTAGAAGCAACACTTCAGTCTGGTTCAGTTATTGACTCCTTACCACATATGTGTTTATCAGAGCCTGTTCTGGGGTGAACAGGAAATCGGTTGGGATTCCTGAAAGGAGAAAGAAGGTACTGGAACACACCCAACGAGGGTAAGGTACAGATCTGATATGACTCTTCACAGTGTGCAGAGATGGGGCACTCTGAGGTAAACTGTGCTTGACGTGTGGGGTGGGGTGGGAAACCCAGACCCTGCAAAGGTTTCTGAACCATTGGCTATGACCCCTCTTATTGGTGCTAGCTTGGGGCATAGTTGGGTAAGCTAAAGTGTGGGCTAAAGTGTGGGACCAGAACAAACAAGCCTAAAAGAAGGGGCAGGTAAAGGTCCTTTGGCTTTCTTTACCATGCACACGAACCCTACACTTGTATGCGGTAGACATTTTTCTTAAGTGAGTGCAAATGCTTGATAGAACTCCCACACACCATGCTTTGTAAATTCCTGTCTTCCCACGTCCTAGTATTTTATTTAACTTTGTTAAGGTTGTACTGCTGCTCAGAGCCCCCAAGCAGGTTCTAGGCCAGTGGGAGTAGCTCAGATGCCTGTGTAGCCTTCTCTTCTTTTACTTCATAGATTGGATAAGGAGAAACGGTGACCAGTGGCCCCTGGAAATTCTTCCCGGTGTTTTGGCACTGGCATTTGTCCAACCTGTTTTATGGCAGATCATTCTAACTTGGACTGGTTTTCAAGTGTTATATAGTTTTGCTTTTGTTTTCCAAACATAAAACACATGTGAAGTCTCCTTTGGTCAAAAAGTCACAGAGAATATCTTCTGCCTTATGCCACCTCAGATGGGGTCATAGAAGGACCACTGTGGTTTGTCCAGAGGACACCATTGCTATTTCTGAATGAGCCTGTGGTATCTGATTGCCTGGCTACATCCGCAAACACATTGTGCTCTGGGACAGATGCTTTTGAGGCTGGGGTAATTTGTCTTTTCTTTTCCTGACTAATTTTATAAACCCCTTAATATGCATATGCTCTCCCTCATACTCCACTTTAATATTATGGATTAAACATGTATTTATTGAGGAAGTGCATTAAGTGCTGCAGATAACAGCAGATCAAAATCTGTACCTTCGTGGGACTTAACATAAATTTATTATAATTAATTTATTATTACATGACTTAATATTGTTTTAAAACTTTAAGGGATTGTGATAACTTACTCCAATTTAGAAGATCCGGCTGATAAGCTACATTGGGCATATTTTTGTGGATAAGCTTAAATACAAGGCTGAGAAGTTTGTATTTTCTTGGATGAGGGTAGGGAGACCTAGAAGGTTCTCGATGAAGACAATGACATGATCGGAGTTCCATCGCAGGATACCAGACGTGGCAGTAGGATGTCGATGGACTTTATCATGCTTCACAGGGTTCCTCTACTTTATTCTCACTCTGTCACATTCCTGGGCTGGGCAAATCTCTCACAACCCCAAATCAAAAAATTACAGACGTTAGCTTTGAACCACTCACCCCACAAATACCTAGGGCCTGCAGGGGGCAATGATGAGCAAGCCAGCAGCTTTGCAACCCCCTCGACCCTAATCCCAGCAAACCTGGCCTTATCTTAGAGGGCTTCCCCAGTCACCCTATCCCAGCTAGCCCTGGCTCAGCCTCTCTCATTCCCTTGCTCTTTGTTTTTCTTCACAGCCTTTGTCATCAATCGATATTGTATAATATATTGTTTATCGCCTCTTTCTCTCCACTAGAGTGTAAACTTCTTGAGAGCAGAGACTGTATTTTGTTCATTGTATTGAACAAGGAGGGCCTGGCAAATAGCCCATGCTCAACAAACATTTAGGCTGAGCAGCCTGTGGAGGAACATGGCGGGACAGTGGGCATTAACTGTTTAACCAAATTTGGGGTGCATATTTGATTAAGCATTACTTTGAGAATTTCCCTAGGATGATGCTAGCCAGTACCTGTGTCAGAGCCGGAGGCAGCTTACCATATCGGGAAGATAGGAGGAGTGCAGGGACAGGGCCTTCCATACCCATAATGAGATGACGCAGTGTTCAATATTCATGAAGTGCTGGTGGGGAAATTCACCTAAAAAAAGCACACTGGGTGAGATTCAGAAGTATTGATATGAGAATATCAGGTAGCTTTCCAACCCAGAGGGAGGCATGATTAAGCAATTGGTTTCCTGGATCTTGGTAAATGGAATTTCCTCTGTGCTGTTTATAAAAGATGAAAACACAATGTTCTGAATGTTGACTAATTTTGTTTCATTGTGGATGAGCTTGTCCTAGTTAGCTCTGAAGGGAGGTAATTTTTCAGTAACCTACTGGCACAGTAATTATCAACCACGAATGAGGTCTTCCTTGCAAAACATTCAGTAAATATTTGGGCTTTTGCAAATCGTATCTTTGTTTATCAAGCAGAGGTCACTGTTCCACCACTCAAGGTAAAGCATACATAATAATCTATGTTTAAAGAAGAGGAATGTATGTCACCTTTCGTGGAAGAAGCCAGGTCCTTCAAAATGTCAATACAAAGTTATCCTTTATAGACAATGTATTCTCTATGGGCTTAACTTTGAATTGAAAGGACTATAGTGCAATCCAATTCAGGTAGTAAAATAACCCAAGTAGTTAGAATTTAAAACAAAGACACAAGTCTAATCAGTATTTTATTTGCTCTCATTCGAGATTGAAGGTCAGAGCAAATGCAGGCATTAAACAAGGTCAAGATGAATCATTCCATTTCTCTGAGAGAATTTCCTGTTCTTCCTACATCCCTTCCTTCTTTAGGAATATATATTTTTTTTCTACAAAGATAATTTATTTGACAAAATGACCAAAGTTCTCCTCAAACATAATGCTGTCCCTTTCACGATAGGCTGGTATCTCTATTCAGAGGCTTAAAATTTCCTGTCTCTCTAAAGTGTATTTTTGTGAATGTTACTTGGCCTCTTTGTCATTTTTTTTTAAAACCATACTCATTTGCTCTTGCTATATTCTGCTGATCATTTAGTGGGAAGAAATGTTTCATAGGGTAAGGGATCTCAAATGGTAGATTACATGAGGATAGAAAGGAACAAACCAGTAATAGAGACCAATTTGACACTTCAATTTAACATTGATTTGTCTCAATTCAGGGCAGTCTCAGAACATTTCTTAAAGTCTAGCAGTATTAAAAACAGCTTCTTCTTGGCCATATTTGGCTCTAAACACAATTTTGATTGGGATAATCCTTCTTTTTCTAAATTGCTTAATTTTCTAAAATCTCATCTATAGCACTTTTGAACACCCCAGCCCCTGGGCCAGATGTCCTAATTGATGCCTGTGATGTAGCTTGATGGAGTTATGAAGCTCAAAACCCAACCTGTCGCTGCCGCCCAGCCCCCAGTGAGAACTCCATATTGCGTGTTCCATGTTGTTTTTCTGACTTTGATTTACATAGTGAAACTAAAAGCACATTGTTCAGAGCCTATCAAGAAAACATTTTCATTTTCACTTTTCCTGGGCTATTTTTATGAACAAAGCAAATATACTAACTGACAAGGTTGTTTCCCTTAATGGGATATTTTTACTTTTGGCTGGATTGATTTTCAACATATCAACAGGTCATTTTCTTTCTGCCTACTTTGAGGAAATCCAGTTCTGAGGAGTGAGGCTATAAATTTAGCTTGTACCTAAAAATAGTTTATTTATTATAAAAATAGAAATATCATTGTTAGCACTGATTTGGGTTTTCTTGGACCGCCTAATGGATGTATCTTCCTTTAATCTACAGAGAGAATTCAATTCATCAAGTTTTATTGAACTTGAATCTCGTAGCCAGCATTGAAATAAAGGCTTCCATCTAAAATTGGGCTGAAAATTCAAGCATCATAAAACAATAAAAATCCAGCTTTAAGAAAGACTATAGAAGACCATCTAGCCAACTTTGTCTCTAACTCAGAGAAGAGAGGCAGATTAGATAGATAAGATAGAGGTAAATACATGTTCATACCATACAGTGTATCCTTAGATATATGTGCACACACATTATTTTTTTTAATTCATAAACTTCACTAGGAACTCATTCCATCAGTGCATAACTTTGATTCTCATAATAATATCTTGTACCCTAATATCACCTTCAGTTCTTCTTAAGAAGAGCTTCATGATTCTACTTAGAGTCATGGTTAAGAGCTCAAGTCTTGGGCTCATAGGATTGAATTTCTGTTCTGGCACAGTGACCTTGAGTAGGCCATCACAACTTCTCAAAGATTCCCTTTGCTCATTTAGAAGGTGCAGATAATATCTACCTCCTCAGCTTGTTATGAGGATCAAATGAGAGACTATCACAGCATGACATCAAGCGTAAAGAAGATGGTTAATATCTGTGGCTCTCTTTCTTTTTTTTTTTTATTTTTTATTCCTGAAGGTCTATATCATTGTCACCAGGTCAAAAAGTCTTAAATTAACTCTAAATAATCAAATTCAAATTCAGCAAACTATTTTGGAGCAGAGATGAACAAAACAGACTAGGGTTTCATAGAGTAAATTATCAGTATATGAAGATAATTAGCAGTAGATGTTGTACTTTCAAATCAGAACACAAACAGTTGGGGGATAGGCAGTTTGGGAGATTATTATTTCAATAAACAGACCCATTGACCTCCGAACTAAATGAAATGATAATTTTGGCTTAAACACTGCATAAGCTATTTTCTCAGAAAATGGACATAGAAGTAGAAGAAATATGACCTAACAAATACTCTTCTTTCCTGGAATTCATTAATCATTTATAATTTATCAGAGAAAAAAGTGGCCCAAATGTGGAAGAGAACAACTAGTTAAAATTTAACAAACTTAAGAGAAACCAGATGGAATGCAGGGCCAATGTAGGCCACTAAGTCGCTGTTGCTCATTTTCTCCCAAAGAGCATCTTATCTAATAAAATTTTGATTGAGAATGTGGCAAAAAGCAAGTCTTTTCTCTAAAAGTATGATTATGCATTTCAGATCCAAGGCAAGTCAGTAAAAGCCAGACATACAAATACTATACTTCTAAAGTTGGATGTGATACAAGGCACCTGGGTCACTCAGTTGGTTAAGCGTCTGACACTTGATTTCAGCTCAGGTCTTGATCTCAGGGTCGTGAGTTCAAGCCCCACATTAGGCTCCACACCCATGTGGAGCCCAACTTAAGAAAAAATGGATATGATAGAATGTCTAATTTCCTCAATTTAAGTGCCTATCAACCCTGTGCATGTGAGATTTTATGTGTGTGTGTGTGTGTGTATAGATGTAACATTTAACACAAAGTTATGAATTGTTACCTTGAATTCAACAAAGCAACACTTTATGGTCTTAAGTGAAGAGAACCGTGGTGACTACATGCTCTGTGGGACTCTCTGTATGAACTGTCTTTCTGATAGGAAGTACACCTTCTCATAAGGCATGCAGTCCAGTCCATTCGATTTCATCTTTTAATGGTGGAATTAATTTTGGTGAAGTTTCCATCTAAATTAGACAACCAGATGCATTTTTCCTCAGGGAGCATTACAGAATCAAAATGCAGTTAGTTATAATAGATCATTTATTAAAGAAAACTTTCTAAAGCCTGAACAACAAAGCTTGTTCCCTATGAGCCAAATCTACCAATAATGGTCAAACTTAGAATTTTATGAAATGAAGTACTTATTTTTACAAGTTCCAATTTCACTTGAAAACATTTGGCAATTCATAAACTTGGAGATGTTAAGTGACTTGTACAAAGTAACATACCTCTTGAGTTGTAGAGATGGGATTTAAACCCCGGCAGATGGACTCCGGATTTCTTAACAACTACCTATGTTTATTCTCCTCAATCAGGCTACCCTCTCCTTAGAAGGCAATTCTTTTATCATTTTTTATATTTAAATTTTTAAGACCCAAGAAATAGTTATTAATACAACCAATAAATCATTGTGAATGATTGTTAATTACTTGTTTTAATTGTATGTACTTTGGGGAAGTAACATGTACATAGATTCAAAATTCTAAAGATACCGAATATACAGAAAAAAAGAAGACCTTTTCCCCAACTTTGTCCTTCCTGTTTCTACCCCACACCTCTGTAGATTCTAGTATGTAATCTTGAAATGATATTTAGTGTATAAGCTAACATGTATGTGTATAGATTGTGTTGTTTTCTGTATTCTGTCTTTTGTGTATAGCTTTTTGTTTTATTTGGCTAGGAAGGTTTTTTATGTAGTCAAAATTCAACAATCTTTTCTGGGGTTTTGTGTCACATTTAAATAGACCTTCCATACTCAAGTATTATGAATGATTTCTCTCATTATTTTTCTAGTATTTTTATATTTAAATAATTATTTAATCTGGGATTAAGAAAAGATTTTATTATTTACTTGAGAGAGAGAGAGCACAAGTGGGGTGAGGGGCAGAGGAAGAAGTGGACTCCCCACTGAGCAGGGAGCCCAATGTGATGCTCAGTCCTCGGACCCCAGGATCATGACCTGAGCCGAAGAAGGCAGACACTTAACCAACTGAATCTCCCAGGTGCCCACTAATCTGGAATTTGTTTTTGGCTTAAGAAGCTAGGTACGCATGACACTTGATTTTTTTCCCAGATAGCTTCCCAATTGTCCTAACAGTAGGCTAATGCCATAATTGAAAAATTATAAAGGCTCACTCTCACTTAGCCCAGTTCAATTCAATGTCATCAAATCATTACTGAGTGTTAAATATTGCTATGATCAGTGCAGTACACATGAAATTAAGTTTGCAATCTAATAAGGCGGCCACAGCATATATATACACAACAGAAAATTGCTCTAAGTGCTCTAAGTGCTATGAAAGAGGGGGCCATCAGAGGGGGGCTGAAGGTTATGTAGGATTTTGACAGCCTGGGACGCAGGAGTCTGTATGAAGTCAATCTAGGCAGACAGTGACATATAATAGGAAGAACACTATGTGAGAAGTAGGACTGGATGGTGCATCCTACCGGGAGGTTATACAATTCGGTCTGGCTGGACTAGAGGGTATAGGAAATAGAATCAGGAGAGAAAATGCAGCAAAGGTAGGAAGGACATTTCTTATGTTTACATGATGGGAGATAGGGTTGTCATTAAAGGTATTTGAGCAGGTGAATGTCAGGATCTGAGCTATATTTATGGGAAGAGGCATCTGTCAACAGTGTGATGAATGGTTTGGAACCAGAAGTAACTGGAATGTTGGAAGGGGAGTCAGTGAACAAGCATTCTACACAAGCAGTGTAGACAAGAATTAAGGAGGCCTCCTCTAGGATGTTGACCATGAAAATGAAAGTGGGAAGAAAGTAGCAGTGACAGTGGAGAAGAATTTTAGTAGCAAGTTTTGACAACTAATTAGATGAGTAGATAAGGAGGATGAAGAGGATGGGCTGGGGGTATGGTGATGTGATTGGCAACTACCTGTAAGCCAGAGAGAGGACAGCCATTGAGAGGGAAAGAGAAGGCAACACACTTGATTTTGTTATATTCACTTTGTTACAATGGTTATGGATTATTTACCAAGTAGGAACACTGGCCTCTGTTTTAAGTCAAAATGAAAACTTCTTTGTAAGGATTAAACAGCGAAGTGTTAGTATTTCTTCTAATCTAGATGTATTTCTCCCATTAATATATTTAATTAAAATTTGCAGTTAGCTTGGTTTCAGAGGGCCAAAGGAGGGATAGGAGAGATAAACATGTTTTCCCAATATACAAGGAAACTCTAGGGGCAGGCAAAAAGGGACAGCCCTCCTTAATACCTCATTTTGCCCTTTTCCTCCAGCTATGCTTCTAGTCACATGTACGGGATGTGGCATTTCCTAACCCCTATATCCAGCTTTTCCTCTGAGGGAATAAGATGGATCCTCGGGGGGAAACAGAGTAGGTTCCCGTTCCCCTCTGTGGCAGATGTGACGCCGCACCAGCTAGTTCTTCCAGCAAAGGGAAGAGCAGAGCTTCAACCCCCCCCCCCACAAAATGGAGAGCCCAGGTTGGTGGTCAGCGGTGGGGGGGGGGGGGGGAGCTGGTCAAAAGGTACAAACTTCCAGTTATAAAACACGTCCTGGGGATATAATGCACTGCATGGTGATATACCATGGTGAAATAACCCTGCACTGCATATTTGAAAGTGGCTGAGAGAGTAGATTTTGAAAACTCTCCATTCAAGGTGGGGGGGGGGGGAGTATTTTGTAACTAGTGCGAATATTAACTAGACTTATAATGGTGATCATTTTGCAATATATACAAATGTCAAATCAGCAAGTTGTCTCCCTGAAATGAATGTAATGTTATCTATCAATTACATCGCAACTGAAACAACAAAAACAACAAAACAAAAACAAAGTAAATGGTAAACACAGAGGGGCCGGAATATATTCCCAAGTCACTCATTCATTCTTGGGAATATTGCCCAATTGGGACCTGCTGCTTCCACTAGGCAGGCAGTCTCCTTCTGCCACAGCCACAGGTTAAAAATAGGTTTATCACCTCCTCCCTTGGCCAAGAAAGGACTTGCCCTGAGTTAGATCATGGTACCAGGCTTCCTCTTCAGGTTGGGGCGGGTTTGTTCTCCTCGGGGTCAGCCCTCTGTGTTTGCTCTCAGCACCTACTGGAAGAGGTTGCAACAGGCAGCCCCCTCACCCCTCCCCTCGCCCAGCAAGAGCTAAGGCTTCACCAATCTTTGCAGGTGAATGTGTGCTTCAGGGGAGAAAGTTTGAGCTGAGCCAAAAAGGAGGAGTTTACGCCCTGTGTGCCAAAGCTGCGAACCTGACTGAGCGTGGGGTGGGAGCCAGGATGAGGAAAAAGACGGGAAAGACCTCCCCGCCTTGCCGGAAAGACAGCCCCGTGATCAGCCCCAGCCACTGGCTGTGCTGGCCATCCTTGGAGCTTACATAAAGGGACAAGGGAACCCCAGAGGCCACAGCGCTGACAGGACAGGGCTCGGAGCACCGGGCACCCAGACACCATGACTTGGTCCTTGAACCCCCAGGGTTTAATTCTCTACTTCTATTCTCTTGTACTGCTCCCCGCGACGTGCCTGGCAGTAAGTGCGCTGTTTCCAGAACATAGTTGTGTTACGCGGACAGCTGAAAAGTAAGAAAAGCTGTGCTACACTAGTGACATCTCTTTGTTTTTCTCCTCCAGTACGTTGCTACCAGAGACAACTGCTGCATCTTAGATGAAAGATTTGTAAGTAGTTTTCATGTTTCTCACTGTGTGTGAAGTGGGGGAGGGTCAGAGGGAGAGAAGAGATTCTCTCATAAGTATCATTGGGCATTTTAAACTTTGTATTTAAAAAACATCATCTAGGTTTTACCTGTTTTTATGCTAGACTTTATGCTAACTTCTTTTAAAACCAAGATTTCTAATCACTCTCTTGTTGTATTCTCAGGGTAGTTATTGCCCAACTACCTGTGGAATTGCAGATTTCCTGTCCACTTACCAAACCGGTGTAGACAATGATCTACGGAGTTTGGAAGACCACTTCGCAGGAATTGAAAACAAAACAGCAGAAGCCAAAGAACTGATCAAGTCAATCCAAGTCACCTATAATCCCAACGAGCCACCAAAGCCAAGTGAGAAACGAAATACAGCTGAGACAATGCTTTGTGCTGTCCTTTTGCTGCGTATCAGTGCTTCCATTTGCTTACATCTTCTTCTGTCTCTGATCCCATGTTACAGACAGGATTGTGAGTGCCACTAAGGAGTCCAAGAAAATGATGGAAGAAATTATAAAATACGAGGCATTGGTTGGATCACACGAATCAAATATTCGGTAAGCATTTTTGTTTTCATTTAATCTCCATAGTGGGCTTAGTTGTTATTCAATATTCCAAGCTTCCGTGGAATTAACCTTTTTATTTTTCCCCGCTTATGAAATCCAACTGGCATTGTGCCGAACCATCCTGAACACAGTAGAAGTGGGAGTTTTTAGTGCAGTATGAACTGCACCGGGTTATAACTGATTTTTAGTGATCATATGGGAGAAATGTGTTCTATACGTCTCCAAATGCTGTTCTGACCAGAATTATCAAAAGGGTCAACCATCACCCATCTCGGATTTACAACATAAATTTAAACTGATGGGAATTTGGTTGTTGAAAATGAATTTTTTTTTTACTAAAAATGCCAACAAATAAGTGGCGGGGAAATTAGTAAGCAGAGGTAGAGGGAGGATCTTGGCTACAATCCTATATTACACTGGAGGCAGAGCAGCAAAAAACCTGTTTTAAGAAACCAAGCGTAACAAACATTGTAAGGCAAGTGTCAATCATGGCACATTGAACCTGCAGTCGTGTATTCTCTTCTCTTCATTTAAAAGTAAAATGTCTCTGTTAATAACTTCCTAGGACTCACAGACTTTCTGAACATAGGGTCTCAGATACAGTTTAGTTTCTTACTCAATTTTACCCCCTCGGTTGTTCTCAAAGTAGCATAGGAAATAGAGTTAAATGGTGGCTGAAGTGACCCAGAAGGGATCTAGCTTCTCATTGGTATCAGAGGCCATTAGTTTTGTGGTTATTATCAGCACTATAATTTGCATTATTACTGTCCAGCATTGAAGTTCAAGGACACTATTGTGCAGAAACTTTTTAAGGGTTGGGAGAGAAAAAAGTGGTCAAATAGTTTGTCTGTCCTTCTTTACTTCAGAGAAAGATACAACAGTCCGTGCATTATAAGTGGTTTTCTGTCATTTCTGAGTATGTACAGGCAACTCTGTGAGAAATCATAAAAACAGATTTGTACTTCCCTCAGACTCTTTCCAAAGCTATGTAAATGGAAACATTAAAAAAAGAGAGAAAGTGTCTTTTCTATTTTATGTAAAATAATGCCCCAGATATGTGTCCCATGTAAGTCACAGACTGAAGTCCATAAATCGACCCTCAGTAGATCCTCAGTGAGAAGGAACAGCTTCAGCCCCTGTGAGTTACTGAGCAGAACTTTCCTTCCCTATGAATGCTCTGACCTAAGAAATACCAGGTGGTCTTCCTATTAACCAGTTCCTCACTCAGTAGGTTGTTCTCTGCTACCCTTTTTGCCGGAGAGTTAAAAACCTGGATGACCACGGCACCTGAGTTGGTTAAGCAGCCCACTCTTGATCTCTGTTCAGACCTTGATCTCACGGTCGTGAGTTCAAACTCCATGTTGGGCTCCATGCTGGGCGTGGAGTCTACTTAAAAAAAAAAAAAAAAAAAAATCAGGATGATTTCTTAAGATGACATCGTTCACTGACAAGGACTTGCTTATTTTCTTTTCCCCAAAGCTTAGAGCTTCAATTCAGTAACATAATTTTATAATTTTTCCAAGAATGAATTTATCAGGAAGTACTTCTTGAGAACATCAAGTATTTTGAATAAAGAAAATACAGAATTACTGCTCTGAAAGGAATAACTCCCTTATCTTATTTTCTGTTTGTAGATTTTTACAGGAAATATATAATTCAAATAACCAAAAGATCAATAACTTGAAACAGAAGGTAGCCCAGCTTGAAGCAAAGTGTCAGGAACCTTGCAGAGACACAGTACAAATACATGATACAACTGGGAAAGGTAAGTGAAACATTTATATTGGGGTTATTCTTATCACAGCAAATATGCAAAGCAGAGGAGGATGTATAGGAATGTATAGGACTAATCTGGAAAGTGTTAATAGGAATATACAGGAATAATGTGGAAAATGGTTAGCCAGTAAGTCTAAAGTGCTCACTTGCTTAGAATTTTCTTGAGCAGCTAAAACTAGTTTGAAAGGAATGATGATGTGAGAGCTAAGAAAATGTTTTGGGGGGACGTGAATAGTTTGCAACACTGTGAAAAGCTCATCGTGAAGACTGGAACAGTCTAACAGGGATTTCAAAGCACAGTACAACATTCTTCTCCTTCTCCTTCGTCTCCTCCTTCTCTGCCTTCTTCAGATTGTCAAGACATTGCCAATAAGGGAGCCAAGGAGAGTGGGCTTTACTTTATCAAACCTCTGAAAGCTAACCAGCAGTTCTTAGTCTACTGTGAAATTGATGGATCTGGAAATGGATGGACAGTGCTGCAGAAGGTATCCCCCCCCTCCCCGTGCATATATAATAACACTCAGATCAACATCTGCCATATGCCAGATACTTTTACAAGCACCTTGTGAACATGAACTCAATTAGTTCTCACAATGTCTCCACTTTCCAATGAGGTACAATCATTACCTCTAGAGAGGAGGAAACTTAGTCACAAGAGGGTCAACAACTTGCCCAAGTTCACATAATAAGTAACACAGTTAGGACTGGAATCCAGGCAGTCTGGTTCCAGTCTGTGCTTTTGACTCAATAGTGTATTGGCACTGATGTTGTAGATTCATGAGAGCACATCATCACAGTAGCAGAATGACAAAGAACCAAAAGAGACCTCTTGAATCAGGTAGCTCAAGATCTAAGGTTGCTCATCACAAGAAGATAAAGTCCCTGAGAGGATACAGTTGGGCTATTCCAAGACAAGCGTCCTCTTGCCTCTGCCAGAGCCAGTCACCCATTGCAGATCTTCTAACCATGTTGATCTTTGATCACTGTTACAACTAATCCTGCACGGGGCGCTCAGAGAGAGTGAGTGACAAGTGCTGTTCCACATACACAGATGGAGCAATGGGCTGACCTCTCCACCATCAGTAAAAAAATCAGCAATACCAAGTTGGGGTTCTGAAGTCCTCTAAGTGCCTTTTTAAAACTACCACTGATTTAGAATTTTCTATGTACCAGACACTCCTTCCAGTATTTCTCTTAATTCTCTGGTGTAATCCTGCAACAATAAGAAATAGGCACCATTATTCTTTAATTTTACTGATGAGGAAACTAAGGCAACTTGCCCAAGTTCACTTAGTAAATAGTGGAATCACATCACGTTTTGATGTCCATATTTCAAAACGGTATTTATAGCATCTTCTTTATGTGCACTGATAATCCAATCTCTCCTTTTGTCCATGCGATTGTGTACTTAGAGGCTTGATGGCAGTCTGGATTTCAAGAAAAATTGGATTCAATACAAAGAAGGATTTGGACATCTGTCTCCGACTGGAAACACAGAATTTTGGCTGGGAAATGAGAAGATTCATTTGATAAGCACACAGTCGGTCATACCATATGCATTAAGAATACAGTTGGAGGACTGGGATGGCAGAACCAGGTACTATTTAGAAAGGACTTGCTTTTTTTGTCGTAAACGCTGTCTGGAATGTGCACTCTCCAGTGTTCAATAGGCCGAGAGAAAGACAGTCTGACAAATGCAAGAGCACATCCAACCGTTTTCCCCAGGAGTCAGTTTGGATCTTGGGCAATTCAAAGAGATAGTCCCCATCCAGGATGGAGAATGTTTTGGTGTAATCTACTTACCCTGGAAACATACAGAATAATAGCTAATATTTACTGAGAACTTAATAAGTACCAGGCATTGAGCATGAAATTATAACTTAATCTAATCCAGTAACTATTTCATGAGGAAGGTACTATTATTAATCTCATTTTAGAGATTAGCCTTCCCAAGGTCACGTTGCTGGTAAATGGTAAAACTTGCATTTAAACTCACATAGTTGACCCTACAGCCTATCCTTTTAATGGTATTCTGGTTGAAAAGTGAATCCAGACTTTTCTAATTTCCTGGTGTTTTAATGACAGTTCATTCAGTCAGTCCAATGAGCTACCCTAAAATTAAATCAGCTAGCTCCTTTGGTGAGATAAAGTCCCCTCTATGCTCATAGTAACCTGGGAGATTTGAGCATAGAATTCCTCATTAAAATGCAGGAAAAAAATTTAATAATTTTGATATATTTATGAAAAAATATATTGTCTCCAAACTTGTATTTTTAATTTTTTTTTTTAATCAGGAAGTTCCATAGACAGCAGACCTTCCTCTATGAGTACACCTTCCAATTTCCAAGTACTGGAGATTAGGGAGGAAGCAAAATATTTTCTGAAAATTTCTATTCATACACCAAAGCCCATTCTTTCCTGCACTCCATAGAATTCTGGCCTTTACTCACAACTTTTCCCAGGAAAGAATCGCTCTCTGATCCTACAGCTTATATTTTGTGGGCCACACAGGGACCATTTCTTCAGTGTGATGCTGTAGGAAGCCCTCCTTCTGGTCACTATCACTCTGCTTTGGGAAAGAAAAATCCCTTTCAGACCTCATCCTTCAATGTACCACGAGAGGCTAACACAGCTGCAGCTCCTTCAAGTTTGGTGCATTAATTAATGATCACTCAGCGCCCTTTGCTGTGGTTTATGATAACTGCGTGCAATGCTAAATGCTCAGGGAAAGGTGGAAAATACGAAACAGTCAGATTCATCCACACACCTGGATTTGATATTAGGATTCTATAGGCAAAAGGTATAGGCTAATGTTCTTAATTTTCACTGGGATGCCCTGAAAACTTGTAGACCAATTCTTCTAGATGCTTCTATACCGATTGTGGTATTTTTGTTTGTCTTTAAGATTTTTTTTAAAGATTTTATTTATTTATTTGACAGACAGAGGTCACAAGCAGGCAGAGAAGCAGGCAGATAGAGAAGGAACCAGGCTCCCTACTAAGCAGAGAGCCTGATGTAGGGTTGGATCCCAGAACCCTGGGATCATGACCTGAGCCAAAGGCAGAGGCTTTAACCCACTGAGCTACCCAGGCACCCCTGATTGTGATGTTGATGAGCTCTGAACTGGTTCACACATCCATCACCTTTTGCCAGATTTGCATAAAATTTGATTCAGTGAGCACATTTCAGACTTAAGAAACAAAGTTAAAACTTCCAAACACTTTTTCTATGGAAAAGGGAACTTCTGAAATCCCTAATGAGGGTCAAGATATGATGTCTCTATTCTCTTCTTTATAGTACTGCAGACTATGCCATGTTCAAGGTGGGACCTGAAGCTGACAAATATCGCCTGACATATGCTTACTTTATTGGTGGAGATGCTGGAGATGCCTTTGATGGCTATGATTTTGGCGATGACCCTAGTGATAAATTTTTCACATCCCACAATGGCATGCAGTTCAGTACTTGGGACAACGACAATGATAAGTACGAAGGAAACTGTGCCGAACAAGACGGATCTGGTTGGTGGATGAACAAGTGTCATGCTGGACACCTCAACGGAGTTTATTACCAAGGTATGGCTTTCTTCCTTACATATGTGAATTAGTATATAGTCTGTATCTTTATAAAAGGTAAAAAATAATATTAGAAAGTGAGAAATAATTAGTGAAAAAGTTGGGGGCTTACTACATAGTTTTTCATTTTAAACCAAAATTGGATTCTAAACTTCCACAGAAATTGACCTCTCTAGAAGAGATCTACCACGTTGGGTTATGCTATCTCTTCTAGACGTCTAGACATATGTGTGATCTGTGTGGACTAACATTATCATATTTGTGCTTGTTAACACCAAGCCTGGTGCATCTTCCCATGAGCTACATGATAGATATAACCAGCGGACAGTGAGCAGGTGTGTGAAGGAACAGAGTTAAGAGCAGGGAAGTAATGATAAGGGCATGGTTCCATGGAAGCTTGAAAGAAAAGGAGTCCAGCCTGAAAAGTGTAGGCACTTATTTTAGAATGGGGGTAACAAACTGTAGTTTGCTCCAAGGCAAGAATATTTCCAAACACTAAACTTAATGACAAACGATTATTACTACCCAACATTTGTGTGTTGAGGAAGCTCTACTGATTCTAAAAGATCCATTAAGATAAGCAATCTTACCTTCTCAGTGTACTGTGCTAGCCAATAGATGATTCATAATCCTCTTAAAAGTTATTTAAATTTACCTTTTATTTTCACAGCATTCTTTTTTTTTTTTTTTTTTTTTTTTTTTAAGGAAACCTAACATATTTTTGCACCTACAGACCATGTAATTAAAAGACACCCTCAGGGTAGGTTTGATCCACATGACTCAGAATAGCATTGTTGATAGGCTGTGGTACACTCCAGTATTGGACTCAGACAATCCTTTACAAAATTACATAAGATGTCATGCCCAAGGACAAGAAGAAGGCAAATCAATGTGGTCTTCACTGTATAATGGAGATGTAAAGTAACTTTCCAGAACTGTTTTCTAAAGTCCTAATACTTTTCAGTGAGATTGTGTTTTTAGATGACTTGAGGTCATCTGGTCAGCAATTGTGACTTCTGCCATTCTAACTTGCTTGTGGAAAGATGGTCCATAATAGCTGATTCCAGGATGGCTAAGCTCAGGAAGAGAGACTGATTGGGGCAATTTGGGGTTCTAACCCTGTTATTAGGGAATACATTTAGTATGGATGTGACCACGAAGTACAATATAGATATAAGAGGTTGATTCGTAATAAATGTATTTCAATTGTAAATCATGATTTTAGGAATCATTAGGGGTTTTTCAGATAGTAGGTAACTATAAATTTAATGTAAGTGACAGCGTATTTTTTAATAAGCCATACTTTATAAACTTTCTGAGGCAAGGAAATTCAATAGCAATTATATGTATATCTACAATTTGTTTTAGGTGGCACTTACTCAAAATCATCTACTCCTAATGGTTATGATAATGGCATTATTTGGGCTACTTGGCAATCCCGATGGTATTCCATGAAGAAAACCACCATGAAGATAATCCCATTCAACAGATTAGCCATTGGAGAAGGACAGCAGCACCACCTAGGGGGATCCAAACAGGTTGGACCAGAACACCATGTTGAAATAGAATATGACTAAATCACTTTACCCTGAGAATTAAACTGTTAATTTCTGTTAGTCCACAAAGTTTCAGAAACTTTTCTGAAAGTTTTATTTTCTCTTACTATATTTATTAATTTTAAGTCTTTTATTAAGAGTATTTAGCTTTAGATGGAAACTAAAACTCACTTTGGATTATACTCCCAAATAACTGAACTCAGAGTTGTTTAAAATTTATGTAAGAAGATAACATTTTAGCTTATTTCTTAAATATATAATAATAAAACTGTTGCCATATTTTGCATTTTATTAACATGTCATTTTGTCTTGGAGATTTGTTTGTATTATTGCTTATATATTTTAGTTTATACTAATAAAATCAGAGTAAATTCTAGCATTTCAAATGTCCAAGTATTTTTTCGATGTTTATTGCCCCCATATCACTCATGTTTAATTCTTTTTTTTAAGCAGAAAGAATTATATCTTTTTATTTTTGTTTTGGTCATAGGCTGGAGACATCTAAAAGACCATTTCAAAAGTGATCTTTTTTTAAAGGACTTTATCTGAACAGAGAAATATAATATTTTTCCTTTGGGACAATGGACTTACAAAGCCTCACTTCATTTTAAGAGTAAAAAGAACCCATATTGAAAACTTCACTAACAGTTTTATGCTGGTGATAATTTATCTACATTCCATTTCAATAAACATTTTGTTTCCTAAAACCAGAAACATGGTATGTTTTATTGATCATTAAAAACCATCATTTTCCTTCAAATCAGTAATTCCAGTTGGGCAATCATCAGGAATTGCTGAGTTTTAGTTTATGATGAACCTTATTATTGACTCTGAGGGAGTTATGAAGAAAATGGAAATCATGGCCTTTGTCTTCCGGGAGTATAAGACAAATACAGGAGAATACACTTTAGACCTTAGAGACAAAATTTGGTAGAACATAAACACAAGACACAATCACATACCAAGGTTCATGGTACCCAAAGTAAAACTGGACCTAGAATGTTGTCTGAGGATTCTGTCAAAAAAACCTTTTAGCTCCAGACCCCTGTAGCCAGATGTGAGCATTCTGAGAGGATCGCACGCAATTCAGAACAGTAAACTTAAGGGAATGATCTGTTCTGTCTCTCACTGGTAACTAATGAAGTGAGTGGAATGGAACCATAACTTATTCTGAATCCAGGGATATTGAGATCTGAGCAGCCAGAGAAAGGAATTGTCAACTTTCTGTAAGGAATAGCAAAGTCTATGTAGTTGGCAGAAAGTGAACCATGTAAAGTAACTGACTGATTTCATGAGAGAAGGATCTCGTTGTTTTATAGTCCTCAGCTTTGGCTTTGGATTATCTTCCTCTCCACAGTTTCTTTTTTTCCCCATACTAAATGTATTCCCTAAGGATTATCTTCCTTTCCACAGTTTTTAATTCTCTCACCTCCTTGTTGTCATGAGTCCTGATTTTAAAATACCCTAATAAAGAGTTAAAAGCATTAAATCAACTTCTAGGTATACAACCAAATACCTGTGAGGGCCTGAGATGAACACTGATTCACTGTGTGTAACACTCATTCATTTATATATGCATGGAGCATTCATTCAACTAACACTTACTGAAGGCCTTCATTGCACTAACCACCATGCTGGTTAGTGGGGATGTTGTACATAGTACTATCCACCTTCCTCCTTCCTTCCTCCCAAACTGGTTAGAAATATCTATCCAGTTCTCATGTTCCAAACAACCTAGCCCCTCATCTTCCAGTCTTCCTTATTCTTCCTTCCCCATATCATCAAGCCTGCCAAACCCAGCTGCTAAATATTTATTATATTCTTCTCCTTCTCTATTATCCACTGCCACCATTTTTGGGAGGACATACAGCATCTCCTGTCAGGATAATGGCGGTCATCTCCTTCCTGTCATCCATGTTGCCTTCAACCTTGCCTGCTCCCACCTTGTCATACTTCAAACCATTTTTAAACTCAGAATGCATACAGTCTCCCTTTGTCAATCTATAAAATCCTCTGGTTGAGCAATCTGGTCAAGTAAGAAGAGTTGTATTAGTATTCACAACTTTTTTTGGTGATAATATCACTTCAGTGATTTATCCCAAGAAAATTATTTTTGAAAAAGAAAACATCTATGTACAGAAATCTAGATAGCCATATGTCTAATAAGTGAAAAATTTAGAAAATGTATAACAGTGGAAGAATGGACAAACAAGATGATTAGTACAACAGAATCGAATGCAGTGATTACCTAATGAGTAAAATATCTCTATATGAACATGGAAACATTTAGAAAATAATAAGTGAAATTTTAGGATGAAAAACAACTCTACAGTGGTAATTATGTAAAAAGTATCTATGAATATACATTTTGAGCAAAATGCAATCTTGACATGTATACATTCTTTGTACACATTGATTTTGCCCAACAAATCTAATGTAAAATTTAATATACTAAGCCACAAAATTAATATAAAGAAATCCAAAAATTGCTGATTTTTCCCATGATCACTTGTCCAGTGCTTCTTCTAAAATATCAATTACAAAATTTCTTTCAAAAACATTTTGGAGCTCCCTGTTTTTATGCGTGTCCTGATTACATATTTGGTCTACATGTTGGATAATTCAGCATTGATTGCTAGAAGGAGACTGACTGGCAGAGAGGAGCATCTGACTTTTCTTTATATACCTCTGTATTGTTTGATTTGCTATAATGAGTACATATTAAATTTGAAGTTAATTTAAAATTTTTTGACTCACTCTAACCAATGTAAACTAGCCAAGGTATTTATGGTTGATATCTTTGGTTTATTCAGTTGATAAGCGTGAAAAACAAAGTACACACTTAACCCAGGAGAAAATATACTTCCCTGATAATTTCTTTTTTTAAGATCTTATTTATTTGAGAGGGAGAAAGAGGGAGAGAGAGAGAAGGAGAGAGAGGCAGCACAAGTTGGGAGAGGGGCAGAGGTCGAGGGAGAAGCAGGCTTCCCCTAGAGCAGGGAACCCCTCACCCGAACACAGGCTCCATACTAGGACTCTGGGATCTGGACCCGAGCCAAAGGCAGATGCTTAATCATCAACTGGCCCCTCAGATGCCCCTTCCTGATGATTTCTTAACATTTTGATGTAGCTCCAAAAGAGTGCAGAAAAAGAGTTAAAGACAGTAAAAGGAGATAAAGTAGATGGATAATAACAAGTTGTTAATAAAGAGACTAAGAATATGAAAAAGACGTTTTATACATCTGTGTGTGTGTGTGTGTGTGTGTGTGTGTGTGTTGTGCATGTGTGTCTCCCTCAGAGGCAGCGGTTGAGTTAATCATAATCCTGGTAACACCATTCTTATTCATTTGTGCTGGGTTACTCTCTTGAGTGATTGATTCTTTTTTATTGAAATTTCCTTTTCTTCTTTCTATCTCCTTAATAAAAATCATTTCAAAAGATTTTATGTGTTTATTTGTATGCATTCTTATAAATCATAAATTGATCTATTGTGTTATGTATTTTTAAGTAATATAAAAGTCATTGTATTATAAATGAGTATTATCTGGCTGGTTCCCGAATTCTTTGTTACTGGTCTGTGTTAAGATAGGTAGAAAAATTGAGGATTAGCATGTAGAAACATTTTTTCCTATATTGTTTTTTTTTTAATTATATTCATTGAAATTTAATTTTATGTCTTCAGAATCTAATAATAAATATTAGGGCCTACATTTGATACATCCTTATTTTTTTTAATTTCACTTTTCTAGTGATTATTTCTATTTTATTTTATGATCTATAGGTCTATAATTGTTTAGAAATTTAACAAAAGTGGTTCTTTACCACAAATAGTTTGAGAAACATTGCTAAGGTCTTCAATGTACTTACTACTTTTTTCATTCAACACTGTGTTAAGATCTGCCCACAATCTGAGTACGTTATAACTTCCTTGATTTTCTTTTGAGTCCAAGGGTTAGAAAGTGATTATTACTTTAAAAAAAGAAACTGGATATTACTTGGTTCAAAGCTTATGATTTTTAAAACTATTTTTAATTAGTATCTAAATTTATTGCATTGTGATTAGAGAAGATAATCCTGATATTGGTTCTTTTGTTTTCTTTCTCTCTCTCTTTTTTTAAAGATTTTATTGTTAAGTAATCTCTACACCCAACATAGGGCTTGAACTTAAAACCCCAAGATCAAGAGTTGTATGCTCTTCCAACTGAGCCAGCCAGGTGACCCTTGATATTGGTTCTTGAGAGAGAGATTTCACAAGATATTCTAGGACAGAGGAATTATCAGAAATAATCGATCTCATAAAAGTGTACATAAATCATAATCACTCTCCAACAATGGTCTATATACCAGAAGACAATTAATATTTGTCCTTTAAGAAGGAAAACAAAGAAACTAAAGATAGTGATAAACGTAAGATTTGTTCCAAATGGCCCTTTAGTCATGGCACCTTACAAGTACTGATAGTAGGCTTGACCGCTGACTTGTGGAACACTCCTCCGTATCAGGTTTGAAAGACTTTTGGGAAGGCTAGCTGGCACGATTTCAAGCTCTTGCTTATTTCTCTTTAATTGGGAAATATCTGAAGGTACAAAAGAGATAAATTCTGGATCATGACATTTAATCGGGTTTACAACTGGGTCAAAAATGTGTTTCCCAAATCCAAAATCCAGTACTCTTGGCCCTCACTCTCATTTCCTAGGTCCTTAGCCAGATTTCCCTTTCCTGGCAACTTCAAACGCACAAAACGACCGCAGGTAGACGAGAAACCTCCCTAAATAAATCTAAATGCTGACTTCCCCTAAATAAACACAGTAGGACAGATTCCACTCTGTGATGAAAGTGGCCTCTTTCAAATGCTCGGGGGCAAATAGTTAAAGTGTGACTTTAAAAAATCTGACCTAACTTTAAGATTAGACCTTGGACTGACAATGTTTTCCTTCCAATTTGCTTTCCTTACATCACAAAGCTGTGGTAAGAGTCAAATGAGAAAACATATGAAACTGCTTTGGAAATAAAAACAAAAAGAAATTGTTTTCTTTTGCTGTTAAGATTGGCATTGCTGCATGAGATCTGAAACCAATGTCAGTTAAGTTTGGCAATATAATTTTAAAACTTTAATAATTTTTGCCTGTATGTTTTAATAACATTTTTATTTTATTTGGGGGGGGCAGGGAAGCTATAAAGATACTACAAAAAATTCCCTATACCTGTCACCCAGTTTCCTCTCCTGCTAATACCTTATACCACCATGGTTTATTTGTCAAGACCAAGGAACCGACTCTAGTAGTTACTGTTCCCTCACCGACACACTTTATTCCCTTTCACCAGGGTAAAACCAATGTCTTTTTTCTGTTCCAGGATCCTACCCAGGATACGATATTACATTTAGTTGCCACATCTTCTTTGTCAACTTCTGTAATAGTTTCTTAGTCTGTCCTCATTTTTCATGACACTGACAGTTGAAAGGCATATATTCTGGTACACTGGTCAAATATTTTATAATATATCCTCCAATTGGGGCTTCTCTCCTGCTATTCTCAATAATTTTTTGTTTAATTAAACAAAATTTTACCCAAATGCATTCTTCAAACTGCCTTGGTTTTGTTATGGAATGACCCATTTAAAAGAGGCCCCAGGTGCGCCTGGGTGACTCAGTTGGTTAAGTGTCTGACTGGGTTTCAACTCAGGGTCATGAGATCGAGCCCTAATTCAGGCTCTATGCTCAGCAGAGAGTCTGCTTGAGATTCTCTCCCTCTGCCCCGCCCTCACTTGCACCAGATCTCTCAAAAAAAAAAAAAAAAAAAAAAAAAAAAAGGAAAAGGAAAAGAAAAGAAAGAAATTTTTTTAAAAATTTCCAATAAGAGGGGCGCCTGGGTGGCTAAGTGGGTTAAAGCCTCTGCCTTCGGCTCAGGTCATGATCCCAGGGTCCTGGATCGAGCCCCGCATCAGGCGCTCTGCTCAGCAGGGAGCCTGCTTCCTCCTCTCTCTCTGCCTGCCCCTCTGCCTACTTGTGATCTCTGTCTGTCAAATAAATAAATAAAATCTTTAAAAAAATTTTCCAATAAGAATCACAAAGAATTAACTTTATTTTGATAATTAAATTCACTTACACTTTTAATATAATTTTTTGCTCTGAAAAGTCTGTTTCTTAAAAATGATCTTTCTCCAGATCTTAATATACCATTATTAAATTAGTACCAACTGATATATCTTGTTTGCTAATCTTTAATAGAACCACAGTGAAACCAGCAGAGAAGAGAGCCAGATTTAATGGACTTAAGGTATATGATGTTAGAATGAATCCACATTGTTGATATTAACACATCAATTGATTATTCATCTACATAATGGTTTTACTTTTCAAAACTAACATTTATAATTCAATGCATGTTCAAAACAAATAATTTTATCAATTTAGTAAAGCACATTGTAAGAAAAATTAATTTATCTTGAAAATGAATTATTTAATTGATGACATGGTTAGAAAAATGACAAGTAAAGCAGTGGGAAAAACTCAGAGATCTCATTGAACTCATCTTTCTCCTTCTTCCCCCGTTTCTTCTTCTCTCTCTGTTTCTCTAACACATACACACATAGACACAAGTCACATACACACATACTCAGAACTACTTAGTGGAAACTTGATTAAAATTGCTGAAGTTGAGGCACCTGGCTAGCTCAGTTGGTAGAGCATCCAGCTCTTGATCTTGGGGTTGTTGAGTTCAAGCCCATGTTGGCATGTAGCCTATTTAAAAAAAAAAAAGAAAAAGAAAAGAAAAAAGTGCTTAAGCAGAAGACCATGAAAATAATGCATCAGGACGGAGAGAGAGAGAGAGAGAGAGAGAGAACTATTAATGTATTATTGGAACATTACAGAATTTGATTTTAAAATTACTGAAAAATTATTCTATTAAATGGCTATTAATTTGGAGACCATTCAATTATAACAAAGTAGATTTCTTTCCTGCATAAGAAAATTAAGGAGAAATGCAGTGTGACAGAAACAAACAAGATCAAGAAAAGGCCCCCCACTCAGTTTTGTAAATCCAGCTCAGAATCGTTTCTGTATGTTTAAAGAAAGTCCCATCTTTTCTCTGGAACTGTAACTTCCAGGGAAACCATCTGGAACCATCAGGGTACTAATGAGTTCTGAATGTAAATGTCCCATTAGTTACTCTTACATATATCATCAACAACTCATTCACCTTTCACAGTCAACAGCTTGGTTAAAAGCCAACTTTTGCAACACCCTTGAAATAAATACAGGAGACCAACAGAGAAAGTCAGATACACAAAGTTAAGTAGCCTTGCCATTGTTTCCCAGTGAAACCCTTATAAATTAGTCTCTGTTGTAAAATCTGAGACAGAGGCCCCAAAAGATACCCTAAGTCTCTAAATTTTCAGAATTTAGGTGTTTCAAATTTTAGGAAATTAATTTTAGTACTTTCTAATTATGCATTTAATATTGTTTTGATGAAATATGGCCTGTCAAAGCACCCTTATCTTCTTGTTATTAGGACAATAACAAAATTGCAGATTCATATAGATCTATGCTGGAAGACATAATGAATATTTTCCAGAAATATCTTGCATAATTACAATTATAGAATTTCTGTTCTTTTTATATACATTATATACCATTTCAGTCCTGCCAGATATTACGGCATAGCAACCAGATAATTTTAATTTGTTAGATAATTTTAATTTGTGGAATATTTTATTAACTTCAAAAGGACAAATAAATGAAACATCCTTCTCATTAGAGCTAAAAAAAATTAGGTTATAGTAATCTCTGGGAAAAATACAATACTCTACAGATGTCATGGTTTTTTTTTTTTAAAGGATTTTATTTATTTATTGACAGAGAGAGATCACAAGTAGGCAAAGAGACAGGCAGAGAGAGAGGAGGAAGCAGTCTCATTGCTGAACAGAGAGCCTGATGCGGGACTCGATCCCAGAACCCTGAGATCATGACCTGAGCTGAAGGTAGAGGCTGAAGCCACTGAGCCACCCAGGCACCTCAGAGGTTGTGGTTTAAGAAACTGGGGATTTCTCAGACTTTTCTCCCCATTTTTATATTTGTAAAAGTATCCTTGCTATCATGTGTTTTTAAAAAAATGATACACATTGTAGTATTTGTCACCTGTTCATTTGCATGGCTTCCTGGCTAAATAAAACCTGCTTCTCCATAGCTTATAATACAGCTTGCTCATAGGGTTAGGGGGCCCAGCTGGTCAGTGCTCCATCCTACAGTGTTGAGCCAAAAGAAAGCCCCACGAAAGTGTCTGGTTATGGAATTCTGGCACTGGAGAGAGAGCATGGGAACTTTCAATTTTGTGGCACTGGGACATTCTAGGAACAGTAAAAGTGACCATTTCTGGGTCTCCTCATGTGTATATCATGGAACAGCAAGGCAAACAGCTAAAGGTGGTACCTTGGAAATGCCTTGATGTGGCACCAGAGCTGAGGCAGTCAGTCAAATGAATGTTTTCTGTTCAAACTGTTTTCCATTAACTTACTTTCAATTAGATTATGTTCAACTGAATCACCTGAAGCCCCCTGGGTTACTGTCTGGAAACATCTTCCATATACTGTGTTCACTTCCCGAGAGGAAACTTCCTGTGAGCAGACAAAATCATCTGAAGAGGTCAAGCCTCAAGTTTCTATGCATGCCTGGCATTTTGCCAGTTTAGTAGACACTGTGGGTTGAGTATCACTCAACTCCCCATGGAATCACTACCTTCCAGAACCTGAATGGACTCTAGGGTTCTCTCTGAGTTTTACAACTGCCTCTAGAAATCCAAGAAAGCAAGATCAGGAGTGAGCTTGATCAAAGAGCCTTCCAGAAAGCAAGCAGTGAAGGAGGGTGCTGCTTTGTACGCAGCTTTCATCCATTTATAGCAAGCTTCCCATCCCTACAATGCCTGAGGAGGCAGTTGGTCAACTCCACACTCATGTTTTCTTGCTCAGTGAGGACCCATGCCTTTTGGGACAACATAAAGATCAATAAAATGTGTCAGTTCCCAAGTCTGTGATCTAGTGAAGCAGATGGACAACACTCCTATAATGGTAAATGCCATGAGTGGTACCTGGTCGAAAGAATTATGGAAGGACAAGAGATGGCTTTTAATGGAGGGATGGAATCAGGTATGATGTAAAGTGTCTAGCAAAGTGCCTGGTACTGGGAAAACTCTCAATAAATATTAGCTATTACTATTATCAGAATTGACTTCATGTAGGAAGCAGAATTTGAGTCAAGGTAGGTTCACCAGGCAAATTATAAGATGCCCAGTTAAATATGCATTTCGGATAAACAACAAATATTTTTTAGTCTAAGTATGCCCCATATATTGCATGGGACATACTTAGACTAAAATATATTTGTTGTTTATCCAAAATTCAAATTTAACTGGGCACCCTGGATTTTTGTTTGCTAGATCTAGACAAGGAAAATTTTCATATGAAGATGAAGAGCAGGGAAGGTAAACTGGCATGTCCAAAGGCACAGACACTGTTTTTCATGGCACTTTCTGTTCTCTAATAAATGTTAACATTTACTGAGTATTTACTATGTGGCAATCACTGATCTGAGGGCTTTACAAGGATTAACTCATTTACTCTTCATAAAAACATGTAATTTGTCCAAATGCCAGATTTGGGAAGTGGTGTACCTGAGATTATGAACCTAAAATGCTTGGCTCCAGGGGCTACTGTCTTAACAATTTTGGGTAGAGGAAAGGAATCTGTTCAAGGTAACGTCAAGAAAGACTTCAGGGTCAGCCTATCACCACAGTCATTTTTTTAAAGAGTTGTTTCTTTATTTAAGAGTTTAGGGGTGCCTGGGTAGCTCAGTGGGTTAAGCCTCTGCCTTCTGCTCAGGTCATGATCTCAGGGTCCTGGGATCGAGTCCCATATGGGTACTCTGCTCAGCAGGGAGCCTGCTTCCTCCTCTCTCTCTCTGCCTGCCTCTCTGCCTACTTGTGATCTCTCTCTGTCAAATAAATAAATAAAATCTTTAAAAAAAATTTTTTTAAAGAGTGTATTTATTTATTTATTTAGAAGGAGAGTGAGCAGGCAGGAGGGAGGGGTAGACAGAGAGGGAGAAGTAGACTCCCTGCTGAGTGGGGAAACACCCACTCCCACCCAGAAGAAGCAGGACTCCATCCCAGGACAAATGGTGGTCTTGAGCAACTTGAGTGGACTTGTGTGGAAATCAAGAGTGCAACACTCAGCCTACTGAGCCACCCAGGTGCCCCCACCACAGTCATTTTTTTAAAAGTCCTGCACTCCAACCATAATTCCTATATGAAGTGCAGTATCATTTGCCAAATCTGTTTGCAGTGAGCTGCTGCCAGCCTGCCTCAGCCTCTCTCCATATTGTCCCAAGTACTCAAGCAGAGGTCTGTCTTCCTATGTTTTGCCTTTTCTAAGGTCGTCCTGTTCCTGAAATGTGAGATCGTCCTGGAATTGCTGCTGCCTTTGCAACAGCTTACCGAAAGCAAACAAGCTTGGGAGAATTGAGCAAGAACTTCTGGGACACCAACCTGAAGAAGAAGCAAGGGTTGGAGAGCACATATTGACTGTCTGAACAGGGCAAAGATAATGATTAATCAAACCTCCTTGCAAATTTAAATAGGCTAGGCACTAGGAGTGGAGGTAGTCGTTCTCTCTTTGAGCTGGAGTTCTCAAGAGCCAGCTCCAGCCTTCGAAAAGATGTTTTCTGTGAAGAACTTTTGCCTGGTCCTGAGTGTGGTGGGCACGGTCTGGGTATGGTTGCCTTTATTTTCTCTTCTTGCTTTATCTCTAGTGTTGAGTGAATCTTATCTATGTCCTCACACACTGTGAGGTTTATAAGCTCCGGGCCCCGGAGGCAAGTTCCTAGATGAGCCTGACACCGCACAAGTAAGAGGGATGCTTAGCTGGACAAAAGTATAGAAATTCACAGGGAAAGCTTAGGCATCGGTGTTTCAGCCTTAGAACATTATTGGTTTTGCAGGAAGAAATCTCTGCCATCTTTGTTCCAATAAAGCCTCAGCATAGTTCATGCTAGTTAACGGAACAAAACATTCTTTTGCTAAGAATTTTTAAAATTTCATTATTAATTTATTGCTAGTTGTCCATAATACACAGAACAGTGGCTTAATAGTTTTTCTGGATGGTTGTTTGTGTGTGTGTGTGTGTGTGTGTTTTGAAGAAAAGCAAATTAGCTGTCTTTAAAACAAACAGCATAGGATATTTTATTACATATTATATAGTCAGAAGAGATTAATCGGGAAGGCAATATTCTTTTGGGAAGTAATCTTTTTTTAAAGATTTTATTTATTTATTTGAGAGAGAGAGTATGAGAGGGGAGATCAGAGGGAGAAGCAGACTCCCCACGAGATGAAGCTGGGAGCCTAATGAGGGACTGGATTCTAGGACTCCGGGATCATGACCTGAGCTGGGAGAGTTGCTTAACCAACTGAGCCACCCAGGCAACCAGGAAGGAATCTTTTAAAATAATTACTAAATATTGCAACAGTTTCTAAAGTCTGACTCCAGAGGCCTATGGAAAGGAGACGGACTTCATTCAACAGGTCTTTGAAACACTAAGATCTTATAAAACATGACAATATGTTTAAGAAACTCAGTTACTTTCAGGCTGAATTATTATTCCAATTTCTTTCTTTCCCTTCACCACTCGTAAGCCCTACTACCAGAGCAAAAAAAACAAAAAACAAAAACAAAAAAAACTAAAGAGAGTTTCTCACTTAATTTTCTTCTTTAGAATAAACTAATAAGTAAAAAAAAGTTCTGTGGAAAATAAGACTAAAGTTATTTGCTAACGTGATCTTTTGGATAATGCGTAAGTTTTCAGTAAATATTTAACTTTTATCTGTTTTTATTGTTGTGCCATTTTATTCTGAAATATGTTAGAATTCATAATTTTATTTCTTAAAGAAATAATTGTACTTGTTCTTTTAAATAAACTGCCCTTGATTGCTTGAATAATAACTGCCCTTGAAGATTGTTATTATCATTAGGGTACTTTTTTAAAAAAGAGACAGCAAATATTAGCTAATTATAAGAATAAACTATCCAGGGAAGCACCTGGATGGCTCAGTTCGTAAAGCACACGACTCCTGATCTCGAGGTTGTGAGTTTGAGCCCCATACTGGGCACAGAGATTACCTAAAAAAATAATAATAATAAACTATCTGAGATTAAAATAGTCATAGCAAAATCTCTGTAAGTTAGTAGTACAAAATAAAAATAGCTAAAACTTAAAACCCATCTTGATTTATTAGGATACAAAGTCTTGTTGGGAGACTATTTTTTATGTTCTATTTCACTTCCTAGGTCACAATAGAAATTTTAAAAATAATCTGTATTTCTAATTAGAAAGTGTTCAAAAAAGGTTGTCAGTCATGGATCATTATTTTTGCTCTCTACTCTTTTGCATTGTAAATAAGAGGACATTATTATGTGAGTCAGTAACCTCAAAAACATTTCCCAGTCTGATCGGGCCATATTTGTGCCCTTGATGTACTTGCTCAAATTATGGACCCATCAGATCAAATTAGAAGCTTTAAGGAGGGAGAAATTAAGCTAACATAGTATAGGTTTTTTCCTACTAAAACAGAAATTATAAGAGAAAGAACTCTGACTTTTGTAATTACCTTTCTGTCTCCAGACATTACTGAAAATGAAAAGGTAAATTTTAAAATGTGTATACCTTATCTCCTTTAACTAGTACAACTCCATAAAATACCTATTAGGATTTTCAATCAAAATGTCAGAAAGCAGAAGCTTGCAGAGGCCCCAAAGCTGGGGCTCTTAATCTCTGTGAGAGCTCTCCTTTTCCTTGGGGTTTGCAGGTAGGCCTGTATCTTTTTATCTGCCTAATGTTGTCCTGTTTTTTGTGTTAAAATGAATCATAAAGACCACCGATGTCAAGGAAAGTGAATTTATAGCCGAAGGAGCAGTTGCACGTGGCCCAAGAATTGTGGAAAGACAACAATCTACCTGCAAGGAGACAGACTGGCCCTTCTGTGCTGATGAAGACTGGGTGAGCAGCGGGAGGAGGGGCAGAGGGAATGGGAGAATCCTTCCCCGTGGTGCTAGAATTGTGCAAGGGCTGACCCAGTAGGTCAAGAAAACTCTTCCAATAGGAATAATCTAATAACTCATTACATGTCAAAATCAAGAAGACAAATGGAAAGCAACCTCACCCTGAGAGCACTGTTTAAATTACCTCCCAAACTCTGGGTCATTAGTGAGATTAATAGTTTAGATTTTAGTTGCATGTTCAGATAAATCCCAGAAACCTGAGTGTTATGGCCTCAAGATTTGGTAGGGGCTTAATTTATGGTTAAGTGGACCATGTTACAAAATTTCTCTATGACTTCTAACTGGTCCTCTCAAACTACTCTTAAGTCAATAGATGATCTGAAGATATTGGGGGAGGGAGGGACAGTGGTGACTGTATGGAAACCTTCAAAATTGTACTATATCCAAGATATAGACTTTTAATATACTTTTTCCTCTTCACTTCCAGAACTACAGATGCCCTTCTGGCTGCAGGATGAAAGGGTTAATCGATGAAGTCAATCAAGATTTTACAAACAGAATAAATAAGCTCAAAAATTCACTATTTGATTATCAGAAAAACAATAAGGACTCCAATTCATTGACAGGGAATGTAATGGAACTCGTGAGAGGGGATTTTGCCAGCGCTAACAGTAAGCATTACATATTTGGTACTTTGACTTTATAGCACACAACAACACAGCAATAAAGGCCCTATATAAATATGCTGTCTTCTTATGGCAGCTTCCAATTTTATTCCACAGTACTTAAGATAGAAACACATGCCTTTATGATGTCCCTGAATTTTAAGGAGGGGATTGCTTTTTATAAAAGTAACATTAAAATGTTTGGCTTAGAATTGTTTAATGTCACAAAGTAAGTCAGAATTTTGTATTGAAAACTAGAATTTAAGTGTGTTCTTCTTTTACGAGTGTATACTGAAAAGAAGATGAGCATAAACTTTTGAGGAGGTAGTATTTCTGTCTTACAGAGGAGGGAGGAAACAGAGATCAAGAGACTTACCCAAAGACACAAAGCTATTCATGTGATGGATTAAGATTTCCTTCCAAAGACTCCACCAAGCTGTCTCTGTTTTGTTTTGTTCTGTTTTTCCATTTAAAATATAGAGCTATGTTCTCTATTTCTCATAGGACTATGACTAAGTCTCTAGGACTAGGAAACATCGGATTTACTCTGGGCATGGGAAGCACGTTTAGGGAGGCCCTAGCTCCTGAAGCCTGCTTTGACTCTTTATATCATTAGGAGACACTTAACTAATGTAAAGTCAACAGTACAATAGTAATAGCAAGTGAGTGATCCTGTTTGACAAAAACAAAAAACAAAACAACAACAACAACAACAACAAAAAAACCCACAAAAAACACCTTAGGAATAATTTCAGAAATATATGTAGGAAAGAAAACTTCACCATACGAAAGTTCAAGAATATGTTTAAGTTTGTTAACACATGGTTTAAATTATGTTTAAGTCCCTTGGTTAAGGAAATGATGAAATAATTGAAATGTGATCGAATTTAATCTCCTAATTATAACTTTAAAATTCCAAAGACATTTCTTCTGCATTTATTTAGATTACTAATAGCTAGTAGAGCATCTTAACTGACAGCTATTGGTGACTAAAGGACATGACATTGTCCAAACATCAAATGCCTAATAGATTTGGAACTCATAAATAAAATGTCCAGAGAACAAATTGCTATTAAAAGGAAAAAGATGTTTATAAGTAAATTTCTTTCTTTTGCTGGCTATGGAAGCAAGTCACTTAGCAGCTCCTTCACTCTCGCTTTTTTCAGATAACGATAATACATATAGCCAAGTGACAGAAGATCTGAGAAGCAAAATTGAGATCCTGAGGCGTAGAGTCATAGAACAAGTACAGCAAATCCGCCTTCTACAGAAGAATGTCAGGGATCAGCTGGTAGATATGAAACGACTGGAGGTAAGTGAGTGTTTGACTTTGACTCCAGATTTCCTTGTTTTTGAATAGCAGGGAAAAGGAAGGCAACAGTCATTTACTAAAGACATACTATATGTAGAGCAAAACGTTATATCCATTATCCACCTACAGAGTAGGTATTTTTTACCCCCACTCTACAAATGAAGAAGAAAAGTTCAATGATATTAAGCAAACTTTCCAAGGATACATAGTTAGTAGATTTCAAAAGCAAATATTAAGTTCCTGCTTGTCTTGTTCAAGCTCTGACACCACTGTGCCTCTGGATCTTCAATCTCAGTCTCACTAAGAGTCAATTCATCAGTGTTTCCTTTTGGAGGGAATAGCATCTTACAGATATGTTTTAAGACTAAGATGAATTCAAATAGCTCCTACTTCTTCTCCAGGCTAACCTTACAAACCTCACATCTCTTTCTCTTCCACTGAGGGTACGACATAAATGAAAAATAGAGTACTGGGAGCACCTGGGTGGGGTTAAAGCCTCTGCCTTCGGCTCGGGTCATGGTCTTAGGGTCCTGGTATCGAGCCCGCGTCAGGGGTCTCTGCTCGGCGGGTAGCCTGCTTCCCCCATCTCTCTGCCTGCCTCTCTGCCTGCTTGTGATCTCTGTCTATCCAATAAATAAATAAACACATCTTTTAAAAAATAGAGTATTGGTTGGCAGGTCTCCACCTCAAAGAAATGAATCTAGTTTCCAAAAAATAAATTAACTACTTAGAAATGAACAGTTTCTAATAATTTCTTTTTATCAACCTTTTTTCTTTCTCTTTCTCCCCCTCTTAGGTGGACATTGATATTAAGATCCGATCTTGTCAAGGGTCATGCAGTAGGGCTTTGGAACGTAGGACAGATCTAAAGTACTATGAAGATCAACAGAAGCAACTTGAGCAAGTCATTGCCAAAGACTTACTTCCACCTAAAAACAGACAATTACCACAGCTGAAAATGAGCAGAGCTCCAAATATGCTTCCTGGGGACTTCAAGAGCCAACTTAAGAATGTCCCTCCAGAGTGGAGGGCACTCATGGAAACGCAACAGATGAAAATAACATTCGAGGGGTCTGGTAGAGATGGGAATACCCGAGGAGACACTGCATCTCATGGAACAGGATCAGTGCCTGAAAACCCCAGGAACCCTGGGAGCTCCACACCAGGAAGTTCTGGCACTTGGAACCCTGGGAGCACCCGGCCTGACAGTGATGGCAGTTGGAGCTCTGGGAGCACTGGGACGACCAGCAGCAGCTCTTGGAGCTCTGGGAGCTCTGTGAGCACTGGCACTTGGAATGCTGGGAGCACCGGAACTGGCAGTACTGGTCCTTGGAGCCCTGGAAGTTCTGAGTCTGGAAGCTTTAGGCCAGATAGCGTAGGGCATGGGAACTCCAGGCCTATCAACCCAGACTGGGGCAAATTTGAAGAGGTGTCAGGAAGTGTAACTCCAGGGACAAAGAAAGAGTTCCACACAGGTAAACTGGTCACTTCTAAAGGAGATAAAGAACTTGTTATTGGTAATGAGAGGGTCACCTCTGGAAGCGGGACCACCACTCGTCGTTCATGCTCTAAAACTGTTACTAAGACTGTTATAGGTCCTGATGGTCACAAAGAAGTGACCAAAGAAGTGGTAAACTCTGAAGATGGTTCTGACTGTGGTGACTTACCCCATTCTTTTGCTGGTAGCTTAGATGATCTCCATTCTAGGCACCCTGATCTGGAGAGTTTCTTTGGCACTTCCTCAACTAGAAACATATTTCCAGGTGCGCTTTCACCCTCACACAGAGAGTTTGATAGTAGGACCCATGCTTTGGGCTCAGAATCGGACATATTCACACACTTTGGGGCATCTGAGTTCCCTTCAAGTGGTAAAACTTCAAGTCACAGCAAACAATTTTCAAGCAGTAGTACAACGTTCAACAGAGGAGACTCCACATTTGAAAGCAAGAGCTATAAAGTGGCAGGTGAGGCTGGAACTGAAGAGGAACATGAAACCCTCAAGGGAGGATATACCACCAAAAGAGGCCATGCTAAATTTCGCTCTGCCAGAGGTATCCACACTTCACCTTTGGGGAAGCCTTCCCTAACCCCCTAGACTAAGTTCACTATTCTTGCAATGCTTTCCCTAGCGCCTTGAACTGCTTTCCTAGCCCTCTATTACACTTTCCAGAAATTACACCTTTTGTTTTTTTTGTGTTTGGGCACTAGACTGTAAGTTCCATGAGGGCAGGGACTTTGTCTCTCATGTTCATCTCTGTATTCCTAAATGCCTAACAGTGCAGAGAATCATCACTCAATAAACACGTGTTAAATGAATGAATGAATGAATCCCTCTGAAACTCGATTTTCAGTTTGTTTAACCAAATTCTTTCACCACTCAAAATGTGTGCTCTTGGAATTGTCACCCAACTTAGAATCATATTTTTAGTGTGTGTCTCAGTTGACATTTAGATCAGGTTAAAAACAAGTTACATCAGTACTAAGTGATCCTTAGATATCTTTGCGGGTTACTTGCTGTTGTCAGTACACGCAAGTCAAATTTCAGATCCATTGAGGAAAATCCCCTCTGTGATTTGTAGGTATAAATGTCACTCACTTGCATAAGTTTCAACCCAGTGTAAGTGCACCCTTTCCCCATGGAGGGAGGGAAGGAAGGATGGATGGATGAAAGGAAAAAAAGGAAAAGGAAGCCAGTATCTGCCTTCCTTTAACCTGGGCCATGCCTATCTTTGTAAAGTTAAATGAGAATAACTTCTTCCAACCAGCTTAATTTTTTTTTTAGACTGTGATGATGTCCTCCAAATACATCCTTCAGGTGCCCAAAGTGGTATTTTCAATATCAAGTTACCGGGATCCAGTAAGATTTTTTCTGTTTATTGTGATCAAGAGACCAGTTTGGGAGGATGGCTTTTGATCCAGCAAAGAATGGATGGATCACTGAATTTTAACCGGACCTGGCAAGACTACAAGAAAGGTTTCGGCAGCCTGGATGACAAGGGGGAAGGAGAATTCTGGCTAGGCAATGAATATCTCCACTTACTAACTCTGAGGGGCTCTGTCCTTCGGGTTGAATTAGAGGACTGGGCTGGAAACCAGGCTTATGCAGAATATCACTTGAGGGTAGGCTCTGAGGCAGAAGGCTATACCCTGCAGGTCTCTTCCTATGAGGGCACAGCAGGTGATGCTCTGATTGAGGGCTCTGCAGAGGAAGGAACAGAGTATACGTCACACGCGGACATGCAGTTCAGCACCTATGACAGGGACAGAGACCAGTGGGAAGAGAACTGCGCAGAAGTCTACGGAGGAGGCTGGTGGTACAACAGCTGCCAAGCGGCCAATCTCAATGGCATCTACTACCCTGGGGGCTCCTATGATCCAAGGAACAATAGTCCTTATGAGATTGAGAATGGAGTGGTCTGGGTCCCCTTCAGGGGTGCGGATTATTCCCTCAGGGCTGTTCGCATGAAAATCCGGCCCCTGGTGACCCAATAGGACTGGAAGGGAGAGTAATCTGCTTTCTTTGTTTAGTGAAATGGAGGGGGAAATGAGGAAGATAAAGAAGTGAAGATTCTTTACAATCTCCTAAGAAATTCATGGGTGCTATTTTATTATTCTTTGTACTGTATCTTAATGTAACTGAGACATATTACTGCTTTAAAAAATAAAGTTATGTTAGTTTTTTCTGAAAGTAGCTCTCTGGGTTTTCAAATTTCTATAAGGCTACACCGAGGAACATTCAGTACAACCAGGAAGAAGGAGTCCAACTGATGCTCCTCTCTATAATCCTTATGGGTGTTGTTTTGAACACTTCTCTCCCCACACCACTCAAAGTCATAAAGCCATTGTAAAGTAAAAAGTTTTTCATCCATTTTGTTTGAATGGGTTGAAGCCAATTTCTAAAGAGATTTTATTTATTTATTTGACACACAGAGAAAGAGAAAAAGAAACAGTAAGAGAGAGAACACAAACAGGAGAAGTGGGGGAGGGAGAAGCAGGCTTCCCTGAGTAGGGAGCCCGATGCAGGACTCTGGGATCATGACCTGAGCCTAACGCAGGTGCTTAATGACTAAGCCACCCAGGTGCCCCTGAAGCAAGTATTTTAAGTTACAGATCACTGAATTGAACAATGGCTAGCCTTCGTAGAGGAACTTAACAAGTTACAAGGTACATCCATCTCTTCTGTTAGCAAGCAAATCTAGGAAGGCAGGAGGAGCATTCCTAATAGAAAGAGAAATCTGTTCCTTAAGTTTTTCAGTGAAGACCACAATGCACAATTAATTTTTTCCCCAGTTTGATGAATTTCCTTCAAAAACATATGGCAGGAAAAAATGCATTTAAAATCCTTTAAATATTTTCAAGTATTCAAAAAACACAGCTAGTATGTATTGAATTCATAAATTCTATATATTTACATTGATCAATATTTTATTTGATGTATATTGCATCTCTGACGTTGGCTCCTGCCCCTAATTTTTAACTCATATTTCTGGTTCATGGGAACTACCTGCTATTTACACTTGAAAACGTATTAAAATAGTCTAACCACACTGGGCTCCTGGTACATTGTTCTCATTTTTGTGATCTTCACTCCAGTTTAACTGCATCCTTTATCCTAGAGAAGAAAAAAAGAAGGAAGCAAGCAGGCAGTCTAGGGATAGAGGCCAGAGCTGGGGGAACAGACAAGAAGATGGACTTGCAAATGAGTCACATAGGAAGCCCCAGCATTCTTGCATTTCCTTATGTGCAACTGAAAATCCTTGATAGGTTTGCCTGGGTGGCTCAATAGATTAAGCCTCTGCCTTTAGCTCAGGTCCTGATCCTGGGGTCCTGGTTGGCAGGGAGCCTGCTTCTCCCTCTCCCTGCTGCTCCCCTTGCTTGTGCTCTCTTTCTCTCACAAATAAATAAATAAATAAAATCTTTTAAAAAAAATCAAAATCCTTGAAACAAACACATCTCCAAATCTTTGAATAGCTGGATAAGAACTTCAGAATTAACAGAAGTTTCATTTATTTCAGACCTGGGAATTAATTCCATGTTATCTCTATGCCTGCTCCATTTACTCCTCAACATATGCCTCCACAGAATTTGAGTTGGGAGTAGGAATATTTTACTTTACAGAGTGTCACACCATTAGGGACAGAGTTGGGTCCCCAAATGAAAGTGACTTGGAATGTGAAAGGCCATTCATCTCTCATTTATGTTGAAGACTTTGAGTTTCTTGGCAAAGAATGGGTAACCTCTTTTCATTTAATAAACAGAAGCCAATATTAACAGGATCGTGATCATTGGAGATACAATTTAGTCGCAAGAAGAGACACCAAACATCTCTTTTTTTCCATTTTACCTTTAACCTGTTGATTTATTTCCCTTATTCCTGTAATTAAATATGAATTTAGCTTCTCTGACTCTCATTCCTGATGGAAGCCCACTTTAATTTGAGTTTCATTTGAGACATTTACTACTGTCTTGAAATTTCTCCTTTTAAAGTCAACAAGAACTTCATAGTTCTAAATTTAATGTCCTGCCTTCAGGCCTCCTCCTGCTTGACTGCTTTGGTCCCCACCCTACCTCTTCAATCTGCATTTTTTTCTTGTTTTTTTAGTAGATTATTCTCATTTGTCTCACCTTCTTTGGTCTTTTTAACTGACAGTGCCTTCTTAAACGGCTCCTTAAGTATAGGGGTTTCTCATTATAGTAACATTAGTACTCATTTTTATCAGTTGGGATGAGGTTTGATCCATGTGCCTTAAATAAGATAGAAACTTATTTCTTGTTCACAAGAATTCTATAGTAATATGTCCTCTTAGTGTCTTCCAGAAACCAGCATCCTAGAAAAAGGCTTTCATCTTCAGATTTACCTCATGTTCTATCAAAGACCACGGCCTGTGGCAATCTGGAAGATGGAGGAAAGACAGAAGGGAAATGCAGTATCTTCTCCCTTTTAAGAAACTTTTTGAAATGTTCCATATAGCATTTTTACTTATGTGTCATCATCCACAGCTTAGTCACATGGATATACCTAGTTTCAGAAGAGGCTATGACACCTTGGCAATACAAAATTAATACAAGTCTCTACTAATTAAATTAGGATTCTATTAATAAGGAGAAGCAGACTGCATGTTGAGGCAGGCAATTAGCAGTCTTAGCCAGACCATCCTTTCTCACTCTATAAGTGAGTATATTTTCTCCTTGGTTGATTTGACAATCACCGTAGTTTCAATGACCATCAATAGGTTGGTGATAGCCTAATCTAAAACTTTGGCCCTGACCTTCATATCAATGTTTTCAATTCATACTGAACACATCCATTTAGGTCTTTCTCATTAGCCTAAGATTGAGCTAATTACCTTCTCATCAAAACCTATTGCATCTTCTATGTTTCTTATCCTAGTCAGAGGTACCATTAGCCTCTAGTTTCCTAATCTAGAAAATTTGGGGTCCTTCTCAGCTTCTACTTTTTTCTTTAATTCTCATGTCCAATCTATCTCTTCTACACTAGAAATGGCCATTCTTGGGGCACCTGGGTGGCTCAATGGGTTAAGCATCTGTCTTCCATTCAGGTCATGATCCCAGAGTCCTGGGATCAAGTCCTGCATCAGGCTCCCTGCTCAGCAGGGGAGACTACTTCTCCTTCTGCCAGCTGTTCTCTTTCTCTCTATTTGTGTCAAATAAATAAAATCTTTTTTTTTTTTAAATGGCCATTCTGGGGTGCCCAGGTGGCTCAGTGGGTTAAAGCCTCTGCCTTCGGCTCAGGTCATGATCTCAGGGTCCTGGGATTGAGCCCCACATCGGGCTCTCTGAGAGGCAGGGAGCCTGCTTCCTCCTCAGTCTCTGCCTGTCTCTTTGCCTACTTGTGATCTCTGTTTGTCAAATAAATAAATTTAAAAAAATAAAATAAAAATGGTCATTCTTATAGCACTTTTATGTTCTTATGATATCTTGAGTTAATTTTTTCCAATTTCGGCTCTTTAACAGTTTCTTTTTTTTAATTAATTAATTAATTTTTAAAAATAAACATATAACATATTTTTATCCCCAGGGGTACAGGTCTGTGAATCACCAGGTTTAAACATTTCACAGCACTCATCATAGCACATACCCTCCCCAATGTCCATATCCCCACCACCCTTCTCCCGTACCCCCTCCCCCAGCAACCCTCAGTCTGTTTTTTGAGATTGAGTCTTTTATGGTTTGTCTCTCTCCCAATCCCATCTTCTTTCATTTTTTCTTTTCCTACCCCCAAGTCCCCCACATTGAATCTCCACTTCCTCATATCAGGGAGATCATATGATAGTTGTCATTCTCCAATTGACTTATTTTGCTAAGCATAATACCCTCTAGTTCCATCCACGTCCTCACAAATGGCAAGATTTCATTTCTTTTGATGGCTGCATAGTATTTCATTGTGTATATAGACCATATCTTCTTTATCCATTCATCTATCTTTAACAGTTTCTTAATCTCCCCCCTTTACCACCATTCTTTTGCACATTTATTCTCCAGAAAGTTACCTTTTAAAAGATTAACCAATCATGTCTTTCTCCTACTTAAGGCCTATTTGACATTGAATTAAAACTTCATAGCTTTGCACATAATCTCTTTCACAAATTGGTCCCTTTCCAATATTTACAGTCATTCGCTGCCTTTGGATTGCACTGGATTTTCACTAGTATCAGAAAACCAGAGCCTTTAATGAGTTTGTGCCTTTACCTGTACTGACTAGAAGAGTCCCCTTTGTCCTTGAGGATACGACTTCATGGTGTTCCTTCTGTAAACCTTCCCTAATTCCCACCCTAGGACATAGCACCAGGAATTTTTCTCTGGGCTCTCAGAATTTTTGTTTCTTTCCCCAAAATAACAGTGGATCCCTATCTCTAACATAGTTATTTATGTCATTGGGTGTATTCCTTTAGGCCAGAACTCAGTTACATGGTATTTCCTGCCCTACATAAGAATGTCTCACCTACCACAGAATTCTACAGATAAGATTTAAAATTTCTTCAAATATTTTTATTTTTTCTTTTATTTATTTAACCTATAATTTATTTTAACATGTTACAGAGAAAGCCTACTTTTATTTTCTTGTGGATGCATATCCAGTTAGGCTGGGATCAGCTATTAAACTATTATTCTTTGTCAGTGTAATCAAAATGCCAATTTTGTTGAATAAAACAGATCTATAAATATGATCTCTCCTGTGCTTATATCATTTTGTTCATCTTTAAAGTATAGCTTTTCAGTGGACTATTCTCCCTTTTACCTTCCATTTTTTTTCTTTTTTTTAAGACACAAAAAAATTTTCCTTTCAGTTTTTACTTCCTTTGTTCGTTCTAGGCGCTTTGGAAAGTTCTTTCTTAATTTTAAATTAGTTAGTTTTGGGGGGGTTTAGGGTGAGTCATCTTTCTTTTTTCTACAACATTGACCTCATGGGGAATTAGTGAGTCATCTTTTAATTAGTAATTTCCAAGTATTTCATTATATAATGTCCTTTCCTTTTTTTAATTTATTTCATGCTTTTGGAAATGAATTTTACCTTGTCAAATATTGATAGTCTCATCACTTCCAATTTCTTTTTCTTTGCGCTTACCTATATATCTTCACATTCACTTTGTTTAGAAGCCTTTCCTGAAATAATAGGTGAATTCTGAAATACATTTTATTTTAAATTTATTTTTTGTTTTATTGTAGTTTCTCCTTTCTTTAACTCTTTTCTTGTAGTTCTTTCACTTTTAAACTATACTTCTTTCTTGATTTAGGAAATGTTCTTATAAATAATAAACTTTTTAAAAACTACTTTATTGTATATTTACCTTTAAATTTTTTTGTTTCTTCTTTCCTTAACTTCTGCTGACATCCTCATGATGCTTTTCTCCATCTAATGCCATGCCCTCTTATTCTTCAAGCTTTAATTGGGTTAGACATCTCAGCATAACCCCTCATTGAATGAATGAATAGGTAAATTAAGTTGTAAAATGGACATGAATCTGAAAGTTTTGCCACAAAAGCACACGGTTCTTAAATATTTCTGCCAGGGAAGCCTGGGTGCCTTAGCCGTGAAGCGTCTGCCTTCAGCTCAGGTTATGATCCCAGGGTGCTGGGATCAAGCCCTGCATTGGGCTCCCTGCTCGGTGGGAAGCCTGCTTCTCCCTCTCCCACTCACCCTATTTTTGTTCCCTCTCTCACATCTCTATCAGACAAATAAATAAAATCTTTAACAAATAAATAAATATTTCTTATTTCTGCCAGAGAGGAAAATGATAAATTTGGGATTTTGATCCTGGGTAAGAAGTAAAATAAATGTCCAACTGCATTTTAATTTGACATCGAGATGGATGGTTCTTCATCATTTGGCCCATAACTGTCCTTGATGCTGTCCTTCAGGGTGCCATGGTACATGAAGAAAACATGAGGAACTTAATTGCTCTTTTCTTAACTGAAATTACTGTATTTTATTTCTACCACTTCATACAAGGTCTAACACAAAGTAATGACCCAATAAGACGTTTGTGAATTAAGGAATGTAAGTGTTTAGTGGAACTTTAAAGGTCATCCAGTTCAACCTCCTCCTACTCAATGCATAAATCTCTTCTATATCTGTTGATATCATGTTCCATTTTTATTAAAAGAGATTATTCACATTTCAATTCATGTACTCTGTTTACATGTTTACTTTCAGTTTCTGGAAACCCTTTAGAATAAAGTATTACATTTCCAGGAAAAATTATTAGAATACTTTTGATCCATGAGTACTAGAGTTTGTTAAATAAAGACGAGAACATTTTACAGGTTGATTTTTCTAGTGAGAAAATAGTTTAGGAAGGTTAAATAATGAGATAATAAAGAGCACATCTGAGGATGAAGCTCACAAATCTTATATTCTTAGAGGCTCAAGCCCTGTGAGTTCCACACATCATTTATTATGAGTTCTAGGATGATGATACCATAGTTTTAGATGAATGGAAGAGTACAGTTGACTCCTGAACAATACTGATTTGGACTAAGCAGGTCCACTTATATGCAGATCTTTTACAGTACTGTAAATGTATTTTCTTTTTTTTTTTTATTATATTCTTGGTAATATTTTCTTCAGCTTATTTTATTGTAAAAATACAGCATATAACAATATAATATATCAAATATGTGCTAATTGACTGTTTATACTGTCAGTAAGGGTTTTGGTGAGCGGTAGGCTGTTAGTAATTAAGTTTTTAGGGAGTCAGAAGTTAAACTTGGATTTTTCTATTGTGTGGGGGTCTGAACTACTAACCTCTGCATTGTTCAAGAGTCAACTGTATTACACATAACATTTAATTTTAATTATTTTCCCAGTGTTATTGTTAACCTAATTATACTCTGTCATGGGTTCTCCCTAGAACCAATAAAACACATTTCCAGTTTAGTTAGCAGACACTAGGGGCATACATGGTAACTCAGAACAAGGCCCATCCAGGGAACTTCACTAACCTCAAATAGTATCTGGAAAAGTCTGAAAGAATAAGTACATGCAGAAGGCGAATATCATAAACTAAATATTTTTTATACTTGAGTCAAGTAGTATAACATTTACTGTTTGCTGAAACAGCTTGAGAAGTAGCAAAATCTAGATTTTTGTAGCCATAAATATTATAAAGCTCATCTGTAGGTAACAAAATTTACACAGAAACCCCTTTGGGGATATCATATTTTATCTCTTTGTTCCTATGGGGTTTTTTTGTTCATATGTTTGTTAATCTATATCCTGTTTTTAATTGAATTTCAAGTGCTCTGTAAATCTTGTTCATGGAGAACAATCCTTCATTAACTGGAGATGGGGATGGCAGGGGCCTTAAACATCACAGAAGGGAATAATATGGTGAGGAATTTGCACCTGGGGAAGAGATTCAAATAAATTCTTATACAAAAGCTGGACATTATGTCCTCCATTCTCACATAGAAAAAGCAACTCTTCGTCACCATGGAGGCAATAAAGGTTAAGATAACACGCCAGGTTTGAGCTAAGACATACTCTGTTACTAAACGATGGTAAGCCTATTCTTCACCTTTTTGCTGAAGGTGGCTTTGTGCTGGTTGCAACATAGGACTCTGAAAAATATTTGCTAAATTCACCTTTGATTCTGTCTACAATAGGTCTATGACCTCAAGGTCAGAGACCTACATAAGCTCTTACAAAACTGCTTAAAATATCTCCTTTTGAGAGATAAAGCAAAGATAGCAAACAATTGGTGAATCTAGGTGAAGGACATAGAGGTATTCATTAAACTGTTCTGGTAATTTCTCGGTTAGACTGGAACTTTTCAAACTAAAAAAATTTGAGGGGAAATGACTATAATTCAGTCAAAAAAAAAAAAAAAAAACGAAAAACTTACTGCCTTATTGGCCACAGCTTGGTTGGGAGGAGAGAAAAGGGTATAATGGTTAGTACTGGCTCCAGTATAAGCATATGTATAAATATTTGTATAAGCATATGACTCTTTGAGTCTAATCACTTAGGAAATAAAATATTTGAATAAATAGAGGGTAATATCATGTTCCTGATTGCTATCCTACATATGTAAAGAATGGTTAAGAATTCATATAAAAGATTATTTATGCTAATAGAAAAGTAGCAGTAGGAGAGGACATGAAAAGTAACTCTCAAAAGAAGATAGACAAATGGTCATTAAACATTTTAAAAATCTCTTACTTGCACCAGTAATTAAGATGTGACAGTTAAAGCAGCTGTCAAAATTTTAATTACAACATTTAGCATTAGTGAGGGATAAGATAAATAAAAACAAACAGCTATAATTCTGTCTGTCAAAGGTAAATTGATACCATTTTTTCTGGAGAGTTACTTGGCAATATACATATTTTTAAAATCTTCAGAATGCCAACCCCTTTGTCTCCTCCAGATATTCTGCTTCTAAAAATTTACTCTAGAAATAGTAGATAACGATATATATTATACATAATTCAGATTATTTATATATACAAAAAAAGGTTATGTAGAAGGATACTAACTTCAGTATGATCTTTATTAGAAAAATACCAGAAAAATCTAAATTTTAAAAAGTGACAGGGACTTGCTCAAAAATTAGAGTACATTCACATGATGGAAAATTATATAGCCATTAAAAAGAATATTATAGAAAATAATATTAAAGAAAAATATTAAGTAACATGGAAACATTCCCATGACACCATGTAAAAAATTCAAGTGCTAACACATGTACAGAATCACAAAAAAACCCATAAATGGGGATGGGAGCTGCTCTCCTGTTAGTGTTGAAATTATAAGCTTTTCTATATTTTTCCCAAAATGTCTGCAAATAATGTTTACCACTTTAATTACTTAAAACCACAATTAATGTTGTTAAAATGAACATATATTATTCCATTTGCTAGTTTGGCTGTAATTATGCACCAACTCATTGTCTCTTAGAGCTGAGTTGAGCAACAGTGGAAGGCCAAGCAGGTAGTATCAAGCCACATGACTCAGTATGGGGAGGGATGAGATACAGAACTCAATTTCAGCTCAATGGAAAAATGGTAGGTAGCCTTTTTAAGGTGTTTCTACATGGAAAAACACTAAAAGTCCAACCTTGAGACTCACATGAGCTCAGATACAACAGAGTAGAAATAATAGTTCCAGCTCTTGGAGACTGTGTTGTTTAAACCCAGGTTAAATTTTAAGCTCAAGAGGTTGGTCCCTATGAAATCACAGTCGTTTCAAAGATGAGCACTTGCCCTCAATCTTGCCTTATGGTCACCAATGGAGTGAAAGAAAAGTTATATGAGAACAAGGGAAGTCTCAGCCAAATGCAAATGTAGCTTGTATTAGTCATTCTAAATCCTAGCTTCTTGGACCTGGTGAATCAGAACAAGACCAATCCGGGGAACCTCACTATCTTCAAATCAGATCAGAATGTTTTGGGAACAGATCAGAGTTTCTTGGGGATATCTATTTAAAAATGCAGATTCTGAGGCTTTTCCCATGTAGAGCCTCTGATGTAATAAATCTGGGTTAATACTGAGATATCTGAATTGGAAATAAACTCTTCAGTTTTATACAGTCAACATGCATGTTGTCTGATGTGCAATGGTTAAACCACAATGTCAGCTAAGCTACTGCAGTTGGTGGTATGTCACATACTCTACATTTCTGTCCCATGTGGAAAATTCTGTGTTCAGTTTAAAAGACAATTCTTTTGTCACATTGGTTAGCTGGTTTCCTTGGTTCCTAAATGCAGAGGAACTGGAAGATTACATCCCAAGTACATATATCCTTTCTAGTTTCTTTTTTTTTTTTTAACACAGTCTTAATCATATAATAAAATATATTGTGATTTTCATGCCATAGTGTGGGATAAATAGTTTCCAATTAATCTTTTTATTATCTTCATAATAGTCATGAGTTAAGGGTTTTTTAAAATTGTTTTATGTATTCTAATTCAGGGACACTACCTTTATATTATATTCAAAATTATGGTGCTTGAATGGGCCAAATCAGATATGTAGGATTTCTTACCAAATGATAACTTAAGAAGGTTTGCTTCTTTCTAGACAGACTTAGATTACACACCATCCAGGAATGGTCTCTGTGTTTCTGCAATTTGCACATTAACCATCAGATTGACTACTTTAACATTTTTGTTGTTGTTGTTATCTGTGGCTTTATTTTAAGCTCATTAGATCTTTTATGAGTCCCTAAGGGGTTGAGCAAGGTCTGAGGGATACTGCCCTTGGATTGGGTTCCTGCTCTCTTCCCATTCTTGATTCCATGGGCTTTTGCTATAGTCAGTCTTTTTTCTTTCTCTTTTTAAAAAGATTTTATTTTATTTTAGAAAGAGCAAAAGTAAGAGAAATCACAGAAGGAGAGGAGGAAGCAGACTCACCGCTGAGCAGAGAGCCCCGATATGGGGCTCCATCCCAGGATCCTAAGATTATGACGTGAGCCAAATGCAGAGGCTTAACCATCTGAGCCACCCCAGGTGACTCTGCTATACTCAGTCTTGCTGCATATGTTCTACTTACAGGTATTTTGTGTGTTAAGTTTCCATGTGTGACTTTATTGGAAAATGGGTTCTACACAAAAGAAGGGGGGTGTCTCTAAGATGTTGATAATCACTGGATTTAGTCATCCAATATTTATCAACTTATGAAAAACACATTTACTGACAGACTGATAATTCTGGAATCAAAGATGAGTAAGAGCTCATCAGTACTAAAGGAGAAAGGTATGTAAAACAGAGAAATTGCCTTTAAACTGAGGCTTAAAAATGAACAGTAATTTGTCAAATAGTGTTGCGGGAAAGATGCTATTAACAATGGAAGTATCATATAAAAGGGCCTAACCTTCTCCAGAATGGTGGAAAATTTACTGTGACAAGAATGTAGATATATAGTGAAGGGGGTAGGAGACATTATTGGGACCAGCTAGCAAATCATTTCACTCCCAGTTAAGGAAGTTGGAGTTTAGGATTTAGGTAACAAAAGTTACCATTAAACAGGAAGCTAACTAACTCGGTCAGAAAGTCCAGTTTTTAGGACCATACATGTGATGGCAGATTATCAGAGTATAGGTAAGGGTGAGACAGAAATTATGGCAGGGAAACCAGGTAAAAATTGAAGTTGGATTTAATGAGGAATTAAGAGAGTGACAGCATTTCTAAGATAGAAATTAATAACCTCTGCACAGATGCAAGGGTAAGAGAATGAGTTTTGAGACAATAAGTTTCTATGAAAATCAGTGGCAATGATGCTACATTAGGGAGGGAGAGTCTGGGGGTATAGGGTTGCCCAGGGGAGTAGGAGTGAAATGATGGGAGAACAGAAGAGAAAGGAAATATTGAATTGATATACACATTACTTGGGGCAAAGTAGGAAGAACAGAAAACCCACTTTTACTTTAGTAAAAGTGCTAAAAGTACTTTAGTTTTGGTGTTATCATGGAAAAGATAAAAATCCAATTGAAGTCAATAGGCTTAACTTCCAGGGGCAATAGGCAACTGCTGTTTTCTACCCCACTCTTCCTCTCAAAAAAACAAATGATGAAGACTGGACCCTCATTGTCCTACTGAGATTTCTGATCCCAAAGTCTAGCTAAATGGCAGAGTAGTGGTTTTCCCATGGTGCAGAGTGAGATTTTGAATCTTCATATGTCCAGTGCTACTTTATTAGTTACTTAAAAGTTGTGATCATTCCTCTTTTCTCACAAGTTCAAAGCTTAACTCGTTGGTCATATGGGTTACAAAATAAGAATACGTTAATTTATTGTAATAGAGACTGGTTTAATTAATAAACTTTTTCGAAAGATTTGTGTGTGTGTGAGAGATCTTACATAAATAAACAACCTTTAAAGCAGACTTTTGAACAAGGACAGAAAATTCCTCTTCCTAATTTGAAACTTTCTAAAATCAACTGAAACTGAAATGATGAAACTGTCTACAATTATTGTTTCAGTTAGTTCTCAATGAGATAATACAAATGAATAATACAAAAGAAACTCATGTGCCATTTTTAATATCGTTTAGCCTAAACTCTTCCCAAAAAGTCACACTCACAACCTTTTGATAGTTTTAGAGGGATATAATGTGTGAAAGAATATTCCAATGACATAATATACAAAAATGTGTTATATATAGAAGAATAAAAATTTATGTTTTGGGGGTTATTGCCGTGGGAAGAAGGGTCTGATCTTCATAGACATCTTCTTCATTGAATACCAGGACCCCTTCCAATTCATCCATACCACTCCATCATCTGTGCCATGTTTCGCCATGTCCCAGCTGTAATGTCCACCCCAGTAGTATCTGCCATTTGGATTGGCTGCATGACATCTATTATACCACCATCCACCACCATCTTCTTTAGAACACTGTTTTCTGGGATCTGCAGTTATCCTGAAAGGAAATGTTTGGGGTTAGAACTGCAGTACTGTTGAGTTTATTCTTTTGCAAAATACCCACAGAAGAGTGCTGGGCGCACAGTATTCTTTCACTCTGGTTTTCTAAGTAAAATCAAATTAAAACACAAAAGGCCTTCTCTGCCCTATAGCAAGAAAGAGAGAGAACTGGGCCTGGTGACGAGTTCATCTGCATTTGTTTCTTTAAACCGTCATGTTGTCATGTTACATTTTAGCTCCCTTAGTGTTAGAGAACCCTGGAAAACAAAATTAAGGTCCCAATATACACATAATGATATAGAGCTAGAGAAACTTATCTAAATGCTCACTACTCAGAAGGTAACCGTGCTCTAGTTCCAGGTCCATCTTTTATCGTTGTTATGACTTTGAGTAAGTTACTTTGTCTCTTTAAACTTCATCTGTCAAATGAGGATAATAATGACAACCTTATAGAAGAAATGGTTTAGAATAACACATGAGAAGCTTAGTATGGTGGCTAAGGCCCAGGAAGCACCTAAGAAATGATAGTTATCAATAACATGAGCCACCATTAAGGATCCCAATCACAACATTAGTGGTGGCTTTTAAAGCAGGGGAAAAGACATCTTACATACCAGCCATCATTATCCCTGTCGTATGTGCTGAAGTACATGCTGTTGTGAATGGTCATAGTTTGATTCTCTCCAACCAGTTGAGAAGCTCCTTCTATGAGTGCATTGCCAGCTGTTCCCTTATATTTGCTCACGGAGAGTTGGTATTTGTTGGCCTCATTCTGTACAGTGAATCCTCCATAAAGGGCCTTCACCTTGTCGCCTTTCCAGTCTTCCATTTCGATCAAAAGTTCTGTGGGTCCCATGTTGGTAAGCTGGCTAATTTTATCATTTCCAAGCCAATACTCCCCTAAAGGAAAAATAAAATAAAACCTCATCAAAAGTAGCACCTTTGGAAATAAAAAACAGTCTTCCTTCCATTATCTTTCATTTTTACAATCTTTTTATTTTTATTTTTTTTAAATTTTTTTTAAAGATTTTATTTATTTATTTGACAGAGAGAAATCACAAGTAGACGGAGAGGCAGGCAGAGAGAGAGAGAGGGAAGCAGGCTCCCCGCTGAGCGGAAAGCCCGATGCAGGACTCGATCCCAGGACTCTGAGATCATGACCTGAGCCGAAGGCAGCGGCTTAACCCACTGAGCCACCCAGGCGCCCCTCATTTTTACAATCTTTTTATAAACTCTTCTTAGCCTCCTAAAAGCACACTCCCAGCACTATGGTTTTTAAAGGGAAATTTAAAAAATTTTTCAACATGATGATTTATTTTGTACTCCCAGTTTTTACCTGGTAGACCACAGTATTTTTTCCCATCAGCATTGGTTGCAATATTTCCAAATCCTTGTTTATACGGATCCCATTTCCTGCCAAAGTCAACACTACCATCTTGACGGTTCTGAATTACTGTCCATCCTTTGGTTGAAAGGAAAAAAAAAAAAGGCACATATAAACAACAAATAATCTAACTTTGGAAAGAATGTATGAATTTCTCACCTATTTAATTTATTTTATGCTCTAAATAATTTATTTGGTGCTTCAAAATGGATACAATAAGGAAATAAATATGAAAGGAAAACTTAAAATCTTTAGAGACCTCAAGTGCTTTATCTTACCCCAAACTGTGAATCACAGATATTTTATAACTTTTTAAATATCAGGTTAAGTTCCAAGTCAAATGGCTCATTGTTGGTATGTTAAAGCTGGGTCTTATTTCTTGGCATTCTATGGTATCAAAATAATTACAGCATAATAGGTGAACAACTATCAAATACTTACCTCCACTCTCTGTGGTCATATCACAGTATACTCTGTATGGTGTGATAGAACTGAGAGGCTGAATGAGATACATTTCAGATGTTTCACCTCCCTTCCTGATAATTTCCTCACATTCTGCAAACATAAGATAACATATATTCAGGGAACTACAATATAACTCTTTGGTCTTTAGTCATCAATTTTATAACACAGGTTACTGAGGAATGTTTTATTCTAGACATTTGAGAATAAATTATAGAAACTGAATCATCTTTTTACTGAAAATCAGACTCAGCTTTGAGTTCTATTTCCCGAGGGGATGAAACAAGCCCTTCTTCACCTTTTATGTCCTAAGATATATATAACCTGCCAGAACACAAGGGATGGAGAAACTCCTATTCCCCCCTCCCCCGCCGTGCTTCTGCCACCTATCCAAGCAAATAAGTGCATTAGCTAGGTGGAGCTATCACCATCATTACATTATATCCTATTCATCAAAAACTGGCAAATACATTAGACTAAGTCAGAACACAGCAAGCTAGGGATATCTTCATGATGTGCTCTTTTGTCATTAGGGTTGGTTAGGGAAGAGCCACTAAGCTTTTTGAAGTTCTCTTATTTTTAGAGACTATTTATTCTGGAACCCTCTAGAAATATGTTTATTAACTACTTACCTTTGCCAGACACCACAGGAATATTGCAACTGACTGTGCATGGGGTGCGGCAGTATTCCATCTGAGCGGACACATCTGATTCTAATTTTTGTATTTTGCTTCTCAAGTTTTCCAGGATTGAACGGAGCACACGAAGGTTAGTTGGGACATTACTATTCACAGTTTCATCTATATATAATTGGTGCTTTTCCAGCTCTGAGGAGTACTCATTTATTGCATTTTCATTATCTGGAAAATTAAATTATGAAGGAATGGTAAGCATTTTCTCCAATTAAAAAACTATAGGTATTCAACCATACAGTTGTGACTTTGATTTTCTGAGAATAAGTTAATAGACACAGAGCTACTGTCAGGCAATCATGATATGTAATTGTACGAGAGAAAATCATTTCACCCTTGACATCTACAAGTTAACATAAAGTCTAGCTACTATACTAGTAATTTACCTTAGGTGTAAGCCAAAATTATGCCTAATAATAAAAACAAAATGTTCTTTATTTCTCTGGTGAGGAAAAGAGGAGAAAGCAGTGTTTAGGCCTTCCATCTCAGAATTTCAACATGTATGGATTGGATACACTTGATTTACTTACTCCTTACTCATCTCATAAGAGTACAGTAGAGCCTTGAAATTTGCAAGAAGAGTGTCATAATACCTTTAAAAATATCCAAATTAGGATAAGCTACTCACTGAGATGTCTATGCCACGCTTACTCACTAGCTGATTCCTAACCACCCAGCCAATAACACTCAACATTCAGATTTCAAGATTCAGAGATCTGGTAGTGGTATTTGCAACACAATTGAGTACATCATAGATTATCCTCTTATATTCAAAACCAGAAGTATTAAATCTATAAATGCTAAATTTGACTCTAAATATTGTCTTCTGATTCACAAATTTCTTATAGAATGAAAACAAGGGCTTATGGTAAATATTTGATCGAAAATGATTCTAGCTGAGAAGTGCTGAATAGTGTTTATATGGCAAACTGCAGGTAAAGGTGGCTAAGTGAGAGCCTTAGGGTAATCAGGCTCATACTGAAAGCAGTAGGATGCTATTAAGGTTAATCTAAAAATGCTGATCCTCCCAGAATTACGCATTCCCATGGCAGTTCAAGACATTCTAATTTTATAGTAGTAGCAAACATAAAACACAGGATATCTACCTCGTATTTGTTTCTGCCTGTTTTTCCACATCTCTTTTAGCAGAGTTATATACTGAAAGGTGCTAGAAGAGGACTGGGACACAGACTCCACATTGTTATTTAACTCTTCTATACTTTTTCTGATTGGCCTTTCCTGTTTTACCAAAGTATCTTGCAACTGACATCCTGTAGGACACAACACTCCCTGCAAACAAAGAAGAGAGCAGGCATTAGATAAAGGATTCAGATTATGGGTATTTGTGAAAATAGTACAACAGTGAAGATTAAAATTAGTCCTTACCATAGAATAAATATAACTGGACTATGAAAATTTTACCACCTGAACAATTGAGGAGGGCAAAATACAAAATTAAAAACAATTTTTACAATCCTAGGCTCAGACTAAAGGAGACTAGGAAGGAACTCTTAACCCAAGCCCCAACAAGTTTTGTAGTTATTTCCAAAAAAAAAAAAAGAAGCAAAATAATGATGATGATGTGATTCAAGGAAACATTAGGAGGCCATGAGGAAGATAGGCATTCTCTGCATGGGAGACCCATCATCACGAGAAACATCAGTGTATACCCACCAGGTCTGGGTCAGCATGAAGACAGCCCCCAGCATCAGGGGCCTTTCTTTCTACTTTCTTTTGGCCTGCTGCTTTTTTGATTGGTCGAGGCTGATAGCCACCTCCACTGATGGGAGGTGGAGCAGGTCTCAGGCTGGGAGCCTCTTCCCTCTTCTTGTCACGTGGCCGGTGACCACGTGCACCCACAGTGGCCTTCAGGGAACCAGGCAGAAATAAAACGTAAAGTGTTAGCAGAGATTTGACATGTAAATATTCCAATACACTCAATTTACAATTTAGGTTATCACACGATTAATGGTTTCCTTAAGGTCCATCAAATGGCTAGTCATTGTTGGTATATCAATAGGCTGCTTAGGTCTCTTCGGTAACAACAGACAGAAAAACTGCATGAAAAGCTATAGTCCCAGAGGGAGTTGTTTTGTTTTGTTGTCTTTGTTTTGTTTTTACAAAAAGCTTTAAAATAAAGCTGCACCAGATTGTGAATAGTAAGGACCTTAGATTCCTGATACCTATACAATGGAATACATCAAATAGTAAGGCATCTACACTGTCAGGATGAATAAATATTCTCAAGCCACCCAGATTACTAATTTCCTGTAACCACTGGTCCTTATTTTCCCACTTTCAGTTTTTATGAATTGATTATTTTGCCTAACTCCTATATAACAATATTTGAGAGGCAATACAGATTTATTCAAAGTGAAACTTACTTGGGATTTATTTGTAATAAGACAATCTTTGACTCTAGCATGTTTGAAGAGGAATAAGGTACTCTGGAGCCAGGCTGCTTGGATTCAAATCTTGACCCTACCACTTACTAGTTAGTTACAAGATCATGTACAAGTTCTGATATCTGTGCTCCAGTTTCCTTATCTGTAAAATAGGGATAATAACTGTATCTGTTGTATAAAATGATTGTAAGGTAAGGGCTAAACGACTTTGCATGTGATGCCCCCTGAAGAGCAGCTGGTATACAGTAAATACTCACTATTTCTATTATAATAAAACATAATAGATACTACAGTTCAAAAGGCTTCTCTGCTACTAATTCCAATATTATTCTTTTTTAAAATATTTTTATTTATTTATTTGACAGACAGAGATCACAAATAGGCAGAAAGGCAGGCAGAGAGAGAAGGGGAAGCAGGCTCCCTGCTGAGCAGAGAGCCCGATGCGAGGTTCAATGTGGGGCTCAATCCCAGGACCCTGAGATCAAGACCTGAGCAGAAGACAGAGGCTTGACCCACTGAGCCATCCAGGCACCCCTGCAATCTTATTCTTATTTTATACCCACAAAATTATTTTTTAAACCATTCTCCTGAAATTTCCTACATGATTTCCTTATCAAACAGCATAATTTTCTCCTATCTAAAATAATTCTCAAGGTACGTGGTTAAAATTATTTGTTAAATTTAAAAGTACTACATTAAAAGATACTGAAGTAGAAAATATGCGGTGCAATACAAAAATGTTGGCTGGGATTAAATGCATTGTCATTTGGCCTTGGTCAGCAGTCACACTTTTAAAAAATTATACTAGTTACAAATTAACAAATAACTAGATGTGAGGCAGAGGCTAAACTCTCCAGCCATTCTGAGAGCCCAGAAGTCATACAATGACTCTGTTTTGAATTTTAATGTCATGTATTCATTATGTTATAATAATATTTAACATTTAGTGACAATGTTAGTCTTTCAATCAGGCAATTTGGCTCCTGATCTCCCCACTTAAACACTATAGTATTGGGGTATGTGTGAGGATTTGGGGGGAGGGATATATATATATATTTTATGTGGTCCTGGTCTATTCTACCAGAAATTTTATGAAATGTGGCTTTCCTTTTATTGCAAATCAAATTATAATAGAAGAAAATATTTTCTTTCTATTTCATTAGAGTGCCTTTAGAGAGGTGGCATTGATGGTCTAGCTTTACCAGAGAAAGGGAAATTTAAAATATGTAAAGAAATTCTATGGATATTTAGGTTCGTGAAGATCACTTAGGGAAATTAAAAAAAAAAACAAAAACTAGAAAATCTATTTGGGAGCTAAACTAGTAAACTATCTCTGTAAGGATTAGCTGGTAAGTAGAAATGTAAAAGTGCTTAGCCAAGTGTTTACAAAAGTTTACTCTTACACATTCTTTACATTCTTCTTACCTAATGCAATTAGCCAGACAATCATCTTTTTATCTGTATGGTTTGATAATTAAAACAACTTAGGTTCCCTTCAAATTCAACAAATGATCTGAACAAATCACTTCCTTTAAGTATTATTATATACTCTAATTTCTATGTGACAGACTATGTTACAGACAAGAAATCTGATCATGATTCATTTGAGAATAAAATCAAAATCCTCTAAGTATTTATCTCCCTAAATGCAATTCTGTATTTTTGTTATCTTCAAACCAAGACAAATAAATCAGCAAAGATAGTAGTTGAGGTAAAACTGTTCCACAAATGAATAAATTATACTGAGCTATGTGTTTCATAACTATTAATAATAACAATAAATACTACTTATGATTTAGATTTTCTCACTTGAAGAAACCCAATTATTTCATTTTCTATCACTGTACTTGGTCTATTCTGCTTTTAGATTGGTTTAGAATTTTCATTCATAAGTCACCAGTAATTTCAGGAGCTATATATTACTCTTCTTCACCAAAGAGTAATCCATCACAGTTTTTCTCTTAAAATACTGCTTTTTCATTATTTTATAGTCTGCAAAATTCTCAGATTTGTCCTCATAATTGTAATAACATATTGCTAGAATTAAATAAAAATCGCAGTACTTAGGATAACAAGTGAGAAAAACAATCTTACCACAGCTCTGTCTCCTTCATCCTGGGAAAACAAAGGTAAGAAACAAGAAAATAAGAAATTATTATTTTGTTTTTCTGCAAGAAATACTATGTAACATCTTTAAATAAATGGGTCCCTGAGATTAACAATTCAATTTCATAACTAAAATCAAGGTTAACATCATTAAAATATTCATATGATTACATTGTTATATTTTATATTAATAATATTAGTAATAATATAATAAGTTTAAAATAATCACCAAATCGTCATAAAGTTGATCTTGCGACTTAACAATAACAACACACAATAGTAGCAATAACAGATTCTTCATGATTTTAAGTTTTTGGAGGTTCCAAGAGACCATCCTTTGCTTATGGACTTCACTGAGATATCTTCAATTCTATATATAGCTGAGTCCTTTGTTACGTATCACTTTAGAAACAGTACCTTCCTTTGTTAATATTTAATCTTTTGGCTCACTTGTTGGCTGAACCATTTCATCACTTAAGCAACATATTCCCAGCAAGACTTATTTACTTGTCATACAACTATTCTGTGTTGGCTGAATTTAGAAACACCACAGTTCTTAATTGGATAATATGAGGGAAAACTAGGACATTCCTCAAGGAAATGTGTATCACTTTTCCAGTAAATTAGTGTAGATGCTGCTCAGGCTCACAGGGAATGTGTGAAGAAATAAACATTTCTCATCTAAGCACAAAATTCTGGACCTACTCACAAAGAATCCACTAAAACTGTGTATTCACAAAAAGTATAGCACAAATGTTTATGCTTTAAGGCAATCATATAATTGAGCTTTAGGAGGCCTATATATTAAGAATAATGTTATATCACCGTGTATTTATCCTTTCTTTTAGACCTTAATCAGAACAGGAAATTTACAACTCATGCCTTATACTCTGATAGACAAATATCAAAAGAAAAATGTCAACTTCTCATTTCTTTCCACAGTTTGTCCTTCAGTAATATGTGTTCAAAAAAATTCTAAATACTGTTAAAATAAGACAGCACAGATTCCTAAATCAAAATCATTATTATTGTGATTGGACACATAATTAACATTTTATTTTTATATTACATTATATATTATATTGTATATTATATTGCTTATAAAGACAATGTTATTTCACCATGAGTGAAGCCTTCATACATCTATTTCAAATAGAGGCTCAGACACTACTTGGTCCATTTCCTATCATTATTTCCTGTAAACCACAAAATCCCTGCCTCATCTTTTTATCTATTTGTTGCAATCAGGATTACCAACTCCTACAAGAACCAATGGGGAACTCAAAGTCAACAACACAAATCCCAGAAAGTATGCTGCTTTATAGCATTTTCTGTGTGTGCATGTGTATGTGTGTGTGTGTTTAGTACAGAAAGTAAAACATTCTTGTGACATTTAAAAAATAATTCTTTGCAAGATACCAGGTTATTCAGGTTTAAATCAGGAGAGTATGTTTTTAATTGAAATAGAGTTGATATACAATATTATATTAGTTTCAGGTGTACAACATAGTGATTCTACATTTACATATATGTTAGGAAATGCTCACTGAGGAAACCCCTTGTCACCATACAGTCATTACAATATTATCGACTCGATTCCCTACACTGTAATTTTCATCCTCATGGTTTAGTTTATAATGCAAATTTGTACATCTTAATCCCTTCTTCTATAAATCATGCTTGGAAGCAGACTCTTGATAATGGTATGAGACCCACTAAATTTCTTTCTTCTCTGAGCAGCAGAGATCGAATCCCCAAATTCTTTTAACTCAAATTTAGAGAAGCAAAGTATTGAGTTTAAATTAAGTAAAATACCTCACTGGATTTTTTCAAATTTGTATACCTTTTATCAGTACTGAGTATTTTAAGAGTAACTTAGTTTTAATTTTTCTTAGAAGAATACACATCTGACCATAAAAGCAAATAGATGTGTGTATTAATTTAAAAAAAGATGCAAGAACATTTATCTTTGAAATGTGACTAAGGTAAAGCTCATTTTAGTAATCTGGACAGGATCTTGTGTTAATGATGTCAGATTCTTGCTGATTTGAAAAAACTATCTGATAAGAAGACTAAAACTTTTTTTTTTCTTTTAAGGTAACATTATCAGACTACTACTTCATTTTCAAGCACTGAAACTAACAATAGAACCGTTATTTGATTTTCAGAAGTTTGTTGATTTTCAAGTTTCTTCTGGTATTTAAAAGAATCTTGTACAACATTAAAATGAAAATGCCTTTAAATTCTCACCTTTTTCTATCTAACTGGCATTCCTGCCATCATCAGTAGGAAGATGGAGGACAGAAACTACTAGAATGTTATGTTCCATAGGAGCAGAGACTTAATGTTCATTTCACAAATAGTTCTTGAAAGCCTCCTATGTGATCAGTAGTATGCTTAGACGCTGGGGACACATTTGAGAGCAAGACTAACATAGCAGGCATTCAATAAAAAATTGGAGAGTGAATGAGTGAACTACGTTTCCCTGAAACATGCCTCACAAGCCAATTCCTGATGATCATTTATTGCACTTAATTCTTAAAACCACTAAGTTCCTTGATGATGAAATTGAGGCTCTGAGAGGTTAAGCAAACTACCCAAGGCATTCACATAGTAAACACAGGAACCAGGACTCAACCCAGGACTGTCTGAGCCTATAGTCCATGCTCTCTGCCCATTATGCCATACTGCCCCACAAAATATAAACATAAAGAATTTACCAGTATTTTTGTTGTTGTTGTTATTTTGGCCAGCCCATGTCTTGGGGCTATACGGTCTCAGACCAGCTCACTCATTCTTAGCCTTTATTTGCTAAGAATATATGGGTGTGGGTGTGACTATTCTTATTCATGGGAAAGGCATGACTAATCCAGTAATAATAACTGCCAGTTTTTAAAATTCCAGTTCTTGTTAGGTATTTTTTCCTACTGAGTTACATACAGCTACACTAACATTCTAAAGTACCTGATATTACAAAGTAAACTACCATTATTTTCAAAGAGAAAAAATATATTTGCAGATATTCTGATTATAAAAATACTTAAATTTTAAAAAATGTTGATGTTATTGGTGGAGGAGGAAGGGAGTACTATTTGTTCAGTTATATTTTCAGGTCAATAGTGCAGTGTTCTTCCCATTCTGATACTGTTACATAAGTCAAGGGCAGTAAATCAGTGACAGAGATTACAGATGATCTGTCCCGCCCAGCAGCTCTCTGGCATGAGGGGCAGCCGTGTGGGCGCTGATTGTCAATGCACTTGTTGATACCTCTACAATTCATGTCAGGCCTGGTCTATAGAACACAAGGCAATTTGTGTTCATTGAATATTTATAAAGCACTTACTATGTGGGAAGTAGTACACTAGGAGCCCAAGATATTTTGGTGATGTTACAAGATACACATGTGCCCTCTAATCATGAAGCTTTATGTCTACAGTGGAAGACAGAAAATAAGAACTACTTGTAATAACATGCAATGAGCCTAAGTCATGGAAAGGTGATGCTTTGGGAATAGTTACTTAGGGACCTAACCCTCCTCAGAGGGAAAATGGACTCGAAAGGACAAGGCTTTTGGGCTTGAAACTTATTGAAACTTATTCAGTTATTCTTTGAATTGCTATATGGTTTATGTGACATACTTGGCACATGGTAGGTATTTTATAAATATCTGTGGAACAAGTTTATGAATGTATGAAAAAGTAAATGATTAAATGAATAAAATAATTCTCTTTGTCTACACAGCCATAGCATTTGAGAAACTATACTAAATCATTGTTAGTGTCTATTTTTCTTGTCTTATTCTGAGCTACAGTTTGAGAACCACTATCCAAAAGGAAATTAATACTCAAGAGCTGCAGGCTAACTTGGACCAGAGCTTTGATGGGCAAGCCTGAGACCAATATTGCAATGACACTTGTAATTGGTTAGTCATTTGCAATAGGAAAGCATATTGCAGGGAAGAAGAGTGGGAGCCCACACTGTATCTTGTACAAAGTTATATATTTTATATATATATATATATATATATATATATATATAATAACATATATATAATTGTAGAATCACTATGTTGTACATCTGAAACTAATATAATATTGTATATCAACTCTATTGACTTGAAATTTATCAGTTTGCTTTCCTGGAGGAAGCTGGTATACAGCATGGCTGAATAGGGGGAAAACCAGCACATTTTCTTCACCCCATGCCAATCATAAGAGCCAGAGAAAAGACAGAGATGCTCTTCTGCTCCTGTCACATTGATACTCAGAACCACAAGGCTATAATGGATACCCTTTAGAGTGCTGATCCCTTCGCCTGGAACAACTCTTGAAACATAGGGATCCAGTGGTCCTATTAGCATAGTGATACCCTGACCCTCTAGCTAGACACTTGAGCTGGTGGTAGACTTCTTCCCTAAACCAGACCTATCAGCTTCTCTCCCCCAATTTAATGTTTTCAAAGGAAATAAGCAAGGAATTGGGTTGACTGACCCGATGTCACATTTGTCGCAGCATTCCAGAGAGAGAGCCTACCAACCTTGGCAACAGAAGTAATCAAAACCTCTAAACTTGACCATCTTTTGGTAAGTTCAGCTGAAATGGCTTCTGGAGTTTGCTGAATTAAAATTAAATTAAAATCAAATTTTTAGGAATCAAACTATTTTTTAAGCATACATTTCACATTAGAAGGAAAAGCTGTGTTCAAACAATGCAATAAATTACTATAGGTTTTTATGCCTAAAGTATATAATACCAGCAGTAAAATCTGTAGAAAATAAAAAGTTAAATTTTACTTTGGAATGTTTTAGTAACATTTATTTAAAAAATCTTTCATTATTTAATAACTATTTCTTGAATTAAAAGTATTTTCCATAAAATGTCCTCGGGATTAGATTAATGACATAGCAGACATTTATAATTTTGACTTTTCCAATGCAAGAATAACTGTCCATTTTCCTTGATTCAAATCTTTTTAGGGTGGTGTGTCCCTTAAATATTTATCTAGGTCTTGCACATTTTCATTTATTGCTGTTATAAATAAGATTATTTCCCCCATTACATTCTAACTGTATATATATGAAAGCTATTGATTTTTTGACTACTACTTTGTACTCTGGTCTCAGTGAATTCTCTTGTTTCCAACAGCTTTTCCAGTTGACTTCTTGTTTGTTTGTTTAGGTATACGATCATACCATTTGCAAATACAGATAGTTTTACTTCATTATTTCCCATATTACACATACATTTCCTTTTTTGTCTAACTACGTGACTAATATTTTCAGGAAAAAAATAAGTGTGGATAATAATAGCAATAGCAGGAATTTTTGTTTTGTGATGAAGGTAAGTTTTTAAAGTTTATCCATAAAAATAATGCTAGTTTTTGATAGTTTACTTTTAAAAGAAAGCTTTAAAATGCCTAAATTATAGTAAGAAAATATTGAAACAACCAAAAATGCATTATCTTCTTCATTATTGATGTAAAGAAGTTTTTCTGCCAACTAAACCCATTTTTGAAAAAGAATATATTTTTACAAATAAATCAATACCTTTTAGTTTAATGTCAGAACTATATAAACTAGATAATATTTTGTACTAACTTACCTAAATATAGTGGAGAATAATTCATTTTCATAAAACTTAAAATGATCAGAAAGACTGTCCTCATACAAGCAGTTCTCTGCCTTTCATACAGAAAAGGTTAAGATTAAATTGTTGAAATAGTGCATCTTTTCAGGAGTAAGCACATAATATACACATGCAATGATAAACAATACTTGATACCTGCAACCCCACATCAAAATTAAGGTCTCAGTGCCTTCCATCCCCACATTTAAGTGTCTAAAACTTAATACCTTACTTATTCAATCATTCAACAAACACTGCAAGTCTTACCAGTTGCAAGTTATCCAAATACTGGGTGTGTGATAATGAGTATCACACCATCACCCCTATGTCTATTGGGGAACACAGATAATTAAATAAATATTACCATCAAACATGTTAACATATGAACTCAGCTGAGAAATCTGGAAATGTCACATTGCTATTTTTTTTTCGCTATAAGCAATGACACTCACACATTTTTGCAAAATAGAAGCATAAGAAAAAAAATATGAGTCGTGATCATATTCAATTTGGCACTTGTTTTTGTGACATTAGATAGGACTTCACACAGTAGGAACAAAAACTGTGATAAGCAGCACTTCCCTTCTTTCTCTGTCACACATATACACCCCTTGCTAAGATATTTATAACTGACAGTGCAGCTTAATTAGGTACCAGGCCTTTCCAGGCATTGATCAGAATAACTCCCTCACTGTTTCCGATGATCCCAGAAGCTTTCCTCTTAACTCTGTTACTAGAAATCACTTGCTAACACTCCCTCAGCGCTTGGGCCCATTCTCAGTATTGTAATAAACGAAAACTGAACTCCGGGAAGAAATGTCCAAGTATTCGTTTTAACTGGTTCTGACCTTATAAATTAAACAAGAACTGGTAACCACCTTATCCACCTTATCTCCCTTTTGAATTAGTGAAGAAATACAAATCTGAAATTCACAGGAAAAGGACCTATTGCGTCAAATGAGTCTAAAGAATATTGTATGTAAAGAGAGTAGTGTCTACAGAGATTATATATTTAAACTTCTAAACTGAGAGAAACAAGAAGAAATAATATCCACCTTTTTATGAGTATAAAATCAGAAAACATTTCCAATAAAAAATCTGATGAAGAGATGAAAAGGACACTGAAATCTATACTCCTGTGTCCTTTCAGTATTTCAGGGCAAAGGACAAAAGTATCTGAAGAGAAGGAAGGGATCTCATATACTGGTGAGTTAGAAAACTAGATTAAGTAATATAGAGAAGAGCTTCCTTAAAATTTGTACTATTGGTTTTGCAGAGACTTCATATTTACATTAATAAATTATTCATCATAATTTAGGTGGTGAACTCTTATCCTTATAATGACTAGAGAAAAGCCTTAGGAGGGTAAATCCTCCGGTCATTATAAAGAGCAGCAGTGACCCCTACTGCTCAAATAAGGCATCCCTGGGTGTCCACCAGGATAGAGATTCTATCTAGACCTTTCCTGGGTCCTACATCTTTTCATGAATCCAAAGAAATCTATGGTTTGTTTTGAAAAGAACACAAAACCCAGGTTCTGATATAAATATAAAATTTGCATGCAACATAGGTAATTCATAGATCCATGAACTACATAAGTGGGTCACTGAGCTCTATTTGTCTATATAAAACTTTAAGGTGGGTAATATAATTCTATAGATTCAACAGAGCTTTTTAAAAGAAGGATAATCTAGTGCAATTTACCTTAGCTATTACAATTTATTATGAGCCTGGGTTTATAAAACTTTTCCAGGATGACTAACATGTAAATAGGCCCAACTAGGCAGTTATTACATTGCCATAGATATATCAGAATATTGCATACATTTCCATAATTTTATTGCCTTTTAAAATCATATTTTTGTATACCTATTACTAGCTATGGGAATGATATCTCTTACCTCGTATATATTTTTACAATTACACAATTTCTTTGCAAGTTCTACCACCAGTGGCCACTGTTACAGAAGATTAATTCATAGACCAAACTCACACTCAAATTCAAAGATGATTGTATTTTCAAGTAGAAACATGACCTTAATGTTTGATTAATTAAAAACCAATGAATTTCTAATGAGATTATCAATTCATATTGCTATACTTTTGGTAAGATATTTTTCCCCTTTCAAAGAATGGGCTGTATGCTCTGGGTAGATCAGTGGAATTGATTAGATTAAGGAACAAGCAAGGCCAGTGAAATGTTTATCAAGTTTACAAGTGTCCATCTCCATCAATCTTTCCTTTTACATAGAAAAGTAATGGAGCAGGATTGACAGAAAACTGCATTTTACCTGAGGAAAAAAACAAGATAAAATACCGAAATTTAGGCACCAAGATGTAAATAAATAAAAATGGCTCAACTCTGCAGTCGCGTCTTTCTTCCACCAGCTTTGAAAAGCTGTACCCTGGCATTGTTGGCGCCACATTAATTACCAGACAACTAGGAGACGAACAAAAATTATGCAGTTTTGAAATATTAAAAAAAAAAATCTACAAAGCGTAAAATAAATATGGGGACTTGCTATATAATGCTAAACCAAAAATCTATGCCAACTTTCTCAAACTTTGCAATATTCGACAATATTCCCTCAACAAGTGTTAACTGAACAGCCTAAGTGGAATTGCTTTTAGGAGCTAAGGCTACAAAGGCGTCAAAATGCTTCCAGACAAGTTTGGCCAAGTAGTGGAAGCAGGCGGCGTAAATCACAGAGATGAGCCCCAAAAGGACAGGACCATTTAAGTTTTAGGGAGGACCGGGATTCGCTCGCTCCAGACCCTTCCTAGAACTGATTCCTTAGGTTCGCTGGAAAAAAAAAGAAAAAAATTAAACTTCTGGAAATACAGCGCAAACAACCATATCGCTAAATCAAACTACTGAAGTCTTACAATAAGGCAGAAAATGCCATTTCAAGACTTCTACGGAGATGCGAGTGAGACCCTTACGTTACGAGGTACTAAGAGCCTCCGACCTCGGGGCCAAGGCCACGCCCCCGAAGGAAAAGGCCCGCTCCTGGGTCCCAGAAGGCCGTCGGGCGACCAGTACGCATGCGCGGATTGCGTCACATCCGGCGCCAGGGCGGTCGATTCCGGAAGGGACTGCACAGTTGTGGCAGCGGTTTCTGTGTTGCGAACTAGCGTTTCTTGTCTTTTGGAGCGGCGCGTTGTACGGCAGCATCATGGTCGAGGTAAAGTGACACTTGGGCCCTGAGAGGTCGTTCACATCTGGAATGTGTTTCTTTGGCGGCTGACGCGGGAGAACGAGGGTGTTTGGCGTTTGGGGAGAGGAGAGCCTGCGAAGGGAGGCTCTCTGGCCGAGGCCGGGTAGTCTCTTAAGCTTTTCTGGGCTAGAGAGAGGCCGGATGGGAGCGCTAGCTGGAAGTTACTCCCGGGCGAGACGCCTGAGAGAATTTCTCAGTTCTTATTTACCCTGGAACTCGCAGTGCTTCTGGATGCGTTGAATTCACCGTCTGCAGAATAGCGCCCATGGTTGTGTGTCCTAAAAGACTGGCAGCCCTCTCTGGTGTTAACTTTGTGCCTTCCTTCAGCTCTTCCCCAGGACAACCTGCCATTGTGAAGTTTTGCATCAGCTGTTCTGTTAGCCAGCCTTGTCCATTGTATCTCAGGAATATTTCTTGATTCTTGTCCATATCCACTGTCTTCCCCTTAATTCAGACGAGCATCATCTTTTGTCTGGACCAGTGCATTAGCTTCCTTCTGGTGTTCTCGCTTCCATTTTAGTTACACTCTCCCCCCTCCGCAGTTTCTTCGGCTTAAAAGCCTTTTTTGACCCGATGTTATTAGAGCAAAAGTGTAGACTATTGCAGAGATTTTAAAAAAAATTCTTAATCTGATGTGGACTTTGTCTACCTTTGGAACCTCATTTCAGCATCACAGTCCACCTTCCTACGGAGCATACACAGTTCTCTTGGAGCTCCTGCTTCATTGTTCTGTGTACCTGGCATTTTCTCTCTGCCTGGATTGTTCTTCCCCTCCTGTGCACAAGGCTACCTCTCTTCTTAACTAATACCTCAGAGAGATCTTTCTTAACTATCCTAAATTCTTTCTCTGCCCCAGCCCCTTGCTTGTTTCCTTCGTAGCACTTACTAAAATGTATTGCCTATTTTTGTTTTCTCTTGAGCACTGGGACCATGGCTGCCTTTTCATCATTCTTTTGCTAGCTTCTAGTCCAGTACCTGCCAGACACGTAGTGGGAGCTCAGTGAATATTTACTGAATAAATGACTAAGCTCAGGCATCCCTTACTGGTATACCGGGGGCTCTGGCCAATGTGGAGTTTCCTCTACTTCTCTGAACTTGACTCCTATAGCTTGCTACAAATAGCTGTGGTGAGTGGTACAGAGCTTTTTACATATTTAAACATGTAATGTGTATAACTAATTTGACTTTAATTTGGGTTATGATACGTGTAATTTGTAGCTAGGTATGTGATTCTGTTCTTTCTTTCTAGGAGGTACAGAAACATTCTGTGCACACACTTGTGTTCAGGTCATTGAAGAGAACGCATGACATGTTTGTAGCTGATAATGGAAAACCTGTGCCTTTGGATGAAGAGAGGTAGGTATTGTTCCTTTTCAGTTGCTAGAATATTTAAACTTCTGATGTTGGGGGAAGAGAGCAGAGAGAGGGGAACTTTTAAAGATTAGTGAGTGGTACTAACATAGGATATCTATTCAATAATGAATGGTGTTTGGGCATGATTTAAGCTGATTTAACTTTTTTTTGGCCTTGTCTTTCACAGTAAAAAACCCATTAATTAATTGCATTTATAAATACCCAGTAATTAGGACAGTCCCTTTTAGGTGTTATATTTTATAATCAATCACTTTGTATGTGCTTTCAGCTTCCCGCTGCTCTCAGAGCCTTGCTGAGCTGAAATTGTACCTGGCCAGTACCTCTACTCCCATCTTTTCTCGTTAGTATGATGAAGATTTTTGAGTGGTGGCATATTTTTGGTTCTACATCTCCAGCTCCAGTCTGGGATTGCATTATGTGCAGTGTTCCTCCTTTGTCCTTTACCCTTTTAAACTATATTTAATTCCTAAGACAAGCATTTATATTTAATTTATAAAGTGAGCTACTCTTAAAATTAACATAGTAAGTGCATTTCTTTTAAAAAATATTGGACTAATTAAGTACGTTGATTAGTTCTAATTAATCTTTTTAGATACATCCAGTAAAGATTATGATAGAAGATTTTACTATAGTTTTATATTTATACATTTGAAGGAAAGTATTTTGACTTTGAGGTTTTTACAAGGATACATTAGTTTCTATATATTTTTAAGTCAGACCCTTGATAATTTATCATGAAAGGTTTTATATTTATTGGTTAACAAACTAAAATGTTACTTAGACTTAATGGATGCTATGTGGTGGATTGTGAACAAAAGTGTGGAAATGCACTTCAAGCTTTTTAAAATATTGTTTAACTTTAAAAACTTCATAGAATTTTTTTCTACATGATTAGGCAAACCTAGCTGTTTAAGTACTTGTGTTTCTTGGCTGAGTATATTTCCATAGGATAATATATTTAAAGAACTCAGAGATACATTCTTATGTTCATAATTTTTAAATAGTCACAAACGGAAAATGGCAATCAAGCTGCGTAATGAGTATGGTCCTGTGTTGCATATGCCTACTTCAAAAGAAAATTTTAAAGAGAAAGGTCCTCAGAATGCATCGGATTCATATGGTCATAAACAGTATCCTGCCAATCAAGGTGAGTATGCATTATCAAAAATATCAGGACTTTTATTTTAAAAATGGAAAAATGAAATGTTTTACTGCCTGTCCCAAAAGGACAGATTAGAGCCGTATCCTATTGAACAACTGTATTGGTATTATAATGGAAGTCTTGATTTCCTCATTGGAGTAGTGAGTGAGATTTTACAATTATTACAATTATTATTTTACAATTATTACAATTTTTGTAATAATCATCACTTGGAGATAATCACATGTTTTCTTCCAGTATTTTATTTTAAACCCCTGTAAGTGAAATCAAAGATAGCTACTAAAAGGAATTGATTTTTTTTTTTTTAAACAAAAAAAAATTTTTTTCTTATAGGAAATAAAAAAGTGGTAGAATAATAATGACAGAGATTCTTAGGATATAGAGAAGGTCGCAGTGGAGACTAAAGGAAAAACTTCTAACCTGTAGGAAGACCATCTGTCTATTTTGGCTATCATTCATAAAGGTGATATTAAGCACTGAAATTGCAGTGAATAAAGATAATCTAAGGTTCCAGAGAAGTCATTTGCTTAGAAGAAAAACCAGAGTTGGTTGTTACTTGATGGGATGATCTCTCTACAAGCCACTATAATTATACAGCTTTTTTAACATCATATTAGCAAATAGTCAAGGAAATTTCCTATGTACATGTTCCTCAGAAGTCAAAACAAAAATCAGTATATCTTGGTTCTGAACTTTGGGTTTAGTTGGGGAAATTTGAGCATTTTAGTTGTTAATTTAATATGCATTAAAAGAGATGATGCTTGTATATATGATAAATTTGCCACTGATGATGATGATGATTCCTCTTCCTTTTTTAAGGACAAGAAGTCGAATATTTGGTGACAGGTACACATCCATATCCACCAGGACCTGGTAAGTGAGCTGTTACATACTGGAAATATCTTACAGACATTTCCATGAATGAACCAGTAATGTGATTCTAATTGCCTATAAAATACAAGATAAGCTCAGTAGCCAGGCATCCAGGCATGGGCTTTTAGATGATAGTTAACTAATATTCAGTTTCATATATTTCATTCAGCAAACATTCTTAAAAATCTAGGTTTTTTTTCAGGTGCTATGCTAGGAATTCAAAGACAGTAAGACTGCTCCAGGCTAAAAGATGCTTATATGGAGAGTTAAACAGACATGTTATTATCACTAAACTTAAAAGAGTGATAGAAGTGTTAGTGTAGAAGCAGGTGTGATAAAATGTCCACTAGGTATTTGTGTGTGTAGATAGCTGGCACATAAATGGAGTGGCTAGTATAATGGTGTGGAGGACAAAAAGTTTCCAGTTCTAGGTTCTAGTAATTTTAGAAGATGGAATTACCACATTGAAAGTACAGGCAAATTGTTGCTTCTTGTTTAGTAATTTACATTTATTCTTGAAAACATTCTGTTAGTATTTGGGAACTGCTTAATTTTTATATCTTAAGGTAATGTCTCAAGACAATAGAAATTTAACTTTACTATCTTGGATATGTTAATACCAGGTTGCTTGTGGTTAAATCCAATTTGAGTTATCTGATTTTAAATTTATTATAAAAAAAAAAAGAAAAGATAAAACATCAGAGAAATTTTTGTAATAATCATCACTTGGAGATAATCACATGTTTTCTTCCAGTATTTTATTTTAAACCCCTGTAAGTGAAATCAAAGATAGCTACTAAAAGGAATTGATTTTTTTTTTTTAAATAGGAGTTGCTTTGACAGCAGATACTAAGATCCAGAGAATGCCAAGTGAATCAGCCGCACAGTCCTTAGCTGTGGCATTACCATCTTCCCAGACCAGGTATGAAGTATTACGCTTACAATTATACAGATTTTGAAAGCATAATTCTGTGTGTACATTTTTTCTCATTTTAAGATTTCTTTATAATTATGTGTTATATGACATGTTCCTTTATCAATGCTTACAAAATTTGAAGAGTTGGTTCTGCACAACACATGACTGAAGACCGTTACTTAGAATATGACATTTCTTTTGCCTCAGAGTTGATGCGAATCGTAATGCACCTGCTGGAGGTGAATACCGACATCCAGGGGCTTCTGACCGTTCACAGCCTGCAGGGATGACTCCAGTAAGTTTTTCTGTGTCAAATCACGCTCCAGATTTCCAACTTCTGGAACTTGTTGCCTTATTTCCTTTTATCCCAAGAGTCTTAGGTTAAATATTAAGTAAATGAAAAAATTCCTTGCTACTCATTAGATAACAGCTGACTGAGCCAATTAATATTTCATAGCCCTAAAATTTAAGTTGCTAGTGATTTTGCATATCGTTTAGAATTTAAAAACTCAAATTCTGTGTCTGTTGCACATTGTATCTAATACTTAACGTTGATATAGTGTATGTTACTCTTTGTTGTCCACTATTAAAAATATAAGGAATACTATTCTGAAACGTGTATTAGTATGTGTTAGATAGGAAAGTCTCTTTTTTTAAAACTCTTAAGTTGGTTTACATAAGTTGAGTTGAGTGCTGTTAGTAATGTAATATTCACAGGCTGTGCAGGTAGTATCTTATAAATGAATATTTAGAAATATGGAAGTTTATTTATTTTTAAGTTAAATGGCAGCTAATGTTACTGGTGAAAGTAATTATAAAAAGAATAACTGTGAAAATATCTAGTTTATTTTATCAGCTGTCACTTGAGTAACTGCAGGCTAAATGAATGAATTTGTGGTCTTTCCACCACATTTCTTCTTTTGCCTCCATTCATAGATCTCTGCCCAGGCTTTCTGTCTCCTAAGGAGGAGGTAATATAAGCTTCTTGATGGTAGGAACTTACGGACTTAAGTATTTTTTGGGTGGATGGTTGGATGTTAGTAGTAGATGGTACATCAGCTAGAATACCTTTTAAAATATTAAACTTCTCCAAAGACAAGGGAAACAAAGGCAAAAATGAGCTATTGGGACTTCATTAAGATAAAAAAAAACAATTTTTTTTTTTTTAAGATTTTATTTGTTTATTTGACAGACAGAGATCACAAGTAGACAGGCAGGTAGAGAGAGAGGAGGAAGCAGGCTCCCTGCTGTGCAGAGAGCCCGATATGGGGCTCAGTCCCAGGACCCTGGGATCATGACCTGAGCCGAAGGCAGAGGCTTTAACCCTCTGAGCCACCCAGGTGCCCCAGTAAAAAGCTTTGGACAGCAAAGGAAATAGTTGACAAAACCAAAAGACAATCTACAAAATGGGAGAAGATATTTGCAAAAGTTTTATCAGATAAAGGGTTAGGATCCAAGATCTATAAAGAACATATCAAACTCAACACCCAAAGAACAATCCAGTCAAAAAAATGGTCAGAAGACATCAATGGACATTTCTTCAAAGAAGACATACAAATGGCCAATAGACACATGAAAAAATGCTTAATATCACTCGGCAGCAGGGAAATACAAATCAAAACCACAGTGAGATACCATTTCATGCCAGTCAGAATGGCTAAGATAAACCACTCAGGAAACAACAAATGTTGGAAAGCATGTGGAAAAAGAGGAACCCTCTTACACTGTTGGTGGGAATGTAGGCTGGTGCAGCCACTCGGGAAAACAGTATGGAGGTTTCTCGAAAGGTTGAAAATAGAGCTACCTATGACCCAGCATTTGCAATACCAGGTATTTGCCCCTAAGATACAATGTAGTGACCAAAGGGGCACCTGCACCCCAGTGTTTATAGCAGCAATGTCCATAGTAGCCAAACTCTGGAAGAGCCCAGATGTCCCATCAACAGATGAATGGATGAAGAGTGGTATATATACAGTGGAATATTACTCAGCCATCAAAAAACAAAAGAACTCTTGCCATTTACAAGGACGTGGATGGAGCTAGAGAGTATTATATTAAGAGAAATAACTTGGAGAAAGTTACCTAATTTTATTCATGGAATTTAAGAAACAGAAGAACATTGAGGAAGAGAGGGAAAAATAAAACAAGATGAAATCAGAGAGGCAAACATAGGAGACTCTTAACCACAGGAAACAAACTGAGAGTTGTTGGAGGAGAGGGGGAATGGGGTTGAGTGATGGGCATTAAGGGGGACACGTGATGTAATCAGCACTGGGTGTTATATACAATTGATAAATCACTGAACTCTACCTCTGCAGCTAGTAATACACTGTATGTTAATTAATTGAATTTAAATTAAAAAAAAAATACTACCTAAATGTTTTTTTTAATAAACAGTTTCTCCTTTTCCTATAAAGTCCATAATGTGAAAATACAACAATGAAAGGCAGTGACATTAAACCACTTACAATTATTCAAATAATAATAGAAGCTTACAGAGAGCATTTAGAGTAGTTAACACTATTTTCACAGTAACTGTTTGAGGTAGGCACTGTTATTTCCATGTTACAAAGCAGGTACAGAGGCTATATAATTTTTACTTAAAGCCAGTCAGCTAGTAATTAGCAGAGCAGAGTTTATGAACCCACACACAGTGATACGTGCTCTTAAGTCTAATGTTCTGCCTCTGAGATTTTTTAATTGATTCTTAAAATTAACATGGAAAATATAGTTCTGAATCGAAGTCTCACTTATGCCAACATTTTCTATTTATGCCATATTTTGTCTTTTCCTCTTCAATTAAGAGAAAAAAAACCTCATAAATCCCCTTTCTGAATTTTTCTTCTTTGAATGAATGTGAAATATTAGGTACGATGTCTTTTTAACAATAGTGTAATCTGTTCTGTATCTAGGCTGTTATGGAGGCTGGCAATGCCAAGAACTCTGCACTGATGGCTAAAAAAGCCCCCACAATGCCGAAACCCCAGTGGCACCCACCATGGAAACTCTACAGGGTGAGTGAATATGTATATTACTCCACTGTAGGAATGATTACTGCTTTCCATTTACTAAGAGCTCAGGAATAGAATATGGAAGAAAAGGAGTGAATATGAGAACTGATAAAGTGATCTGAGATGGGATGTGGGAAGGATTTTAGGCACAATCTTAAAAGAAGGAGACTTCTTTAAGTAAAAGCCATGTACATATTTCCTGTAAAATAGAGTATAAAAGGTTGACAAAACCATTAAAACATGGAGAACAGATTAAATAAATTTTGTAAGCATTTGAAGTGTTTAATGTGAAGGCCAGGAGGAAGAACAACATATGATGATATTTCTTTGATTATTCTATTGATTATCTTTTCAGTTGTAGTAAATTTAAATGATTCAAGGGTCACCTGGGTGGCTCAGTTGTTAAGCTCTGCCTTTGGCGCAGGTCAGGGTCCCGTGTTCCTGGGATTGAGCCCCTCATTGGTTTCCCTACTCAACTGGGAACCTGCTTTTTCCTCTCCCTCTGCCTGCTGTTCCCCCTGCTTGGGCTCTCTCTCTCTGGCAAATAACTAAAATCTTTAAAAAAAATAATAATAATTCAAAGTGTACTAGATCTGAAATGAAACATATATAGTAGGAAAACCATAGCTACACAAAATATATATGCTGAATTTTAGTTCTCTAGTTATATACTAAATGGACTTTCTTTTGGTGTACATACCAAGTAAATTTTAAGAGACGTATAAATTTGGGTAATCACTGCCACAGTCAGTGTATAAAGTTCCAACACAAAAAAAACCGTCCTGCGCTATTATTTTTTTTTAAATATTTTATTTATTTATTTATTTGACAGAGATCATAGATAGGCAGAGAGACAGGCTTAGAGAGAAGGGGGAAGCAGGCTCCCTGCTGAGCAGAGAGCCCGACGTGGGGCTTGATCCCAGGACCCTGAGATCATGACCTGAGTGAAGGCAGAGGCTTAACCCACTGAGCCACCCAGGGACCCCCCCTGTGCTATTATTTTATAGTCATACCATTCCGTACCCCTGGCAGCTGTTCATCTGTTATCCATACTATAGTGGTGTTTTTTCAATTTTGTTATATAATGGAATTACACAGTATGTACCTTTTGAGACTTCCTTCCTTCTTTCTTTCAGCTTAATGCCTTTGAGAGTCCGCCAAATTGTGGCATGTATTAATATATTCCTCTTTATTGCTGAGTGGTATTCCATTGTATAGCTATGTCATAGTTTGTATCTGTTTACTAATTGAAGGTAATTTAGTATTTATAATTCTAAAATCTATTTGTTAAATAATTGTATAATGTATTTGAAGATACAGGGAGGGGCTGTTCAAACTTGACTTGTGTGTCATGAGTTGATATTGAATAAACTTTAACTTAACCTCTAATGAGTCTGCCCATTCTACGTTTTGTTTTATACAGGTAATTAGTGGGCATCTTGGCTGGGTTCGCTGTATTGCTGTAGAACCTGGAAATCAGTGGTTCGTAACTGGATCTGCTGACAGAACTATAAAGGTAATAGGAGGAAGAAAAAGAACTTATGACTTTGTATTTGCTACATAAATTTAATCTTTTATTATTACTGGACTTGCTTTTGGAGTTCCTCTGATTTCTTAGACCTGAGTATGGAATAAAATTTATTATCTTTATCAGTTCAGTGTTTCAAGTATGTTTGGAAAGTGGTATTTAAATAACAGGTTTTTTTCCAAACAGTACATACTCTCTATCTACCACTAATACCTTGATATTTAACATTTTTTTAACTCTGGTTATAGAATTCAAGCATGCTTATATATAAAAAGTGTAGAAAATACAGAAAAGTATTAAAGAACACAGACCTATACATAATCCAACATTGTCAGATAATCTGAACAAATTTCTTTTTAAGTATTTATTTCTGTGTCTGTGTGTCATTACATTTCCTTCTGAGCTTTTTTTTATGTGTATAAATATGTATCTTTAAAAAATCATGATGGGGGCGTCTGGGTTGCTCAGTCAGTTAAGCGATTGACTCTTGGTTTCAGCGTAGGTCCTGATCTCAGGGTTGTGAGATCGGGCCCTGCGTCAGGCTCTGCACTCAACATGGAATCTGCTTGAGGCACTCTCTCTTCCCTTTGCTCCACCCACCCTTCCCCTATATGCACACGCTGTCTCTCAAATATTAAAAAATATACATAAATTTAAAAAATGACAATATGTAATTTTGTACTCTGCTTTTTTTCTACTTAATATATCAGATGCATATTTTTGTATAAAAATGAACATTTTTTAAATGGTTTTGTGATGTATCATTTAAATAATCTATACTCTTCCTATTTTTAGACATCAAAGTTTTTAGTGTCTTGATTTTCACTATCACAAGTACTGCTGTAATTTTTGTGCGTAAAGTTATTTGCTGTATTTTAAGTTATTTTGTTATGATAGATTCCCAGAAATGGAATTAATGGGTCAAACATTTTTTTTTTAAGATTTTTATTTATTTATTTGATAGAGAGAGATCACAAGTAGGCAGAAGGCAGGCAGAGAGAGAGGGGGAAGCAGGCTCCCTGCTGAGCAGAGAGCCTGATGTGGGGCTCGATCCCAGGACCCTGAGATCATGACCTGAGCTGAAGGCAGCAGCTTAAACCACTGAGCCACCCAGGCGCTCCTGGGTCAAACACTTTTGAAGTTGATACCCAAAGTACAAATTACTTTCCAAAATGGGTGATTTGTTACTTGCAGTGTATGAGAGGATCCTTTTCAACACACTGTGTGTCTTTAAAAATATCTACTAACATGTTAAGCAGAAGTGGTTATCTAATCTTTTAAAAACTGTCCATAAAAAATTTCTAGTGGGGTTGAACTTTTGATACCCAATAAAGCTGTTCAGCATGTATATATTTTTTTATTGAAGTGTAATTGATGTACAATATTATGTTAGTTTTGGGTGTTCAACATAATGATACTGTATTTGTGTATATTGTGAAATCACCACAACAAATCTAGTTAACATCTGTCACCATACATAGTTACAGAACTTTTTTTCCTTATAGTGAGAACTTTTAACATCTACTCTCTTAGCAACTTTTAAATATGCAGTGCAGTATTATTAACTATAATTGCCAGGCTGAACATTATATCCCCATGACTTACCTATTTTATAACTGGAAGTTTGTACATTTGACTCTTGACCCATTTCACCCACTCCCCACCCTCATCACTGGCAACCACTAATCTGTTCTCTGTATCTGTGAGCTTGGTTTTTTTTGTTTGTTTGTTTTTAGAGTTCACATATCAGTGAAATCACATAATATTTGTCTTTCTTGGTCTGACTTACTTCACATAGCATAACACACTTGAGGTTCATCCATATTGTAAATGGCAAGATTTCATTCTTTTTCATGCCTGAATGATCGTCCATTGTGTGCGTGTGTGTGTGAGCGCGTGCACATGTGCGCACACACACATTTTAAAAATCCATCCATTGATGGACATTTAGGTTGTTTCTATAGGGTTTTGTTGTCTTTTTTTTCTAAGTTGTTGCCATCCTTGCTTGTTAATATGGTATTCATACTTTCATCATCTGTGATACCCTTTTATATGTTAAGATTTTGTCACTTACTGCAAATAATTTCCCAGCTTGAAAGTGTTTTTTAATTCTGTTTTCCCCTGCTTAAGAAAAGAGGAGATTAGTGGGAGATTATTTTGAATATTTTTGAAGTTTTGTATGTTTATACTTTTAGGTTCTGAAGATTTAATTTAAACCTTAAGAATCATAAAAATTTGCTTTGAAATAATTAAGAAAAATTAAATATTCTTTCATTGCAGATTTGGGACTTGGCTAGTGGCAAATTAAAACTGTCATTAACTGGGCATATTAGTACAGTGCGTGGTGTGATAGTAAGCACACGGAGCCCTTACCTCTTCTCCTGTGGAGAAGACAAACAAGTCAAATGCTGGGATCTCGAATATAATAAGGTAGGTTTGGAATTAAGGATTTAAAACATTAAGAACCACTGGTTTTCTTTATAGATATTTTAATTCTCTTGCTTTATTTTTAGGTTATAAGGCACTATCATGGACATCTGAGTGCAGTGTATGGTTTGGATTTGCACCCAACAATTGATGTGCTGGTGACCTGTAGTCGGGATTCCACTGCACGGGTAAATGAAATAGAGCTTTGTGTTTCTTTGTAAACATATTGCATCTTACAATATGCATATTTGGTCAGGGAGTCGTATATTATTTGTTGGAGTATTAAAGATAGTTGTCTCCACCAGCAATAGCCCAGTCCCTCAGTTTCTTGGCATGTATGTTTTTCTACCTTCATTTTCAGTGCTGTGGCTTCATCATGTTTATTATTGGGAGTGCCCTGCCTCTGAAGTGGGACACTCACACATTCTATTCCATCACTGCAACAGTTTCCATTAGCTCTTTCCTTCACTAGTCCCATTATGCCCATTTGTAACACTTTCAGTTCCCTGATCTTTTAGTTGTTTTTTGTTTTTTTGTTTTTTCCTGTCAGCTGCCTCCAGTCTACATTTCCCATCCAGCTTACATATCATTATCTTTTCTTTGAAATGATTTTTCATTCCATTCAGGCATGGTTGTTTGGTAAATTCCCAGGCTTGAATTGGTCCAGTTACCTGCCTAAGATATGAATACCTGTTCACTCTGATGGTATGTCTCTTGTGTTTTTACAGATTTGGGATGTAAGAACTAAAGCCAGTGTACATACATTATCTGGACATACCAATGCAGTTGCTACAGTGAGGTGTCAAGCTGCAGAACCACAGATTATTACTGGTATAATTGATGCTAAGTTTACAGTTTGATCAGAATGCATTATGATTATACATTACACTTTTCATATTCACTGATTCTTGCTTTGTTACAGAGGTACATTGTATTTGATTGTTTTTTATCTCATATTCTTTACATTTCATAGGATATATTTACCTATCATAGACTATGTCATACACAGTGTCATGTAATGTCTAACTAGAAAATGGTGCTGTGAGATACATTCAGACATTGTTTCATAGTATCAGAATTACTAGTCTAGGAAACTGAAACTAAAAGACAAAATACCCAGAGACCAATAACCTTTAGAGCTGGTTTGAGTCTTGTTTTGCCAATGGTAAGGTTAGTAATAAGACCTTTACTCTAAGAGTAGAAAATAATTTCTTCACTTGATGTATTTTGTTAATTAAAAATCATTTGTTTTAGGGATGCCTGGGTGGCTCAGTTGGTTAAGCAGCTGCCTTCGGCTCGGTCATGATCCCAGTGTCCTGGGATGGAGTCCCTCATCGGGCTTCTTGCTTGGCAGGGAGCCTGCTTCTCCCTCTGCCTCTGCCTGCCATTCTGTCTTCCTGTGCTCGCTCGCTCTCCCTCTCTCTCTCTGATAAATAAATATAATCTTTAAAATAAAAAAATCATTTGTTTTTTTTCCTTCCTCTATCATTAGGGGAACTACTGGTGTTTGTTCTAGCTGTTCAGTTGATAGTGTTTTAAGCACTTACTGCATTTTTTTTAAGCATTAAATTTAAAACCAACCTATAAGTTTGGAACTGTAAAGTAATGAGCAAGGAGTTGGTATGACTTTCATGTAGTATGTATGTGTCTATGGAAAACTGATTCATATGTTATGTTTAATTTTTGCATAATTTTTCTTGGTCTATATTTTATGGATGTGTGTTTTCATTATAGGAAGCCATGATACAACAATACGATTATGGGATTTGGTGGCTGGAAAAACAAGAGTCACATTAACAAATCACAAAAAATCAGTCAGGGCTGTGGTTTTACATCCAAGACAGTAAGTACATTTTCTTAATTAGCTTATCTTTTTTCTTCCATTTTTAGAATAAGTATAGAAATACCAACATTAGTGCTACTTTGGTAGCTGTTTAGCCATTGTCATTTCCAGGCCTGTGCCACTTACGAACATGGATTTCTTTCATTTTTCTTGTGTAGTATTTTGCTTCATGACCTATATATAATGAGGAAAATTTTCCACAAGGTGAAAAATGAGAGTGTCAGATGAGACCATATAAATAAATCATGGCTAAAACTGCATGTCAGAGTAGAGATTAAATAGAAAATGGATTTAGTGTTTGACAGAAATGTTATTGGATACTGAGATATACATAGAATAGCTTAATTCTTAAGGAGGAAGTTAGTATACATAGAAAAAAAGTAGAAACCCTGAACAATATAATCAGGGTGTCCAATATAATCAGGTGCAGCATAAGATCTCAGTCTGTTCCTTGTATATCACCCTGACACTTTTCTGGCCACATTGATTTTTTTTTTCTGTCCTCTCCCTCTTATCCATTATTCCCTTCCTCCCTCTCTGTCTTCCTCGCTCCCTTTCTTCTTCTGGTTCACTTCCTTTTTCTCTCTCTTCCTCTTGCTATCTGTTTCTTCCATTCATTTCCTTTCTTCATAGAGCCCCCTCTTGCTATGTCCAGAATAGTTTCATAACCCCTTGCCCTTAATGTGAATCTAGAGGTTTGTACATTCGTTGCTTTAGCTCAGTGGAGAGCATTGGAGAAAGGAGAAAGATTAATCTAGAACTTAAAATACATTAAAAATAATTTGAAGATCTGATTTAACTTGGAACAAATGTCTTCATATTTTACCTCTTGGTATGACAATAATATTTTGATACAACTATATAGATCCATAACTACACACGTAGAATATAACCATAAAAAGCTTTCTGAATTCACCATTTTACTTGGTTTACTTAGTTGTGAATTCTTTTTCATCTTATTTCAGTTATACATTTGCATCTGGCTCTCCCGATAATATAAAACAGTGGAAATTCCCTGATGGAAGTTTTATTCAAAATCTTTCCGGTCACAATGCTATTATTAACACATTGACAGTGAATTCTGATGGAGTGCTTGTTTCTGGAGGTAAAGTAAGATTTTAATAATAAATGTGTTTTAGTCTGTCATTTTTTCTTTTAGTAAATGAGTAAACATTTATAAAATTTCTAAGCCATCCCACCTAAATATTATAGCAGAACTTGCCTGATTAATGTGTATTTGGATGTTCCTATGTGTGTTCATGCTTGTTTGTCATACATGCATCATATTTCATAGTTTAGTCGTCTTTGAGTTCCCACGTGATAAATCTAACCTATTCACGCTGAGAATTACCTAAATTTTGGTTACATATTCCAGAACTAGATAGCATTTTCTGGTGCTTTTTGAGCTCTATAATAAATTCTGGGTTAGTCACAAATGAACATAGACAAACCAATATCAAGAGAAGCTGGATTTCCTGTGTCTTATAACTCTATTTAGTCTTTATGGTCATGGTGCCTGACTCATGGATGGTGCTTAAATGCTTGCCAAGCTGAATTGTACAAAGGATACCACGTTTAATTAGATTTTTTCCTTTAAGCTGACAATGGCACAATGCATCTTTGGGACTGGAGAACTGGCTACAATTTCCAGAGAGTTCATGCAGCTGTGCAGCCTGGATCTTTGGACAGTGAATCAGGAATATTTGCTTGTGCTTTTGATCAGTCTGAAAGTCGGTTACTAACAGCTGAAGCTGATAAAACCATTAAAGTGTATAAAGAAGATGATACAGCGGTAAGTTTACTATTACATTTTGATGTAAAGTAAGTCAGCCATACCAATTTTGCAAGTACTTTCTCATTTTAAAGTTATTGAAATTATCAGAAAGGAAAATGATCTTCATAGTATTAAGGTATTTGTCATCTTGAATAATGTCTGCTCATAGATTTCTGTATTGGTTTTGTTGATGCCAGTGAATCCATAGATTGTTTTAGTTTATCTTTACTACAATTACTAGGGAAAATCTTACATCAAGAATAACCACAAACAAATAAATTGCTCTGCAAATTAACTTTAAAATCATAAGCATTGGTATTACTAGAATACCTAAATACTAATTTTATTAGACTTGAAAAATCATGAACTGAATTTGTAGTGAACTCATTCATTCTTTATTAGGTTCAGATGATGCAAAAGTTTGTCAGCTATTCCTAAAATTGTTAAAGAACTACTAAATATGTAATGCCAATCAATATAATATGTAAACCAATACAATAATATAAGAATAGATGCCTTATTTTTGTTAGGAAGAGAGTTCTTAATATATAGCAAATTAATAATACTTTGTTTTAACTTCTTTAATTTTCTGTTTCTAGACAGAAGAAACTCATCCAGTCAGCTGGAAGCCAGAAATTATCAAGAGAAAGAGATTTTAATATGGCATTATCTTCATGGTGGCTCCTTTTTTTTTTTCCCTTAAAAAAAAAAAAAAAGCTTGGTGTTGATGAGAATATCCAGTCATTTTGTGTTCTGGTTAGGAATATAAAGCAGAAACTCACATGCTTAAATGATTCCTGTTTCATATTTTATAATAAACTGCCCCCCATGTTGTTATTTCCAAAATAAATAGAGATCCTAGGAAGTAAGATGCAGATATCAAGCCTATGTAGTTTTGTTGAACATGACTGTTCTAAAAGTAGAATTGTCAGTTTTATTAAAAGACCTTTTTTAAAAAAAACTTAAACTGCTTACCATAATAAGGACTTGTTTCAAGGGGAGCAGTTGCATTTTGGCAGGGGGGCCTTTATTTTTGTTTTTGCTTTAGTCCTTTAAGAATTAGTATCCAACTAATAATTGGGGACTAAAGGATTAGAAGTCTTACTTATGTATGTTTATTCCACAAACAGTTTTTTGAGCGCATGTTCTACAAAGTTCTGCACTGGATGCTGTTCAGGAGATAGCCAAGTAAGATATATGTCCTCCATCACCCTAGTTAGCTTATTACAGAAGTGCTATAATAGAGATAGAGGCAAAAAGCTGGAGTAGTGCAGGAAAAGACCATCACTTTTTCCCAGAGAGCATTGTGGAAGACTTCATAGAGTCCAGGTATTTGAGCTGTCTTGAGAGGGCAGAGAGGGAAACTGGTATCCTAGGATGAGGCATACAGTGAATGAAACCACACCTGTGAAACGGGGTGTGTTCTAGAAGCAAAGAATTGTTTGCTGCTGTTGAGTAATGAGTACAGCTGGTTGGTGGTAGAGAAAGCACGTTTGGAGTTTGGATTTTATTCTACAAGCAATAGGATACCAATATAGGTATCAAAACCTGAACAGATTAATGAGATACCAGTGGAGGTATTGGAAGCTGTGGCAAGCAAGGGCTGCAGTCTTTTTGAAGACTTTCTGGAAAAGTGTTATTTAAGTTGCTAATACCTATTCCTCATGGTAAATAGGAGTTTTCAAAACCCTGCCCTTAGGATCCTAATTCCCCATCAGTCAAGAAACTGTCCACCTTCACTTTCTATAGTTAGAAAACACAGTTACAAGAACAACTGATACAGATTTTTATTCAAATTTTAAAATGCACCATAATTTTGAACAAGCATTTCTAAATTATACATACCCCATCTTGCATGCTGTAGGTGGGAGTATTATTTTATAATCTGTAGGAGGGTTGTTTTTCAGAGTATATTAAAAATGCTCAAAGCGTTTGGCTAATTCTTCATTAAAGATATTAGGAAACTGCCCAATATGAATAATCTGACAAGTGTACACAAGCAAGTTTACTGCACCTTTATTCTTTAATTATTAAAACTAGCTCAGATGTCCTATCAGTAAGGGATGGTTTAATAGATTATGGTACATTCATGCAATTTATTTCTATCCATTAAAAGTGACGAATGTCTCTGGACTTATAATAAGGTGTCCAAACTTTACTCTTAGGTGAAAGTTGTGGAAACATTTTTTTGTAGATTAACTTGTTAATGCTTTAAAAAATAATGGGATAGTAATACCACATTGTTAACAGTGGCTTTGTGAGGGAGTAAAATTGTGGGAGAACTTTCATGATTGGCTTTATATATTTCTATAATGTTTTAATTTTCTATAAGCATGTATTTTGTAAGCTTAAATAAAGAAATCCACTACACTTGCATCCCTGAAAAATTCTCATATGCCTTCTAACAGGAGAAAAATAGAGCTGAATAGAGTCCCATCCCTAAAGGCCAAAAAGAAATTTACCGCTAGTACAAGGAGGTGAAAAAGATAGCTTTTACTATCCTGCCTAGCAAAGCTTCAACTGTTGTTTATTATGCACTAGTATCAGATTTTGAATAGCATTTAAGAAATCCATTTCCCTGCTTCATACTATCTTGAATTACGGTGTTCTCAGATTCTCTTGCAAAAATTGCATCTACCATCTGTTCATGAACCCTGTGGAATTTTAGGCAGAATTTCATGCTTGTGCTCCCCCCACCACACTTGATAGAACCCCAACTCAGGATAAGCCCAAGTCTCTTACTGTGCCTCTCTTATGTATACCTAAGCTGTAGAATGTTACCAGAGGAAACCAGCTGTGCTAACTGGACTCATTGTATATGACCACATACCTCAAGTGGGCCATTAACAGTGACCACACAGGCATTTGTATAATTCGTGTCTTCTGCCTCCTGTTGCAAAGGATGAACTCTACCCACCTAAAAACAAATTCCAAATGTATAATATCACTAGACTTAGCATTCTATTCTAAGTATGCACTTACTCTATTCCCTTTTATAGCCAAACTCCCTGAATTTTCTTAACTTCCTATGTTCCTCACTTCCCATTCTCTAAACTGACTCCAGTCCAAAAATCGTCAAATGTGTTTAAACATTGTTCTTAGAGAAATGGAAGAAATTTAAGTAGTATGAAGTTGATAGGAAGTAATGAAATAGAAAAGGTAGAGAGTAAGCCTGAATGGTGATTTTTTGGGGATAGGGGGTACAAAAAGTAGAAATTAGATAAACCAATCAAGAAACAAATATAAGAATCATAAATACCCTAACAAAAACAAAAGGGGAAGAGATAATTGTGTCCAATTCCATGCCATACTTAAAAAGCAAAATAAAGTGGTAAATTTTAAAGAAAAATATATGGGAGATTCCAGAAGATACAGAAAACCGAAATAGGTTAAGTATCCTAGATTAAATAGTTCATAGAGGAATTAACTCCTACCACCGACCCACATCACTAAGTGCATTCAACTTCGAAGTGGAATTCTAATTTCAATGCACTGTAAGATTTTATAGGATCTAGATAAAGCTTTTATGTGTGTTAAAATGTGAGTATATAAAAAATATCCAGGTCCAATGATGCACAAATGAAATGATCTTATCTTGTGTGTGAATATTGATGGGAAAATCCTTACTAAAGGCAAAGAATCAAGTATCACTCATCTAAGTGAAGTTTGAAAGTGCAAGGAAGTTTCATTATTAGCAAGTAATACAATTCATATTGTGAATATAGAAAAACATCTTTGATGATACAGGGGCATTTCAGTATAATTTGAATCCATACTTCATTAAATAGAAACAAAACCTATTACTGTTAGGAACAGATGGGTATTTTTAAAAACTTGATTAAATACAACTATGCTACAATAGGTTGTTGATTGGGAAATAGTTGGGATATTCCTATTAATACCAGAAACAAGACAGGGATGTGCATATCAGTGTCTAGCTTTTTAGAGAAGATTTCTGGACTTCTCTAACTTTTCTGGAAGTCTTTGAGATGATGTAGAGGTATAATAATTGGAAAGCAGGGAAATAACATGATCATTGTTGGCAGATAATTTATACACTTGTAAAACTTAATAAGAGAACTGAAAGACTTAAAAAGAATAGGCATATTGAGTAAGAGCTTGGTACAGACCTGAGAACTCAGAAATCAATAAGCAGTAAGAGCTAATGAAAAAATAAAAAACCCTCATATGAAATGACCAAAAGACTTGGAATAAAATTGAAGTGCGCAAGTCCTGTCTGAAGAGACTTTCAAAATCCTCCTTTAGGGATAGAAAAGAAGCCTTGGTTAAATAAAAAGCATATTACAGTCCTGGGTTAGAAACTTCATGCTGTCATTTCCCTTGAAATTCTATTAACTCAATCCCAGTAAAATTACCTATTGTATTTTTTTAGAATTGGATAAGCTGATTTTTAGTTCTAACAGAAAATTTTTAAAAAGCGGCAACACCAAAAATAATCTTGAAAACACAAAAAGGGGAGAGCGAACTAATTCGGTATTGCTACATGATCAATGGAATGGAGTAGGGTCCAGAAATAGACCCAAATACAAATGATAATTATGTGTATGAGTAAGGTAGCCTAACATAAGATGCTCAATCATACTTAAACCCAAATTTAAAACTACAGTAAAAGCTACAGTATTCACCAATAAGGATGTCAAAGTTTAAAAAAATAGTGATAATAATATACGTAGAGGTGATGTAGGAAATAATTTTTTCTATTGTGCTGGTCCAGAAAATGCATAGGTGAGATTTTGTATTAACAATACTTCTTTAAAATCACACATTCTAACCCAGAAATTCTAGTTCTAATGTGCTTGAGTTAGTGAGAAATGTGTATTCATTGTTTACAATAGAAAAACATTGAAAGACACATGATAACAGACTTCAAGCTAAAGAAGAGATATAGATCTGAGAAAGCTATAGTCTTATGTTAATGATGCCTTGCATGTTTACATTTTACACGGAGCTGTCTTGTCTGTGATTATGTATAATCCCTTAAGACTTTGAGAAGTAAGTTGGACTAATATTCCCATTTTACAGTTGCAGAATCAGCTTGATGGGCTCAAAGCAATATAACAGGGGGAGCCAATGTGAGAGCCGGGGGTTTTTGTTTTAAATCTCTGTTCCATTTCTCTTGCTAGGAAATGACACTGTCTTATAATTTCTTATTAATTTCCATAAGAGTTGACTTTCCATTGATTTAAAGGGCACTTTAGGGGAAGAGTAAAACAAATATTTATGTTTCTCCTGAACTGACAGCATTCTTAGCTAAAAGCAACATTGGTTCTAGCAATGGCCTCAGTGCATATACCTTTCTGGCAATTCAATGCTTAATACATATATTCTTAAATCTATGTATCTACCTATTCATCTACCACCCATTTTTCTATCCATCATCTGTCTAAATTTACCTTGAAGTTAAGGAAATGCATATTTGTGGATTAATATTTATTACTTGGATTCTTATAAATTAGTAAAGTCTTTAACAATTTGGAGATTTGGGAGATTTTAGGGGAGAGGATTACTGATTTGAGGATGCTTGTGCATTTGTTGAACTTTTTTTTTTTTTAGTTCATACACACTTAATAGGTGTTATAGAAATTGCCAAAATTATAGGCACATCCTCAATCACACTGGTTTCTATTAGGTAGGCTGGGCTGGTTCAGTCAGAAGAACATGCTACTCTTGATCTCGGGGTCATGAGTTTGAGCCCCACGCTGGGTGTAGAGATTACTTAAATAAATACACTTTTTAAAAAAAAAGGGTTTCTTTAAAAAAGGGTTTCTGTTACTTGGACAAGATAATTTTAATAAGACACCATTTATCATGAGAAGGATTTGAATAATAGATCCCCACCAGAAATGAGGACCAGTCAGAGTTAAAGAAGCTTGAGAAGCGCTGGGAGCTTCACCACACCTCACTGCAGAACTAGCCTCTTAAACTCAGGGATAGCTCAAGCAGTGACAGCCATTCCCTCTAGTCTGTGGGGGCTCACATCTTGCCCACATACCCAGAGTCAATGCCAGACTAGCACAGTGTCAGTGAAATCTTGAGACCTGTGTGGAAGGGAAGCAAGATACATGGAAACTTCAGATTATTTGGCTGTAAAGAACTAGAAAAAAAATAAGACTCACCTAGCATGACTCCATTTCCAGCAATGCAGCAGTGGTTAAATGATAGGCAACATTTTATTGCAAATGATTCAGATACACAAGATCATCATGCTAATTATATGCAGAAAGACCATTTGACAAAATTCAAGAAAAATGTCAGGTAGGACTTCTGAGAGAATGGGGGATATATGTCAATAATTTCTTGCAGAATAATTATTAGGAAGAAGCACTAAATCATTCTTCACAGTGGAGTATAGGGGAAGAAACAGGAATAATTAAAGTCAGGAATAATAAAAGGATGTCTGCACTGATTTTTAAAAATTCAGTGTGCTTCTGGGAACTAATTGAACTAATGGGATAAGAAAAAATAAATAAGGAAAATAAAACAATAATGATTAGTAGATCAGGCATATAAAGCAAGCAACAGAGAAACTGTTGACACAAATGAAAGTACCCTGTAAGATGATTCCACACAAGATGGATGTAGTACATGAAAATTAATAGTTATCTTTGGTCAGAGCAGTGAGCTGTTGCCTACTGTCTAAAAAAAAAACAATCACTTTCACACTATAAACACAACCTATAACACAAACAGGAAATGTAGAAACTCTATAAAAAGGAACAAAATAAATAAAATTCCAACCAAATTCTTATTCAATGGAAAGACACACTGTGCCCCTGGAAGAAGAAAACCACAAAATTTTAAATATGCCATTTCCATAGAAATTAATATCTAAGTTTAATGTGATCTTAAACTTTCAGTGACTTTTGTTGGAAGAACTTTACAAATTGATGATTAAATTTATGTGACAAAATATATCAAAATGTTTAAGAAATTTTTGAAAGCAGAATCTTGAGAGGTGGGAGTATCTGTCCTACCAAGTATAAAATACATGTGGAAATAAAAAGTTAAGTCAGAACAGAATAGACAGATCAGAAACAGATATGATTGTATGTGGAAATTTAGTATGGGTGCTGTTATGGGAAAACCTCAGTATTATATTGAAATAAAAAAGGTGTGTGCTAATCTAAGTGCAACATTTATTTAGACTCATTTAAATGTGTATTTACCAATATAAACACCATTGAATGGATATATGTTGAAGAATATAAGAAATAACATTGCTACCTCTTTGAAATGGGATAGGGTCTTGGGTAATGATAGAGCATTTTATTTTATTTGATTGATTTAATTTATTTATTCATTAATTAAATCCCATGGCTAACTTTATTAAGGAAAACACACCAGATTTTACAGAGAATGAATTTAACCACTACTTAGGAAAGATTCTTTGGTCCCTATACACAATTCTTTAGGGCTAACTACGATTTAACGATTTTGGTAAAGAAAGCCCTTATAGAGTCTGATTTCTTTGTTCTAGACAATTTACCATGTAGCTTCTATCAGATAAATTCTAGTACTTCACTGAGAGATTATATTATTCAACAAAAGAGCAAATGCTATTTGGTATGTAATTAGAGTTTATCTGTAATAAAAATTTAGGTTGCCATAGGATTTTTATGAAGAAAGCAAAAGTCACTCCCTTGGTATAGGTTAAAATTTTTATATTAGGCTGTGACTACAGAAAACCAACCAACCAACCAGTAGAAACAACTGAAATAAGTGACTACAAAATGTTACCAGGGCTAAACATTTCTGAGACTATAGTAGTTGGCTGTGTGTCAAAAACCACTTCAGAAAATTATTGAGCTAATAGTTCTTTTCATTCTGCATAAATATTGGCTTCTATAAGAGAGGTAGTACTGCCTATTGGTTAGGGGACAGTCCCTGGGTTACCAGTGACAGCTGCTATATGACTGTGCAAATTATTTGCCCCATATATAAGGTACTTGTGAGAATTAAGAGACATAGTCTATGCAAAAAGGCTTACTCCAATGTCCAACTAATATTAAGCACTTCCTATGTATAAGCTATCATCATCATCATCATCATCATCATCATCATCATACCAGATGATAGACACTTTTATTGTACACCTTTTGATACAAAAGCATCTGCCCACGAATAGAAGACTGGTTAATACATGTTTTTCAGTAAAAATATATGATATGTTTCTCTGAAAAGAATATAGTAGATACTTCATTAATGTAGAAAGATAGCCGCAGAATACTGGGGAAAATACTCAGAATATATAGCATTGCCTTAATTAAAAAATCCACCTTAATATAGATCTAGAAGGATATTGATTAAAGTATAAAGGTAGAGACTTAAGTAACTCTTTTACTTTCCATTTCAGTGGGAACTAGTAACTACTTGTGGTCCTGGCTACTCACATCTATTAGTTCTTTCACCCATACATCACTGTTCCACATCCAGACACATTCATGGAGAAAAAGCTGGCCTTTATCTTCCAGTTCTCAAACTCTGACAACAATTTATAATTCATTTAATAAAAATTAGTTTAGTAATAAGTTATGGTGCAAGAATACTGTGGCACAGGGAATAATATGCTGCCATTAAAAAACAACCAGTAAATTTTGAACATGCTGATGTAGAAAAATGGCCAAAACAGGGGAAAAAAAAAAGTTCACAGGAACATATTTAATGAGTAGACTTCTTTAAAGGTCGGTTGATTAAACATAGACATCTGCTTTTGCTCCTTCTCAAAATCTCATTAAAATGACAGTAGGATTGTTTTTGGTTGTTTTAGCCATAAAAACACAGGGACAGGAACAAACAAAGAAAAAACAGCAACAAAATTTTGGAAACAAGTACACCTGAAACTGGTATTACATTATATGTTAACTGACTGGCATTTAAATAAAAACTTAAAAAAAAAAAAGCCTCTGGCAAGTGGAGAAAGCTGATTCCTAAGCTGCTAATGAGAGAAGTAAAAAAGCAACTTAATTTATACAGCTGAATCCTCAAAGACTCAGAACTGGGCACTATTCAGCAGAAACTGGCATAAGTAATTAGTATAATTAATATATACTTATAATTAGTATAAAATACAGGACACCCAGTTAAATGTGAATTTAGATAAACAACAACTTTTTTGGTATAAATATGCTCCAACTATTATATAAAATACAGCTATAGTTTAAAAATTATTCATTGCTTACCTTAAATTAAAAATTGAGTTGGCTGTCCTGTATTTATTTACTAAATCTGGCAGCCTTACTTGGAACAGACGCAGCCCTCTGGAGCACCTCTCTAAGAAGGAAGGGGAGAGATAGATGTAGAGAGAACACACTTGCTTCTCCCATCTCTCTGCCCTGTGATTTGCTGGTGGTGTGCCCTATAGCAGAATGGACCTGGGAGACAGTTGGCAAAAAAAAGCCTAGGAAATGCTTTTTTGACCCACAGCCACAGAGCATTACAGAATAGAGGATAGAAGGAAGGGTTTGGAACTGACAGTAAGTAAATAACAGGCAATTGCTTATATGAATTATGTGTAATTTTAGCTTGAGATATTTAAAATTAGGGAGATAAATCTTGGTTAATCTCTTTGTATACAGGCTTTTGGGTGCCTATTTTGGAGCTTGAACATTTTGGGTGCTTCTTTTGGGGTGGGAAAAAATATCCATGATAACTGGAATGTGAAGTGCCAGAAAACAAGTATCACACTAGAGACACTAGAGGTGTTAGAAATGCCACAGGAAGACAATCAAGCAAGCGGCTGCCTTCGGCTGGGGTCATGATCTCAGGGTCCTGAAATTGAGCCCCACGTGGGGACCCCAGGGAGACAGCCTCTCCCTCTCCTTCTCGCTAAGGTCTCTCTCTCACTATCTCTCCCCCTCTCTCTCTCAAATAGATAAATAAAACCTTTTTTAAAAATGCCATAGGAGTGCAGAAGAGAGACTGCTCATTCTGAGAAGAGTGAGGGGTGGAGGGAGGACTTTGAGTAAGCTTCACTGAGTTATTTGAATGAGATTTGCATGAAAGAAGGGGAGAGGGAAGGACATTGCCAGGCGGACAGTGAGATCAAAACTAAACGCACTGAGAAAGTGTGTAATGTGTTCTGAGAATAGCTGTGGTTTGGGGCTGCTGCGTAGAAAAGATGATGTATGGGTGGAATGGGGAAAGAGTTTGGTCGTGTGGGAACAGCACCTTGTTGGAGGAGGGCCCTGAATACAGAGCTAAGAATTTAGCTTTTATTCTGCCCAATTATGCAAAGGCACTGGGGAACCATTCAAGGATACTGGAACTAAGGAAAAAGTCAGATCTAGACCAGGTGTATTTGAGGCCGGATTAATGGATTAGATTTTCAAGGAAGTTCAGAGCAGTGTCTCAGACTTGTAGAACCCACCGCCTCTGTTGATAAACACTCAGAGGTATCTGCCATGGGAAATCTTTATGGCACCTATTGTAAATCATTGCTTTATTCTGCTTACCCCAGTCAAAACTAATTTTGTCAAACTTTCTTTTCCCTAGAATTTTGAAAATTTTTTTTTCTTTCCTAAATACAAAATATATCAATTCCAAATTTTTAATAAGATTTTATTTATTTGAGAGAGGGAGAGCGAGAGCAGGGGGGAGGGGCTGAGGGCAGAAGGAGAAGCAGACTCTCCCTGAGCCGGGAGCCTGATGGGGAACTCCATCCCAGGACCCTGGGATCGTGACCTAAACAGGAGGCAGAAGCTTAACTGACTGAGCCACACAGGCACACCCCCAAAACGTTTGGTTTGTCAAATTATATTAATACTACACTTATAAACTATTGAGGTAAATACATAAATTGCTAAAGTTATTTCATGAGCAATTTGACAATTCACATTATATCTCATTGTAATTTGATGGGATTCATTTTCCTATCCTTGTGTGTGTTTGTATATGAGTGTGCATACACGCACATATTTAAGCTTTATTGATACACATGTGTTTAAGCAGAATGTTATGGGCTAAATGTTTGTGTCCTCCACCAAATTCATACCTTGAATTCCTGACGCCAATGTAATGGTATTAAGAGGTGGGGATCTTTGGGAGGCGATTGGATCGTGAAGGTAGAATTCTTGTGAAATTGGTTAGTATCCTTATAAAATAAGACCCTACGGACCTTTCTGGTGAGGATAGAGCAGGAAGATGGTCATTTACGAGTCATGAAGCAGGCTCTCACCAGGCACCGTATCCTGATTTGGGACTTCCAGCCTTCAGGAACAGCGAGAAATAAATATTTATTGTTTAAGCCACTCAATCTATGGTGTTTTTGTTATAGTAGCCCAAACTGAGTAAGACAGGCTTGATATCCATAAATGGTATCACACTGTATATTGAGATTTCCTTTGTTTTCTTAACCAGTATACTTAAGGATCTCTCCACTAACCCAGATCTGTACATTGCCTTATTGTTTTAGATGATACTGTATTTTATCATGTGAACATACCATTATTAATTTAAACATTACACTTGAAGAAATTTAATTTTCCTTTTTTAACTTGTTATTATTGACCATGTTGGAATTAATACCCTTGATCTTAGAGTGCATGAGTAGTTCTATAAGATAATAGCGTACAAGCGAGAGTGCTCTGCATCTGGGGACTAGCATTAACTTGGAGACTGGTTGAAAGCACTCCAAAAGAGCAAAGGATTGTGGGGGGGAAATTGTGGGAATTGGGGCAGCTCCGGACAGGGGTTTAAGTCCCCAGTCCCAGGACAGCCTCTCCTGCGCTAAGGCAGAGAGAGTGCGGCGGAGAAACCAGCTCTTGGTCCCTAAGCCGCCAGCGAGCCCAAGAATGCGTGGGTTCTAGTTCCTGTGAGGGGATGGGAGCCACGCCAGTCAGCGGAACGCGCGAGCCCTACCACAAAGCCTGAGAGAGGCGCGCAGGTTCCTCATGCTCCCCTGAGAGAGGTACAAAGGCCCGGCTGGCGCTCCTTGACCCGCGCCAGTCTCAAAGCCTAAGCCGGGGGCCTCAAACTCTCCCCTGACAGAGGTGCGCAAAAGCCCAACCTGGTGCTCTCGGACCTGCGCCCCGTTCTCAGTGCCTGAGACGTGCGCACGACCCATAGCCGCCCCTGAAAGAGGTGTGTGCAAGCCGGGCACTCTTGGACCCAGCAAGACCAGGTACCCCAGCCCGGGCCAGCAGCAAAATCTCAGTGTGTGATTGCTGCTTGGAACCTCTCTGGCAGTCTGGAGCTGCCCAGACAGCCTTTGCTGCCATGGCTTTGGGTACAAGCAAAAGACCCTGCGCCCCCAGGGTCTGCAACTTGGAACCTGCTCTGCCAGCAGCCAAGGGGTTATTTATTTAGGCTCTGCACCCAGACTGAGGCCTCTCTGTGAGAGGGAGATCAGGGTGCGGTTTGTTTTCCTCTAAAACTACAAAAACCATCAAAGGCGGTCAAGGTAAGAGAAAAAAAATTGAACAAACAAAAAAACCTCCAGAGAACAAAAGCCTGAAAAAAACCAGTTTCCTCAGAGCCCACCCCCTTGAGGGGGGCGGGGGTACTTAACTCAGGAAACATCATTGACTGACAACCCACGTGGCAGGCCCCTCCCCCAGAAAACAAACCAAGAAAGGGAAAAAAAAAAAAAAGGACTACAGAGAACAACCACTACTTCATAGGAAACCTTGTATTGTTCACTCATTCCCACTATTCCGGTTCATTTTTTTTTTTTTTTAACACATAGGTAATTTTTTTAACCTATTTACCATCACAGCGAGCTGTACAGTACATCAAATACCATAATACCCTTCTAACTTGAACTATTTGATACATACACCTATGTTTTTCTTTTGCATTTTTATTTTTTGAATTCTTTTTTTTTTTAATTTTAGTTTAGTTTAGTCTAGTTTATTCCTTTTTATTTTTATCCTCTAATATTCATATAGAGTTAAACTTCAAAGTAATCCCCTTTCCCCAATCAATACTACCCCTATAGGTAAACCAATTTTTAATCCCCTTTATCTTAGGAAAGTTGAATCCTTTAACAAAGATATCAAGATACATCCAGGAAGAATCAAAACAACCTTCCTCACACACACTGAGAATTTATAAGAACTCTACCATCTTCTTCCACCAGTGTTTCTGTGTTTTTGTGTTTGTCCTGATAGCATATAAATCTTACACTTGGGGTTCTTTTTGACGAGGTTCTTCCTTTATTTGCATATATATATTTTTTTCTCTTGTCATATACTTGTATCAGTCTTTTTGTCTCTTTTTGTTTGTCTACTTCATAAATCTTACCTTGGGGCCCAGCTGGGCTGAACCTCCTCTTTCATAGTCCCTTTCTTTCCTGTCTCTCTCTCTCTCTCTCTTTTTTTTCTTTTTCTTTTCTTTTGTCTCTCGTTTGGGTGGTGAATCCTGATTCCTCAGAAGTGTTCCAGGGTGCACCTTGACTGCACCACAGTTGATACATCCAGTTACATCTGTTCAGTCATCTCCCACCAAAATGACTAGGAGGAGGAATGACCAACAGAAGAAAAATACAAAGGATGGACCTTCTGCAACAGAGCTAACGGCTATCAACATAGACAATATGTCAGAAAGAGAATTCAGGCTAACAATTATCCAGGCAATAGCTAGGTTGGAGAAAGCCATGGATAACCAAACGGAATTGATTAGGGCCAAACTGAAAGCAACCAGACAGGATGTTCACAATGTTAGGGCAGAGATTAAAGCTACCAGGGAGGAGGTTCACAATGCTCTCAATGAGTTCAATCTAATCTAAACTCTCTCAAAGCTATGGTAACTGAGACAGAAGATAGAATTAGTGATCTGGAAGAAAAACAGATAGAGAGAAAGGATCAGGAGGAAGCCTGGGACAAACAGCTTAGAAGCCACGAAAACAGAATCAGGGAAATAAATGATGCCATGAAGCGTTCCAACGTCAGAATTATTGGAATCCCTGAAGGGGAGGAGAAAGAAAGAAGTCTAGAAGATATAGTGGAACAAGTCCTTCATGAAAATTTTCCCAGTCTCGTGAATGGAACCAGTGTTTATGTACTAGAGGCTGAACGGTCTCCACCCAAGATTATACATTCCAAAAAAACATCACGACACCTGATAGTCAAATTGAGGAATTATAATTGTAGGTATAATCTCTTGAAAGCTGCCAGGGCAAAGACGCTCCTTACTTACAGAGGTAAGCCCATCAGAATAACGTCAGACCTGTCCACAGAGACCTGGCAAGCCAGAAAAGGCTGGCAAGATATATTCAGGGCACTAAATGAGAAGAACATGCAGCCAAGAATACTTTATCCAGCAAAACTGACATTCAAAATGGATGGAGAGATAAAGAGTTTCCAAGACCGGCAAGGCTTAAAAGACTATGCAACCACCAAGCCAACACTGCAGTAAATATTAAGGGGGGTTCTATAAAAGAGGAAAAATCCTCAGAATAGCATTGAACAGAAATATAGAGACAATCTACAGAAAGAAATACTTCAAAGGTAACTCGATGTCAATAAAAACGTATCTATCAATAATCACTCTCAATGTGAATGGCCTAAATGTGCCCCTAAAACAGCACAGGGTTGCAGATTGGATAAAACGACAGGACCCATCCATATGTTGTCTACAAGAGACCCATTTTGAACCTAAAGATATACCCAGACTGAAAGTGAAGGGATGAAGAAGCACCTTTCACGCCAATGGGCCTCAAAAGAAGGCTGGGGTAGCGATTCTTATATCAGATAAATTAGATTTTAAACTAAAGACTGTAGTCAGAGATACAGAAGGACACTACATAATTCTTAAAGGGACTATCCACCAAGATGATATAACAATTGTAAATATCTATGCTCCCAATATGGGAGCAGCCAATTACTTAAGAAAACTGTTAATCAAGATAAAGAGTCATATTAATATGAATACACTAATAGTAGGAGATCTTAACATGCCTCTCTCAGAAATAGATCATCGAAGCAGAAAATCAATAAAGAAACACGAGCATTGAATGACACATTGGACCAGATGGACTATATATATATATATATATATAGAGAGAGAGAGAGAGAGAGAGAACATTCCACCTTAAAACAACAGAATACTCATTCTTCTCAAGTGCACACGGAACCTTCTCCAGAATAGACCACATACTGGGTCACAAATCAGGACTCAACCAATACCAAAAGACTGAGATTATTCCCTGCATATTCTCAGATCACAATGCTTTGAAACTGGAGCTAAATCACAAGGAAAAGTTCAGAAGGAACTCAAACACCTGGAAGCTAAAGACCACCTTGATTAAGAATGCTTGGATCAACCAGGAGATCAAAGAAGAGTTTAAATAATTCATGGAAACCAATGAGAATGAAGACACTTCTGTCCAAAACCTATGGGATACAGCAAAGGCGGTCCTAAGGGGGAAATACATAGCCATCCAAGCCTCCCTCAAAAAAATGGAAAAATCCAGAACACAGCAGCTTTCTCTACACCTTAAAGAACTGGAGAATCAACAACAAATAAAACCAAGTCCACACATAAGAAGGGAAATCATCAAGATTAGAGCTGAGATCAATGAGGTAGAAACCAGAGATATAGTAGAACGTATCAATGAAACTAGAAGCTGTTTTTTTGAAAGAATCAATAAGATTGATAACCCATTGGCCACACTAATCCAAAAGAAAAGAGAGAAAGCCCAAATTCATAAAATTATGAATGAAAAGGGAGAGATCACAACTAACACCAAGGAAGTAGAAACAATCATCAGAAGTTATTATCAACAGTGATATGCCAATAAGCTTAGCAGCCTAGATGAAATGGATGCATTCCTGGAAAACTATAAACTACCAAAATTGAACCAGGAAGAAATCGACAACCTGAACAGACTGGTATCTAATAACGAGATTGAAGCAGTGATCAAAAACCTCCCAAAAAACAAGAGCCCAGGACCTGACGGATTCCCTGGGGGAATTCTACCAAACTTTCAAAGAAGAAATAAGACCTATTCTCCTGAAGCTGTTTCAAAAAATTGAAGCAGAAGGAAAACTTCCACACACTTTCTATGAAGCCAGCATTACCCTGATCCCCAATCCAGGCAAAGACCCTACCAAAAAGGAGAATTTTAGACCAATATCACTGAAGAATATGGATGCTAAGATTCTCAACAAGATCCTAACCAACAGGATCCAACAGCACATTAAAAAGATTATCCACCATGATCAGGTGGGATTCATTCCTGGGCTACAAGGATGGTTCAACATTCGCAAATCAATCAATGTGATAGAACAAATTAATATGAGAAGAGAGAAGAACCACATGGTCCTCTCAATTGATGCAGAAAAAGCATCTGACAAAATCCAGCATCCGTTCCTGATTGGAATGCTTCAAAGTATAGGGATAGAGGAAACATTCCTGAACCTCATCAGATCTATCTATGAAAGACCCACAGCAAATATCATCCCCAATGGGAAAAGCTTGCAGCCTTCCTGTTGAGATCAGGAACACGACAAGGATGCCCACTTTCACCACTCTTATTCAACATAGTATTAGAAGTCCTAGCAACAGCAATCAGACAACAAAGAGAAATAAAAGGTATCCAAATTGGCAATGAAGAAGTCAAACTCTCTCTCTTCCCAGATGACATGATTCTTTATATGGAAAACCCAAAAGACTCCACCCCCAAACTACTAGAACTCGTACAGCAATTCAGCAACGTGGCAGGATACAAAGTCAATGTGCAGAAATCAGTGGCTTTCTTATACACTAACAATGAAAATACAGAAAGGGAAATTAGAGAATCGATTCCATTTACTATAGCACCAAGAACCATAAGATACCTGGGAATAAACCTAACCAAAGAGGTAAAGGATCTGTACTCGAGGAATTACAGAACACTCATGAAAGAAATTGAAGAAGACACAAAAAGATGAAAGACCATTCCATGCTCTTGGATCGGAAGGATAAACATTGTTAAAATGTCTATACTGCCTAGAGCAATCTATACTTTTAATGCCATTCCGATCAAAATTCCATCAGTATTCTTCAAAGAGCTGGAGCAAATAATCCTAAAATTTGTATGGAATCAGAAGAGACCCTGAATCGCTAAGGAAATGTTGAAAAACAAAAATAAAGCTGGGGGCATCACGTTACCTGATTTCAAGCTTTATTACAAAGCTGTGATCACCTAGACAGCATGGTACTGGCATAAAAACAGACACATAGACCAGTGGAACAGAGTAGAGAGCCCAGATATGGACCCTCAACTCTATGGTCAATTAATCTTCGATAAAACAGGAAAAAATATACAGTGGAAAAAAGACAGTCTTTTCAATAAATGGTGCTGGGAAAACTGGACAGTTATATATAGAAGAATGAAACTCGACCATTCTCTTACACCGTACACCGTACAAAATGGATAAAAGACCTCAACGTGAGACAGGAATCCATCAGACTCCTAGAAGAGAACATAGGCAGTAATCTCTTCGATATCAGCCACAGCAACTTCTTTCAAGATATGTCTCCATAGACAAAGGAAACAAAAGCGAAAATAAACTTTTGGGACTTCATCAAAATCAAAAGCTTCTGCACAGCAAAGGAAACAGTCAAAAAAACAAAGAGGCAACCCACGGAATGGGAGAAGATATTTGCAAATGACAGTACAGACAAAAGGTTGATATCCAGGATCTATAATGAACTCCTCAAACTCAACACACACAAAACAGGCAATCATATAAAAAAAAATGGGCAGAAGATATGAACAGACACTTCTCCAATCAAGACATACAAATGGCTATCAGACACATGAAAAAATGTTCATCATCACTAGCCCTCAGGGAGATTCAAATTAAAACCACATTGAGATATCACCTTACACCAGTTAGAATGGCCAAAATTAACAAAACAGGAAACAACGTGTGCTGGAGAGGATGTGGAGAAAGGGGAACCCTCTTACACTGTTGGTGGGAATGCAAGTTGGTGTAGCCTCTTTGGAGAACAGTGTGGAGATTCCTCAAGAGATTAAAAACAGAACTTCCCTATGACCCTGCAATTGCACTCCTGGGTATTTACCCCAAAGATACAGATGTCGTGAAAAGAAGGGCCATCTGTACCCCAATGTTTAGAGCAGCAATGGCCATGGTCACCAAACTATGGGAAGAACCAAGATGCCCTTCAACGGACGAATGGATAAGGAAGATGTGGTCCATATACACTATGGAGTATTATGCCTCCATCAGAAAGGACGAATACCCAACTTTTGTAGCAACATGGACGGGACTGGAAGAGATTATGCTGAGTGAAATGAGTCAAGCAGAGAGAGTCAATTATCATATGGTTTCACTTATTTGTGGAGCATAACAAATATCATGGAGAACAAAGGGTGTTAGAGAGGAAAAGGGAGTTGGGGTAAATTGGAAGGAGAGGTGAATCATGAGAGACTATGGACTCTGAAAAACAATCTGAGGGGTTTGAAGTGGCGGGGGGGTGGGAGGTTGGGGTACCAGGTGGTGGGTATTATAGAGGGCATGGATTGCAGGGAGCACTAGGTGTGGTGAAAAAATAATGAATACTGTTTTTCTGAAAATAAATTAATTAATTAAAAAAAAGAAAAAGAAACAGGAAAAAAAGGAAATACAAATAAAACAAATACATGATTTCTAAAAAATGGGCAAACGCTTGAAGTTACATAAAAGGATTATCATCCTATATGAAAATTACCATTGAAGAAATACAAATAACTAGGAAATATATCTAAACCCTCTTTTAACATTTTGTTGCAAATAATATCTTTATAAATGGCATATGGATGAATGTTGTCTTTTCTGAAAGAAGTTGTCTCAATGTCTGCATCTTTTAATAATGATAATGTTAGGAAAAGCAAACTCTCAGAGAACATTTGCTATTTGATTGGCATCATTCCAGCTGATTTTATGTGTATTAACTCAAATCCTCAAAACTAGAGTCAGCTACATAATTTGCAGGGCCAAATGAAAAATAAAAATTCAGAGCCTACTGTTTAAAAATGAGGAAGAAAATGCCATTAATAATAGGTATGAAAACATAAAGCTTTTCTCTTTCTACCTCGTGTGTAGTGTTTTAAAAATTTGTGACTCATCCTGAGCAAAACATTTGAAAATTTAAATCAACATGAATTAAAATTCACCTTCCTCTTTATATTTTACAATGTCCATTTTAAAAGAAAATATACAAGCATTTAACTCATATGACAAATCATCAAAATTGGGAATTGTATTTCCTAAGTTACACGTGCCTATTCAGTCTCTTCTTCTCAGAGCAGTGCAAATGGAAATGCAGTGCAAAACTAATTCAGTTGTTTCATTCCGTTTCTTAATGCATGCGAGTCTTACCAACACTCTAGTCTTTGGTTCACTGATGAGGAAGGAAGGAGTGAGAGGGAGAGGAAGCTTGGGTTGCCTCATCTTCCCCTTTGCTGCCCTGAACTGTCACTTTCAGTGTAAGTGATTTGTTACTAGGAGAAGCGATGTGAGTAAGGAAGGGTTCCTTGATCATCGGTGTTTCTTATAATCCATTTGCCTTCATAGTGTGTTTGGAGCAGGTTCTGGTTTGGATGATATTTTTGTGCTTTTAGCATGTCCCAGCCCCAGGGGCCTCACTCAGTCACTCGGGGGTTGTGGGCTCTCTAGGAGTGGATAAATAGAAAAGGCTTCCCGAGCTCAATTTTGGTCACCTGCTTTAGGAGTTACCACCAGCCACCAATATCCAGGATCCTGGAATTAGCTTAAAGCTCCCAAAACTATGATGAAAAGGGTTAAGATCAGACTTTGGGTATTATTGTTTATCAGGAGCAAGCAGGCTTGTCACCTTTTCATATTTGTATAAAATTTGGCAGAAAGTACATTTTCAGAAATCTGTAACATGGCACAAAATTGAAAACGCTTTCTCCTGCAGGTCTGGACTAGAGAGAGACAACTTTGTGGTGAAAATGAATGGATGTGAAGGGTGGAAGACAGAAGGAAAACCTGAACTCTAGAATTCTTGACCACACTTTCCAATGGATTGGAATTTTAGCAAAGGAACATGCTGGTGATCTCAGGCGGCACCAGTGCATATCTTATACACAGCTTACACTAAGTCTATCATTGCTTTGTTGAATCAACGGTATTTTAGTTTTTGCCCATCTCAGGATTCCTCATAGTGAATGCAGGGTTTTTAATTTTTATTTTTTATTATATTCATGAACAAGCATTCTTCGATGGCTTGCTCTGTTAACATTCATGGCTGAGGGTACGCAGGTGGGACTATAATTGTTAATATTGTTAAATTTCAAGAATTTTGAAATCTCTATTTTCTCACAAAAACCAATGGATCCTTAGTAAACCTCCAAAAATTGATTGCACACCTACCGTTTTGTGGAATGCCAAGCTTTCTCTCTTGTTTTGCTCTTTCATTTATTTTTTTCTGGTCCACTTGTAGAAATGTCAAACACTGAGAAATTGTTCTTTGATACCTCTAGACTTCTGCTGTGTGCGATTTTCTGCCAGATGTGCATGGGTTGCTTTTGTTTTAAGAACTATAAAAAACATTCCAAACTTGTGTTTGGGTCCTTGAAAAAGACCTTGGATCATCCTCAAACACTTTGATGAAGTAGGGTATGCAAGCTTTCGTGTTTGTTTGTTTGTTTTCAGTTTTTCATACATCAATACAAGTCTGTTTTGAAAAAGCATATGGGCACTTTGTTGCCTAATTCCATTACTGTATCAAATAGAAATATTGCGGCTTAAGACTCATACATCATGCTTTAATTTGGTAAAAGTTGAAGTTTACCAAATTTCTCTGCCTTAAAAAGGGGGTGGGGTGGGTGGATGGGTGTGCTTTCTACCTGTTTTAAAGTTGTGACTTTCCCATTTAAACGACATAACATTCCTTATCCATCCAGTATCTCTGCTTTCTTCTTCTCGATTTTCATTTTTAATATAGTTTATTCATTTTAATTGTCCATTTCCCCTAATAGAAAGTGAGCGTCTAATAGCAAGGATGTGCTGTTGTTCTTCACTGTATTGCCAGCACTTGAAGTAGTGTCTGGAACATAGTAGGTTCCCAGGATGTTTTGTTAGACAATTGGAATCAGATATTCTAAGTAGTTGGGAAATTGGGAGAGTCACCTTCCAGTGATCTGATTAGATTTTTTTTACCTTTGTAATAAAAATGAGTGATTGAATGAATTATTAAACAATAGGGGATTGAAAGTAATTTTAATGAAGATAATTTTTACTTTTATGAATTTAAAATGTAATTAACTTTTAACTCTTAGCAAACTCATGGATTTGGGAGATACTCTGATGTCATTAAGCTGAATTTAGAAAGTGTTTGTTATAATCTCACACTATCTGTACTGCTCAGTTTTCCAAGAAGTGGACCTCTGGGCAATTTTCTTCTTTGAGCCAATTACACCCTCTGCTGCCCTTTTTGGGTCCTTCACATAAGCGAGGATGGTCTGAAGGGCAGTGGTGAAAACATTTCATTTGTCTGGATACAACACTGTTTCCTGTAACTCGACCCTGAGTAGAAAGACCCCTTGGGGATAAACTTCTTTTCCCTGTGGCTTAATCATACACAAAATTTGTGAAAGGTGAGGACTGGCAAGCTTTTCAGGCAGTCTTTTTTTTTTTTAATTTTTAAATTTTTTTTATTTTTTTAATAATATTTTTTATTTTTTTATAAACATATAATGTATTATTAGATGGAGGGGTACAGGTCTGTGAATCACCAGGTTTACACACTTCATAGCACTTATCATAGCACATACTCTCCCCAATGTCCAAAACCCCACCACCCTCTCCCTACCCACCTCAGTTTGTTTTGTGAGATTAAGAGTCTCTTATGGTTTGTCTCCCTCCCGATTCCATCTTGTTTCATTTATTCTTTTCCTACCCCCAAGCCCCCCACGTTGCATCTCCACTCCCTCATATCAGGGAGATCATATGATAGTTGTCTTTCTCCAATTGACTTATTTCGCTAAGCATGATACCCTCTAGTTCCATCCACGTTGTCGCAAATGACAAGATTTCATTTCTTTTGATGCCTCCATTATATATGTGTATATATATATATATATATATATATATATATATATATATATATACACACACACACATACATACCACCTCTTCTTTATCCATTCATCTGTTGATGGACATCTAGGTTCTTTCCATAGTTTGGCTATTGTGGACAGTGCTGCTATAAACATTCAGGTGCATGTGTCCCTTCGGATCACTATGTTTGTATGTTTAGGGTAAATACCCAGTAGTGCTGGGTTATAGGATAGCTCTATTTTCAACTTTCTGAGGACCCCCCATGCTGTTTTCCAGAGTGGTTGCACTAGCTTGCATTCCCACCAACAGTGTAGGAGGGTTCCCCTTTCTCCGCATGCTCACCTGCATCCAGGCAGCCCTTTTTTTTATAGCCATCATTTGTGGTATTTCCAGTAGCAACTGGAAATTTCTGAGACTGGAATAAAAATGGCCCACCCCAAGAAAAACAATATTTGGTTGGTGTCTCTGACATCGTTTCAAAAACAATGCTTATGAATTTCTTAAAAACTTTCAGACAACTCAGTTCGCCTGCCATCAACACTATCCTGATGATTCTCTCAGGTCATATTCTCTTTTCTTCTGATGAGCTGTCTGCCCTTCAGGAGGAGAAGAGGGTAATGGTTCAGAGCACAGCCTTCAGAACTGTCCACTCTGGTTTGATTCTCAGGGCCATGTGTCTGCTGGCCAGTTACCAAACTTCTCTATTTCTTGATATCCTAACTCATAAAAATAGTACCGGCCCCATGGAGTTGTGTCCACCAAAGAGTAAAGTAGTGATAACAGTGCCAGTAAATAGGAAACAATCGGTAAGTATTATTACCTGCTATTTCCCCGAATACAGTGATTTCTAGCATTACTAGTTGCTGCTAAGCCTTCTATAGTTGCCTAAAAATGTTACAGGTTCTTTAGTCCCTCTTCTAGCTGGAGCTGCTAAATTAGTACTAAACCCTAGGACATTGATCTCCCTGAAGGCCATTGGCAAAGCAGCTCTTTTCTTTGGGTATAAATCAAGACAGCAACACCAACACGGTCTTGAATGGAGTGTCTAGGCTATTTGCCGGTTTCCCTTGCAAATGTGTTTTCAATATCATCACACGCCACACACTTTTCTTCTTCAACAGCTGTTCTTTTTATATATGTAAACTATAGAATATATATATGTAATACACTTGAAATATTTTCCTTTGTTAATTGCTATTTAATTTATTAATTAAAAATACTAATGGAAACTTATTTACTTGGTTACTTATAATCAAACAAGGGTGAATTTTCCCTGTTCTCCAGCTTCTCACCAGGTATGTACGTGTACATTGAATTCTATACCAGCTCCCTTTCAAAGACTCAGGTATTTTTTCCTCCTCCAGAGGAGAGGCATATGGTAAAGATCCAACACCCTTTTCTTCTCTTTGTAAGAGAACACTTATGTTTTAGAGGGGAGAGGAATGCACTTAAAATGATACATATGTTAAGCGATTTTTGTATCTGGCCCTGTGGGAAAATCCTAGTCAGCAAAATTTTATCAGGGATGTCGTGTAGGCCCGGAAGCCTGGGTGGGTCAGTTGGTTAAGCATCTGCCTTCAGTTCAGGTCATGATCTGGGGGTCCTGGGATGGAGCCCTGCATTGGACTCTCTGCTCAGTGGGGAGCCTGTCTCTCCTACCCCTCCCCACCTGTGTTCACTCTCACCATCTCTATCTGTCTCTCTCTCAAATAATAAACAAAATCTTAATAAAAAAAAAAAGAGAGAGAGAGAGAAGAAAGAAAGAAACATTGTGTGGGACTTCCAGAAAGGTTGATTTAACAATGTGGCCTCAGTAGGCAGATGTGAAATTTTCCTCCATTCTCTTGTCAGTAATCAGGTATGATAGTTGGTATTCCAGCCTCCATCTTGCACAAGAGGTGACCTTGAAGATGGTAGTCAAAGTTGGGATAATGCCCCAGAAATACAGAAGCCTGAGGTCTTTATGACCACAAGGCTGCTATCCCAGCCCTGGACTGATCACCTCTAGACTTCTATTATATGACAGAAAAAATAAACTTCTGTCTTCCTTAAGCTACTGTTACTTTGACTTTACTATTACACACAGCCATATAGAATCTTAATACATACACAAGTGTGTCCCCATCTTCTGCAATTCAGATGGGAGCTAAATCAAAGTCTCAGGGCAGAAGTGGAGAAAAGAAATGGTCTTTTTCTGAATGGCCAATGGTCAAGGTGCAGGTAAGTGAGGAGAAGTTGTAGCTTCTCTGCCAGGGGCGAGACAATGAGCTCACAGGAAGGCAAAGGATGGTTCCCAGATGTCAGCTTGGCTTCCTGACGTTGCCAGGGGCCAGAGCTGTCATCTGGCTGACTCCTCTTGAAAAGTTGTGAACATTCCGGTCTGTTCCCCTTGGTGCTTCTCCTTTAAATCTTAAAATTCTAATTTGGGAGTCAAAAATGACAATACTAGAAATAATTTCTTTCTCTTTGAATTTCTGATCTAACAGTCTTAATTCTCCTCTGGGAAATATGATTGCTTCTGGCTGATGAGTGGAAATATCTGGAAGTAAGAGAGAGAAAAACACAAGGACTAATACTGATGATATCATCTTACTACCAGTACCTGCCATCAGAACATCAGAATGTCTCCAAACACTGGGATAATATGAAAAACAAAACAAAAAAAAACCTCAAGCAAATCACAATTGGTGTGATTTGTTTATTTTTTAAAAAATGCTAACAAAAGAAAAATATTCATCAAACCTCCTAAGAAATGTTGTCTTGTATTGAGCATGCTTATTTGAAGAGAAAATTCTCAAAAGAAGGACCAATGAATACAGTAGATCTTGTCTGAAAGTAAGTGTGACATTATCAACCTTTAATAGATATTTTATGAATGACAACCAGCTATTTGAATACAGAGACTTGCCTATCTACTACCTTCTCAACAGTACTTGCAATCACATTGCTTCCGATGCCTTTGGTGGCATTAAAAGTGAATGGAATTATTGTTTTCCAGACAGAATGACTTGTGAACTTTTCATTTTATTATTATAAGGTGTGAAAGTGGAGATGTATTATAGATAACCCTTTGTATTGGTAGCATTGCAAGAGCAAAATGTGGAGAGTATTTGTGAGATGATGGTAGGGGAACCAGAACAAAATAGGGAAGCAGAATGAGGTAAAAAGTGTCAAGGACTAATCTGACTGGGAAAGAAAAAACAAAACAAAGCAAACAACCCCCCAAAATTCCATGGAGAAGTATGTGACTGGGACAAAGTACCAGAATTCTCTTCCACTGGGGTCAGAATGCCACCCTCTCTTTGTTCTCCACTGGGGTTTGACAAATTTGACATTAACTTACTTTCAACAGAAAGTAGAAAATACTGGTAGAAGTAGCTTGCAGGCATGTTCTGCAGATGCAATGAAAGTAACTGTTTTGTTTTTGGGTGTTAGCAGTCACGTGTTCTCTACTATCAACTTTTAATAGATATTAGATCTTTGCATGAGTCACTTATTCATTCATCAAACATTTACTGACATGTCATCCTTCCTTCCTTTCAGCACAGATGCACATTTTTCTCTGTTTTTATTTCTTTCAGTTTTTCTAATTGGAAACCCCTTGCAACCATATGCACAATATATATGTACATATTTACCTAAAATCATTAAATTTTAAAAAATCATTTATGAAAAACTGAAAGTTTGACAACAGTATAAAAAATACGATTATTCTTGTTTATAGGAATTTAAAATGGGGACAAAACCAAAAAAATCAAAAACTTGATTTTCAAGTGTGACATAGATTTAATTTCAAATTTTATTATTTTATTGATTTTTCTAGTTCATTTGATCAATCTTTAATTTGTTAAATGGTGAAACCATAGATAGAACTTTCTAGCTATCAGTCCATTCTAGTCAGTAAGAATTTATTTTATCAAGTATAGTAGCAGGAGAGTGAGATACATGGGTTAGAAGTTCATATGAATGGGAAAATTCTTCAAGTATTTGACCATAATTGTGTAGTTTTATATTGGATTCTAAACTTAAACTTGGATGGGTACATTATCATTTAGTTGTGGAATCTACCAACTTGTCTAAATGTAGAAGCCTTTTCACATTTAGACTGTAAATTGTTCTGCACTGAGATTTTAACCAATTTTTATAATAAATTGCATTGATAAATATGTACAAAGTAGAGTGAATGCTTTAGTGTTATTCTATAGTTTTTTCAGGGCTGAAAAATTGTGAGATAGTCCTTTAAGTACTTTCTGTTAAACACCTTGTAACCGAGACTTGGGTTTGTTTATCCATTTACCTATCAACAGATGCTTAGACACCTGGGTTGTTTCCACTTTTGGCTACTGTGAATAATGCTTCTATGAACATGGGTGCACAAATAGCTCTTTGAGATCCTGCTTGACACTCTCACCAACAGTGTATAAGCATTGTGATTTCTCCACATCTTTGCCAACAGTTGTTTTCTGTTTTATCTGTTAAAATGTAATAGCCATTCTCATGGGCATGAGATGGTATCTCATTGTGGTTTACATTTGCATTTTCCTAATTATTAATGATGTTGAACATCTTTTCCTGTGCTTGTTGGCAATTTGTATATCTTCTTTGGAGAAATGTCTACTCAAGTTCTTTGCCCATTTTTAAATAGGATTGATGACATTTTTCATTGTTGAGTTTTTAAAGTTCTTTATGTATTCTGGATATTAGCCTTCTACTATATATATGATTTGCAAATATTTTCTCCCATTCCATTGATTGCCTTTTCATTCTGTTGATCATGTCTTTTGATACACATAAGTTTTACTTTTGGATGTAATCCAGTTTATCTATTTTCACTTTTGTTGCCTGTGCTTTTGCTGTCATGTCCAGGAAATCATTGCCGAATCCAATGTCAAGAAGCTCTTCCTTCCTTTTTTCTAAGAGTTTTATAATTTTAGCTCTTACATTCAAATCTTTAATCCATTTTGAATAAATTTTTGTAAGGATGTGAGATGAGAATCTAACTTCATTCTTTTGCATTTGGATACCCAGCTTTCCTAACATCATTTGTGAAAAGACTTATCTTTTCCTATTTAATTGTTTTGACATCCTTGTTGAAAATCATTTGACCATATATATGAGGGTTTATTTCTGGTCTCTTTATACTATCTCATTGGTGTTCCTTTTTTATTTTTTTTATTATGTTTAATTAGCCAACATATAGTACATCATTGGTTCTTGATGTATTGCTCAACAATTCATTAGTTGTGTCTAACACCCAGTCCTCATCACAACACATGCCTTCCTTAATACCCATTACCTGGATTGGTATATTTCTTATGCCAGTAGTACCTGGTTTTCATTCCTGTAGGTTTGTAGTAATTTTTGAAATTAGGAAGCATGAGACTTCTGACTCTGTTTTTCTTTTTCAAGATTGTTTGGCCATTTGGAATCCCTTTAGAGTCTTTGAATCTTAGGATGAGTTTTTGTATTTCTGCAAAACAAAAAATAAAAAAACAAAGGGACACCACTGGAATTTAAAATATTTAGATCACTTTGGGAAGTATTGACATCAGAATTTTCATTAATCTCTACTTTGGAGATTAATCCAGTTTATAAAGGAGAAAGGAAAACAGCCAGGTTTAGCGAATTTCCAGAGATACAATTCTTAAAGAGCATTGCATCTGTACCCTTGGCACTAGGAACAAAGCATGCTCCTAGTGCTCTTCCTACAACTGGCTCATCTTTTTTTTCCCAGCCTGCCTTCCTCCTAACAGTACTAGATATAAACATTCAGGTATATGTGCTTCCAGTTTTTTACTGGTTAATTAACAGAAATTCAAAACATGAAATGCTTGAAGCATCTGTGTTACTTTCAGTTCCAAAGAAAAAGGCTTTTATGATGCTACATGGCAGATAATAGGTCTGTTACAAATGTAAACTTCCTCCCTTGCTCCCTTTGGTAATAGGCCTTTAACTACCCCCAAGGGATTTTGTATGGTCCATTTAGCCTTTGATTTTTGTTTCTTCTTTTCAGAACTGAAAATGTGAACCTCTTTGACAAGTCTACTTTTAAAATAAATCCAATGAAAGAGTCTAATGATATGTTAGGACTTTGACAATTTTTTTTTTCCTTCCCTTAGGGGCCATTCATTCACCAGTTAGGTTCACATAGATAAAACCTGATAAAACACACATCATGATTTTCAAAGTCATTTTGAAATAATGGAAACCCTACCCAACCCTTTAAAGAAAAGAGCTTACTTTAATAGATTTCGCAGAGTATCCTAGCAACCACTCCATAATTTCTCCAAGTGAATTTTCACTAAATCCATGAAAAAAACACTTCAACTTTAGTTTCATTTTTTTCTAGATCATTCCAAAAGTTTGATCTTCTAAGATATCTTCACTCTTCTTTCTTTTAGTATATGTGCTGCCGAAGCAAGCACGCTACCTTCACTCTTGAGACTTCATTTAGTGACCATTAAAAAGATATTTGTTGTTATCCTGCTCAGGCTAGCTCTTTTAGAAGTCCATTCTACCAAATCATAGATAGAGAGATAGATAGATAGATGATAGATAGATAGATAGATAGATAGATAGAGGAATATATTTTTTTAAGATCTTATTTATTCATAAAAGACAGAGATAGGCAGAGATAGAGGAAGAAGCAGGCTCCCATGGAGCAGGGAGCCCTATGCGGGGCTTGATTCCAGGACTGTGGGGTCACAGCCTGTGCTGAAGGCAGATATTTAATTGACTGAGCCACCTAGGCCCTCCTCGGCTTTTTGGCTAAGATCAAGTGTAGATAGAGGAATATTTTTAATTGTATTAGCTGTCTAAAACTTACTGCAAAAGTTCAACATGTGTTTGTGCTTTTTGGTTTACTTCTGTATATACAAAAATACAAGACCAAACCTTCTTGATCCTCAGGGAATATTGACAGACTCACATTCATTCTTGCTAATCTTGGTTTTCCTGGGTAATAGGAACAGGGGGAGATTTATTTGGTTGTGCTTTCAGATATTAGTTGTTCCCAACTTGTTGACTTTTTAAAAATTCTGAATACAAATCCAAACAGAAATCTTTCCTAGGTGTGTCCCAGGTGTGTGGACAAATCATGCATGAAATAGCAAGAACTGAGCATACATTCTGCAAATAGGATTCAGAAATGAATGGGCTATTAAAATTAAACAGCGTTAACAATGCAGTTCTGAATAACCAGGGAATGATGCCTGCGTAGAAAATTTATATGTATGAGTAAGGCTTATTTTCATCTTTTTGCTATGTTGAAAAGCAAGATGAAATTGTTATGTATATTGGTCTATGGGGAATTAGAATTCACGAATTGTTTACAAGACAGTCACTTAGTGTTTGCCTATCTATGAGGATGTGTGTATAAGGTCATGCATGTATAATGGCAGAAAAAGATTTTAATTAGCATTATGAAAATTCAGTTATAGGGAGAGAATTTTTATGATCTAGAAGGCTTACTAATAATGTTTCCTTAATGTGTTCTGATGAAGTAAGCATTTAGAATTCAATATTTGTAATCATAGCCTTCTCCTGGCAAAATGCCCATTAACAGAGTTAGAATTTAAAGAAAATACTTTTTCTCTTAAAATATGTAGGCATCTGGTAAATTTTGGCTGATTTCACCATACCATGTATTCTTTATGAAATTTTTAATCAACTGTAATCTGAATTATTTAAAATTGCATTCTTTGAGTCATCTTTGAGCCGTCTTAACCCTAGTTTGGCTTTTTACATCTTTTTGTTTATGTTTTCATCCATTTTTAACTTGTTTACTTTAAAGATTATTATTTCTTAAACTTTTGATCTTTAGCACATTCGATCCTGCTTTATCTGTTTTCCTTTACCTTTGGTTTCCTGGAAGGAATGGGGCTATTATTAGCTTGGGGCTCATTACTGAGGGTGGCAACAAGGAAGTCTGGGCACAGAGTGACAGTGGCAGAACGTGCCCACACCTTGGAGGTGAAAGACACTGAAACCCATCCACTTCCTTCTCTGGCCCTCCTCCGTTGCCTTTTTTCATCCCTAACAGCCTCAGTGTCCATTTTGCCGATAATCTTAGCCAGGGTGATTTATTTATTTATTTTTTTTTTTTTAAGATTTTATTTATTTATTTGACAGAGAGAGATCACAAGTAGTCGGAGAGGCAGGCAGAGAGAGAGAGAGGGAAGCAGGCTCCCTGCTGAGCAGAGAGCCCGATGCGGGACTCGATCCCAGGACCCTGAGATCATGACCTGAGCCGAAGGCAGCGGCTTAACCCACTGAGCCACCCAGGCGCCCAGCCAGGGTGATTTAAATGTCCCACAGGCTGAGACAGTTTTTCAAGACAAAACATATATGAACAGCGCACTTGATATCCTATGACCTTAGGCAGGCCTCAGTTCACCAGTCACAGACCAGCAACTATTTATTGTATAATCACTATATGCTAATTGTGTGTCATACATTTGTGGCAGATAAGCTACTTGGAACTCAGGAAGCATTTTCCAAAAAAATATTGACATCTTTGTATCTAGGTTTCTAGATTCCTAGGTTCCTAGACTGTGCACCAGCTTAACAACTATTTAATGAATCCTCTCCATTTCCTCTTTGATTAAAAAAAGGGGGGGCACCTAGGTAGCTCAGTCCTTAAGCATCTGCCTTTGGCTTAGGTCATGATCCCAGGGTCCTGGGATCTAGTCCCACCTCGGACTCCCGGCTCAGCGGGGAGTACTCCCTCTCCCACTCCCCCTGCTTGTGCTCCCTCTCTCGCTGTGTCTTTCTTTGTCAAATAAATAAATAAAAATCTTTAAAATCAATCAATCATTCAATTAGTCAGTCAGTCCTGGCACACCGAATTCTTTTTTCTACACACTTACCTCAATATCAAGGACTTGGGTTAGTTTTAAGCCACTCCTTAGGGCTAAGTGAAATACGTAAGGTAGAAGTAAACAGAGATGACAAAAATTGAGCATACTGAACTTTAGCCACAGAAGTCTCCTCTAGGGCAAACATGAGGAGGACTGGAGGGGTGGGGAGTCCAGCCTGAGGATTGAGGAAAGAAGCAGAGGTAGATACGGACCCAGACCTTTTGTGATTGACCGAATATTTCAGAAATATGTTGCTCATTTTCGATGGGAGGACAGACAGAGAACAATGCCTTTTAGTATGCATTTTATTCTTAATAAAGCTAGACAAATTTATGAGCAGTTCCCTAAAATGGGCTGCGTGAGAGATCCTCTTTAGCAAAGAAAGCAAAAGAAGTCAAGTGGAAATTAAGAATATAATTACTAAGGGATTTATTCTCATCTTGATGACCTCAAACTCGTTTTTCCTTAATGTCTCAATCTCCAACTCTACTGCCACAGGAACTGTGGGCATCCAGCCACAGAACGGGAGAACTGAATGCTGAAAGCCATGAAAAATAGCACAGTGATGTTGCCATGCCCTTAATTAAAAGAGAAGGGCATTAAACTATGTCAAAAACGAAACTGTTGTTTTGAATGCCGATCCTTAAGGAAAGGCAAGTCTCATTAGGGGAAGATAAAGAGATGCAGAATGGGACTTGTGGCTACTTTCAAAGGCTTTAACTGTGGGTGGCACGGATTCTTTTTGAACCTGTTTCTTTCCAATGTTTCTAAGTGAGTCTGGATGGTTGCCTTTTTTGTCCCCTGCAGCTTTAGCTGGGCTCCCACATGGAACAAAAATGTAACAAGAAATGTAACAAAAGAAAGGTAGATTCCTGGGGTGCCTGGGTGGCTCAGTAGTTAAGCGTGTGCCTTCTGCTCAGGTCGTGATCCCAGGGTCCTGGGATCAAGCCCCCATCTGGCTCCCTGCTCCATGGGAAACCTGGTGAGAGCATTGAGGGGGAAGATTTCTCAGAGCAGAACTGAGAGAGTAAGGGGAGTGAGCGACAGAGAGCAGGAGAGAGAGGTGTGAGCACGGCAGACAAAGAGCACAGTGGAGGGGGCGGAACAGGAGATTCTGTGCAGATCTTCAGGCAAGGATCTCTTGTTTAATGGAACTAGCAAGGAGAGGAACTTTGATCTCGCATCTCTTTTAAGCTGGACTCAGAGCAGTGCTGTGGGCTTGAAAGTGCTTATTTAAGTCAGAGAAACCTGAAATCTTCTACCTTAAGGTCCTCATTCTTAACCCAGGCTGCGCTTTATGTCGCCCAGGGAGCTTTTAAACCCACATGGACCTGCCTCGTCTCCCAGAGATAGGCATCAATCTGGGGAGAAGCTGGGTATTTTAAAAAGCTCACATGAAGGCTGCTTTGGGCATGGGGCTTGGGAACCTCGGATTGCTCTGGAGACGACACTGGCTGCCTGTGTTTGCAGGGTGCTGTTTGTGAGCCAGGGGTCATCCTTAGGGGCATGCCTGTATCTCTAAGTACTTGTTTTGTACTAGTTCCTTTGAGGAATAGGACCCCCAGGATGCTCTCCACACAGACATTTTCTAAGGCCTTTGGGCTCCTCAAGAGCCAGAGATAACCTAGAAAAATATGGCACCCGATAGAATTCTAAATAGCTTCTTTCAACTACATCATTTCTATATCATAACATCTTTCTCTGTGAAAGTGCCTTTTCACCCTTTGGCGAACTCTTCTGCTGTTCAGATACACAAAAAAGGGAGGAAGCCCCTTGGCTTCCCACTGTCCGTTAATGTTGTCAAACCTCCCAAACACTGTTGAATTCTGTTGTGGGTTAATTAAAAAACTCCTACAGGTGGATTTTTACAGCAGGTGCCCAGAAATGTGAAAGAAAAGATCCTTCCTAGCTAAGGTTTTATCTTATCATTATTGTTTCATAGCTAATCTCTAATGAGCATCTGTTATGCACAAGATATTGTATTAAGATGAATTACATAGGAAATCTCATCTCATCACACAACTCTCTGGGGTTACACAACTCTCTTTCCCGGGTTCAGATATCATGGCGAGTGATTACAGAAATCAGCCTGTAGATTTACAAAGAAGCTTTGTCCCATTCTCTGAGAGATCACTGTGGTATAATGGCCTCTTTGCATAGAAGTTAGGAGCCTGGGAGAACTTACTCGTGTCTCCAAGTTATGGTTTCTTCATTTATCAAATGATGTGTTGAGACGAATCGATTTTGAATACATTTATGAAAATAGTGTAACCTACAGAGCCATGGAATCACTAGGTTGGACATCTGAAGCTAAGGAACATGGTATTTCTGCTGTATTCCAATAGAAAAAACATAAAGTTAAGATAAATTATGAAAATCATGGTCAGAAGAAGCAGCCAGATTAAACTATGAGCCGTTTAGTGCAATACTATAACGTATTTTTGGCGGACGGTGCTTTAGAATTTCCATTTCCATTATAAATGTTATTATTTTTGATTCTCACTCACAGCTCCCTCAGAGGGTAACCAGGATGTATATATCACCTCGCTATCCATGGGAAAAAGCCTGGGAATGTTATTCTTTCCTAAGAAATTCTACAGAAAGAGCAGTCAGTTTTTGTTTTCTTTCTTGCAGTGCGAAGCAGTGGGAAAAGTAAATGAAAGGTTGCATGATTGCTAAAACAAATACACAAAGAAATGAAATCGTGACTTTTTCACTATGCATTGCAAACATTTCACAAATTTTAATTTTACTAAAGAAGAAAATCATGCGAATTGTTTCTCTTTAAAATACTCCACTTGAAAAGGCAATTCAGTCTCCTAGCAACCAACACTTCTCCAGATGAGAAAAATGTCTGGAGGAAGAGAGAAACTACAATTACACACAATGAATAGAGTAGAATTCTCATGGGGCTGGAAAAGAATCATAAAGGGTCTCCAAGCCCATATTCTCCCAGTGTCAGCTTCGGGGATCCTCAAGAGGCTCCAAACAGGGTCACCAGCAAAGTCAAATGTTGTGTCTTACCTGATGCCTATGCCTGGTGCTGGGGCCTCTTCCTTTTACACCCTCTTGGAGCTTTGCCCTTTCCGTGAGAGAGGGATTTTTATAAGCAAGTTCTGGAAATCCTCTAAAGCATCCTGGTCCAAAACAGTAACCACTAGCCCTGTCTGGTTACTTAATTTTAAATTTTAATGAATTTAAATGAAATAAAATGAAAAGTCAGTTTCTCATTCACACATGTTTCGTTTCAAATGCCCAACAGCCATATGGGGTAATGGCTACCATATTGGACTGCTTGGGCTTAGAACATTTTCCTCACTGCAGAGTTCGGTGCTGCTCTGCAGATTGCCAGCATGAGGACTTCAGATGGAGATACCAGTTAGGAATGGGCTGGCTGTGTATGGAGAATTGAGATTGCCTCCCCTGAGCTTTACCTCCCTGTTCAGATGTTTCCTCACCACATTTCTACATTACATACTTGGTGTTCTTCTGGAGTTGGAAAAGTAATTTTGATAACTGCTAAGTTATGTTATGGATGTAACTAAGGGTTACAGACAGGAAGACTGTGAGAGGATGAGTACATTTTTGCAATAAAAAAATGGACGTTTTCCACAGATCTACGTCTAGAAGTTAATAGCAGCAGTAGGAACAGCCAGTCACAAATAACAACATTCACCTCAAGCTAACTTGATACAGAAGAGTCTGAGAACCTTGTAAGCTATTCTCTTTGGTTCCCATTTTGGGATCCTGCCCCTTGACGAGCATGTGAGGCAACGCTGACATTCATGCTTGGGATGAACAAGGATTTCAAGACAAATTGAGATTTTTCTCCTACATTTCCTTATCTTCTCTGCTTCTCACTCCTCATTTGATAGAGGTTCATCACCGGGTCCCCCGTCCAGTGACACAGCTTAGAGCCTCAGGAGACAAGATGAAGCAGGAAGGGCAAGTAGGGATCTTGTATTCTCCTTCTATTTACACTGACACTTGAGGGTAGTGGACAGCAAGACTAATCTGTGAAATATCTGGCACAGGCTACCACAGACACAATTCCCCAACCTGAGCCTTAACTTCCAGCTGGCTGTGGGGGGCCCAGCACAGCCATCATGTGCCTGTCCCAAATGGACACACCCTATTGTGACAATGTTGTTCATTTTGGATGGAGGGTCTTCTGCTCATGCTATAACGATGAACCCAGCTGAATCCCTATGTCATGAGTCAAAGAGACTTCTCATGCTGAGGTTTTCATTTTCATTCCAGAGCTTCCATAGTTACGTCCGCATCTATAAAAATTTGCCCCATGCCGCCCAAAATCAGTTCTAGGTTGATCTTTCCTTTTCAAGAGACATTTGAAAATTCTTTCAGCAAAAGTACTCTTTTCACCAGCAGTCTTTTTAATTTGAGAAAGTATATGTCAGATCGAGTGGTGAAGTAATAGAAGGAAAACCAAGAAATCTCGGAAAGTTTGACCTCTCATGTAAAGAGTGTGAATTAAGACAAGGCCAGATGGAAGGACTCTGAGCTTCTGTGCCCCGAAGATGATGCCCACGTGATTGAACAGCTTTGCCAATAGGGAGGATATTTACTGACATGCTCAGCCGATGATACAGCATCCACATTCTTGCCCACGGAAAATTGATTTTATATTAGCATTCAAGCAAGAATCAATCTTAGCATGAGCAGAGGTTTGAAACACTCCTCTCTTTGCACAGGGCTGCAATATTTGGGACCGAGACCACGGCAGAGAGCAACCAGATGCACAGAACTGGTAGAAAGAGGGAAAGTGGTCAGTTCATGGTTTTCTTTCCTTGACATGCAGCGCCAGCAGCCAGAAATCCAGAGCAGAGGAAAGGGTAAGAGAAAAATCATCCTCCTGAAAATCAGTTGATAAATAGTAATCAAAGAAGAAGAATGACAAAAGGCCTTCAGTAAGACTCAGTTTGGTAACTATTTTTATGCAAATCAAGTTAGTCCTCAAGTCCCCATTCCTGCCTGGAGGTAGAAGAAAAGAATCTTGCCAGTCCAACAAAATTCAGTCCCTTCTGGTTTCAGATATAGTCAGGTCAGAATTTAAACGTATTCAAGGAGAGTTCTTCTGGAATACAAGCCCACACTTTCAGGAACACAAGCCCACACTTATGCACACTTCACTCCTGTATTGGAGCTTGGGGACACCGCGCTTTTCCCCTCCTGGGGCTCAAATTGTCCCAGGGGCCCCTGTGAAGCTATTTACTTGTGCAGTGCCAAATAGCACCTGGGGAATTGGCCTCCTGTGCTTTTGGATACTTAACCCTATTTGGGGTTTCATACTGCTTCTTTCTGTGATGAAGATGCGGATGATGAGACATGAGGTGAGTTGGGGACAGAGTAACTATTTTGTTGCTTTCTCTCATCTTCTTCGTCCTTTTCCCTCCAGTCCAGCAGGGTGGCCCTCTCCTGTGACCTCAATGCCCCCAGTGCTCCACTCTCTGGGCCTTAGGAAACACAAACCCTCGTCTCTCTTAACAAAGCCAAACTCCTATAAATGAACACATGGCTTTCTAGTTTGTTGTTTCTGTAATAGATTTGCAAAAATTAATTTAGCACTTTGATAATGTCTTGGTCTAGATGTTACCCAGCCTCTTCCTGGAGATAATGAATGCTATTGATTCATGGAGTGGAGAGCCCAGGGGGGCAAATAGAAGCTTTGAGGGATCACTGGGATGGTGAATATATGTCAGTTACTAGGCCAAATACCACTCTATCATGATGATGATCCCAATATCCATCAAGCTTTGAGCTTTTGTCATTTGCCAGATGCTATCTTACCTTTCTTTGCCTGTCTCTTAGAATCCTCAGATCTATTCTGTGTCCATCCTACTTTACTGATGAGGGAGTCTAGTCTCAGGGAGTATGGGAAACTTGACCAGGTTGTCCAGTCCAGAACTAGAGAAGACAGGATATGAACCCCTGCAATCTGACTCCTGCGCCCTTACTCAGAACCACCACACGCTGTTTACTCCCCGAGTGTCCTCAATATCCCCCAAACGATGGAGGCAACTAAAAATATGATTTAAAAAAAAATAATTATTAAGGCATTTTTGCCATAGAGTGTTAACTCTGTACTCTTTCATGCTTTGAAAGAAATCTCCTGAGATAAGACTATTTTAGATAACTAAAAATAAAGAGCTACCCAAATGATTTTCTGAAGTTACATTACCCTTATATGAAAACAAACAAACAAATCCGATGAAGATAGTCTAAAAAATAAAGTGTTTAATGTGCAATAATATTAGAAATAAGTATACATAAATAAGTATAAATACATATATATTTCTGCCACTTGTTCCCGATACAGAATTCCAAAAATCCTGTTACTTCTCAATTGATAAGAGCACTAGGAGCACCTTTTGTGCTAATGAGGTGACTCCTGGATGGCTCCTGGGTGGGGGCTGGTCACCAGAAAGACCCAGGCATGATTAGAAGCTTGAACTTTCCACAACCCATCCTCACTCTCCAGAGAGGAGAGGCTGGGAATGGAGTGAATGGTCTATTATGCCTATATGGTGAAACCTCCATAAAAATCCTAAAATATAGGATTCTAATATAGGATTCTGAGAGCTTTCATTGGGCGAACCCAACATCCATATGCCATGAGGAAGACATACCTCAACTCCACGGGGACAGAAACTCCTGTGCTTGGGACCCTCCCAGACCTCTTTGTATCTCTTCATGTGGCTATTCACCTGTATCTTTTATCATATCCTTTAATGAACTGGTAAACATAGTTGTAACTGTTTTCCTGAGTTCTGTGAGCCACTCTGACAAATTAATTGAACCCAAGGAGAGTGTCCTGGGAACCTCAGATTTATAGCCAATTGGCCAGGGGCCCAGATGACAACCTGGACTTGTGATAGTATCTAAGGTGGGGAAGGGGCTGTCTTGTGGGACTGAGTCCTTAACCTGTGGGATCTTATGCCATCTCCAAGTAGATAGTGTCAGAATGATTTAAATTGTAGGACACTTTGTTGGTATCCCAGAGAATTGTTCGTTGGTGGTGGAAAACCCCCACCCATTCGGTCACCTGACGTGAGTGTTTTGTATGAGTCGTAAGGGAGACACACAAGAGAACCATAGGCTTTCCAGGTACAATTCACTGTAATGCTCTAAAGGCCATATTTGGCATACATATATGTGCTTGCCTGAGCTGGTAGGATTTGTAAAGATATCTTTATTATTAAGAGGAGCATGCACTACTAGTTTCATCTGTTCCCTACTGTCTTACACTTGACTGATTCACACATTTATATTATTTGTCAGTTCTTGAAGATATTTGAGTAGCCACTAAAAGCATTCATGATTGTAGATATTTAACCAGTACAATTTATTAGATCTTCTTAATATGCAGGTATATCTCTTGAAGTGTGTGACCTGTAGCTCTTTTTAATTTTATTAACTACACATTTGGAATCCTGCTCCTGAGAAGATACCACAGAGTGCCTCCAGAGAGTGAGGCTGTCAGCCACTAGCCCTCACATCTCCAAATTTCATTTTCCAGTTATTGAAGAAGACTCTTTGACATATTAGGACTGAAATCCTGGGCCATCAGGATGGCTATAAATGTGGAGGTTAGTACATGTCTCAGTACATACTAGCAAGTATAAAATAATCACCTATCACAGCCAAGTAAGACTTAATCTAGAATATATTAAGCGACAAGGCTACTAGGAATCAGCACACTGAAAATGACAAGGATTGGCTCCAGGAGACAAGAAAATCTGCTGAAATAAAAAAAGAAAGACTAGAAAATTCTGGGATATTTGTTTGTTTCTTGAGGTATAATTGACATACAACATTATATTCGATTCAGGTATATAACATAATGATTTGCTATTTGTATACACTACAAAATGATCACCACAGTAATTCTGGTTATCATCTGTTACCAAACGAAGTTACACAAATTTTTTTTCTTGGGATGGAAACTTTTTAAAAATTTACTTTCATAAGAGTTTTCAATATGCAATGCAGTATTATTGACTCTATTCTGCATGCTGTACACTACATCTGCATGACTTACTTATTTTATAGCTGTAAGTGTATACCTCTTGACCCCTTTCACCCATTTTTACTGCCCCCTAAACTCACTCTCCTCTGACAACCACCAATCTGTCCTTCACATCTCTGGATTTTGTTTTATTTGTCCATTTGTTTTGTTTTGTTTTGTTTTAGATATAAGTGGAATCACATGGATTTGTCTTACTCTGTCTGACATATTTCACTTGGCATTATACTCTCAAGGTTCATCCATGTTGCAATGGGGAATATTTCTTTCTTCTCTTTTATGACCAACTAGTATTCCATTGTAGTTTACCAACTAGTAAACTACACCATCTTTATCCATTCACCCACTGATGAACACTTAGCTTTTTCCATATCTTGGCTATTGTAAATAATGCTGCAATGAAGATAGTGGGGCATGAAGCCTTTCAAATTAGTGTTTTCCATTTTCTTCAGATATACCTTGAAGTGGAATTACTGGATCATATGGTAGTTCTATTTTTAATTTTTAAGGAACTTCCATACTATTTTCCACAATGGCTGTACCAATTTACATTACCACCAACAGTGTGCAAGTGTTCTCTTTTCTTCATATCTTTATCAACACGTTATTTTTGTCTTTTCCATAACAGCCATTCCAACAGGTATGAAGTGATTGATATCTCACTGTGCTTTTGATTTGTATTTCCCTGATGACTAGTGATAGTGAGCATTTTTTCATGTCCATGAGTTTGTCGTAATAGAAAAATATCTATGCAGATCCTCTGCCCATTTATTAATCAATATGTATTTTTTTGCTATTGAATTATATGAGGTTTTAAAAAAATATATTTTGAATATTAGCCCCTTATCAAATATATGATTTTCAAATATCTTTTCCCATTCAGTAGTTTGCCTTTTCACTTTATGGATGGTTCCCTTTGCTGTACAGAAGCTTTTTAATGTAATGTAGTTCAACTTATTTATTTTTTGCTTTTGTTGCCTTTGCTTTTGGAGGAAGATCCAAAAAAATCATTGCCAAGACCAGTATCAAGGAGCTTACCACTTATGGTTTTCTTTGAGGAGTTTTATGGTTTCAGGCCTTACCTTTAAATCCTTAATCTATTTTGATTAAAGACATGGTATAAGGTAGTGGTCTAGTTTCCTTCTTTTGCCCATGGCTGTGCAGTTTTCCCAGCACCATTTATTGACGCGACCGTCCTTTCCCCATTGTATTGTCTTGCCTCCTTCATTGTTAATTAATTGACTTGCCTTGTTCCTGATCTTAGAGAGAAAGCTTTCAGCTTTTCATCATTGAGTATGATGTTAGCTGTGGGCTAGTCATATATGGTCTCCACCATGTTGATATATTTTCCCTCTACACCTCTTTTGTTGAGTAGTTTTAGGTTGGATTTTGTCAAGGTCTTTTTCTGGATCTATTTCAATGATCCTATGATTTTTATTCTTAATTTTGTTTTGTGTAACAAGATGATTCATATACCAAAGCAGAACCTGAGGGTACTGGGGACTTGAAGAGTCAGTGATGTTTCTAATTGCATCACAGATTCATTATGAAAAGCTTAGCCTTATCAGCCTTTATGTAAAAGATAGCATTCAAGTAATACATTCAATTATATTATAAATATTTAATTTATTATATAAATGCCAAAAATATATTCAAAATAAAAAAGGGTCTTTACACGTGAAAAGGGCCCAACGATAATTATCTGCAAAATTTACACCATCCTTTGACATTATTCGGTTGGATAAATTATTACTCTGCATATCACAGTTTTGAAAAAAAAATAAAAAAATAAGACAAAATGTCTTTCTACCCCTATGGTCTCTGCAAATTGTCTGCTTGTGGGAGATTTGTAAATGTGAAAATGAGTGTGCAAGAAAGAATCTGATGTGTTGAAATGAAGTGCCTTTTTTACACTTTTAGAGAGAGAACTGTATCCAACATCTGGGGATAACTAGAACCCAAAACCCCTGGTTTGTGCTTTGTGCAGACTGGAAAGTCTGTGCATGACCAACAGCAATTCCCAAGGGACGGTGCTGGATTTTCTACAGATAAACTAGAATACCTTAGCATTCTAGTGAAGTGATGTTATACTATGGTGGTGTGTTTGTTGGGGGGCAGGGAAAGCAGCCCTCTGGTGCATTATTATACTGTGCTGAAGTCAGAGAGATGGAATCGTCAGGTCCATTTTACATGCTCCAGACAGTCTCTCTTCTACATTCCCATAAAGAGATTCTTTCAGGAAATACTTTCCTGGCAGTGGGCAGAAAATGAAGACCCTTCAGACCCTGAGATTGAATAATGTTAATTTACTGCGGACAACATATGAGGTAGAGAACACTATCCACCACGTCTAGTCTTCTGTTTGGGTCTGGTCAAGGATGTAGGAAGAGGCTAGTTTTCAGTGCAAAACAGAAATACAGAAATTAGAGAAGACGGAGAATGGCGAGTAGATACTGGGAGCCTCTAGGTCCCATTTAAGTTAAAAGGCTGTTTGCCATCCAAGTATGTCATGATCTATTTCAGGGTATAAGAATACCTCTTTTATTATACCTAAAACAATTCAGCTAGGATCTGATACTAAGAAGACAATTTAACCTCAAAGATGTATTCCTATCTCCACATAATTAAAGCTTTTTGTTTGTTTGTTTGTTTGTTTTGTAGCAAGGAGGGAACTTGGAAGTTCTTTGGAAAAATAAATGTGGTGTATAGTTAAAAAAATAAAAGGCTCTTTGGAGGTTTTTTCAATATCTCACATATGTGAGTTTAAACATTATGAAAATATTTGAAAGACTATTTTGTGTATATAAAGAAAAGTGCTTAGTTACATGGTTCACAACTCAGGGCATTAAAGTTTTGCCACATTATCCTGGGGTTGTATGAAAGCTGTGCTGGCAATTTTTTTTTTTAGAGATTTTATTATTTATTTGACAGAGAGAGATCACAAATAAGCAGAGAGGCAGGCAGAGAGAGAGAGAGAGGAGGAAGCAGGCCGCCAGCTGAGCAGAGAGCCCGATGCGGAACTCGATCCCAGGACCCTGAGATCATGACCCGAGCGGAAGGCAGCGGCTTAACCCACTGAACCACCCAGGCGCCCCAGGAATTTTATCATGAGAAAAATGCTGAATGTGGAAAATAAGCATTTCAGATGAATATCTTATGATCCTAAGATCTGAAACTGTAAAAGTACTAAAAGAAAATGTAGGGGAAAAGTTTCTTGATGGTGGTTTGGGCAATGATTTTTGGAATTGACACCAAAGAAAAGCAAAAATAGACAAGCAGGATGGCATTAAACTAAAAACTTTGGCACAAGAAGGAAAACAATCAACTGAGTAAAAAAGGCAAACTTCGGAATGAAATAGAAAATATTTGCAAACCATATATCTGATAAGGGGTTAACATTCCAAAATACATAAGGAACTCATACAACTCAATAGCAAAAAAACCAAACAATCTGAAAAGTGGGCAAAGGGTCTTCTTCAAAAGAAGACATACAAATGGTCAACAGGTATATGGAAAAGGGGCTCAACATCAGTAATCATAAAAAAAAAATGCAAATCGGGTCACCTGGATGGCTCAGTGGGTTGAGCCTCTGCCTTTGGCTCAGGTCATGATCTCAGGGTCCTGGATCGAGCCCTGCATCAGGCTCTCTGTTCAGCAGGGAGCCTGCTTCTTCCCCCTCTCTCTCTGCCTGCCTCTCTGCCTACTTGTGATCTGTCTCTCTGTCAAATAAATAAATAAAATCTTTTTTAAAAATGCAAATCCAAACCACAATGAGCTGTCACCTCTCACCTGTTAGAGTGGTTATTATCAGAAAGACAAGAGGTAACAAGTGTTGAGAATGTAGAGGAAAGGGAACCCTAGGCACTGTTGGTGGGGATGTGAATTGGTACATCCATTATGGAAAACAGGATGGAGGTTTCCCAAAATGTTAAAAATAGAACTACAAGAGGATCCAGCAATCACACTTCTGGATATATTTCCAAAGGAAATGTAATTAGCATCTTGAAGATGTTGCACTCCTATGTTCACTGCAGCTTTGTTCAATTGTAAAGATTTTGAGACAACCTCAATGTGGATGGATGAAAGGATAAAGAAATAGATATATGTATATATGTTATATCCATTATGCTAAGTGAAATAAGACATAGGAAGGCAAAAAAAGAATGATCTCATTTATATATGGAATCTTAAAAATAGAATCACAAAAGCAGAGGGTAAATTGATGGTTGCCAGGGGGGAGGAATGGAGAGGTGTCGGCCAAAGGGTACAAAGTTTCAGTTATATAAGACAAATAAGTTCAGACAATCTAATGTACAATATGATAACTATAGTTAACAATACTGTGTTGTGTACTGGAATTGGCTAAGAGGGTAGATGTTAAGTATTCTCACCACCACACAGTGATGGATATATTAATTGGTTTGATCATGGCAATAATTTTGCAATGTATATGTATATCAAATTATCAAGTCATACACCTTGAATATATACAATTTTTATTTGTAAAGTATACCCCAGAAAGGGTGGTGACAAAATTTTGTGTATATGAAGAAAACTCATTAGCACACAGAGGCTCCTCTGTCTATCTCTCACAGGTCCTCTTGGTTCCCAGACCCTATTATCTGGACAGAACATCACTGAACTCCTGGACCTAGCCCATCTTCCTATTTTGGGCTTTATGATCTAGTTACTTGTTTCCTGTGATAGTTTCTTTTTGCCTTCAATTTTACAGGTAACAAAGATTTGTGTTTTGTCTAGGGCTCAGCAGTCATGAAGATCTCAGTTTCACAGCACCTGAATTAAAGGTGTTTTAGTAAGAGCAGATCATCCTAGAATCTCTGGACCAGCTAGAACTAAACTGTGTGTATGCACAGGTCAAAAGCAGCACAAACAGCTGGTCTAAACGGAATGGATAGAGGTGGGGCCCAGGGAGACTGGGATCAGAGGAAGTCCTGGATTTCCCCTAGCATTTGCTGTTAGCCTGTTCATAGTCTTCACTGTGGCCAAAGCCAGTCCTGTCATCTTGAAAAGTTCAGATTTAAAAAAAAAAAAAAATAGTAAAGAGGGATGCCTGGGTGGCTCGATTGGTTAAGCATTGGGATCCAGTCCCACATCTATCTCCCTGATCGGTGGGGAGCCTGCTTCTCCCTCTTCCTCTGCCACTCCCCCTGCTTGTGCTCTCTTGCTCTCTCTCTCTCTCTCTCACTATCACTCTCACTCTATCGCAAATAAATAAATTTTTTAAAAATCCTTAAAAAATGGTAAAGATACTTGAAGGAGAGTAAGAAGGGAAGTTGAGTTTCAGAGACAACGTTCAACAGTCCCAAGGACTTAAACTCCTGGGCAGGATCAGTGCCAGGATTTCATTTCGCAAGCACTTGTCTTTTTGGCTTATTGCTATGAGTATGAATTCCGTTATGTCATAGAACCTGCTTTGTCTGAACAACTGCAAAGACAAAAACATTTCTTGGATCAGTGATTTTTAAATTCACCTCTTTGACCAGTCTTGCCTCACCTTTTCCATTTGCAGGCTTTATCATAATAGCCATGGAGGGAGGGGGAAGCAGCTTAAAAAAGAAACCTAAAGAAAGCAACTAAGTCAAGTAGTAATCCTGAAGCTTGTTGTGGGGTCAATCAGCCAATCGTTTCCATGATGAATCCACTTAGACTTACTTTTCAATATTGATTTATTTATAGGGCATGAACTGGTAATTAGTTATTGACGCTGTGAAAGACAAATTATTTATAAAGCATTTGTTCTATGATGTCACATGTTACAAATGAGCTTTCGAATGACCGATGACTTTTCTAAATAGTTTAGTTTATTTCTAAGTACGAAAGTCGCCGGTGGTTACCACGCTGCCTCATGAGGAATCTAGTTCTAAGGGATTTGAAAACGATGATTCAGAGAACAGACTTTTTAAAAAAATAAGCTACTATATGTGGTGAAATAATAGCTGAGAAATAGAGTCAAAGAAGGAAAGAGAAGAACTTGACAAAGCTATTTTGTTCAAAGCCATATCCAAAAATCTGTGAATTTCTAAGGTTTTTCCATTTACCGGATGCCCACTCACACATATGCCCTCTTGGCAATGCCCTTGGGCGATTGCTATGAACCTATTTTTGGTATGTTATTGGTCAGGTCCCTTCACCTCTCTGTACCTCTGTTATTTTTTTCAATCTTCTCTTAAAAGTAGCATGTTTCCAGGTGTTGCTGGTTCTTGGGTAATCAAGATCATAGAACACATCAACATTTCGAGATCGGACTTGAAATTTCAAAATAAAACAATTGCTTTAAAAAGTATTAGAAAACACCTGCCTCCACTTCTGAAGTTGTCACCACACCTGCTGTCCACTTATTTATGTTTTCAATAAGTAGTTCCCCAGGACTTTTTACATGCCTTGCTTTGCATTTATGGTGGCAGATAGGGTCCATACATTCCTCCCCTGCTGGAGCAGACAGATGTAGTCTGGAGCTTATATTAGCTCCTCGAAAGACTTCAAAATGTTCTATGAACCAATAAGAGACCTAAATCTACAAATGGCACCTAAATAAATGTGTCCTTCGATATCCTTAAATAATCTGGCTGAGGGAAATCAATAGAACTCTATAAAAGAAAGTCACTGAAAATAGAGACATTGAAAGCAAAGTTTGGTAATTTAGCGTTTCTAGTGGGAATGCAGTGGCTGTTAATTTTAAGGCTTGGGAAAGGAAAACCTCAGCTCCTCTTGTATATCTTTATATACATATAATATGTATAAATTGTAAATAAATTGTAAAGGGAGGATCGCTTTGCTTTCTGCCCTCTCCTGTGATCACAAGATGGCAGTGTTTCTGAGTTTTGCTGCTATAGTAACTTGACTTCAAACAAAATAGGGCAGAATTGCTGTAGAGAAGTCAGAATAAATATGTGGAGGAAACTTAGCATGTGAAATAAAATTAAGGAGCAAAGACAGATAAGCTAATTGTTCAGGAATTTGCATTTCTGAAGTGGCGAGCCAGAACCTAGGTTTTGAACATATCTAGGTATTTACAGCTTAGTGACCTTTTCTAGAGCTCTCAAAAGATTTGAGCTGGTTGAGGTCTTGAGAGGAAAGAAAGGTGCTGAGGTTCTTCGGAAATAAGCTGGAATTTGATCATGAAGGGCTCTGCATCCTGGACTAAGGAGATTTGATTCTGGTTCTCATTGGACAGCTTCTGAAGGGTTTTTAAACAAGGGGAGGGGCAGGAATCATCAGGTTATGCTTTGGAAAGATAACTCTGGTGATATTTTAGAGGTTGACAATGGAGGGGGAGGGAGAATAATTAGAATAATAGTGCAGCAGGCTAGCTAGTCAAGAAGCAGTCTGATGGTTTAAATAAGACATAATCATCTATATTAAAACAATGTCATAGAGATGGGGGAGAGATCTGAACCATATTTAAAAGTGTAGTCAATAGGGTCCAGGGATTATTTTGGTCATTGAAAGAGAGATTCCTAAATTAGGTGACCGGTTAGATAGTCACATCATTTTAACTGAATGAATTACATAAGAGAGAGAAAATGGTACATGGGATTGAGTTGCCTTGTCTGTAAAATACCATTCAGAGGAGACTAGTCACCATTGAAAATGAGGAATTAGTGTTTGAGGGGGAAAGAGTGTGATTTTTTTTTATTTTTTATTTTCCTTTTAAGAGGTGAAGGAGTGAGCCAAGTAGATCTCTGGGGGAAGAGCATTCCAAGATAAGGAGAGTACTTTATGTGTTCAAGAAATGGTAAGAAGGCCAGCCCAATCTCCTAACATCAATTAATTCATTAAGTAGTTATTGAGTATCTATAATATGCTAAGCACCAAGCCAGGAGTTGCAGAAAAAGAATCATTCCCTGAACCTCAAGGAACTATGGAAGAGACAACACTTTAAAAACCATATGGGTGTGGTGTGTGTGTGGCTCTGGGCGGGGGTGGGGGGTTGGGCCCCTGGGTGACTCAGTCCGTTAAAAGTCTGCCTTCAGCTCAGGTTGTGATCCCAGGGTCTTGGGATTGAGCCCCTAGTGTAGTCAGCCTACTGTGCAGTGGAGAGTCTGCTTCCTCCTCTCCCTCTGTTCCTCCACCCACCCCCCAGCTGCTTGAGTGCCCTCACTCTCTCTCTCAAATAAATAAAGTCTTAAAAATATATATATGGTTTGACTTTACCACTGTGCCTTCTTTGTTCTAAGACATTTTAAACTCCCTCTCCCCCAGTCTTCCTCTTCCCTACCTCTTTATTCCATCCCTCCTTTCTGTGGCCATCTCTCTTCTCAGCTGGGACATCACCACATTTCTTTTTCTCATCTCTCCTGTCTTTTCCCCCTTCCCCACACTAGCCTCTCCATCTCCCTTTCCTCTCTCTGGTTCTCTTAGTCTCTTTCTCCCAGGAGTTTTTCCTTATTTTGACTTTCTTTTTCTTTTTTATTTTTTTAATTTTGATTTTCTGTAGTCTGAAAATGATATGCCCAGATGTAGGTGTGTGTGTGTGTGTTTTGTTCTTTTTTTTTTTTTTTTTTTTTGGCATTTATCCGGCTGGTTGTTCTCGGAGATTCCTGTGTCTGAAGCTTGGGGTCTGAAATTGATTTGGGGGAAATTCTCAGTCCTATGTCTTCTGTTCCTATTTTTTTTTCTTTTCCTTTTAGCAATGACGTCATGCACCCATCACATGTTTGGTAGGATACTCAAGTCCTTGGGAGAGTGTGTGATCTCAGAGTTTGGAGCATCACAGGGTCCAGGTAGAAAGCTGACACCAGAGGACTAGGCAAGGGCATGGTGTATCGAGAACGAGGGACCGTTTACCCCCCCAAATAGTACACACCATGGTAATAACAGTATTCTCTATATGGCAACTGATATTTTCTGCATCTTCTGTGAATCATGAACACATGCATCTGACAGTAATTGCCTTTGTGTAAATTGGGTGCAAGGGCTTCTGGATCATGATGTCCTATTTGTAACATTCTGAAAACACGTAATCTAAGTAAAAAAGCTGTGTTTGTCATGCAAAGGCAGTCTTAGGGCAGATTGTCTAATCTCCTTCCCCCTTCTATCCTGACAATGACCTTTATGTTTTCTCTAAGTTTTAAAGCCATCCCTGGACAAGAAGAGGAGAAGAGAAGAAAGCCAGGGGAAGTGGTTGTCAGTCCCGCCTGCGTACCAGGATCTCCCATGGCTCTTTAAAAAGACTACACCATGCCTGAGTCCTGTGTATGGGGATTTTGACTCAACAGGTTGGGAAAAGGAAACCAGGACAGAAAGTTTTTGTGTAAACCTCAGGATGCATTTAAAGGAGGGGCTGGTCAACCTTGTCTGATGTAGCAGAGGCCAGATAAGGGGCCTAAACGTGGCTTCTGGAAAGCCCCTGTTAAGACCTCATAGGAGCATTGCCCTTGGGGTGTGGGGCCGACCCCTCTTCGGTTAATGGAGGGGTGGTTCTTTTGACTCAAGGAATAGGATTTGCCAATGAAAAAGTTTATCAAAGTGGTGCAGGGACCCTGTTGAGGTTGTATGCATTGATTTGAAACAGTATCAGTCTGCATTTAATTCATACCTTTATTCAATACCGTTGTAAGCACTGGGGATAGAAAAGTTAAAAAATGCACAAAAGTCTTACACAGGAAAAGCGGATAATAAATGGATAATCAAATAAAGCTGTTAATTTCACAAAGTGATAAGAAGGACATGGACAGCAGTGATGTGACTCGAGTGAAAGAAGGATGCCTGCCGTGTCAGTTAAATGTCTCAAGGAAGACCAAAGCAAAGCAAAAAAGTTCTTGTAGTAATCCAAAAGGGAAGGTTTGAGGAAGAGGCTGGAGCCTCAGAAGGGTCAAGGGCCAAGTATGTTAAGGTTGTTGGTAAGAAATGGTTATAGAGGGATGCCTGGGTGGCTCAATAGGTTAAAGCCTCTGCCTTTGGCTCGGGTCATGATCCCAGTGTCCTGGGATCAAGCCCTGCATAGTGCTCTCTGCTCAGCAGGGAGCCTGCTTCCTCCTCTCTCTCTCTCTGCCTGCCTCTCTACCTACTTGTGATCTATCAAAAAAAAAAAAAAAAAAAAAAAAGAAAGAAAGAAATGGTTATAGAGTGATGGACTCTTAGCCAGACTGGATCTGAATGGAAGTGAAGGCGTCCTGAGTTCTGTGAGCTTTTATCACACCTTACTGTGGCATTATTCATCTGGAAATGTAATGAAGTTTTTACTTGTCTGCTTCCCTGACTAGACTGTGGTTTCTTCCAGGTAAGGGATTTTCTTTTTCTTTTTAAATTTTATTTATTTATTTGACAGAGAGAGACACAGCGAGAAACGAAACATAAGCAAGGGGAGTGGGAGAGGGAGAAGGAGACTCCCTGCTGAGCAGGGAGCCCCATGCTGGAGCCCATCCCAGGACCCTGGGACCATGACCTGAGCTGAAGGCAGATGCTTTACCATCTGAGCCACTCAGGTGCCTAGTAAGGGATTTTCTTCTACCAGCTTCTTCCTGGGATTCCTGATACCTTCTACTTAGTAGGTCTGTTTGGTTTCTGGAAGGCTGGCTGGAAGAATCTGGCTCTCTCCCCACCTTGTGGTAGAGCAGCATACCCCCTATAATCTGCTTATATTGGGAGTAGATGACTGAACCCCCAAAAGGCAGGCCACTGGTTCGTCTATACCACCAACAAGTCATGTTAGATAAATCCTCAAAAAAACAACAAACTGAATTTGGTGGTTCATCTTTATGTTGGTTCAAAGATTACCGGAAGAAAGCAAAATGCAATCAAGAAAGGATTTCATATACAGAAGCCCTCTGCAAGCAACGAGGAAAACAATTTTTATCCAAATCTGAAGAAAGAGAGGTTACAATAATTTACCATGCTGTAATTTATTCATTCAATAATACAGAAGATAATTATGTATTTTTCTACCCTGAGACGTCATTTTATTGTTTCATGCTTCTGCCTGCCTGCTCAGCCCACAAGAGAAAGCTTATATTCATTTAGATGCTTTGCCTTGGGAACAGCTTTGTAGTCTGATAGGCAGGCTTTCTGGAATTAATAAAGAGATTTCAGACTTTCTTTTTTTTCAATTATTCTTTTAAATGTCTTTTGATTTCAAAAATTACTCATCATAAATTAAGAAATAAAAAGCTACCTCTGAAAAGAAAACTGTAAAATTTAACAGGAACTTAACTACCTTTTGTATTTAACTGCTATATCTTTAATTGTTCTGTCAATCAAAAGGTCCAAGGTTTGGGTGTAACATCCTCATTTTCAAATTGACTAGATAGGGACTTCTCAGATCTTCTGAGTCCAAATCACAGCTCTGAAAGGTTCTGAAACCTCAGTCCAAATTAGAGATGAAAGCCCCCCTCTGACAATGTGTCCTTAATGTTCCAGCTGCTCATAATTTCTTTCAGCTTCATAAATCAACACCCCATTTCCCTTCAGGACTGCTAAATCTATATATAGATATTAAAATTTCCCTTCAAAATCCTTATTTAGAATTCCAAGTGCATTTCTCTTTATAAACCGCATTTCTAATGGAGCATCTGAACCAGCTTAAATTCTGGTTCTGGACAGAATGGGCAGGTGGGTTTTTTCTCGGCTCACGACTGATATTTTTCTTTGGTATTGCTGGCGTCAAGGAAATAGGTCCAAAGATTTCTTGGGACTTTCCCAACTGCTGTCTTATGTCCAGTGTTTATTTTCAGCTTCCTATTCATCCTTCTACCTTTCTATCGCTTTCCAAAAAGGGACCATGTCTTCTCCCATAAAACAAAAAAACTCTCAACAGTTTGTTGGGATTTAAAGGCAAAATTACAAAGTAGTTTTGCGATACAGTATCATCAAAAGGCTTCCAAAATAGTATGCATTGTACATACAAGGGTAATATTGTAAAGCCTTGAATTGTAACCCTTCTTCATTTCTAAATGAAGCACTATGGGATTCTGCTTCTCTGTTTTTTCTTTCTTTCTTTTTTTTTTTTCATCTTTCATTTTTAAAATCAAAGTAGCTGGAGTCACTCATTTACATTATAGTTTATTGACTTGCTGCATTTTGGAGCAAGTGCAAAGTCATTTTGATATATGGCAATTTAAAATAATTGCTCTTCTCAAAATAGAAGGAAAATTAGCTGGTCTGGTGCATCAGGCTATTTAGGCAATATGTCTCCATATGTCAGCTCGCCGCTCTCCGCACCACCTGCTTGAGTCCCCATCAGGGACACAGACCGATGAGATCACTACAGCAAGCTATAGATCTTGGGCAAGTTAACTGGTCTGGTTTTGCCTGGTAATAAGGAGAGTGTCTCCGGAAAATGGGAAATTGGAATCTGTCACCGCTTAGCAAACCGATGAGTGATTGCTATTGTTTTGCATTTCTGTAGGTTAGCACAGTTTTATTAACCATTCCTCAGCCCTGAGAGTTTAGTATTTCTCCTAGTTTGCAGGCGAGAATCTGAGAAGTGTGTTACAAAGCCCAGTTATTGAAAACAAAGTGAAGGGGAGCAGTTTTCTGTGTCTTAGGAGTCTAGCATTACCTGCCTTGAGCAAATTTAGCAATGGGGAATGGTGGGGATTTTTGTGGCTAGGATCCCAAATCAGAACTCTCTCAGGGAGGGGAATAACTCACTTTATCCTTTAGCAGTGACTCTGCTTCCCTAATTCCTGAAATCAAAATTCACAAATATCAATGCCTATGTGGCCTAGACTCTGACAATATTTTCAAGTGTTCCTGATTTCCATTAGGACTTAATCACTACTCAAAAAAAAAAAAAAAAAAAAAAAGGAATTAATCGCTGAAGAATAAGAAGTATCAGCACTATTTTAGAAAAAGTATTTATTAAATGAACCTACTGGAGGGAAAGTTCCAAGTTGTCAGTCCTAGCTTCATTCTCTTAAAAAGAAAACAGTGGATAAAACAATGTTCTTTTTGAGGAAAAACTATGAAATCATAAAGTTGGAAAAGATCCTCAAAGTAGTCAGTTCCAAACTAGAATTTCATTTTTAAGTTACTACGTAATAATGGGGGAAAAAAAAACTCTTAGTACTAATTGGAAAGAAAATACCTGTTTTAGTGTTAAATAGTACGTACTGCAGAATATGTGTGTGTGTGTAAGATTTCATTTATTTATTTGTCAGAGAGAGAGATCACTAGTGGGGGAAGCAGCAGAAGGAGAAGTAGCAGCAGACACCCCGCTGAGCAGAGAGATTGCAGATGTTTTTGTTGTTGCTGTTTTGTTTTGTTTTAAGGGGCAGATCATGACCACTTAGTGAGTCCTGGCCAGCATTTAAAAAATTAACAATGAAAGATAATAATAAAATTGGAAATGTCACAGTCCATCTCACATTGTAAGGGTAAGTGGAATTTCATGAAAGTATTGTTCCAGTTATATATATTGTGTGTGTGTGTGTGTGTGTGTGTGTAGTGGTGTATGATATTGAAACATATTTTAATACAGTGGCTCAGAAAAGTTTGAAAACCACTGCATTTATATCTGAGTATACAGAGATGAAAAGAAACATTGCTTGTGTGCATTAGCAAGTTTCCTACCCCTTGGGCCCCTGACCCCACAGTGAGTAGATTTCACAGCCCATTATATAACACTTACATTGTTTCCTCAGTCAGGATTTATTTCTCTCCACAATGCAACCAGAACTCCATTTTCTGGCTTTGTGGCCATGCATTTTGCTTTAAAAGTAAACTTGATGTCCCCCCCCCCCTTTTCCCAAAGACTCACTTCCTTCCGACTTTCAACTGTACCCCAAATGCATTTCCCGTGAAGGTTGTAGCCATCATGATTGTGTTTTATTTGCTCAGTATTCCTTTAAGCTTTCAACAGGACTGCTTTTCTGTTGCAGATATATATTTTTAAACATTTTATACAAAGACAAAACCTTGGATAATGCATTCAAATCAAAGAAAAAAATTCATCTTGACGTTTTAAGAAACATTCTCTGAAATGAAGCTGTCCAAATTTCTAGCCAGAGCTAATCCCAGGAGATGCTGTTGGCTGGAAACAAGACCAATGCTGTTGTAACTGCCTCCTTCTTTGCAACTGAGAACTCAGGTGTTTGAGAGACAACAGAGGCTCTGGGAACATAGATATCCGCTAGGGAAAACGCCACAAAGAAGACACACTGACCTTGGTACTGTTGAGGAAGGTATTAGTTTCTTGTTGCTGCTGCAAGAAATTACCACAGACTTAGGGGCCCTAACCAGTACAAATGTACTATTTTACTGTTCTGCAGGTGAGAAGCCTTCCCCCGTTCTTACTGGGCTAAAATCAAAGGGTCGACAGAGCTGTGTTCTTTTTGGGTGGTCTAAGGAGAATACATTTCCTTGCCTTTTCCCCTTGGTAGAGACTGACCGAATTCTTTCCCTCATGGCCCCTTCACACTGGCCTTTGCTCTCCTTTTTCTCTCTCCTTCTCTGACTCTGACCATCTGTCATTCCCTTTGAAGGGCCCATTTTCAGTCTCCCCTTCTCAATCAAGATCCATAATTTAATCCTATCTGAAAAAGTCCTTTTTGCCATGGAAGGTAACACATTCGCAGGCTCTAGGGATGAGGACTTGGACATCTTTGAGGGGTGGCATCATTTTACCTCCCACGGGGGGCTGAAAGGATGCATTTGTAGGGGCAAGGGAAAATGAGGTTCTGAATCATCCCTCAGATTACCTTGATTTGTGAAAATGGTTTTGATGCTGGTGCCATGCTTGCAGAAGAAGGGTTGCGATCCTGGAATCATTCACTGTGGTACCTGTAGGATTCAAGGGTTGGCAGTTGTGCCACTCTGCAACTTTGTACAGCTCTGCCTCCTTCCTCATGGGCGGCGTGATGTGCTTGCTCAAAAATGAGCAATTGCCTCTCTGTTTGCTGGTGGTTGCTTCTTGACATTTAATACTCATCTGGGCCTTGTGAAGGGAGGTTTTTGTCATTTGGGTCTTTAAAGCATCTTCTCTATAGTGCCTTTTTTACAGCTGTTATTTGTAAACTTCCCCATTCTGCCTGGAATGGAGAGACCAGGGCTTAGAAGAAAGAAGGAACAGGCTATAACACCCACAGGTGAAACAGGAGAAGCAGAGAGCCTTCAAAAGAGATCTTGAATATAAAGCAAAGAGCAAAAACTGAGAAGCTGGATTTACAAAAAAAGATCAGAGATAAAAGCCTGTGAAGGTAGAGGAAAAAAATATATATACATTTGCAGACATGGGAAGCTATGTTTGAAGAGAAACTTCTGCAAATTCAGTAATGTTGCTTACTGTAGATACCCTGGAGCTCAGTTTGATGGCGAAAACACTCAGGGTACACTGGTCAGAATGCATATCATTGGCCATGGGATTTAGGCCTGCCTTCCTGCGAGGCTGTTGTTTATTCATTGAATGCATCTTGCCAGGATAAGAGCTTCTGGGATTTCATCCCTCTGTTTTTCTCTTTTTTATAATGGATACAAATAGTTATAGGAAACAAGAAATTGGTGGTGAATTGGAGGAAATTTGAGGGCCACTTGAATTCATGAAGTAGTTTCTACCATTGCCTCCCCAGATATGGCAATCTGATTTTCTGGGGGAAGTCATGATGTAGACGACTCCAAGACCTCAGAATTTTAGGGATTTCAGACTCCAAATCTGTGACATTTTAAAGTACAGTTTCTCTCTTCAGGATTAGCTTTGACTGTAATATAAAAACATCTTTAAAAGTATTAAGCACTGTTAGTGCACCTTGGTGGCTCAGTTAGTTAAGCGTCTGACTCTTCATATTGGCTAAGGTCATGATCTCAGGGTTGTGAGATCGAGCCCCATGTCCACACCCAGCATGGAGCCTACTTACGATTCTCTCTCAATCTCTCTATTTGCCCCTCCACTTGCTCTCTCAGAAACAAAAGTGTTCAGCACCACTATAGCCCTTATAAATTATAATAGCTGTGGGAAACTTCTGCATGACTTAAAGTAGAAAATTACAATAATTACTTAATTGTTGTAAACATCTACCTAATTTTTAGGTTAGTTTCCGAGTCAGTAGCTCAGTAGGTATTTGTATCATGAATTGCTGAAAAGTCAGTAGTCAGTAGGTATTTGTATCATGAATTGCTGAAAAGTTATTTGGAAAGTGTAATGAAAATATATCGGATGCAAAAGAAGTTTAGGTCCAAAAAATGGAAATATGGAGAAAATGTAAATTGTGATGATAGAGATAGTTTTTTTTTTCTCCATTTGCATGCTTTCAAAAGGACTAGAACATTCCTATTATGATGCTGCTGCTGTTTTGATCATACTAAGGAAAACCAAAATGGTTTTATTCACTTTTTGCCTTTCCTCTTACATACACATGCTGCTAAATCTAAAGAATCAGGGCAAGGCACTCTGATCCTGTGTGATCCAGGCAAACTTAAATGTAATCAAGGGGCAGAGCTGACAGATCCACATATGTTCCCTGAGAAAAATAACCGAGATATTGACATGGCCAAGAATCTGCAGCATAAGATCTCTTATATTGAAGGAGTTTCTTGTAGATAGTATCTGTACCCAGTTCATCCCCATCTGCGTGTGCTAATCGCTTGAATCCAGCAGGATCTATTTATTTCCAAAATAACTGTGTCTTGATCAAATAGGATTCATGTGTGCCTGTCGTACTGAGGAGACACACTGGGCCGGATGTGGCTCTTTTTCCTGACTGCCTTGATTCAATGGGATCCAGGCATTTTCCAACTGAACAGCTGTGGCTTGGGGAGAATCCAGGTGTTTTTCTCACTGAATATTTGTGGGATTGGCAGGGTCCTGGGTATTTCCTTTGCTTTCTCTTACTTGGAATTATTATAACATATATTATGTATATGCATTTCAGTGAACTTTGCTTTGTCCTAGGAAACAGATCGGTTTCCTTTACTTTGCACAAGAGCAATTACACCTAGAAAAATATGGACAGGATTAACTATTTATCTTTATCTTCACTAACTATATCCGTCATGCTGTTTTATACAAATACATGAATGTTCTAAAAATCCCTTTCAGTGAAAGCAAGTAAATTACCTTTCCACACTGAATAGTTATCCACTCAGAAGGTGTCGCTTTATTGAATGGGGTGTCACACCTCTTCCAACATCCACTTGTTAAGAACCTGTTGGACTTGGCTTTGATTTCTGATTGAAGAAGTAAGTCAGTGCCCTTCCCCCCAATTTGGCAATACATAGACCCTGTTCGAAAATGGTGTGTGGTTTTGGTTTCCACATCTTATACAAAATATAGGGAGATTGGAAGGAGTTCAGAGAACAGAACCAAAATGATTAAAGGGTTGGGGAAATAAGGAGCTGGGATTATTTTATCTAAAGGAAAGTTTTCAGGGAAAGCAAGATGGTGTGTGTGTGTGTGTGTGTGTGTGTGTGTGTGTGTGTTTGTGTGTGTACACGCCAAAGACAGAGTCAAAGAAGCCAAATCTTAAAGGCTATGTGTTTGAGCAGGTTTGATTAGCCTTTGTAGGCCATCTGGAGTCTGGCGGAGGGAGTGGGGAGAAGTTGGTCTGCCTTACCAATTATTGGGAAAGAGAATAAGCTATTTAAGAGAGAGAGGAGACTTGGCAAAAGTCAGGCAGAAGTTACATTAGCCAGGGGTTCTATCTCAGATCTACTTATATTATAATCTTCAAATATATGGAAAATGTTTGTATATGTAACCCTTATATTCTAGCTTCTACTAGATTTGAAAAATATGATTTGATATAATATATTTAAACCTATTTAATGATAAGCCATGTCATACTTCTCTCCAACCATACGATGAAATTTTGGGATAAAGTTTTTCTTCATTTTCCCAAAGAATCGGAGGAAATGACTATATGTTGATATTCAAAACAGAGACAAGTACTCTATAAAATTTAATCGTATTCTGTTGAGTTCAGAAAATAGAATGTGCTCAAAATTTAAAAAGAGGGAAAAGACTCTCATCTCTTTTGGACATTTAGCGCCTAAGGTAGGATAGTAGACTTGATTACCTATCACGTAATCACCTCTCTGGGCGAGACCTCCATCATGTTCAGGATTCTGATTTTAATACTTTCAGAATATGAAATATATGTATATCAAATACAGACTATAATAATAGATATTAAATCATTTTCTCTTCTTATAAAACTCTGTATTAGTCAGCGTTCTTTAGAGAAACAGAACCAGTATATACCTGGTAATTGGCACCCAAGATTGTGTGGGCTGGTAAGTCAAAAATTTGGAGGGGAAGCCAGTGGACTGGAAACTTATGCAGGATTTCTATGTTACAGTCCTGAAGCACAATTCCTTCTTCTCTGGGAAACCTCAGTTTGCTCTCAAGGCCTTAGGCTGAGTATGTGAGGTCCACTGTATTATCAAGCACACTCCCCTTCATTTAAGGTTAACTCATCATCGATGTTAATTGCCTTCACAAATTACCTTCACAACAACATTTGGTGTAGTGCTCTATTACCTATCACATTTGGCAGCATAGCCTAGCCAAGTAGGTACATTAAATTTAACCATTACAAGGTCCATTTTTGAGAGATAGTAACATGTGAACCAAAAATAGGAGAGACACCTCCTTCCTAGACTGAGACTGTCTTTTTTGTGGGGGAAGAGGTGGGAAGAAACACTCTATATTCCACTGGATCCTCCTCTTTACTGGGCTTTAATGCACATATCTAGTTTCTTTTCGGTGCCCTCTTAAGTAGTCACTTCCTTGTGGCTCTTCTCCCATACCGTCCTACCATTCACACAAACATGCTGTCCAGAGTTGTTCCCTCTGCAGTTTAGAAGCAAGACAGTTTGCCTTAAGCAGAAAATCATAGAGATGATAAATGACCCATGACAACTCCAAAGGCCATGGACCCTAAAGCAAAACTGTCTGAGTTGGGAGTCCAATTCTACCACTTAACCCCTATGAGACTTTGGCCAAGTTACTTGCAATGCCCTGAACCTCAGTTTCTCCATCTATATCATGGGATACTAATTATAATTCCTTCTCGAAAGGGTTGGTGGGAGATGCTTTGAAGATTTTGAGTACTTAGTAACTATTTAGACTATTTAACTATTGCAAAGCTATCTACAATCTGGGAGAAAACAGTTTTTGATGATGGACTTCCTGTACTATTTTAACCATGTAACACTGGGTGAAAGTCTGCTCTGTGCTTTTCTGCCCATGATGGTTGCTGCCTGTGATATGGGGGAGTTTTCATCTTCTTCTCCACACACTTGGGCTGGGGGGATCGGGCGGGGGTGGGGCTAAGAAATCAGAGTTTGATATGACTGAGAATCCCAAAGCATTTCAACCCTAAAATATTTCATCACATAAACAACAGAGGCAAGAGAAGTAATATTGCTTGTCTTCTATGTGCTAGTCTACATATACTGCCTCACTCAAGACTCATAATGTCCTGTAAATTAGATAGTATAACCCCCAACTAAGAAAGCAGGAAACTGAGGCTTAACAAGATTGAAATAATTTGCCTACAAGTATAGAGCAGAGCCAGGGTTCCCCAGTTTTAATGCCCAAACTCCTGCTAGTCACACCATGTTACTCCTCCCAAGAGGATCAGAGACCTATTTCTTGCAAGTTATTGGCTTCTGTGCTAGAATCTAAAGTTGTTTTTGCATATTTGAGAGATGCTCTTTTTTTTTTTAACCTCAACAAATTAAATTCTCAATTTAGAATGCCCTTCAAGGCATCCAATGAAGGGTATGAAGTGGGCAGGAGACCTTAAACTGCACATGCTTAAATTATAAAGCCTAAAAACGAATGGGAACATAGATGTTTGAAGCTTTTGATTTTTCATTTGTTTCTAAACCAAACCACTGTTTACAAAGAATGTCAGTGAAAGATGCAGAATAACTAGCTGCTTTCCCTTTATTTTTAGACTCAAGTAAATATTTAGTAACAATAGACTGCAAAATAAGCTAAGTTCAAAAATTAGTTCACGAATCCCTGTAGAATGATTAAAATGAGTATATTATGAAGATACAGTTCATCACAATAAAGGATTTCATGGTCAATTAATTCTGAATTATGGTTTTGAACCCTTCTTTTAACAGACTTAAACCTCCATCTACCACCCATCCGCTAAGCCAACCATCCATCCAGTCATCCAACACATATTTAGTGAATGGAGACCCATCAACATGATAGGTACTGATCTGGGTTCCGGGATGCTTGCAATGCTTCAAGTGCACGAAGAGGATTGGGATCACAATAATTTAATAAACAGTGGAATAAAGCAAGCTAATTTCAGGCACCAATAGGTGTTGTGAATGAAATCTAATAGAGGATAAGAGTTTATGGTGGAGAAGCTACTTGAGTAGAGTGCATGGTCAAGTTCTGGAGAGGGCATGCTTCCTGGTTGTGGACTGCCCACCTCCTGTATCCTCACATGGCAGAGAACCGAGAACAGCAGGCTCTCTCCTTACTCTTAGGACACTACTCCCATTATCTCATCTAATCCAAAGACCCCACCTCCTAATACCATCACATTGGCAGATAGGAGGACAACATACGAATTTTGCAGAAGACACAAATATTCAGTCTGTATCAAATACCAATATCAGAAAAAGGCAGTACATTTGGATCCAGGGTGGTGGTACAAGGTGAGGTCGGAAAGGTGGGTAGGGGCATGTTAGTTTTATACAACTGGAAGGAGCCTGAATTATAATCCAAGTATAATGAAAGTATATTGGCAGGTTCTAAGCACGGGGAGACATGATTTGAATTAGCTTTAAAAACAATAATCCAGATGCTTGGTTGAGAATTACTTACAAAGGGGCAAGAGTAGAGGCAGGAGACTAATTCAAGGGAGATTGAAGAGGCTGAGGTGAAAGAAGATTCTAGACTCACAACTGGTCTCCTTAATGATAAGGAGACTTCATCAGTGAGAGGCAGCTGGATGTATTTTAATAATGTCTCTATTTACATTTACATGCAACATATCTGCTATAAAATAAATTGTTTTATTATTATTTTGTCAGAGGTAAAGATAATGGTGCAGATTAGCAGTTATATATAATTCCACCAAATATTAAAAGGCATTTTACTGTGGCTGCCAGGAACCATCACGAGCACTGTTGGTCCTCCTCAAAGGAGGGCAACAGTATCTAGGAAATTAATTCTTCCCTTTGGCCTAAATGCAAAATCGC